>NW_026962012.1:14515680-15192958 GCF_032445375.1 Bacillus rossius redtenbacheri | reverse complement strand
TATTTAGTAAACAATTTACATGAACTAAGGGTTACGTATTCCAACATAGAAAGTAAACTAGAAATATTTCAGTTAATCAAGTCATGTTTTCACCACAATGTCTATAAATTGACGCCTTCCCTTGTTGACTGAAATTTTTTTTTTGTATTCATCTACTCAAAGTCTTAGATTTATTTATTTAAAAGCGTAGGATGAAGTAAAATTTTTGAGAACTTTTTGAAAGGGATACTAGAACAGTTTGTTCGACAGCAAAATACTTTAAACAAGTTCGTTAGAACAGAATTCATACTCATTCCGGTATTCATGTGGCACGCATTTCATTACACTCATTCGACGAAAAAATTCAATTAACCTATTTATCACATAACGGAACCTCAGCAACTCGCACGCAACTCTTCCCGGGGTTAATCTACTTATAGACTTAGTTCATTTCGTCTTCGTTAATTGAAACGAGCCAGAGTGTGGGCACAGATTAAATTTCTCCATCTACAGAGTAAACTGTGTAATGAAGCCTTCTCCCTGGCAAGGGCAACATACCGCACTGCCGCTTTCATGTATCGAGTTTCACCTTGACCCTGTGACTAAGTATGACCGTCCGACCCAGCCATCGTGGTTAATGACTTGCTGCAATCGACTGTCTTTGTAGGCCTATCACCTCACTCCACGGCATATTTTCTTCCCTGTGAGATCAAAGCCATAGCGTCTACCAATCAAAGACGCCCGAAATGTATTACACGCTCCAAGGTCAAAACACGCCTGACACATAAAGAAAATTGACATAGATTAACGCTTGATGGGACGATAATTTATATCTATAAGATTGGAAATGTAATCATTCTCATAAGCAATCATGCGGTTTCTTCTCGGATTGTTTTGCTTGAAATTAGCCAACGTAGTATGGTTAATAAAGGTTACCAATCATTAGATAGAAGAGTTATAATTTAATCTTCAGTTCTTGTTGAAGATAAACGAGTTGATGCCTTAAAAAATATATATACAATATATAAATATGCAGTCCGTAGCTAAGCCATATAGAAATAAAAATTTTGGTGAAGAAAAGAGGTTTTCTACATATCAAATAAACAAAAAAAAATGCTGTTAAATTGTATTCCGTCACTTCTCAATTATTTAAGGTCTTTTAATTTACGCAGCCTTTGCATAACACAAATATTTTAAAAGTTACATGTATTTTTTGGTTAAAAACAACTCATGATGATTCGTATAATTATTAATAATCGATCACAAATCTCATTATGAAATATTAGTGATCTTAAAATTGTGTTTACGAGTTATAATATTTGCGTTTGATGTCATAACGGTCTTTAGTAAGGTAAGTCATGCAATTAATAATTTATCGAAATTAATAAGTTAGATATACTTAATTCAAACAGTTCTATTCAAACAGTTAAGTGTCTGGGTAATGGTACCTGAGTTTATTTGGGCCTATCTTATAAGTGTAAATTTTTTGAACTCAGTTTTTTAGACTTCGTTTAGTTTAAAAACCATCTCGTATTTCAGGGAGTATGCGTCTAGAAGTGAGGAGCCTGCCGCAAGCAGAGCGAATCGTCGGTACACTTCACCACTTCGACTACCACTTCGACTACCACTTCGACTACCACTTCGACTACCACTTCACCAGCTGAACTCTTCAAACCAAGATATTTATTGGAAAATAGCAGCAAAAAGTTTAGTTTTGTTTGATTGGATAAAGCACGACCCAATCTATTATATTCTCGCAATAGTTAAGGTTTGTTGGGTATTAAAAAAAATTAAATGTGACAGGCGGTGTTTTTTATTTTTTTATTTTTTGGCACTGCATTCGTTACATCCGTATTGGTTGGGAGAAGAGGTCGGTGCTACTCAAGAATTTTCTTGCATCCGCCAATAACATGCTTTTAATTTAAGAATTTAAGCTCGTACCCATTTTCGCAACTATGTTAAATAGGACATGTGTTTGACATTTATATTAATATTTTATTTATTGAAATTTTCTGTGATCAAAACTTATGTGGGATCCATATCGGTGAAGATTATTGAAGAAGAAATGTTTGACCTTCAGCAAAAGGTTACTTTGGTAAGTAGCCTAGAAAAAGCCAAAAAATTAAAAAAAAAATTAATTAACAATATTCCCATGATTAATAATGACAAATAGGAATTAAATGTTATTTAAAAATCGGTCAATAAAACTGAACATGATACTTCTGTATTATAAGTTAACTTTTATCCAAAAAAGTAAATACAAATTTCCATAGCACGATATGAGAATAAAGTCAGTGGTAATATATTATAAAAATTCACATTACTATGCTTATAGCGAGAAAGAAACATATACTTTAAAAACACTTAAAGTTGGTACCCTTACAAGGATTTTAAGAATTAGGAATGTTAGTGTTACAAAAAAATTACATAGTTTTCTGATATATTTAATTCCTTGGTGGTCCACAATAACAAACAACCTGAAGAACCAAGTATGCAGATTTCAAGAGTTAATTCCATTGAATTAAATCATGTAGTATGAAAAAATTATACTTTCCTGAAATTAAGTACACACGTTAATTTTCGTCTGGTTGCGCTTATAGGCCCCAAACTTCAGTCCAGATAAGAACAAGTTATTAGTATTGCATTACGTGACGCATGGCCAGAACTAGAACCCCTTAAGTGACGTTTTATCACACCAAATTTTACATCCATTACAAAACAAACAACATTAATGTAGATGTGGTACATACTTTTCTTAAGGCTTTCTCTGGAGGCGGAAATGAAGACAGACAGCATAAAAACAGTTTTGTTCTGGGGATAAAAATATAAAAGCTGTCTACATCATAGCATATGAGAAAGAAAATATTGTGCTGACATCATTCATAAACCAAACCGAACTCATATATGATATAAAAACGCGGAAAACTTATATCTAAAAAATGCACATAACTGCACTAAGAATTTCGAGTTTTACTATCAGAACACTCTTTTCTGTAATTATGTTGTTCAGTTATTTCAGGTTATATAGTAATAATACCATTCATAAATTATTTAAAATTATTTATAAGTAACAATTTTAATGTTATTGTTCTTGACGTGATAAAAAATTTAAAATTCACAAAGAATTCAAAGTAATAAAAAACTGGATACCATTACATAAACATAAAAAAATATCATTTCAATATCCAAACCAATGATAAAAAATAAACAATACGTAAATAAAACTTTTAGTGACCAGGTTTCCACTGTAAAAAAATAAATACCAACTATATACCACATAACAGCTGTGCAGTGACACAGTATATTCCATCTTGTAGTTTCCACACTCCATCTCACATGTACCACACATAAATTGCAGATGAATTATCCTCTCTTAAAAGTGACACACTCACGCTTGCAGAAATTATGCTACCTCTCACAGGTGCCACACTCCCTCTTGCAGATGTCACATTCCCTCTCGCTTTAGCCTCACTCCCTCTTGCTTGTATCTCACTACATTTTGCAGGTAAAACACTCGTTCTGGCAGGTGTCACACCCCCTTTTACTTGTAAAACACTCCCTCTCACAAGGTCCTACATATACCACACTCCATCTGGGAGGAGCTACCGCCCTTGCGGAGCGACTCTCTCTTGCATTTGCCACACTGCATCTTGCAGAGCCACAGCTCCTCTTCAGGGGCCACACGAAATCTTTCAGGTGCCTTAATCCCTCTCACAGGTTCCACACTCCCTTTGCAGGTGCCACACTTAATAATGCTTGTGGGGGGATGTGTTTCACTTCCTCATGTTGGCGTAACACTCAATCTCAAGGTGTTTCTATTTCTTCTCGCAGAGGTGCTTCCCTCCATCTTGTAGAAGCCTCACTCCCTTTGCTAAGGTCACACGTTCTCTAAAGTGGTTTATCTTTCCTCTCGCAGGGCCATACTTCATTTTGAAGATGAATATCTCCCTCTTGTTGGTGTCACACTCCATTTGGTAGATGTATAAAGCCCTCATGTAATTGAAACAATCTCTTTTGAAGGTAACAAAACCCCTTTGCTGCTACCAATATCCTTCTCGTACGTAACATAATACATGGTACTGGTGCTACACTCAATTTTTCAGGTGCCACACTCACTCTTTCTCTCTTAGGCGCCACACACCATCTTGCAAGGAAAACATATTCTCTTGCAGGTGTCACATTCCCTCTCGCAGGTATCACACCCACTCCTACATATTTCACATTCACTCTTGCAGTTATCACACTCCCTCTTGCATTTTCTAATTCCTTGTCACAGGTGCAACAATTTATCTTGCAAAGGCCACATTCCTTTTTGGAGGTGCGCAAACTATTTGAGGATAAAAAATTCCCTCTAAAGTTTCAATATCGAATCTTGCATGTTGCACACACACTATTAACAGTGCTACACTCACTCTCTCAGGTGGAACATTCCATTTTGCCTTTCACAGGTGCCATACTCCTTCTCGATGGTACCTCACTCCCTATTACTTGTAACACACTAAATCTGGCAGTTACCACACTGTCTCTTGCTTGTGCCACAGTCCCTTGTGCATGTGACATGCTCCCTCTCACAAGTGCCATAATCCATCAAGCAAGTGTAACCGTCCATCTATGGAATGCCAATATCCTTGTGGGTGCCACCCCTTTTCACCGAGTTGCCCAGCTCCATTTTGCAGGTGCCACATTTCTTGCCAGTGCCACCTCCTTTTTGCAAATTTCACACTCATTCTTGCAAGTGCCACCCTCCACCTATGGGATGCTCCAAACCGTGCAGGGGCACCAAGCATTTTCGAAGTTGCCCCACACCTTTTGGCAGGTGCTACACTCACACTCGTAGATTCCACACTTCATCTTGCCAGTCTCACAATCCCACCAAATGGGTTTTTGCCTCGCGCGCAGGTGCCACACTCCTCTCTGTGGTGAGGGACCCTGGTTACCTCTGGGAGCTCGTGGTAGCGGTAGTTTGTCAGTGGATGGACCACGTGACGTCACGAGTGCGAGCCGGACACGCACGGCTACAGGCTGACCAGGAGTCCGCAGTTTCTCCCTCCACAGCGGCACTTTCTCCCGCGAGGCGACCACCACTACCACTCACAGCAGTGTCAAGCTGGGTGGTTGTGCGGCGTATGGTTGCACATGCTAGCGTACCAAGTTCTACTACGTGGAATCAAACCCTCTGTCTAGTCAGTCGAATAACTGCTTTAAAACACTTCATTGTATTCTAGTGTTTACGTTGAAACGATGCAGTTTGTTGTATATTGATAAAATATATTTGCTTTGTTTAAGTAAATGTGTACACTTAATAAAGCTTTTTTATAAAGTGACCTACATACACTAAAAGCATATTTTTGTTATAAATGTGGTCAAAATATTTTATTTTCGCACTCATACATCAATATATATATACGTTGCAGTAAGTAATTAAAATATTAAGAACTTAAATAAGTTAAGTACTTTTTACAACAAAGTAAAATTTTATAATAATACATAAAAGTTGTATTTTGTAAGAAAATTGCTTTATTTGATTCCTATAGTGCCCCCTGAGGTGAAGCTTCCGTGGGTCACCATTTGGTGGGCAGGGCATGAATATTTTTATAAAGTTTTGACAATGAATAGTTTTCAACAAATGTTGCATTGATCCATATTTTATCACGGGACTTATTCCTTACCCATGTATGACTTCAAATGAGCACTGACTTAGTTATTAAATGGTTAGTGGCAGCACACTATGATAATGAAACACAACCAGCAACTAGTATTACAGCAATTTTTTTAAACTTAAATGTAATTATTGTTTCAAAAACATATATTGTTCCCTCAATTATATCAAATAAAAATTTTAAAGTAATCATTGGAAAAAAATTTGCGTGTCTTTTTTCCGTGATAATGCGTAGTCAACATCCAAGAACAATGTCACGTTGGTAGAACTGTCAGATCACTGCCTCCCTATATAGAATATCTGGATATGAATCTAAGTGGGCCCAGAGACGGATAAATCTAAAGTGTAAAACGTAGCAAATTTTTTCAAATAGTAAACCCGTTTCCCCAACCAAAGCATTCCGTCGCTAAGAACCGAACTGTTTCAAATATCATTCTTCTCTATTGACACAACGTTAAACAGAAATTGTTTCAATAATCTCACACCTGCCATTGCTAGGTCACAGAGCAGTGTGCTGTCCGCAGAAGGCAGTGTGTTGTACTACAGGGGAGTGTGTGCTTTCCTGAAAGGGAAAGTGTACTGTCGTGCAGGAAACAGTGTGCTGTCCGCAGGTGGCAGTGTACTGTCGAGCAGGGAACAGTGTGCTGTCTGCAGGTGGTAGTGTACTGTCGTGCAGGGAACAGTGTTCTGTCTGCAGGTGGTAGTGTACGGTCGTGCAGGGGGCAGTGTGCTGTCTGCAGGTGGCAGTGTACTGTCGTGCAGGGGGCAGTGTGCTGTCTGCAGGTGGTAGTGTACTGTCGTGCAGGGAACAGTGTTCTGTCTGCAGGTGGTAGTGTACTGTCGTGCAGGGAACAGTGTGCTGTCTGCAGGTGGCAGTGTACTGTCGTGCAGGGAACAGTGTGCTGTCCGCAGGTGGCAGTGTACTGTCGTGCAGGGAACAGTGTGCTGTCTGCAGGTGGTAGTGTACTGTCGTGCAGGGAACAGTGTGCTGTCTGCAGGTGGCAGTGTACTGTCGTGCAGGGAACAGTGTGCTGTCCGCAGGTGGCAGTGTACTGTCGTGCAGGGAACAGTGTGCTGTCTGCAGGTGGTAGTGTACGTTCGTGCAGGGGGCAGTGTGTGTGGCCACAGGAGGCAGGTTGAGCGGGAAACACTTTCTCCCGCCCACGAGCCGCTCTTGAACTTGAACACGCGGCGAGAAGTGGAGCGCCGGCCCCTCGTTGTAAAAAGCGCTTCGTGGCGAGCACTCTTTCTTTAGTTTTTTTTGGGCTTATGGTTGGATAAAAATGTCTCATTTATAGAGATTATAAAATGCATTACTAATCATTAATACCTTTAACACATTTATATGGCTTTTGTCCTTAGTTTTCTGTTTTATTTTTCTACCATCCTTGTTTCTATACTATTGACTCTTTTATTGCCAGATTTTTGGGTGGTATAATTCTACTTAAGGATTTATTATAGATGATCAAGAATTTGCTAATGTTTATAAAGGTTTTTTTTTTTTAGATTGGTTTGGATTGGATTTACAAATTTTTGTACAGTGTTATGTGGTTTAGAAGGATATTTAGAATTATTTAACAGGGACATGAGTTTCAGCCAATATAGATTTATTACATTGTTAGGACTTAACTTTCACCAATATACAGCTTCTATCTTGTATATATGTATACAAGCGATCATTAGCTAGTGGTTAGGAATTCTTGCTCATGAAACAAACATCCTGGGTTTGTTTAATTATTTTATTTGGCCAATTATATTATTTTTTTGCACTTTTTGCGATGTAAATTCTTCATGAATGTAAAATGAAAAATAAAAAATATTATACACAGCCACAGAGCACAACCATAAATAGCTATTGTCAATCATTAAATTTCAGACAGTACAGAAATTTTTGTGGAAAGAATTAAGTAACGAACATAACATCTCAGACAAGCACAGTGAGATAACAATGGTAGTATATAAAAGGAGCTCCGAGGACAGGCTGCAGGCTATGGTGCAATGTGCCGGGTTAAAGCTGTGGATAGTGACGTCACGGTGGCTATATTGGATTACCTTGATCTTTGACCTTGACTACGAAAGTCATTTTCGATCGGCCATTTTGTTTTCTCAAACTTTCCGCCATTTTTATTCCACCATTTTGTTTTATATATATTTACACCATTTTGAATTATGATGTCACCTTCGCAAGCTTGAAAAGCTGTAATTTTTATCCTGGAATATCAGGAAAAATTAAAAAAATTATAGAAAAAAATAATAAATCAAAAATTTAATAAAATGTTATTTAAACACCGTAGCAATTTTCTTATGGCTGCGATCTTGAAAATCCTTATCTTTTATGTAACTCGAAAAAGTCAAATCGATGGTTGTTCAAATCAAGTGGAAGAGAGATAGATGCGGCGCAAGCGTACAATGAGCGTAACGGGACACAGAGTAACAGGACAATGTGCGTTACGGGACACTTTTTCGTGCGTACAGCCGGCGTTCATAGATTTATTAGACGTTGTCACGTCAAAAAGCAAGCAGCCCTGGGAAATGTAAGGACAGAAAAGGTTTTGAGAACTGACTTTGTTTCCCGAGGACAGGGGAAACAGACATATTGGCAGGACCAGTAAATGAGTTTGTTATCTGAGCTGTAACTTCCCCACGGACAGCTTGGTCGTCGCAGAAACACGGACCGCGAACACTGCAGAGATACAGGGAAGGAACAGGCACTTGGTCTGTGCCAAGCAACCATCCCAGCGTTTGTCTGGATCGAGTACGGTAAAGCCCGGGAGGCCAAAGGTGTGGTGGTTGGCTCTACGGGATGCGAGCCCAACGTGTTATGGACTCGGGGGCTCACTCATTTAAGTAATATCATGGGAAATTATAGGGATTACAACCAACGACCCTCCTTTACATGAATTTTAATGGTCACTAGAACAACCTGTTTCTGGGTTGTATCCCTCACATTATACTCTCAATATAGCCATAAGACTTAAAACCTTTTCTTCTTAGCTAGTTGACAACCACATTTAACTCATGCATTAGTAATCATAAGATTCAATAAAGTATTTCAAAGTTATATTTTTCTAATTTCATTAATAGTGCTAAAGCTGATATGAGCTAAGTATGTAGGACAAACTTCTCATTGTAATCTTGAAAGTGTTCGCTCCCAGCCACCATCGCTGTCGGTTTACAAGATCGTCTTGTTTGCACCTAAGGTAATGTGCCGAACAGATTTCTCCGGGTCCATAGAAAGTGGTTATACTTTCGTTCTCCAAATTGCTACTGTGTGGCGGGAGGCGACAGGATCAGCGAGTTGTGGGCCGGGTCGGCTGCGAGGCAGAACTTGTTAGCCACGCTGTCTTCAGCGAGGTCCATCACTTCGCGGCCCGAGTTGCGGCTTTGTTTCCAGTACTTATTTCTGGAATGTTTCTATCCTTCATTTGGGTAGCGCTGTGTCTGAACTATTTATAGCTTCTCATTTTAATTGCAATGTTTGACATTTTTTTTCCAGGGTAATATGTACAATATGTTTGCTTTTTTTAATTTATATAAAAAAACATTTTAATATTACACCAGTTTCCGTCCAAATGTACATTTATGTTGATATATCACTAAAAAATTAAAAATTATAAGTAGTAAGTAAATTTTGGCAGGTCCTGCTTACAGGATTCAGGGTCTGGAGCAGAGAGCCAGTCCGCCATCATGGATTGTGACATCATAGCAGCCATCTTGTATAAATGATATTACCATTGGAGTATTCGTTACGGTTGTCATCTTTAATTCTGATGTCATGGCGCACATGTTGGATGACCTTGACCTTTGCCACCATCTTGAATTCTAGAACATTCCACGATCATTGATTCTATAAAGTTTAACTTTTCGTTATGGCCATCATCTTTAAATACCGTAATTCTAAATCTAGTAAATCGAGACAAATCTTAAAACATATAGTTTTTCTGATTATTTATATAATTTTACCTCCTTTTTTAGCTAAAAAAATATAGAATTTTCAGACGGCAGCCAAGACAGTCAACATGATGGCAGGCAACATAGCAAAAAATAATTACTACACTCTATCGGGTGAAAATTAAACTAATATGGTGGCATTTCTCTCTAACAGACGAAAACAATAAGTCGGATCCAATATGGCGGCCTCCAGCATAAGTAAACAAGATGGCTGCTAAGACTTCATAATAGTTTATATAATATATGCTTTATAAAAATGATGGTAGGTCAGCTGGACGCTTCCGTGGAGTAAGAAACTGTCGCCTTACATTTATTAAATGACCTCGGCGGACCCGAACCATGTATTCTTTTTAATTTCATTATCAAAATTTCATTAAGTTATTTTTTATGTTTTTATAAATATATCATCTGTTTTCTACCAAAATTAAATCTGATTTTAAATATGGTGGACCATTTTCAGAAGTCTCAGAATTATTTTTATTAAATATTTAATATTTAAGATTTTTCCCAATTTTCTATTTTAAAAGTGATGGAATTTGAAGATGGCAGCCGTAATGAAGTGAATCGATGGCATATTACACATTCAAGTTAGTGGCCGTAACGAAAAGTGCAATGTTCTAGAATCCAATTTGATGGAATGTTTCAGAATTCAAGATGGCAGCTGTCAAGATCAATGTTATGGTCAACCAAGATGGCCACCGTGACAGTAGAATTAAATATGGTGACCTAACGAAAAGTTCAATGGTGACGTCATTATTAAAGATGGCTGCTGTGACCTCACAATCCATTTTGGTAGACCGGCTCTCGGCTCCAGATCTTGGTGCTGTAGCAGAACCTACCAAAATATACTACTAATATATTCTAATTATGGGTTTAAAACACTTTAAAAGCTGTACAGTTAGGTTTTTGAAGTGGGAGAGTGAAAGTGACAAGGAGGCGATAACATAACAATCACATAAAAATATCTGGATAAGCTTCAATTAACTTACTGACGACTCGACAAGGAATGCCACTCCATAAAACGAAGGATTATTCGTTGTTCTAGACAACGGGATCTAGTGGGAAATACTCTGCATTCTAATTTGAGAGTTCCGTGGTCCATTGTAAACATGGTGAGCACGCAAGTGGAAGAAAGAAAAGTGAGTATATTTGTTGTTGGTTGAACAAGTTTTCCAAGGTTTTTAGTATTGTGAAAGTAATTTATTACCTGCATTTTTCGTTTATTTAATATGCTACAACAAGCTTGATAAAGTCAATGCCTGTGCCAAGGCTGCTATAATGAATTATCTATATGCCTCCAAGAGACTACCACTGTATGGAAATGTTAAAATATTTAAAAATTCTTGTCTTTAAAAATCAACTGATCACATGGAAAGGTTTTCTTGACTCCTAAACACGTTTTTATATGATATTGAGTTTTCATTATTAAGTATACCGCTTCATAAATCCTTAAAATATTTACTATTTATATCTAAACTTGAGCCACGAAAAAGGTTGCGTAGCCATCAATAACTTAATAACTTGTCCCATAAACTTTAACAAAATCCTTTTAGCTATGTTTCCTAGACGAACACTGTAGGTATGAAACTTTCAAATATAATAAAACTTTGCTTCATATTATAAGAAAATGTTTTATAGCTATCAAATTCTGATTTAACGCACATTTTATTTAAATTAAGCGGCGTACTTTATTGAACTCTGCTTTTCCGTGCTAGGAAGATATACCTGTATGTATATACAATGTTACAATCAAAAGTTAAAACCTCTTAATTTGCATTTTAACCAAGTTTACACAGTAAAAAATTTCATTAGAGGAAATATTTTTACATGTTTTATTTTACTTTTTTTATCAGAAGAAAACACTTTTGTATCGAGGCAATCATATCTGGAATGCTAGTCCTTGAAGTGAGTGAATAGTGTGGTTGGTTAGTTTATTATTGGAAAGCGTAACATTTCTTTGATCGTTTCATTCTGGTAAGCTGTGTGCCACTAGGCCCACCAAAATACATTTTGCAAGCGTTTATTAGACCAGTTTTTTTTTTTAAATTCATAGTAAGAGCTTATCTGATCCCGGCGCAGAGAGTGAAGGGGCTAGTATTTCACTTTCAGGAGACAGCTCTCGTTTCGGCAAGCGGCGGACACGGCAAATTAGGGAAAGTACGGGAATGGTTGTGTTATTGGCAGTAAATATTGTTTTTTCCTCTCGTGCGTGTTCCACGACGTCTTATCGGGAAAAAAAAGGGGGGGGGGGGGGGGAGGCAATGCGAAAGAGCCGGACAGGAAGTGAGCTATTTGTTTCGGCTCAGGACAGCGCATTACGTCCAGTGATCGCGTGACAGGCGCGCACTTGACATAACCGCAAACGACATACGCCCCTTAGACCCAGCTTTCCCTGTGCTTTCAAACGTTGATTGTAGCTTGTTTTGGAAGATAATGAACATAATGTTACAAGCATAAAAAAAATTCTTAAAAAATTATCAATTTTGCTAAGTTTTTTATTTTTGTTATATAAGTTTGAAAGTAAAGTTATGCTATTTAAAAAAATATGTATACTTGAAATGTGATAACAATCTTTAGCAGCTTTGTTTTATAGCCGAATGATGAAAATACTAATCATAATATTTCTGAGGTTTATATTTTTATTTTATTCATTGCGAAATTGCGTAATGTTGTGAATGTAACACCGATGGTGAAGAAATATCGATATAACTGCACCTGGAAAATTTTAAAGCTATTTTACTATAGAGATGTAACAGAGAGATACTTGTGGAGATGTGAGGAAAGAGTGAGAACATAATATAATGAAACTCGTAGCGCCGTGCGAGTGTGTGACGAACATGTCACAGGCAACAGCAGCCTCCCACTTCCTGCCACATTGGCAAGAGCGGAAAGGGGGTGGACCCGCCTCAGCTCTGGTCCAGTTGCGTCTAGGACCAGTCGCCTTGTGACGTCACGAGGTTACGTCACATGCAGGTCAACATCCCTCAACACAGGAAACACTGCGTTACCGCCTCATATCACGGCGTATACTGCGGTTACGTAAACACCAGAGAGTGTATGTATGTATGTATGTGTATATATACCTATATATATATATATATATATATATATATATATATATATATATATATATATATATATAATGTCACGAACGTTAGCCAGGCCGCGTCACGAGCAGGTGCACGCCGTAACATGAGATGTGCTGTGCGCACCTGGGTCGCCGCTTTATCTCCCTCCAGCCCTCCGCTCCCCCCGCGCGCCATTGTTAGTTTGACATCCGAAACCTGCCAGCTGCGGAGTTACGCGAGCCGCCGACACGTGTTTTCGAGAGATTTCTGCCGTCGGGACGGCTCGCGATGACGCGACTGGCCCCGGCCGCTCTCGCGACTTCTGGAATTGCGCCGGGGCCTATATATATGCCCAAGGACGTCAGGGCAGGGAGTCAGGAGAGTTCAGAGTGAAGTCGGGAGTTTTCCCGCGGCGGAATTTCCGGGCGATATAGTGGCGAAGTCCCTGGACGAAGGTTCCAGGGCAAAGAGTTCAGTCCCGAGCGAAGTTCCGAGCGAGACGTCGAGTGGGATCTCGGCGAAGGGGAAGTGCGACGGCGGCGGCGGAGTGCGGTGACGAAGGATCACGAGGGGTGCTGCGGCGAGAGTTGCGCCAGAGGCGCGGCCCAGCGAGGTGCGTGGATTGTGAGAAGCAAGTGACTGGAGGAGGCAACATTTTTTTGAGTGCAATTGATTAATTGGCATTTTTAGATTATTAGTTAGTGATGTAAATAGTGGCAATAAATAAAACTGTGTGTGATAAAAATCTTTAATTGGCTATCCTTTACGAACCTGCATTAAATCGTAATGTGACATGTGTTTTGACTGAAAAGTGTTCATCTGTTATAGTAAAAAAACAGGTTAAGTTACTCTACAAATATATTATTTAAAAAATTAATTCATCAAATAAATATAAAATTATTGAAGTCTTCTTATAATTCTTTCTTCAAAATGAAAATTAATTGCCGGAAATGTTCCTAAGTGTAGAAATCCATATTATTTCGTTGATTCAAGTTCAATAATATAAACTTGCATGATGATCACGTAGAAGTTGAAAACTGTAATATAACCTTAAAATAATAATAATATTAAAATGAAATTTTTGGCCTTTGTTTTGAAGAGGTCAATTCCCAAAAATTAATTTAGATTCCTGGAACACCAAAGCCAGGATGAGGCCCATGACACGAACCGCCAAAACGGCGGTAACAGATATGTTGTTACATTTTATGATGGTTTTTACATCCGCACCAAAAAATGACAAGCCAAATGGCCGAAAAGAAATTTTAAAAGGCAATGTAAGTCTTTTTCGTTTGGCACTACAGAAATCATAGAATTTACAATAAGTAGAGGGTATACAAACCAAACCATATATTCATAGAACCTGTATTGTAGTACTTAGTGTTTCCCTTACAGATTTGATCATAACAGAAACAAACACATTTAAGACATTATTAATTAAATAACTACACAAAACTTTAACATTAAGATAATGAAAATATGTAAAGATAAATGTAAATGATAAATTGAATGATAAATTAAATAATAAATTAAATACAATCTTTGCATAAAAATTATAAAATTTATTTAACATGAAAGATTAAAAAAAAAAGTGAATAAATTAATTACTCATAAAATCAAAAGTTCCATACCTAGCAACGGTACAGTAACAGTATATATATATATATATATAAACACTTCGTTACCGCCACATATCACGGCGTAAACTGCGGTTACTTAAATACTAGAGTGTGCGTGTATATATATATATATATATATATATATATATATATATATATATATATCAGGAAACACTGCGTTACCGGCACATATCACGGCGTATACTGCGATTACCTAAACACTAGACTGTGCGTGTCTATAAATATATATATATATATATATATATATATATATATATATATATATACACGCACACTCTAGTATTTAAGTAACTGCAGTTTACGCCGTGATATGTGGCGGTAACGAAGTGTTTCCATATATATATATAGTGTTACTGTACCGTTGCTAGGTATGGAACTTTTGATTTTATGAGTAATTAATTTATTCACTTTTTTTTTTTAATCTTTCATGTTAATTAAATTTTATAATTTTTATGCAAAGATTGTATTTAATTTATTATTTATTTATATATATATATATATATATATATATATATATATATATATCAGGAAACACTGCGTTACCGGCACATATCACGACGTATACTGCGATTATCAAAATACTAGTGTTAATATATATATATATATATATATATATATATATATATATATATATACTAATATTATAAAGCTGAAGAGTTTGTTTGTTTGAACGCGCTAATCTCAGGAACCACTGGTCCGATTTGAAAAATTATTTCAGTGTTGGATAGTACATTTATCGAGGAAAGCTATAGGCTATATTATATTATCAATAACATTAGGGATCCTTACTAAAAATCCAATTTAGAATAAAATACGTTAGAGGGGGTTAGATACAACATGCAGTACACGTACGAAGTGTGTGTTGACAATGCCGCAGGCGCTATAAGTTTATTTCCTTTTGCCTATTAACATTGTTGCCACGCACTAGATGCCTTATCATTCTTAATTTTCCCATACAAGTAAAAAACACCCGTGTGATATTAACAACGAAGCAATCAGTACCCACATAAGAGTTCAATTAGTATTTAAATACTTTTTATCACTTTAAATCGCAAACCTAAACTTTTTTTTTCTTTCTCTCTGTGTTTAATTTATTTTTTTCTTTTAGTAGATTTATTTTTATTATTTTTAATTAATTTTCATTTTTCGGACCATCAATTATTTCCTCTCCCGTTACAATTCTGACAATGACTTGTATATATATACACATATATGCACATATATATATATAATAACAACACAAAACTTTAACATTAGGATAATGTAAATATGTAAAGATAAATAAATATTAAATAAAATCTTTGCATAAAAATTATAAAATTATAAAACATGAAAGATTTAAAAAAATGCCTTATCATTCTTAAATATATATATATATATATATTATAAATACCACTCACTGACTCAATCATCACGATATCTCTAAAACTATACACCCGATTGACTTTAAATTTAGCATAGTTACTCATTTTGTGATGTAGACGCTCATTAAGAACGGATTATGCGGAAATCCTATCCCAAGGCGAGTTTCGGGGGCGTAATATATCAAAATTTCCGGTGTTTTTGTAGGAAATCACAATGGCAACGGCTGTTGCTTTGTTGATGCTTCATTCGTATCTATGGCAACGACTATTTCATTGTTAGTGCAGTCCTCATCACCGTTGAAATTTTGCGGGTGTTTTAAATATCAAAAATTGCCCTTTTTTTCAAGTATATATATTTTACAGACTTGAAACTTCTCAGTAATGTTCCTTATGTTACGCAGGCTGACATTTTCCGAAAATTAGATCCCATGGGTGGTTAAAACCAGGTAACAGTGGGTACTTTGTCAGCATGAGAACAGGATTTTGCATTGTTCATGCCTTCTTAGTCTCCATGGCAACGGGCATCGCGCGGCAGTGGCGTACCCACAAGGAGGGGCATGTATAATGAGCGGCGCAAGAGTGATCTGCCTGTAGACTGCCGTAGCGAAGTACGGGTACATCAGTTGTACGTTGCGTGCACGAGTCGGGAAACCATCGGTGCTATTCATTTTTTCTCTGGTACATTATACAGCATAGTAATAAATTTTCACTGAATTTTTTTTATTTACCATTACTGTAAATTGGAGATGTGGCTTAATTTTTTCCCATTATTATAGCCGTTCGAAGCCGGGTCTGGCAGCTTGTATATTTATATAAGGAAACACTGCGTTACCGCCACATATCACGGTGTACACTGCGGTTACCTAAATACTTGAGTGCGTGTGTGTATATATACGACATTTTTTAGAATAACCAAATAATTAAAACGTTAGTGATGTAGCTTATTAAGTTTAAAGATCTCTTTCAATAAGTATGACTCGAAATGGGTTAAACGTGTATGACGCAACACAAACAGACCCGGGACTCCTGGCTGTATGGGAATAGTCTCGGTGTTGTCGGCCGCTGCAGGCAACAGGTATTTCGGGCCACCAAGCAGGCGACCAGCAGAGTCACCGGGAGCCTCGCTTGGACCACGGACGAGTCCAGAAGACTGCCTTGAGCGCCCCGAGGAGGGCGACATGGCGCTGGTAGGCGCGACGGAGCCGGCAGGTTGGGGTGTTGAGCGACTCGCCCATGGGTCACGGGTTGTAGTCCTCCACCAATGAGCAGCTGCTCGCAGGGCGAGTCGGAGGCGCGACAGGTTGTTCCGACCTTACGGCCGGCATTCGCACATTCCCCTCCCACATATGCGCCCTTTCGGGTTGGGTGGGTGAAATTTCCAGTTCGATTTATTTAAATTCCAGAGCATGATTTATTGATCGGGAAGGTGTTAGAGCTACGGCAATGACCAGCGGCTGGGGCCACCAACTCAGCATAGTCACCGCCTCAGCACCGTACCTCACTCAGCTAACCAGACAGTTGGCTGTGTCCGTCCTGAGCCCTAAGACTTGATCAGCACTGCTGGCGCCTTCCCCGATCTCCCACATCACGCTGGGACCCCTCGAAACACCCAGTGAACCCGTGGTCTGGTGGAGGCCTATCCAACCTCTGTTAGCTGTCCAGGATAGTACCGGAGCTGTGTCGTCGGAAGCGCGACATGATTTTCACAAGATCTATGAGCTGCGCGCACCTGGGCTCAGTACCTTATTCCTTAAGGACAGAATCTGAGCTTACTCCGTGTGGTGGATCTCTTACATGACAGGCGTGAGCTTTAACACCCATCCTTACCATGGCTCCCGCGGGACTTGGAATATTTACGTTATTCAGATGCGGCACAGTTCTGAAGGCCAACAGCTACGCACAGAGGTTGAGGAACCCATCCCAACATGCTACACCACCGGAGAACCTCCAGCCGCCGAATACCCCAGGACACCACCAGTGCAACCCCCCACTGTGGGCCAGGTGAGTACCGACACGGCCCATACCTCTCACATCACTGGGACCCCTTGGTCACCCAGATGCTCGTGATCCAGCCGAGGTTACCCGCCTCTGCTAGCTTTGCAGGCTAGTGCCCGAGCATTAAAGTAGCTCACGACTGCCACTCGTCATCAGAGCGGGGACTCCTCCAAGTGTGCTCCAAGCGATCGGAGCACCACTGCCACCACGAGTCCATCTCCATAATCTGATCCAGGGCCGCTTAAGGAAACCTCAGCGGGGATCTGTATCATCAAAGGATCAGTCCCATGGTACCCTTCATCTTCAGTTATAGTGCTTTCCCGGCACCTCCGACAGCGAGTATCGCCTGAAGTCGTCGACGGAGCTATGGGTAACGTGGCAGCACGAGTAGCGGGGTTCGAGTCCACCGGCCAGGGCCCGCCACACGCGGCCACAGAGCGAGTGGACCGTAATGCTGCCTCGAAGCGACGTGTTGGAGTCCGGCACTGACGAGTGACCGCTCGCTGGACCGCAGGGGGTAATGGTTGGGATCCAGCCACTCCGGCCGGGCGCCCGCAGAGCGGTCAGCAAGCCGCAGAGACCACAGACACTGCTAGCCGGCCCTGCACCGCGCCCAGATGCCAACTGTGACGGCAAGTCAACTCTCTTTGGAGAGTGGCATTTCTAAAGTAACGGGAGACTGTAACCTAGTCGCTGCAAGATAAAAATAACATTGTTTTGAGTAACTATTTAATAACATATTTTATCTACATTGCCAACTTAATAACGGCGAGTACTTTTGTTAAATGTTATGGATTATCTTTCTAAAGGGTATTATAGTCGTATGAAAAAATTATCCAAGTGCAAGTGTGATAAGTCACAAATATGTTTTTTACTTGTTTACGTAATCATAACTTTTGTTTTCAGGCATCCCTAGCCCCTGCTTTAGCAGGCAAGCTTAGTTTTCACTTAGAGTTATTGATTTGTTTCCCGTGTCTATGTTGTGCTTGGGATCAGATTGTAATAAATTCATGGAAACCACCTTTAGTGTCTTTAAATGCGAATATCCCTTGTCCCCTTATTAATTAATTTATTTTTTTTTGTAAAATAAAGCTAACACAATAGTTTAAAAACCAAATCCCCCACCCCTATTTTAGTGGTCGAACAATAATAAATGGACAAACATACCGCATAACATATTATACGTGCAATTTATGCTGAGAATATTACTTTACTTAAAGTAGCCTATATAATGTTATGAGTTTTTTTTATGAAACCAATTTCTCTAACTTTTACCCACTTAGGAGTAACATTCCATAAAATAGTTCAGGTGCTTTGCTGTATTTTAATGTTTATCAATTATTTACTTTTACTCTCGATAAGCTCAGAAAAATTATTTTTTAAAAACAATGTTTTACCTTTTCAGGTGTATAACTTTGGAAAATAATAACGACTTGGTAGTTATTATAATGTTATTAGTCCTACATAATAGCCTACACGCGGTTTCATAAGGTTCAGAGATACTATTTCTTATTATAAAACATATATACCTCATTTCACCCCCTTAATGTTTATATTTGCAAATATTTATCACATGTACCAACTTTGAATATTGGCATTGAAGTTACATTATTTTTGTGCAATAATGTAAATAATAAGGAGACCAACTAGAGATAAATAAATTTATAGTATTGGACTCCTTCACTTATTATCACTAAAGCTAAATTTTTTTTTAATTTTTCAGTGCACAGACTCGACTTCGTTAAATGCCTATTTATTATAAGTAATGATATATACTTGCAAAATAAATAATAATATACCCAAACTCATAGAAGTGGTTAAATAGATAAAGACACTTGCACTACGAATTTTTTGGATATTTTAAAATCCAAATAATTAGATAATTAAAAAAAAAATTTTATAAGTTATGCGATATAATTAATGGGGAAAATGCTTATAGCTTTGAGATCCTTGAACTATAAATGCTTTTTCTATTTGAGAATCATCAATTTGGTACGACCGTTCAATGGAAATTAAAACTGATCATTAAAAATTTAACTTTACACCGCACGAATGGAGCTTGTGAAATTCACCAGACTGCAGATGCAAGCAAAAATTTAGTTACTACACGAAGTTGTCACAGTCATATAAGGAAATTAAGGGAAAAATCTCCGTTAGAACCATATTCTAACATCACTATAGGCTTTTTAACGTCTTCAAAACCAAATGCAACATATAATTTATATAGTTGCCTCTTTGTAAACTTACACGGTGACGCTAGTATTTCCAACAATCGGTTATAGTTTTTTTTGTAAGAATGGTACATACATACACATAAGGAAAGTTGTAATTACATGAATATGAGAATATTACATTACTTTTTACCCATATGAACTAAGTCCAGGCCAGTAACATAAAGATAATAGCTGATTTTAAATGGCGGCAAGCCCAACACATTGCAGTCTAGATAGTATTTACATTAGGTTCCATATATTGTGGAGTAGGTGCAACTTCCCGAGTCCCTTGACATGGTATGAGATCTTACAAAAGTTATGTATTGATACAAAAAACTAATGCAGGTCAAATATTACTTTTCTTCTAGCTGTTCAGAAGACAAAGGTCTACAGAATTTTTTTTTTGTAATTTTACAAATAATTCTAATATCTTAATATATATAAATCCAGTGTGCTGATGTTTGTTTCCAGTGAAATCTTCACCAACTCAACCGATTTCGATGAATATTGGCATTTATGTGTAATTTTTTCCAACTTGGGAGATAGGATGGTTTTTATTTCGATTAATGGTCTTAATAATTTATAATTAATAATAAACTGATTATCAATGTTGATTGGTGTTTAAGCCCGGGAAACAGTGGGTACTTCGTCTCCATGACAACGTTGCGTGGTCGAGAGTTGGGAAACCATCGGTGCTATTCGTTTTTTCTTCGGTACATAACAAAGCATTGTATTAAGTTTTTGTCAAAATTAATTAATTTTCATTTTATTTCATTTATTACAATTGTAAATAAGAGATTTGTTCTCATTTCCCCCCCCCCCCCCCATTATTACAACCGTGCGAAGCCGGGTCGGGCAGCTAGTTACATGATAAAATTGTAACATTCGCAAATAAATGGTTGACCGTGTAGCTGAGGAACCCGGATACTAGACACTCGAGCTGGGTTTTCGGCACTTGCCGCAAGCTGACCCGAGGACCACTTCCCAGCTGGCGGACGCCGAGGCACGAAGCCGTCCATGATTGGCCGGTGGCCAGGTGATGATCAGCCCCTCCTCCCGCGACCTCTAGCGGTCCCGGTGACCCCTGACCTTGCGGTAGTCTCCTCGGCCTTCACCTCTAGACGCAGCTTCCGCGCCCGTCCAGAGCCCGACAACCCGCTCCGGAGACACATGTCGGTCCCTCCTGACAATCCACTTGTTATGCGACCCATATGGGCGTGCGCGTAGTGAAATACTCACGTACACATGTCCGTTACTTGGCTCTCAACTAAACTGCACAGTGTATTTTTTTTGACGTGACAACGTCTAATAAATCGGTGAACGCCGGCTGCACGCCCGAAAAAGTGTCCTGTTACGCACATTGTTCCATTACGCTGTGTCCCGTTACGCTCATTGTACGCTTGCGCTGCATCTATCTCTCTTCCACTCGACTGTTTATAGGGTGAAGTGAAAAGATAGTGTGGTTTTCATTGCTTATTACAACAATTTCGGCAATAAAGGTTAATTATTCTTGCATTTTAAAAATCTGATTACTAGTATAATTTCAAGTATTTATTCTTTTTTTATTAAAATAAAAAAATGATTCAATTTTATTCATACAGTATGCAATCATTTCATCAATGTTTTGTTATGATGTTGTCATGTTAAACTATCGTCCGTAAACCGACTTTACAGACAACCAATTTTTTTTAATGGAACAAAAAAATTCTTCCTAAAAGAAATATATTTGCAAATTTAACTAAAACTATTAAAACCACTGTATCACTACAAAGTTGTGTCCGCAGTAAAACTGGATAAGAAATTCATACCTGGGTACCTATTTATGTTTTGTGTTGTCTAAAAAACTTCTTATAGTTAAAGTTATTTGTAAACTGTTCCCTGAATAGCTATCCAGTAGTAACTGCACATATAAAATAAGCATTAATTAAACAAATTTGTGTCAAATTTAAAAAATATTTGACTATGTTTTCCATGGTTTAAAAACATTATACTTGAATGAAACATCCATAAAAATATAAAATATTGTGTCAATTTTGGTAATAAATACTCAGTATTAGATAGTAGTATATAATAACCGGTAATGGCCCAGGCTTCGCCAAGAGGAGACAGAGGAACCGAACATTATCTTGGATTGTGATATCACGGTGGCCATCTTGGATGTTCTTGACCTTGAACTTTGACCTTCAACTTGACAATGAAAATTTGCTAAAATTTACCAAAAATGACTCATAATTTACCAAATTTGCCAAAAATTCGCCAAAATTCACGAATTATACACTTTTTGGTAAAAATATTCCTCCGTAAATCTCAAGAAATTAAAAAAAATTCCCTATTCTGAGAATATTTCCCATTTTAGTGTTCAAAAATGCCAACGGCTTGAAAATTCCTAAAAGGGGCATTAGTGACCTAAAAGCAAGCCGCCATTAGCCGCTGAGGTCATGACCTTGACAATTAGTATGCCATGACCACCCTATATAATTATGACATAACCGTTACTATTATCGATATAGCCACCATCTTGAAAACCAGATTTTTTATGCAAGAAAATCGGGGAAATTTTTTTTTAAGAAATATAACAAATTAATTAAGAACAATTTTAATAAAAATATGCCACCATTTGGATATATATCACGGAAGTAATATTAAAAATCTGTAATTATTATCCAAAAAATTTCAAATCATGGTCAAGGCTACCACGAAAATCCTTGAATAAAAAGCACGAAGGAGTGCAAGACACTATAACAAGTAAAATCAAATATGACAGCTTATGACTGTGACATAAATTTCGAACAGTCAGTATTGCACGATGCTAACTCACAAATGCGTGAAAAAAAGCTAACATCAAACGAATGAAATGAAAGTACTGTCCGTAACACGAGTCAAAAAAAGGACTTTAACAACAGCAAAAAGTGACGTTAAGTGCTCCATGGACAAGAGTAACAGCCAGCCAAGGGATGGCAAAATACTACGCCAAACAAAATTACTACTCTTTAGAAAAAAAATTCAATCAACAACCGTGCCCGGCGTCTGAGACACGGCTCTGGTCGGCAAGGGAATACACACAACACACTCACCAGCTCCTTGTTAATTAACATAACTAGAATTTAAATGATAGTGGCCGAAAAGAAGCAAACAGAGAAGCACCGACATTGATCTGTAAACGCTAAGGGAAACGGTATTGCTATCACACACCCAGACACAAGCTAAGTAATATTCTTAATTACCAGCTAAGCTGACTGCCGCTCTCCTCACACGTACTATCAAAGTAGTATAAAAACGGCAACGATTTAATTCCATTACGAAAAATCTTCAAGTGTAAATTTTACAATCCAGCTGGTGACGACCAGAAAGAGAACAGACAAGTGACCCTAAATAACGAACCCGGGCAAATGAGAACCTGAACCCCAAATGCGCCAGTCGCAAGTTGTTTGTCTGTGGAGGGGGGAAAGCTCGCGCCAGGAAGCGCTGGAAGGGGGAGGGGAACTACGAGGAGGCAGAGGATAGGAGGTTGCCGATCACTATAGTTACAGTGCTAATAGATTTTACCCAACCGATTGTAATCCATGGTTTTGACATTTTTTATGTCTTACACGTACTAACTCTAATCAAACCAAAATTGGTCTATGTTATTTTATACCAAATTGACAAATTGTGTATTACACTATCAAAATTTTAGTTTATTTAATACATATCTCCAAGATTTCGATTAAAATATAGGATAAAAATTTTCCATGAAAATTTGTACGTTACGTGTTTTTTTTTTTTTTTTTGCAAGAGACCTTTGGCACAAAATAGTGTATCCAATGGCCGTACCAAAATGATTCGTAATATTAGGTAGTGTGTAACACAGCAGCATAAAATTCATTTTTTAATTTTTTTTGTTACCACATGGTATAAAGGTCTGTGAGAATAGTATTATGCGTATAAAATTGTTTATTTTATATGTCAGCCATGTTTGTCAAGAATATTCTAATATTATTCTGTAAATCTAAATATATATAACTCAAAGGTGACTGACTAACTGACATAGTGATCTATCAACGCACAGCCCAAACCACTGGACGGATCGGGCTGAAATTTGGCATGCAGGTAGATGTTATGACGTAGGCATCCGCTAAGAAAGTATTTTGATTAATTCTACCCCCAAGGGGATAAAATAGGGGATGAAAGTTTGTATGAAACTTTGTCAATTTTAAACCGATCGGGCTGAGACTTTGCATGCATAAAGCTACTATGACGTAGGCATCCCCTAAGAAAGGATTTTGAGATGCAGGCTATATAAGATAAGTAACTTTTCAGTTTAAAATATACGAATTTCTGTATGCTATTGAATGGTTATGTGAGCGTGCCATACTTACTCCAAAGAACGATCAAGCAGCAGCTATCAACGATATCCTGCTCATGTCGTTTGAGGGCGAAGAAAAGGTCTCTATACTTCGATTGATAATGTGGTTAATACATATGACGCTACTTATTACCCTGTAGAATTTTTAAATTCATTGAACCCGCCAGGTTTGCCTTATCATAAGCTTATTCTGCGTGTGGGCGTTCCAATTATGTTGTTGCGAAATTTAAAACCACCAAAACTTTGTAACGGTACGAGACTGCAAGTGAAAGCGTTACATCGCAATATAGTGGAAGCCACTATATTATCTGGGTGTGCAAAAGGGGAGACTGTATTTATACCATGAATCCCATTATTACCTAATGATATCCCGTCCGAATTTAAACGATTACAGTTTCCCCTAAAAGTCTGCTTTGCCATGACAATAAACAAGTCTCAGGGGCAAACTCTCAAATTTGCGGGTATTGACTTGAGAGAACATTGCTTCTCTCATGGACAGTTTTATGTTGCTTGCTCACGAGTAAGTTCACCCAATAGCTTGATAGTTTTAGCGCCTAATGACAGATTAGTTAAGAACATTGTGTACAAAGAAGTTTTGTAGGCCTTAATTTTTTACACACGCTAAACAAAAGTAAAGCCGCAAAAACTATCCATAATTAATAATGATACTTCTTAACGCGAGGGAAGCCGCGGGCAAAAGCTAGTTTATATATAATTTTGGCATAAACAATTAATCATTGTATTACAAAAAAAAAATTCTTCGTTGAATTTAATTGTGGGTCCTTAACGGAATCTCTACTTCTCTTATGAGTATCATAATTATGAGAGACCCGGACATGTTATGGATTAATTGGTCACAATATAGACAGCAAACATTCACACCTTTACATTTCTTTGATGAATGTATCAAAATTGTTCAGTCACTCTCTTCTACGATTGTGGGACAATTATCTATCAGTCAGCATCAGAGTAACCGAATCACCTACTCAACGAAAAAGGAGGCTTTTTAGAAATAAACAAGCCTATATGAACGCACATTTGTGGGTCTATGAATTTTAGTCTGACACCAAATGAATCCACAACGTTTCGGGACCTGTAATATAAAATTTTATACTGAAATTTTATTTTGTACCATTAAAGTTTCTGTAAACGTTTAATCGTAACTTACTTTTTATGAGTGGCAACAAGGATATATTTAAGTTGGTACCGTTATTTTAAATACTTTTTGTCGTTGATTAACTAACGCACCAAAACCATGCTGCTGCATCAAAGTGTTTTAGTCCTGAAGTAGTGACGCTTTAGCCACATTTACATGAACAAACGTTTAATTCATGCATTTTCATGTATCTTAATTTAATGTACAGCAAAATTTCTTCTGATTTACCATACATCCACTGCATTTTTTTAGAGCAGAATTTTTTTTAACTACTTGTCAAAGTATATATATTTTTTGTAAAATAAATATCTTAAATCATCAAAAATAACCAATTCTACATGGGGATTACGCTAGGCCTTAAGCAAAATTATAAATTAATACTTTTATAAAAATTGGGCTTTATTTAGTAGGACATAAAAAGGTAAATGTTAGTTTTTAAATCTAAATGTTAATAAATTTTTTAAAAGTTATTTTAATAATTGAAAATGCATAGGATTATATAAAAGACTGGGCTCAGTTCGTGATATAGGAGCTGCGAAAAAAATTTCATGTAACAATTGAGGAAAAATATTATTTTCTTTAGGATTTTGAATTTTGCTGAGTGACAAATTAAAAAATTTTAACTGAAAATCTCTCTATCAAAATGACAACAAATTATTATTTTCCTATAAATCATATGTGATGAGTTATATAACTAATTAAAAATATTACAAGTAAGTTTTAGATGCCATCAAATCCCAATAGAATACTATAAATGTAGTACTTCACCAAAATAGTCATATATTAATTAATATAAGCCCAAACGAAGCATCTTCTAAAGAAAAATTCTTATTTCTTTTAAGTGTGTATATATTCTGGGAGAGGTGAATTTGTTTTCAGTAAAATCAAATAATATAACTTAAGGGATATATATATATATATAGTCACATTAGTACACATTGTAGTTACATGCACGCTACAATATGAACGCCCAGGTGCTGGGAGATAAAATTGTTCTACAAACTTCTTGAGCTGTAGTCACAATGTCACGACGGACACGAAATGACAAATCCCATTAGATGTTGTACATCGCTCTAGCAAGACACAGTTAATAGCGTAAGAGTCACGAAACCACGACCACATTAACTCAACGAACTCTTCTATGACTGGTGGCATAGCTGCCCCAAGCCAAATGCGTCCATAAAAAGCAGTACAGAATGCGATAAAAACAGTGTAGGCCTTGTAGAAAGCTTTTATTTCATGTTGACAGTCGATGTACATAAAAACGTAAGATTTAGTCGTTTCTGGCAAGAAGCGATACAAGTTATTTAAGATAAAAGGAAGTGAGTTATAGATATGTTAATAAGGGACTCACAAATAATTCCGCTGTTAGCTATGCGAATAATTAAAATTAAATCTTTATTAAATGTAAAATTATAACACCGACCCTTAAGATGATTATATCTTATTACATTTGTAGTTGAAGGCACACTACAAATATGAAATTGTACTCATACTTAAAAAGAAAGTTAATTTTTCAGTATGTCCTGACGTACAGTCTCCAGTTTGAACTAAAGTACTGCCAGAACTTCTATACAAGAAGAAATGGGAGTTTATATGCGATAATCTTTTACTACCACCCATACAGTTTCTGAAAAAAAAATGTATATAGATTTTTTTATTTGGTAATTCGTACTTTAGAGTAAAAATAATTACGAAAATTTTCGGTTAAAAAAATTTCATGTTAATCATATTACATATTCATTATTTTAACACACTGTGAGCAATACAGATATATGTATTATCACGCTGTATCACTAAGCAAGCATTAATTGGCCAAAACTTTAACCTTGTAGGAAACTTTCCAAAAAATGGCTAATGACGAAAAAACGAAAACTTTCGTGGAAACGACCAGAGGACTTCTCTTCAAATACACAAGACTAACAACCGATAGCTCTGTACTAACTACATAGGCGAGAGTGTAAAAATATATATATTGTGGCAATAGGTGCGACTACAAAATGTTTTTATGGCTAAATTGTTGAAATTTATTTTTTATGATCTGTTGTCAAACATGATTAACACATTTTCCCAGAAATTTTAAAGCATTGGAGCTTTTTTTTCCTTAATGTATCTGTAGCTAGAATAAAAATGTATTTCTTAGAGAAAAGGTGTTTTTCGTTGTGATAATTTTGGCACCATAGGTGTTAGAAAGATACAATGTGTATATTATGCATACCATCTACCATCTATTGGACTGCCGTGACAAAAAAGCAAGGTTTTAACACAAAAAATCTTGGAGCTGTTCGTTATTGGTCTCTAGTTTACTTGCTTCTATAGCGGCCATAGAACACTAAATCCCAGCATAAATGGAATAATCTATTGAACATAAGTAGGAAACACCCTTCGGGTCATGCACGCCTAATATCTCACTATCTAGTCACATTTCAGTGAGGCTGCTTCGTGACACTTACGACTCCCCTCTCAAGTTTATCTGTATTCCTCCTGAACTCAATATTTACTTAGTGTGCAATGCAAACCGGATCAGTTTTACAGAGTATTTACCACATTCCTTAACTGTTTTGCTTATTTACATAACTGTGCTTTAAGAAGCCATTTCATGAGCTCGTTAGATAAGCATATGTATACAAGAGATAGTAAAGAATGCATTGTTATTGCAAGAAATATCAAGTGGTTTTGGTTCGCTACAACCCCCTCCCTCCTACAAGGCTACCTCATGCACAAATGACGCGGCCAACACCACATCAGTCCAGTTTCCTGTATACATTAAGTACCTATTGGTTCTCTGGGAACAAACCAGTAGGTCATTGGTTCCTCATATGATGCGAGGTTCTGGTTTTGCATTGGGGATATGAAGGAATTATATGGCATAAGTTTACATACACAAGGTACTTGCAGGCTACTCTGGAATCAAGTTCAACATTGCGGTGGACTCCATCACAGTGTGCACCACCTCATTTCATATCATGATGAGTTTTAAATGTTAATTTTTTTCAACGAGTATTTTAAGCCGCGTGAGTGTTTAATTAACACTATTTTTTTCAATTAATATCAGCCATGAATGTTAACTAACATGAATATATAGCTGATGGTCACAATCAGGAACATTTTAACTGTTGCTATTTATTCATAAAATCACTATCTCTTTCTTACCAGATGGGAAAAAAAAATTTGTTAATTTCTACTGAGCCTCAGTGGAATATTCTTTTAAAGATACTTGTATGTAATAGTTTCTCAATAAATACTTCTCTGTCGACCTCTCTAACGCCATTTTATTTGTGAATTTCGAATACAGCATATATTAAACTTGCTGAGTCCTAGCAATTTTAGACCTGAATTAAATTTTCCTTAAATGTATATGATTTGAATATTTTTTTTTCAGAATCCTTTAATTCTAATCGATTTCTTAAATTTACCTGATTTCAAATATATTAATGTATTTTTGCCAAATGATTCTTAGCTCAGACGTGACAGGACCACAATAAACAAATAAGGAATACTCCTGCAGCCATCTTCTACATAAAACTAAATACACTTCACTCTCGACATTAGGCCCTGCAGCCCTAACAACATGTCATCCTAACAACAAAGTAAGCATGCAGTTGGTTAAGAGTCGTAAAGGAAACCCAAAAATAGTCTAATTGCCTCTGGAAATTAGTTTAAATTTGACACATAGTATTACTTTGTATTTACTGCTACGTCACTTATGGTCAAATGCACTTAGAATTAAAGCGTTAACTCTTATCATGAAATGGTTAACTATCACTCGGCCATATTCTCTGTTTCACCATTGTGTTTAGAGCACTGAACGAAGGTCAGTGAGAACTTCGAGAAGAACCGACTGAACTGATGGTTCAACAGCGATGATCTCGGGTCGACACTGCACAAGCAGACATGTCTGGAAATGTTTCAAGCTATTATAATGATTAATATTTTTAACCATCACTGGTTGTTTTGAACACACGCAGAGCCACGGTGTTGATAGCCCCGTGCTCACCAGTACACGATGATTCCGCAATGGTATACGATTGCCTTCCGCGGGATGATGGTCAAAGGGACGTCACAAACATCCAGTCCTGAACCCACTAATAGATCACGGGCCTTTTGGCCACCAGCCACGTACACAAGCCACTAGACCAAGGTGGCGGACTCTAAGGACTATAAAGCAGGTTAATTTAATAAGACGTAATTATTATATTATTTTTTTACGATACCTCAGATCACATATAATTCATGCATAAGAACATGGTGCTTGTCCTAGTGTTGAAGTGAATTTTTGCGTAAAAGTACCTAAATTTTAATTGTTTGAAAAGCCTTTATGTCAGTTTAATGCTTTCTTTAGACTTTTATTCAATCATGGTTACATTCCATATTAGAATTTTTTTTAAAAAAAATGAAAACCTATTATTCTTCAGTTTTTTAAATTTTATAATAACTTTTAAATTCCAGTATTGGTTAAGAGTTTAGCTGAGTTAAGCTGCAGCCGAATGAGCTGCTGTCGTGTGGCAACACATGCAATCATTTGCTCGCTGTGACACAATAGATGGTAGCGACTTCATCGTGTTCAGGCCCACCAATTGAAATGCGCCTAACGTTTCTTCGACACTGCTGCCGCCTGTTGTTGCAGGTTGGAAATGTATGCACGTCAGCGAAGATCGCGTAGTCCCACTATGTATAGGCATAGTGTTTAGAGGAGAAATGATCCCCAGTTATTTTTTGGGTGAAGATCGTTGGATCTTTGTTCGAGGAGCAGAATGGTGCAACTGTCCATAATTGTACCGTTAACATCAATGACTACACTGTGGGTCATGTTATTTCCTGCTTCTAACTGCACAGTAGGTGTTTTGCGGAAAAAGGAAAGTTGGTTCCAAATGCTCTGAAACAACGTCCCTCAACTGTACTGGTCTCGCGGAAGAAAGTGGTCCACTGCAGTCGTGTATCATTGGTAGAAACTGACGAGAGGTGCTATCGCGAGCCTCCCATCTGCTGTGTTCCGTGTTGTTGGTCGCTGCCAGGCATGGCTCTGTCAACAGGCTGCTCTGATTGGCTGCGCGATAACAGCCCCCCCGACGCGAGGTCACGTGTCCGCCGTTCCGCCAATCTCGGCCCGTGCTCTCCAAGTCAACTGACGCACTTGCACGTGGAGTTGTTTCCCCGCACCAGTGAACAGGAGACGGTTCCACCCAGCTCACACTGTTTTCTTTCCAGAAATACTTCCAGGTTTTCACATCCAGCAAGAATTACATTTAAAACTAAAGTCGTCCTCTTGTGGTTACTTCCAATTAAATTGAGTTACGTGGTTCAGTCGTGGGACACTGCATTCCCATTCCAAAGGTTCATAGTTTTGAACCCCAGTCCATCCATTCTGATTTATGTATTCCGTAGTTGCCAAAATTACTCCAGGCAGAAGCAGGCATTTTTTCTTAAGATAACCCAAGGTCTAATCGTGTCCCAGTATCCTCGTTCTGTGTATTACAATGTTAACGTCTCTATCTCACAGTCGACGAGAAGTTCCCTTCTCCTAATTACATAAAAATGTAAAAGCTTTCCTCTAAACGGAAATATTGTAAATGTTCAGAAAAACAACAACACCAAGAAAACGTAAAAGTAACCGAAGTGAAATATCTTTGAAACAAAATTCAGTTCAACAAGTTAATTTAAAAGTATGTTAGCATCGACACCTCTAGCCACTTGGTGGTTTTACGCACTCTGAGGTGTTGTTCTAAGGACAGAGCTGGCCGGCATGTGTCTAGCTGTCTACTTCTCGGCTCGACGGTGGTGCTGTTCGCTCTACCAGGTTCCGGGTTCGATTCCGTAGCATCGTAGTTGTGTTTTCAATCTGTATGTTGGAACCCATGCCCTATCAGGTTCTCCGAAGTAAGACATGTAAAAGATCCATCTGTCCTCTTCACAGTTACACCTTCACAGTTCGGGCACTTAGGAATATTGATGCTCTAGGCTTGTAGACCTAAATCCATGTATGAATGTTCCTTAATAATATACCAATTATTTAAATAATTCTTATTTGTTAAGTACACTATATATTTAGTTATTTCGTTACTGATTTAATTCGGCTTCTTTTATTATGACAAAACAGCTTTAGATTATGGAGAAGAAACAAATTGCAATTTTTTGATTAATACGTGTTGTTTATTTTTATCTTCATTAAATTGAAATAACTATTTTACACCCTGAAGGACGAGGTTCAGGCAGTTATTCATAGATGTGCAGATGAGCTTGCGGGTTCTAGAGAACACCAATGCACCAGACACTACCTGCGAGAGCTTCTTGCTGGGTGTACGCGCTCTCACGAAAATAAACTAAAGCAGTAAAATATTGGAGTGATCGGAATACGTAACTCACCCAACTGACCTGTTTCTGTTCCCATCATAAATAACGCACAAAAAATGAAACAAACTAAAAATAATAAAATTGTACATGCATACATTTAAAGTAAGTGTGTTTAATGATAGTACATGTTTTTTTCATTTCAGTATTGCACATGCTGGGTGAGCTCCATGGATAACGCTGCTGAAATATTATCTCTGGACCATGAAGATCTACCCTCGATCATCAGGTATGTTTATGTGCAAAGACAATAGTTAGATTAAATTAACCCGGTTACAGCAACCCACAAATTGTCACCAGTAAAATCTCTAATACGTTAGTACAATTTGAACAAATAATCATCCATTGTAATGGAGTTTAAGATGTAGAGTTCAAAGACTTTCTACTAACTTGTTCTTTGTTAAGATTATATATTATATTGCAATCGCTGGGAGTTTGACACCGTTGCATAAATGTACTTTCATTTAATTATCATTGGCATAATAATATGGCCGGCGGGTTTTCTCGGGGTACTCCCGTTTCCCCCACCAATTAATTCCGTCGCTGCTCCACCCCCCTCCCACCTCACCACACGTCACTCACTCATGAAGCTGGCCGGAGCGACAGGTCTGTTCCTCGGGTAGACAGCCGGCTCCTGTGAGTGTCAGCTCCGTTCCATACATGCATAACCCTGCCTCAGACGGGAAACTACATGTACATGTCGATTTTCATTCATTTAATCATATCTTTTAGAGATCCAGCTTTCTCACCACGTATCGCATCCTTTTAACATTCCTCCAGTAAACAGCTTGAATATTGTTTCCATATTTACCGTTTAACCGAAGGACCATTACAAGCTAGCACCATAAGCTACAAGATATTTTAAGTTATTTTTTTTCACTTGTCTGGTCCGTAATTTGTAACCAAAAATTCAAGACCTTATAATAGAAATAAACCCATTTAATAGGTATTTCTCTGTAAAAGACTACATAAAGAATTACAAATTAAAGACTTGGTGTTTCCAGCCTATATTATATAGATCTATAATTCTGTTTTAAAAACAAAATTTGATTTACCGTTTCCTATATAAAAAAAAACTTTGATGTGAATTAAAATTACCGTACATAAAGAGTTTCTTGTCAGTGAAATTTCAAATGTAATTGTAGACTTTGTAGGTACGTCACAAGTTACGTACAAAGGCTGAAGTTGACGAGATATCAGGGATTGTATTCAAACCAAAGACCCTAGTCTTATCAGAGCAAAGCGTTAGTGTTTATGAAGACCGAGAAGTACCATTTATTGACAGTAAACTGACTAAATCTTTATTTAAAAATTTTTTAATGTCCCTCTTTTCCCCCCATAAATGAGAGCAGATAAACGAAAGTATATTCATTTGGCGTAACACTATGTTTCTTTTCGCAAAGCATTTGTTGGGTTACATGACGTTTTTTAAACCTATAAATTGATAATTTCTGACGTTGACATGGAAAATGTTTTCAATTTTTCCATTCATGCAAGAACTAAGTGTTATTGTCATTAGTGTCCTGCGATGGAACTAATGAACGCGGTGAAAATGCTACAAATCTGTTAGTGCCAATTTATTGTGTATGTAATTATTTCAATAATACTTTTAACATATTTTGGTGATTTTAAAATTTAAAAATAATTTATTATTCAAGTATTGTTTGCATTATTTTAAAGCATTGCTAGATATTTTTGCTATCAGTCGAAGTAGGAACCTGGGAACGGAAAATGTTAAATGATAGGTTTCTAGCAACAAGCGGTCAGTGAATTTTTTGTGGAAAAATTGTGGCACGGCTTGTATTTATTGTGCCATATTTTACTCATGATTGGCGTGTTCAGCGAGAGTGAATCTCTGGTTGTGTTCCGGCCATGTAGCGAGTGTTGGCGGCGTACGGGCGACCAACTCCTCACATTGCTGGCAATCCTGCTGCATGTTTGTGTCTAGAATTGTCCCTCCGGATGCTTACGTGTGGATCGTTTTCTTTTTGATACAGGATATTGGTTTCCGCCTTTGAAGCAGGCAGGTTTTTTGAAGTGACAACGTCTAATAAATCGATGAACGCCGGCTGCACGCACGAAAAAGTGTCCCGTTACGCACATAGTCCCGTTATGCTGTGTCCCGTTACGCCATTGTACGCTTGCACCGCATCTATCTCTCTTCCACTTCATTGGAACAACCATCGATTTGAATTTTTCGAGGCACATTAAACTTGAAACACTCCCATTCGGTTCCTACTTTTCCTATCATCGTCCTATCCTTAACAGAACAACACAGATTGGAAGAAGATAAAAAGCAAACATGTATAAAAGTAATAGTTATAATAATCTCTTCGTTAAAGTAATAAACATATTTGAATTAATGAGTGCAAACAAAAGTAAATTTATCAATAAAATTATCGATTACATTTCGCTCCTTTTTTGTATCTATACAAAATAGTGATAATTCAATAAAAATGAATCAATTTTATTCATAAAAGTATGCAATCATTTCAACAATGTTTTGTTATGACGTTGTCACGTCAAACTATTGTCCGTAAACCGACTTTACAGACAACCAATTTTTTAACAATGTTTTTCAAGTGTACGCGAGTAATGGCATCTAGCGGCGTGGAGTGGAAATAGCTTGAAAGCAATGCAGTAAATGGAATTACGCTTCCCCAGTGATGATTGGCCCGAATTTCCCATACTGTTGTATGAAGATATCTGACGCTGCGAGGAATCTCGCCTGTCCACAGCGCTGTCTGCCAGGCGAGGCGCTGTTTAGCTGCAAGACACTCACGACACTTCCCGCGTCAGATAGTGGGTTAAAACTTTTCTGCCGTGCCACAACTATAGCATTTAACTTTCTAACACATTTATGATGAACACACTAAATATATTTTTAATAGTAGGTCTACCTCATATTTGTTCACGTTTTATAAGTACAGACCGGAAAAATTCGCGGTTTCATTTCGCGATAGGTTAGAATACAAGTGCGTGTAACTTATTGCCGCTTCAGTGATTGTAACACAGTTTGCCTGAAGGACTGTGAGCCAATGAAAGACCCTCAACGTAAGAAGTATCGAATCACAAACATCCCAGTTAACAGGTGTCACGAGTCAGTAGCCAATGAGCTGGTGTAATGTTCCCGAGTACATATAGGATCGTGGAGTCTATCCTGGAGGTCATCGAAACCACGAATTTTTCCAGTCCTTATTTATAAGTATACATATCGTTTATTTAACAATGTGCTAAAAATTTAAAATTTAAATTTTGAGTGTTACAAAAATCTCTTAATAACAAGTATCAGTGAAATGAGCATGTAATACATTTGAAACAGTTTACTTTAAAAAAAAAATTACCAACATTCCGTTGTTTCGTGATTAGTAATAATCCTCAAATAATTACAAGTGACTGATGTAAAATGTTTTGCGATTTTCTCTTTGAAATAAACCTGGGTACTTACGAAACTTTGTCAATGTTTCGTGCGTGTCTGAATTCCATGTTAACTGCAGGAGCCGAGAGTGTATGAGATTCTTAATGATTACGTAACGACACGTTTAGACAATAATTTACTGAAACGAATGTATACGTCACGCACCAACCAAATGAGCATGTGCTTTAGCAGTTGAGGTTTTCCTCGAGTGGCCCAGGACCTAGTGAATCTGTATGTTAGTGAGGCATGTTACCTCATCCAAATTTATGAGAATTCGCTATGACGGTAAGCCGTTTAGGGCGTCAGCCCAAACGAATTGCTGCGAAATGGGAAATCATAAGACTTCTGGTGAGTTATCTTAGCTTGGTCACGAAACAATCTCTTCTTGACGGATAATTAGAGTCCTGCAAAATTCGCGGATTCTTTCGCTGATAGGCTAGAATTCAAACACATATACCTCTTAGATAATTTTTCTATTGGGTTACTGTTCATCTGGACGAATCTAAACCAGTTATAAACCCTCAACCAAAGAAGGATCGAATCACAGAAAAACCAGCAGAGATGACTTACAAGTCGGCAGCCAATGAACTTGCGTTATTTGCCCGAGTGTACAGGGGTATGTGCAGTCTATCCTGAAGGCCATCGAAACCTCGAATTTTGCAGGTCTCTACGGACAATCATTGCATTTTATACATTTTCTAAGCATTCAGAATAATTATATTTACCTTAGATTGTCTTTGCTCGAGCCATATACATAAAAACGTATGTTGTGAAAATAACTTGCAAGGCTTTAGAGTAATACCTAAACAAAAATGGTTAAAAACACATAAAGTATTTTTTTTTGTTTGGCTCGTAAGAAAAAAAGACTATTTAGGGTGCAATACCAATTTAACTTAACTTTTCAGACGGCCGTGAGTTACCAGGGATTCGAACCCTAACTCCAATATTTGCATCTGAGTGAGTTGGCGTGTCATTCAACTGCGTTACGTTCGGCTGGTGAGTTGTATGTTAAATCTCCATGTTTAATAAATTACAGTTTGTGAAGCATTAAAATAATAATGGAATTATTAATTTTTTTGATTTGTTTTGTTTTTATATGTTCCATTACTCATGTACACAATTAATTTAAACCGTGTAATAATAATTTTCAATAATAAATAGTAATTATTTGGTAATTTTCCTACAACCCCGTAAATTGAGAGGACTGAGCTTAGCTGCGCCGCTGACTAGTGTGACGTGGAGAACTGCCGGGCAGGGAAGCCTAAGATGTACATCAAGTTCTGTCCCTGCCCGAACACGCCCGAATATTCACCTTCGGCCAACCTCGGGATTTGTTTTATTTTTGCGCAGGAAAAATGAATTCAAATATTAAAAGTGGTCGGTTAAGTTAGCTACATTAAATCACTTTAAAACACTATGGACGGTTAGTTAGGTTAGTATAGGTACATTAAAATAAACAGAGAAATGTAAATATAAATAAATGAACGCGAGGTTGGCCGAAGGTGAATATTCGGGCGTGTTCGGGCAGGGACAGAACTTGATGTACATCTTAGGCTTCCCTGCCGGGCAGGGCGCGGGTGTTGGCCCCGGCGCAGCGAACAGCCATAAGCCTGAGGTGCCCCGAGCCGCGCAAAGGTCGCCGGGTAGCGGCGCTACGACGCGACGCCGCAGTTGGAAACGAAGACTGGAAACCGGGAAACATCAGCGCGCTTGAGTCAGGCGACAAAAAACAGGTTCCGCCACTGATCAATAAAACGCATATGTGCTTAAATACCAAGTCCTGCGTCGTCTACAAGCTTTCATTTTCTGCTACTTTCTACTCCAACCTCTTGAATTCACGTAAGTGTGAGACTGTTCGAGCTTCCCGCTTGCCATTCGAACAAAATGTCTTATTTTACGTAATAAATATTAGGTCGGAAGTAGAAATTTTGTGCGATTTCTTTAAAATAATTACTACAAAACTCTGAAACTAAAATGGGATATCTATTAATATTTTTTCAATGGACAATATATAATTCAAATGGTTTTTTTTAGTATATAATATCTAGTATACAGCGAATTTAAATATTAAATGATTGAGGGACACATTCATATATATTTACTAAGTTTTTGTTATATTAAATATTTCATGTCATCAATGAGGTGGATATAAACATGCTCAAAAATTTTATTTTAAACAATCCACTACTTAACGCGTTGTATATCTCACCATTATTATAAATTCGAAAGTTTGTGAGTGATTGTGTAAGTTTTTTTACTCAATCAAGCCCGAACTCCTAAAAGGATTTGTATGAGAATTGACATACAGCTAGCTCATAACCTGGATTAACACATATACCAAATATTGCTATGAAATTTCAACCCTAATGGAGTGAAAAAGGGTTAAATTATTTTTATAACAGAAAATCGTAGGCCATAGACATATAAACAGTGAGTGAATGTCATTTCTCTATGTCCGCCACACGGTCATACACTTAGTAAGGTCTAGGAACTTCCTATCCTTCTCCTTGGTGAGACCCGTCCACTTAGTGGAGCTCGCGGCGGCTAGCGAAATAACGGCACTAATACTGTTTAGATATGAACTTTGTCAAATAGATAACGCTGCCTTGAATTTTAAACGCTATATCGTTTGGTGCATTAAAACATGAATGCCTAACATTTTATGTAGATGTTAGTTCAAGCCCGATTTCAAAAACTAAATAACTTAATCCAGGATAGTATTATCACTAAAATCCGTAACTACATAGACCATAAAGTTTATATATACATAGCAAAATGCCTCATAATTGCTGTTTGTATGTCTATGACCTATGATTTTATGTTTAACAATGGTAATCGTTTGAAACTTAGTAGAAGTTGATGCGCTGTAGCGCTATCTAGTGGAGAGTTATAGCAAAATGGATATTCCGAAAATATTCGCCGTGTTCAAATATCTATGTATACCAATTTTCATGGAGATTGGTTGAACGGTAGAAGTTGATGCGTTGCAGCGCCCTCTAGCGGCGAGTTACAAAACATTTATAGCATAAAAACCTTCTCCATGATAAAACTCTTATATTTTAATTAAAATAGACTATTTTTATGTACGTTGTTTTGACGTTGATAACCTCTCACACCATTTGAACAATCACCATTAATGTTGGCACGTATGTATGTGTTTTGGATTCCGATTAATTACTGAATTTTTTCATGGCTTTTTATTTTAGCTATTTCGTAAAAACGGCAATACGTGCGATGAGCTAACTAAGTGTGATTATAGAAAAAATCTCTTAGGTTAAGCAACAAAAAATTAGTTGTCTGTAAAGTCGGTTTACGGACGATAGTTTAACGTGACAACGTCATAACAAAACATTGATGAAATGATTGCATAGTTTTATGAACCAAATGGAATCATTTTTATTGAATTATCACTATTTTGTATGGATACAAAGAAGGAGTGAAATGAAATCTAAAATTTAATTGATTAATTTACTTTTATTTGAACTCATTAATTCAAATATGTTTATTACTTTAACGAAGAGATTATTTTAACTATAACTTTTATACATGTTTGCTATTTAACTTCTTCCAATCTGTGTTATTCTGTTAAGGATAGGACGATGATAGGAAAAGTAGGAACCGAATGGGAGTGTTTCAAGTTTAATGTGCCTCGAAAAAGTCAAATCGTTGGTTGTTCCAATCGAGTGGAAGATAGATAGATGCGGCGCAAGCGTACAATGAGCGTAACGGGACACAGTGTAACGGGACAATGTGCGTTACGGGACACTTTTTCGTGCGTGCAGCCGGTGTTCATCGATTTATTAGACGTTGTTACGTCAAAATAATACAATTTGGCCATTTGTGAATCGGACTCGTACTAAGCGTTGCAAAGTGTGGTTGTACCGAACCCTTGGTACGCGAGTCCGACTTGCTTTTAACCGGCTTTTTAGTTACATGTAACTGTAAAACCACGGGTGAAACCGCGGGATGCATCTAGTTTGCATATATCATATTGAAGTGTTGGTGTTTTAACTATTACATGTTGCAGTTCTTAAATATCATCTGGCAAAATTAAATACTTTCACAACCGCGTATAATTTCAAAACAAATACAATCCGAGAAATCATAATCATTATTCTGGTATCTCCAATTATACAGTATACACAATTGAATGAAGCGGATTTGGGAACGAAAGTTTTTACTAAATAGAAAATGCATCCAATTTTAGTAAGGAATATAACAAGAAATACGTTTTGATAAAAGTTTATGTTTGTACTTCTATTATTAAATATAAATGATGGATATATTATTTCTGTTTTTTAGCTGCTTTTTCAAGTATTTTCAGTATAAATTATATTTTTATAATATTATTTACTTTCAACATATCTGTGCATATTATAAGGATACTGCGAATTTAATTTTAATAATAAAACCATTACAAAATTATAAGTTTTAATTTTCAGGGTTTTATGAAACACTACAGAGTAGTATTCATAACTGTTCAAAAATTTTTACTGGAAATATTAAATCAGGCACGAGCAAGTTAAAGGACTAAAGAGAAAACTTTTCGTGAGTTATAGAGAATCAAAAATTTAATTTATTCAAATATTTTTATGTTTAAAAAAATCACCTCTTTACTATACGCTGAACTTGGAAAAGGCTTCAACTACATTTTCAAGTGATATTTCATGCAAATCTTATAAGCTAATGATTATATTTACGTTTCGTCAGCGACGAAAGCATTGCAGAAGGAAAACAACAACACTTTAAGGAGGACTAGGAAGAAATCTGTGGAGGTCTGTACCAGGAAACCAGCCTTGATTTGGCTGGAACGATTGGCGAAACCGTGAGAAACCTAAAAGAAAATACACGGACAGAATGGCAGCCCTGCCTTCCGCAGTGCGAGTGCGGTGTCTTACCATTGATTATTTCATTGGTGGTCATTTGTGTTTGGCCATTTATTGTAATGCTTAACTTTAGTTTACAGGTATTAAACACAAAATCTTAATAATGTAATGACATATATCTACCCTGATACGTCATACAGCAATAACTTATTGGTAAAATCTTATTGCGAATGTCTTGTTTCAAATACCTAATTAAAATTATTAAATGAGAGAATGTTACTAAACCTGCTTTCAAAGAGCGAGTCAAAGTTCAAATGAAATTTTCTGACGACAGCACCAAACTTAAACGTGTTTTATCGATTTTTTTATAAGACAGGTTGCCTCTTCCTTCTTGGTGCAAACCTGTTCTGTGAGTTTTCTCCTGAAACGCTTAGCGCGACCCTTCGGGCCACCAGCCAACGGTTTCTTTAAAAAAAATTATTTATTATTTTTACGGGAAAAAAATGCGAAGTAACTTGCTGCTGAGATCTCGTTGGAAAACATATGACATAGTAATGCTTTCATGCTTTTCATATAAATTTTTGGAAATGTATTAATTGTAACCGCAGAAGTTAAAAAAAATTCCACCACATTTCGTTCAAAAAAATTAATGTTAATTCATCACTACAATCATTAAAATATTATTGTAAAAGTACACAATTGTAATTTAAAAAAAAGAGAGAAGTACGTACAACAAGAGGTCATTAATCGATTGTCTAGAAGGAAAAAAACACCGTGAGAGATATTAGAATGTTGTTGTTGGTTGGGTATATTTATCAACACAACATTAAAAGCAGCATTTTGGCCACCGAAAAACATTAAGTTATTAAAGACCAACCCAAGGATATAAAAATATGCTTTCTCTTAACTTCCCTGAAGTGAGACAATAGTGACAATTTTTTTTGTCATTATTAAAACTTATTTTTTTGATTAGAGAGCTGTATAGTTGTCGGTACGACATATTTGGTAGGCTCTGTGTTGACCACATACACAGTAACGGTTCACGCGGCGGTGGGAACGACAGGTAAGACACGGCTGAGGTAGGAACAGGCCGAAGCGCGGCAGAGGGCAGCTGCCCGAGCGAGCATAGTGTGTATGTGTGGGGGGGGGGGGGGGGGGGGGGCGTATGCATTAGCAAAGACCGTGTGCACAATGTTAGTATACATGTTTCAAAATTTTAATTTGTAATTGAGCCTTTTTCGTAAATAAAACTATTCTAAATAATTAAGTGAATAACCGAATGACGAAACTAAATAATCATTAAATGTCTTCATAAAAATAAATTGAAATAAAGACGCAAAAAGGTTTATATTATGTATTGTTATTCAAGTTCCTGAAGTTTTATATGCTGGAAATGAGCAAAGGAAAACAAAAAATCCATGAAAACACTATGGAATCCCTTCACAACGAAGGTGGTGACATAAGACTTTGCCCCTTTTATGTTACCTCAAGGCGTGACTGCTCTGTGCTGTGAGTGAAACGTATACAACACTGAGTGCCTTGACGCGAGATCCTGTTATGTTCACGAGTGTTGTCTTGCGGTTCGCCAGATACCCGAGTGACACCGACGATCACTCAGTTATACGACATTCGTGTAGAACGCGTCCAAGGTAGTAACAAGCAACTAACTGCTCATTGCATATGCACCAAAATATTTCTGGATTACATGAGGTAACATCAATTAATGACTGTTTGATATGGAATCCGTAGTGCTTATAATAATTTTCGAATCTTAAAAGTGAAAACCATACAATTAAACGCCTGTGACTAATGTCTTAAGCATTTAACGTATTAATGTTTCATTTTACGTTAGTAAATCACGAACAGAGCTGTCCTATTGGCATCTGGGAACGGATTATTTGTGTAGCGTATTTATATAGGAAAAATAATTACAATTTTAATAAGACAACCTAAAATTTAATGTCTTGAATTTATATCAACCTATTAGAACCCTCCTATAACATAAGTTAATATTTTATAATAATTTTATATCTCCTTTATAAAAGTTATTTTATAAGCAAAAAATTAATGAGAGCAAAAATATTCTACCGCTAGAAAGATAATAATAAGATTATTTAAGATAATATCGCAGGATTGCATTACGTTTGAAAATTGTTAATTCTATTAATTTTAAAGAAAGAAAAACTGTAAAGGAAAAAACTTAGGTTAAAGGCCAACCTTACAGAATTTAAACAAGAATTTGCAATAATTAAATATTTTATAAAATTTTATCTTAATTTTATACTATTAAATGCTTTATACTAAAGTGTAAAGATTTTATAATGAATATAATATTATTAGTTAGTTTTAATATGTACCTATTCATTTGTTAGTTTTATTTTTAATAAATTATATAACTATAAATTACTAAAATTTAAATTAATATAATTCTTACATAAAAAGTTTTCAACGGATCAAAATTATGGTTTGTATCAAAAAATTCTATTAATCTTGGTATTTTTAAAATTCACGTAATTAATGTTTTTTTTAGACCTAACAAAGATTCAGATACGTCACTAAACATGAAAGAAACATTATTTTGAAAGGTTTGCATGTAGTTGTTTGTACTGAAAGTCCTCGCTTTTACATCTTCAACTAAAATGTTTACTTTTATAGAACGAAATATGCATGCTAGTAATGGGATATACAACTTTCAGTGTCTTCGAATTGTAAACTTTCTTTATTCGCTCACAGTGCATCTATAAGGCGAGGAGAAAGGTTACAGTGGCTAGAATAATTACTCTCTTCCACAGACGCAACACTTTGTTATTACCGAGAAAGTAAAAGTTCATAATCAGAGCAAATCCGGCGTCTCACATAGTCACGATGACCGTACAACTTACTTTCCTTCGTGAACGTCCATTGACATTGACAGCAGATAGGGACTTCGCTTTCAGTAATTACTTTCTTCGTTACAGCAATGAGTGAACGTTCTTTCTGGCGAATGCTATTGCCATATCATCCTTACCTGGCGGAAAAAAATGTCATTATTATCATCTGACTTTCACTCTAACATTTGTGTGCAACACTGAAATATAAATACACTATTTTTTTTTGCCTTCTTCGTTTTTTTTACTCCACCTTAAAAATGTTTTTTTATTACTATTTACTTTTAATTTCTACAACAACCAGTATCAAAATGAAATTTATTATAATGTGAATAATTTTTTTGTTTATTAAGTCTCGTAGGAATGTAAAGGGATACGTACATGAACTTGAAACTGGTTTCTTCAAAATGCGAGTCCAACGTTAACAGTTGCTCCACCACGCATTGTAATTACAAATTGAAATAAAAATATGTTGTATCTTTGTTAAAGAAGCAGTGCTTTATATTTATTCGCAATAAACTACTATTATCTTTGCAATTAATGAAAAAAAATCACTGTTCTCAAATGAAAACAATACTTGACTGTGATAAAACACACAAACACTTCAATAGTATTTATTATAGTTAAAGTCATGTACTTTTAAAAATAGAAGATATACAATTTGCATACATTATTTTATAACACCAAGCTCTAATTGAAGTTGAGTAATTAGACAGGGATTTCTGGCATTTAGAACTAAATTTTTTCAGAGAATATAAAAATGTTTTTTTTTTTTTGTTAAGGAACAAATGACCAAAAGAAACAACTCCAACAATTAACAGGAACGACGTAGATTGTAGCGCTGTGACGTCATGATCAGGCGCTCCACAGGGGGCAGGTGAAGAGCGGATTTCAGATGTTTAGAGTGGACCGTTCAAAATAGCCCCTGCAGCCCCGATTACGGCACACGAGATGGTTGGTTATTGTACGTCTGCAAGTCTGGCTTGGGGTTTTTAGCACAGTGGTGATGGTTTATTGATAGCTCAAAGCGAAACTTAAAATGTGTTCTTCTACACATTGGGAACAAAAATGGTTCAATATCAGTTTCTCGCTCAACGACAATAAAAGAAACATATAGCACCATAGCTTTGGTCTTGGAGAAGATAAAGCATCGTGAAAATCAATGGGTGATTTGTGTGGACCTAAAAATTGAAAAAAAAAAAAAACTTTCTCTTCTGACAGCAAAGTGGCAACACCAAATATCATTGTTTCTTGTGTTTCTGGGATAGCAGAGACAAAGCACACCCTTGGGTTAGATAAGAGTGTTCGTTATCATATCGTTCCTCAAAATTTTTCTCGGACACGATGGAAGACCACAAGATACATTTTCTGATTCAAAACAATATTGACGTTTCAAAATTGCATTAGTTATTTGCTTGTAGACTTGGTTATTAACATTTGCAGCTTACAAACTTATAGCATTCCATATTTTACTAACCACTTTCTACTTTAAAAAGTAGGATTGTTAGACATACAAAATATATTTATAATAGTCCTTTGTATATCTTAATGTCTAGTACTTGTCCTATTGGGTTAAAATTTAAAAACAAAATTGTGCGTGTACTTATGTACGTGCTTTAGAAGTTACAGTTTCTTTTAAATAATTATACTTAACTTTTATTAAATCAATAGAGACAAATAAATACAAAATAGTTTCATTAATTTTGTAAAAGAAATTTTATGTACATCACCATATATGTATAATTAATTATAGGTCTATATTCATATAAGGAAATGTACACGGCATTGCGTGGACTAAAAAATGCTATTCAAATATAAAAATTAAATATTTAATTTTACGAACAATTACTACTCGGTGATGGAGAATACGAGTATTATTTTTTTTAATCTGATGAATACAGTAATTTTTATATTATTTTTTATGTCAAGTATGCAAAAAATTCACTAATACGTACATAAATTCCATTTTTAAAGGAGAACTCATTCACTGCTCAGGTATAATTTAGACTATAGTTGTTATAAAATATCGAAACAAAGATATACATTTATTTTACTTAGTTATTGAGTAAGATAGGTTGTAGTTGTTGTACATCCGCGGCACTGTCGACTGCAGTGCAGTGGGATGTGGAAGATGCGGTGTCCGGCGGCTGATCGGCCCGTGGCGCTGGTCGCAGCGAGGCTCGCAGTTTCACTTGCAGCCTCGCCCGAGCAGGCGCGCGCCGGCCGGTCACGGGAGGTTTCACTCGCAGGCCCGTCAAGCCTTCTCCTCACAGACGAGAGAGCCACACCCCCGATCGTGCATCTTCGGGTGTTTATTTTTGTTCATTGTAAATAAATATGGCGGTGTTGATGAAAGGAAAGACCATAAACAAGGCAACGGTATTTATTAGTACGCCGCCATATTTTTCGTTTTCCGTGTGTCCGTGAATGTTTATTCTGGACCACTCATGATAACTGATGGTCAATTAGGTTAGGTTAGCTACATTATAAATACTTTAAAACATTGTGGACGGTTGATTTGGTTAGGATAGCTACATTAAAGATACTGTGAAATCATGTGAACGGTTTCCTAGCCCTGGATAGCTGAACATTAAAAGGTAATTTGCTAAGCAACCATAAAATGATTTTACAGTATTTTTATGTAGCTATACTTACCTAATACAACAAACCGTCTGCAATGTTTTAAAAAGTATTTATAATGTAGCTAACATATCCTTATCGACTGCAAAATTTAATGCCACGCCGGTTTATGCAATGAGATAGAACGAAAAAAAAAAAGCGAGCATGAACTTCGGGGAACTTCGGGTGTGGCTCTCTCGCCTGTGAAATGAAGGCTTCCCATTCGGGTATGTCCAGAAGGACGAGTGAATCGTAGGCTTCCCGGCGGGCCGGGTTCCGGAGTGGTCCGCAGCTCTGTGACTCGCGTTCTGCTGCTGGCTCGTGTCAGCGCTAGTGGCAGCCCGTCACTCATGCCACCATTATTATAATATATATATATTCAGATATTCCTAGTTTTTTGATATATAACATCTAAACTCTCCAACATTTTGCTGGAGTAATTTCACGAATGTAACGGAAGTCGCACCGAACGGGAACTTGTAAACAAGGTGCTGCCACATGTGGCGGATGGTGCAAAAAAAATTTCATAGAAACACGGGAAAACGTTTTTGGTATTAACTGTTGAATAAATTTAAACAAGATAGTCAATATTTCTTTATAAAACATTCTGGTCAAAAATCAGTCACAAAGCCGGGATTTCGTATTTTTCTAAATGTTTTTTTTTTTTTTTTTTAATATTTCAGTTTTTGTTGAAGCCTTTCATTGTAAGTTTTAAAATTTTTATCTGCAAATGGAATGATTCGTTAGTCGACGCAGCTTTCCAGCCTCAAATTCTAGCGGCGGGAGTGGAAGCTACGTGTGTGTCGCGTCCAGAAATTTAGTTGGAAACACAATTTATTAATAAATATTTTTTTCACGCTCGACATTTATTTGCAACATGGGAACACATGAATTTGCTGGTTACGGATGTTAGACGTTACACAACTCTGGCGAGTACTGGATGACTCACTCACAAGTTTTCTTAATATGATTTAAAACTTATCGTGGTTCCAAAATAGGATTTAATTTTTTTAATTTTTTGGTTTAAAAAATGGGTGCGTATACTTAGGTACGCGCGTGAGAAGTTATACTTCTTTGGCAATATTAAAAATAGTTTTTAATTGCATGCAAAAATAGTGCGTGGAGTCCCTCCGTGCGGAAGAAGTGAAACTTCGTAATGTGGAAATGAAAATAGGAAGGGGTTGAAATTGATTTTTAGTGAAATCATATTGTATCAAATCAAACTAAAAAAATCAAGGAAATAAATTTGTAACGATTCATAGATTGATTTTCAGAGAGAGAGAGAGATAGAGAGAGAGATAGAGAGAGAGAGAGACCTATTCAATGTCTATAAAACTAACTTTTTTATGAGAGCAGATTTTCATGAAATATATCATGAAATAATTCAACGATAAAACCTGTTTATTTAATCAAGCGGACGGGTTCGCCCCAAGGAGAAAATTTACGCGGCGAGACCTCGTGGACATAGAGAAATGACACACACTCACTATTTATTTGTCTATGAAACATTATTTTTTTCTGCAATTTAAATTGTAATAAACAAAAAGGGTATTGGAAATCAAAACAAATATTGCGACACTACAAACTGTCAGGATCTTTATTTTTTTTCTTACTCTCTACTTAGTTCCTTACAATAGCATTCACTCTCGCTCTCTCTCTTTCTATTCCCCCTCCCCAGGATCGTTAAACGTTTAACGCAACCTTGTTGGAAGTCGCATTAGAAGTATAATTCAATAATTTCAAAAAAATTATCAAGCACTATAACAATACGATAACGACAAAATTTTTCTCTACTGATAATAATCTATTCAAATCCTATTGTCCAATGTGGATATTACTATGAACAGTGCAAGAGCTGTAAATGAGTGATAGCGATACGGGGATACCAGATCTCTACAGGAGATCGCCTAATGGTGGCGATAACTGCATGGCAGTACGTTCCAAGCCACGATGTAAACACTCTTGAAACAGAATTATTTTATTCCGTAAATAAAATGTAATTTTTCAGATTTTAAAATGAAACCTTGTAAAATGTCTTGCACTACTTAAATTATGTTGGGGTCCTATTAGCATAACTACAAAAAGGCAATTTAGACTTATACTTATAATTTTTTTTTTAACTAATCTGTTTACCAAGTTTCACAGCGTTCTGGATATACATAGTGGGCCTGAATTCGACATACAAACTACGACCGCAGTTATACCGACAAAATAAGTTGAAAACATAAACACAACTTATGGTCTAAAGAACTTCCCCAAGGCTGGTATACTTCTATGAAGTTTGGGCTGAACAATATATTTTTTTTTCAAAATATTAGAGAAAGTATTTAAATATAACACTTAGCCTCTGCATTATGTTTTTATTGAATAAAAACCTACAACAATCGTAAATTTTGTCAATGTTGCAAAATTATTTTATTGAAATAATGAGGGGGTAACACCTTTTCCCCCCACATACGTTTGTGACGTAATAACACTCGTAATTATTTTAATAAAATAATTTTGCGACTGTGCCAAATTTTTCGATAGGTTTATATTTTCATTCAAATAAACAAAATCCAGAAAGTATACAAGCTTTGGAGAGAACTTTAAACCGTTAGTCGCAAATGATTGAAACTTATGTGATGAACCTGCAGTCAAAATTATTCGTTAGCATTCCGACTCCTCCAGTATGTTTCATAACGTTAGTGCCCATTAAAAACCCATACACGAAAATACCATCCACCAATTAAAGTTAAATCATTTAAATATAAAAAAACTGCCTCCTTAAAAACAAGCTGTGCATAGACGTAGGAAAATTCAGCTGGCAGTTAATTAATTGTCTTCCATGTATAAAAACATACATTAGCTAAGAATTTACAGAGTAAATCAAATAAGTAATTCCATGCGTGGAATTTTAACAGAAAAAAATTTCTAGCGTCTACTATCTTGCACTTCAAAAAAATTATAGTACATCAGTGATCGAATCAATGACGTTCATGATAGAAACTTTGCCATTTAAAAATTAACTATTCCTTCATTTAAAAGATTTTCATACATATGCGATCAATGTGTATGTATTAAAAACCGTAACGGAATAAGTTTTAAAGGGAAATATTAAATTCAGTCATACTTTATTGCATTGCGCCAAAATATTTTTAACAGACTCTGATTTGAGTCTTCTAAAATTTATTTATTTATTTATTTAGCATTCATGCAACAGTATTAGTATGTACATAGTTGTTTACGTGACTATCAGAAAAAAATTCCGCAGGCTACAATTTGTTAACTGATATCGTGATATCACTCAAAAAACTCTAAAGATAACTTGATTTGCGCCATGTATTGTTAAAACAATGAAAAATTATGGTATCGGAAACATATAATCCATGTCTAATGAGAAAATAGACAAACATTTTCTATTCGCTGAGCTGATCACTAAAGTCATTTCCTTATGTTTCTTGTTTTAATTTTCATACATATTTGATTGTTTGGTTTTACGTGAGCTGGAGTTTAATACTCCATGACTTCGCCCTGTTAAAAAAAAACGTGCATTATGTCTTAGAACTCATAAACTTTTGTGTAAATATATTTTTATTATTATTTCAACTTGTGACATGAAGTGAGAAGCTATACATACATTCTATAGTAATCTAACACTGGTTTCTGGCCCGAAAGCCGGCTCACCCGCCACCTACCCTCCTACGTCTGCGCCCTTTTAGGGTAGAATAGGAGTCGTCTTACAGATGAGCCCAACATCTGAACTAGACTTGGGAAAACAGGTCCCTTCCGCTCTGTCTGACTTGCGGACCGCCAACTGCCTACGCAAGTCAGTGGACAGAGTTTCACAGGAAGTTAGCTATAGGATGGACTCCAATATCCTCTACACACTCGGGCAAATGCCAACTGTACATTGGCTGCTGACTTGTGAGTCGTCTCGACTGGGTGGCCTGTGATTCGACACTTCTATGAGTGAGGGTCTCTAATTGGCCCTCATTACTCCAGATTAACAGTGAACCAATGACAGAAGCAGCACTAAGGTATAATTATTTGCATTTTATCATAACAAGAAATGAATCCCCGAACTTTTCAGGTATCTAGCTATAGGTTTCCGCCACCTAGCAGGCACAGACCCAACCACCATGTACTGACTTCGGAAACTGGTGACCACCGAGGTCTGCCACCAGACAGGCTTCAACCAACCAACTCGTCAATCCGGGAAGGAAAAACCAGGACCGAGCCCGAGAGATGAAAGACACAACACACCCCCCTCCAAGTGATCTAACACATATAAGTAGGGACTGGAAAAATTCGCGGTTTGAACGACCTCTAGGATGGACTCCACGATCCTCTATGTACGCGGGACCATTACACCAGCTCATTGGCTACTGACTCGTGACACCTGCTAACTGGGATACTTATGATTCGATACTTCTTACGTTGAGGGTCATTCATTGGCTCACAGTCCTTCAGGCAAAACTGTGTTCCAATCACTGGAGCGGCAATGAGTTACACGCACTTGGATCCTAGCCTATCGCGAAATGAACCCGCGAATTTTTCCTGTCTCTACATATACGTAGATATGACCTGCAGGTGTGCTCGGTCCACTGTGGGTGGTTGAGTTTTGGGGGGGGGGGGGGGGGAGAGAGCCACGGTAGTGTGGCCGGCCCGCGCAGCCACGGCCGAATAACGGGAGACCTAAGATGCACATAAAGTTTGGACCCTGCCCGAACACGCCCGAATAATTCACCTTCGGCCAACTTCGTGATTTGTTTTATTTTTGCGCGGGAAAAATGAATTCAAATATTAAGAGTGGTCGGTTAGGTTGGCTAAATTAAAACACTTTAAAACACTATGGACGGTTAGTTAGGTTCGTATAGCTACATTAAAATGAAAATAAACCCGAGGTTGGCCGAAGGTGAATTGTTCGGGTAAGTTCGGGCAAGGTCCAAACTTTATGTGCATCTTAGGTCTCCCCCGAATAACGGCTCTGGGAGTGGCTCGAGCCGACGGACCGGGATGTAAACAAGGAGGTTTCAGTGCGGCGTAAATAACACCGAGCACATTCCCCAGTCGCCAACGAGATGTCCACCAAGTTCTGGCGCTTCAGACTGCGAGTAAACCTGCCTGGCCAGTTAAAAACGCGTTACGTACGACCCATCACGAAACTCACCACACAAACAAAAATGAAGGTTCTTGACCTTTCAGACACTTCCTTTATTTGCTTCCTTAGAAATTTTCATCTTGATAATGCTTTGCCTGACCGAACCTATTTTGGTGATATTAGTATATTTTTCCAAGTAAATATTATGCATGGCGTATTGAACCCCAGTAGATTTTTAAGATTAATAGTGGATGATGGGATTCCAAGTGTGCTCTTCGAAACTTGGGTGAAAATGCTTAATATAAAGTTCATAAGACAGGCTTGTTTATCTCTGAAATTCCTTACTTAATTTACAGAGCATAATTGTTTTTTTTTTGTCTAAATGTGCTTAGTAACAGGAGTGTTTTTATAGTGGAACTTACTGTTATTTACTAGGATTTCATCTGATATAGTAAGGGTTGTAATAATATTATTTAACAAAATGTTAGCATTGATCACATTTAGAAGAAAAAGGCATAGCGTAGAATACATATTTACTTAACTTCAACACATTTAATCTTAGTGTGTTTTAAATTACGAATTTTCGTTCTTGCCTATGTGCTGTGGCTATGGAAATGAGAAACAAGATAAATAATTTAATTCACCACCAAGACCGAACGTTATTTTTAATAACCTTCAAAATTTAATTTCGTAATAAGTCCCATATGTGTTGGTAGTGCGTGTAATGACTGGTTGAGAAAAAATTTACATAATTTTTAAGTAAATGTCAAATGTAGTATTTTCTTCAAAATATTTACTTTTACTTCTCAAGAATATTTCAGTTTCAAATGAATTAGTACAATTTTTATTCTATGCAAACAGCGTAGAATTATAGTTCCAGTATTCACTTGTTTCATAGATTTTATTACCGGCATATGCTATTTATTTGAAAAGGATAATATATAGTTTCTTCAGGTTCAAATTTATATTTATTAAAGGTAGAATTATATTATTCAGTTACATAAAATTAATTTAATCAAACTATATACTCTAGTTTTAAATTATAATTATATTAGGTTCATTAAGATTTGCATACGTTTTTTATCATATCATACCGCTCAAAGTGTAGTCTATAAGTGCATTCACAATGTTTAAACTTTTTTTATACAATTTTCAAAGGCTTTCAGGAGCGTTTAGCTTAAACATTGAACTTGTGCTGTATTCCCGTTCTTGTAAAACCAATGAAACAACATCCTGGCGTCTGGGTGTAGACTTGTCAAAGCAGGGCATTCGGATACACCCGAGGACGCTGCAACAGCGGCTTGAGACACTTCAAACAATTGATACACCAAGCATTAGGTACTGGAAAAATTTCGCGGGTTCAATGACCTCTAGGATAGACTCCACGATCCTATATGTACCTGTGCAGATTACACCTGCTGAATTGGCTACTAATCCAATCCGTGACACATGTCAACTGGAATGCTTGTGATTCGCTGTTTCTTTTGTTGAGGATTTTTCATTGGCTTACACTCATTAAAGTAATCTGTGGTCCAATCGCTGAATCAGCAAGAAGTTGAACTAGTTTGGATTCTAGCCTATAGCGAAATGAATACGCGAATTTTTCCGGTCTCTACCAATCATTTATAAGAAGTTTGTCACAAGAGTTTTGTAACCATCTAAAAAAATGCACGTGTCAAGTTCTGGGTATTTTAATAATGACTGCGTGGCTACCACACACGTTAGAAGTGAATTTTCGTAGAAAGAGGAATAAGGAATTTTTTGGGCACACAAATACTTGGAAAATGAGTGTAAGTGTTCAAGGATACAAGCGTACCGGCAAGAATACAGGTATGCGAAAGTATGCATGAAACGGTCTCCTGCATTTAAGACTTTCTTCCTTACATTGTAATGACCGTCGCTTTAAAGGCTAATTATTCTGTTCGTCATGCTGTAACTGCGAGGAGGAGCTAAAGGTGTGGTGGAGGGGGCTATTCAAGACGCTGCAAGTGCGAGAGTAACTCCCACAATGCGGCATTGTGAGCGATGACTGAGGGAAGCAAGCCGCACTTAACGGCACAGAAGATACGAGTTCGTTCGGCACCATTCAATGCGAGTGAAACTTCACTTTCTGTCCCATGCCAATATCTGCTTTCTTCGGCCGCAAGTTTGTCAGTGTTGTTGCATGACACATCAATGCAAGCTCCGCTCGCTCAAGTTGAAACGGCTAGTCTGGGACGGAATAAACTAGACAAAGTTACAAGAAAGTTTTAATAATAAGATTGTCATTAGCCTTCATTTGAACGCATAAACAAAACAAAATGACAACACAAGTTAAAAATAATAGAGTATCGTATATACGTGATTAATAGTTTTCAATGAGGTACTATGATGATACACTCATGTGTTTTTTTATTATTGGCCTATAGTAATATTCAGGCAGACAATTAAAATATGATTTTATAAAATAAATTGAAGTTTTGACTTTAAAAATAAATGGTTTGAAACAATTTAAAATTTAACTGAACTAATTATTATTTTTATTTGTTGATTGCCATAGTTTTAGAACAGCAATCATCAGCTTTAACCAAAATTTTCAGAACACAACATCAGTAAGTGATAACTGGTCTTAATATTAATATTTTCAAAGCTTAATAAGAATTTGAGGAATTGCAAACATTGCAAAAAATATATATTTATTAGGGCTATGATGCTTTCCTTTTCACGTCATTTTTAATTAAACCATAGGGTTAAACAACTTTAATCTTAATGATTTTACAATCATATTTGAAAGGATTTTTTTATGTTTATACACTAGAGGGTAAAAAAACATGACTCTTTTCCTGTATATTATATTCTTGGATACGTTGAAGGTTATTTAAATTAAATATGACACCCAAGTCAATGTGTCTCATAAATAAAACTGTAGCCACATACCAATATGAACTATATTACACTTAACAAAATGGCACTTGTCTGTGACCCTGGGCTGTCCAGTTTCTCCAGGTCACTCACAGGGTCTTAGTAAAAACTGGTTTATTTAAAAAGTTCAAACAGCTATAAGAGCCATGAAAACAATTCTTTTTTTTCTAGGATCAAAAAAGTAAAAATTGCAAATAAAACAAGGCCATTGCGTCACTTATTAATACGATGTCTATTAACACAATGTATAATCAGAAAAATGTGGGACAAAGGTTTTGTTTATAAATATTTTTTATTACTAGGTAGTTTCAAGGTTTTGCTTACTGAAATTCATTGACTTTGTTGAAAAACATATTTACATAATTAAGTTATTCTTAATGTCTATTTAATGGTATACTGACAAAATATTTAATAATATTTTATCTTACCTTCTTTGAAGAATTCGATAACGATATTCAACCAAATGATTTGAAATATTGTTTGGAGAAAAAACTAACAATTTTAAAAAGAAAAATTGTTATTGTGATTCATAAAAATTAATTCAAGAAAATTCTTTAATCGTGGCTGCTACTATCACACACACACAATCACACACATACATATATTTACGAATTATGTGTTGTCTTCAGTCTGAGTAGAGTCAGACCCTCGTTACAAAAATCCCCATTTCTTCTTATTCCAGAATCTAAATCAACCATCCAGGTGTACTATATATATAAAGGTGGTTAATGGGACGTAGAGTACCACAAATTACTTTTAATTGTTCCCAATTGTAACATGTTAAAATTTGGATAAAATATTTTTTATTAAAATGTCTGCTCGAAGTTTTACAATGCCCTTCATATTTTTTCCACTCTAGTTCTTTGAGAATGTAACATTGTGCCAACAAAACCAAATTATTTTACTATAGTCAAAAATGTTTGAAAATATTTTTAAATATAAATAAATAAATGTTGTTATAGTATTTAGGAAAAGATTAGTTTTTACAATAATAGAGGAACCCGAAACGTTAATAATTGATAGATTGATTTAGGCCAGTTATTTTAATCAAATGCCAGCAAAAATATGAAAGCCTGATTAAAATATATCAATCAATAATAATAAAAATATTTCATATCATATCCAGCTGTTTAACTTATTCTATTTTTGAAGCCTTACAATAACTCTCAGAAGGAAAGAATATCCACAATATTTACGTTGAAATTATTATGAGCCCTCCAACAATTTCAACACAAACCCTGATTAGGAGGACAGTAAAATTTATGGCCCATACTGTTTTTAAACACGTATCACATTCCATGTATTGTCATTTAAACCTATATAGCTTGAAAATATCAAATAAAACTAATTTAAAACTTTTATACCTTTTCCATGTAGGACTTTCAACTAATCAAACATAAAAGAAGCAAGTTGCTCAATTGAATACTATGATATATGAATACAATGTACATATTATATTTGGATGTATCGTAAAATAATTATATCTATAAATGCTTATGTTTGAAATTCTTCCAAATATCTCGAACCAAATATATCGAGCCGCGCAGTTCTCCTACCCCCCCCCCCCCCCCCCCGGGACAGTTTACGTCACGGACCACCCATTACTAGGGAACTGAAGAATTCGCGGTTTCGATGACCTTCTGGATAGTCTACACAGTCCTCTGTACACTCGGGAAAATACCGCCAGTTCGTTGGCTGCTTACTTCTGTGACGTCTCAAATGGTTTGTCCGTCATTCAATACTTCTTTGGTGGAGGGTTTCTCATTGGACCAGAGTCGCCCAGACGAAAAGTGAGCCAATAGCAAAAGCAGCTTGAAGGTATGTGTATATGAATTTCAGACTATCGCGACATGAATCTGCGAATTTTTCCTGTCTCTACCCATTACCCATTCCTTCTCGCCAGTCTGACGGACCTTGAGTCTGACGCTGACCGCGTGTTTACTTTATTTCCTGGGTTTCTTCTCTGAAGTGTGTCGCAAAATTATCGAAATTTACGCACAGACAACCGAGGTTTAAGGTTAATGTGATGAACGAAGTTTCAGTTAGGAAATGCTGGATCTTTTTTTATGGCGGACGAACGAATGATAATGATCAGGAACGCTCGGGCCGACCGCCAGTTGTGACTGACCAATTGAAATCAAGTAGCGGGGAAAAAAATTCAACAGGATAAACGTTTCACTATGGAAGTAACAGCCAACTGAAAGGAAGAAGTTAATGTCCGGTTCAACAACATTGCGGCAGCTGAGTGTGCAGAAGGAATGCAGAAGCTTGTAATACGCTACGAGAAATGTTTAAATATGTACGGCAACTACGTATAAAATAGCTAGGATATCATATGCGTTGCAAAAAAAAAAGGTTTATTTCACTGTCATAAAAAAATATCCATAGAAACAAATGTTCTTTACTGTTATAAAGACCCGTGTAAAACATTAGTTTGTGTATGTGGTTAATATTAACATTATCGATTGGTTATGGCAATACGCCAACGCTATCAGAGATGGAGGGCTAGCTGGTTTAACATGACCTTCCTCGGTATCGAGGTGAAGAACAACACAACAGCTAGTCCTACACACAGGAAGTAGATTGTCCTCAACCGGCAGGAAGTGAATCCCTGGAGCCACTCGTGTGGCCCCAGAGACGACAGCCGGACACAGAAACCTAGGAATTCCTTGTATTTGACAGGTAATAAACAACAGTATTCACTTTTATAAACTTCTATCCTAATGAATAATGGGCAAAAAAGTTTTTAATTTTAATCTAAATATAATATGATATTATTGCGTGAATAAAATTGGAGAACAATGACAAACAATCTGGGTTTCAAACACAACTCGCTTTTTTTAAACTTAATAGCTTAAGTTTTCCAAATCCGCTAGAGCTCACATAAACAATTGAATTCTCAAATACCCATGCCAAACCAGGAGCTCAGAACAGATCTCAAGTGTTGACGGAAAATACAATTATTAGATCATGAAGTATGATACAAAGAATCAACCTTTTTATGCTAGTGATTTGATGTGAATTATTATTGCCCAATTTTCTTCTGAAAGTCATATTAAACCTCTACAGACTCAAAGTTGCTGTTTGAAAACCGTTAGAAGGCTTTAAAAAATTAATATTTTAAATCTGCATCAGTCTTTTACTAAAATATAGCAAACAGTTATCATGAATAGAATAATGAAGTAAAAAACTAATCACATATTACAGCCACTAAGTAGCTTATTTCCATTACTTATGAAAATTATAATAACAAATCTAATGGTCTTACATATTTCTCGAGAGTAGACATTTATTAAACATTGCAATTTTAAATATCATAAGAACAATAAAAAAATTTGAAACTTTTTTGTAGCTGTATTTATCAGTTTAATAAAAAAGTATTAAACATTTAAGAAAATAATTAATAGAAAAAATTTGAAAGTGACACGTATAATCCAATAAATCAAGTCTTTAGCCTATATTGTTTAATTGTATAATATGGATAGTATAATTTGTTATAGATATTAATAAAAGTTGTTCTTTACAGTCTCATGTAGTAATTTAAAAATGTAATGTAATGTAATATATTTTGTTTAACAGCTTATGTGGGCGGTTAAATTTACCAAATCAATACCTATAACATATAAAAACAAAAATGTTCTTATAGCTTAGACAATGCTTGGCAAGTGTTTTATACGAAAAAACTTTTTTTCATTAATATTGTAAATATTACATTAATATTAGCTTAACTACAAATCTGCGAAAAAAATGTCTAAGAATGTAGAAGTTTTACTTAGAAAACACTGTGTCAAGCATCTCGCCTGTTTTGTGCCGCACTTACGTCGTGAGTTTTCAAACTTTAGTCTTAAGAGATTTTTTCATGTAATTATTTTTTTCAAGCACATAACAATCACCCAAAATTGTTGTTTTGTTTTAACAACCAGACAATCTGTTTATCTCTAAAAAAATAAAAATTATTCAGGTTATAAAATAAGGTAAATATACAAGCGGCAATAAAAAAATACTGATGGTGCGTGTAGTTAAACAGAGAAACAAACTGACACTTATAAATATGTAGTTGTAAGTATGCGACTAAGATCATCAGGTTGAGTTCACACAATGGTGTCTACAACACTGCCCGCTTCTCTTCTCATGCGTTTTAACACAGTGGTGTCTACAACACTGCTTCTCTTCTCCTACGTTCACTTCCCATATACTTTACACTTAAAACCACTATCGTGCATTAGGTTTATTTTAGTGTTCACTTGAAGCATGTTTGGCCCGATAAAAATTAGTTTTGCTGTTACAATTTATATGTAACCATAACAATTTAACATTATAGTGGACTTATATGTGATTGGTTTATCAGCAACATTTCCAAAAAACATTTTTTTAATTTTAGGCATAGACTAAAGGTTTCTCCGCTATAAGTAAACAAAAACATTCTCTTGAATATCTGCCACGTTATATGGCTGCAGGACTTGCTCAAATTCTTCTTGGGGCAGAAACTGGGAGCTGGCTGGATAGTTGGAGGAGGTCCTGTGTGCCGCCGTGACACGTCCATTTAGTACAGATCGTGGGTTGACCCATGTGGCATCTCGTACAGCAATGCACTTAAAATACGAGCGATGACTGGCATATTCCATCAATTGTGTCAGTGTCGCAGCGATGTCAACATTTCCTGTATTAAAGTTAGTTGTTATTTCCTTACTTAAAAACATTTCCTAAATAGTGAAAGATTTTTTATGTTGTAATAGTTTATTATCTCACAATGAAATATTTTTATTAATTAACATGATCTAAACAATGTTATCACTGCATAATAAAAATTATTTCTTAGAGTTTCCTTATATTATTTCTTAGAGTTTCCTATTGTTGCACAATCACCATAGCATATTGTATTATTAAGTGTTGGCCACTTGTCTGGCTATTTCTATTTAGGATTCAACATTTTGGTATATATTTTGCGCAGATGGCTTGCTTGAGCGTATCAATAAGGCGAACAATTTTATTTTTCGCTGAACCTCTAAAAAGTATATATTTGAAATTCAATTATCACTTCTGAAGAGTTACATGTATTTTATAATTCTTATATTCTAACCAAAATTCCCTATGATTGGATGGTCAAGAACTCATTACTCACTAAGCATTAACTAAAGGTGAAGATAAATGAGTAACGTGTATTTTATTTTAAAGTAAGAAATGAATTATATATTGGGCATTTTAGCAATATATCAATGCTAAGCAAACTAATATAGGCGAGAGATACTGTTATATTAGTGCGTGGATTTCACCTCATTTTGGAGTTTGTTAACCATAACAATATAAAAATTTCAATATAATTTCTCCAAAATTAACTATTTATACAACTATTCTTTGTCACTAGTAAAAAAATAATTTCTATTTTTAATATCAAACTAGTCGCAAACAGAGGCTTGCTTGTACTTCTATGTCACACACAGAGTACATCAATAGAGCTGGTTTGTCCTCACGTGACATACTCCCCATCACTCCACAGTTGCTCTCTCACCCCTCTCTCTGCTTCAGTGTCAAACCATGAAAGCTTATAGAGCAGGCCAATGTCTTTGCTATTCCTGCAGTACTACGAAAAATACTTAGTCCATGTTATTACAAAATTGTGCCAAGTATTCTGAACTCTTAGAGATTTACGTTGTGTAATTCTCTCTGCCGTCACGACTGAAAGTAAACGGTAGTAAAACAGTGGAGCGGGGTCCACTGCTCTCTACGTCAGAACCAGTAGTGGTGGATATACTTTGTGTAGTTCTCTCTGCCGTCACGACTGAAAGTAAACGGTACTAAACAGTGGAGCAGGGTCCACTGCTCTCTACGTCAGAGCCAGTAGTGGGGGATATAAGTTGTTTAGTTCTCTCTGCCGTCACGATTGAAAGTAAACGGTGGTAAACAGCGGAGAAGGGTCCACTTCTCAGAACCAGTAGTGGTGGATATACTTTGTGCAGTTCTCTCTGCCGTCACGACTGAAAGTAAACAGTACTAAACAGTGGAGCAGGGTCCACTGCTCTCTACGTCAGAGCCAGTAGTGGGGGATATAAGTTGTTTAGTTCTCTCTGCCGTCACGATTGAAAGTAAACTGTTCTAAACAGTGGAGCAGGGTCCACTGCTCTCTATGTCAGAGCAAGTAGTAGGGGATATAAGTTGTGTAGTTCTCATTGCCGTCACGACTGAAAGTAAACTGTAGTAAACAGCGGATCAGGGTCCACTGCTCAAAGCCAGTAGTGGGGGATATACGTTGTGTAGTTCTTTCTGCCTTCACGATTGAAAGTAAACTGTAGTAAACAGCGGATCAGGGTCCACTGATCAGAGCCAGTAGTGGGGGATATACGTTGTCTAGTTCTCTCTGCCGTCACGTCTGATAGTAAACGGTAGAAAACAGTGGAGTAGGGTTCGCTGCCCTCCACGTCAGAGCCAGTTGTGGGGGATTCTCAGCGTACACAGAGCTTACTATGATGGTCTGCCTATCTAATTTTTTACGTGAGAACTAATTTAACATTAATTATTTGAGTGTCCCTGATTGCTTTAAACTAAGTGTTATTTATATAAACGTTGTAACAGTTAATGGTAAGCATTAAGTGTTTATAAATAGTTATTTTATTTAATAAACGGCATAAAACACTTTGGTTCACTCACTTATACGTACTTAATGCTTACTACGAAAATGTGAAAAGTCTGTATGATTTTTTGATAAGCTAAAAAATTGACAAGATAATTTAAATTTATTTATAAAAAATAAGATTCACAAGTCTCCTTTGCAGATAAAAATATTTTAAGGATGTTTCATACAATTAGCATATTTTAAAATAAAATGTTTTGGAAATGAAAATTTAAGTACATGCCATATAATTACCAGACTATTTTCTAACTTATTAATCCGCCACTGCAGATGAGATGAAAGATCAATCGACGCGACCCAACCAGAGTTACAAAATAGGCTCAACGTGGTAGACTTTTCCGCGATGTGGCGGGTTTTCCCGTGGTCACATTTGGATCCATACTAAGTCAGCCACGATTCCAGAATACAGAGCTACATTTCCCCCCCAAGCTTACTACTTAAGTACTTCAAATCGAAATTCATAATTTCGAATGCTAATCTTTGTCGGTCTACAGGCGGGTTAGAAGGCCACTGCGCAAAGCACTACCAGATGTAGTCCGCTGTGTGGAACTACAAGAGCGGCACCACGCCGGTTGGTGCGGCAACTCGTGACTGCGGTGGCGCAATTAGCGCTTTGTGGAGCGTGCTTAAGGCTTCCGTGCCGCCCGCACAGCTGTGTAAGAGCTGGCAACCCAGGCAATCCGGCCGCAGTCATCCAGGTAATGTCGCTGTTGCGTCACGCCCCCGGGTCCCGCTTGCTCGGGTTCTTGCATCCCTCAGGGGCGAGCCACAGCTGCTGGAACCACTCCAGGTCAGAGGTTAAACAAGCATTTCTCGGCACGGGGAACACGTTTTTTACAACAGTTTCAATTTTGACTAATAATTTTGTGTTGTAGCACAATTGAAAAGGAGAGGTCTCGCAAACCGGTGGACTTAGGTTATAAACTAGGACCAATCCCGTCCCCTGATTAAAATTTTATTTTTTCTTTATTTACTGTACTCTTTGCCAAAGTAACGTTAAATAATGAATTCTATATTTCATATGTGAGGAAAAGAAATTGATTAACGATATGTCTGCGTAAAGTATAGGACAAAAAAGTTCCGAGGTATACAACAGCGTGGTACACTGTACATCCTTGCATTTTATCAACTGTGCAGATTTATAATTTTTTTCTAAATTATCCTGAAAAAAAGAGAACAAAACCGAAAGAAGTAGAATTACGTTCACTATACTATTTAATTTTTTACCCGATACAATAACGACTAACTGGTAATTGATTTTTAATAAGAAATAATATTTTTTTTTTGTTTTCGTCTTTTTAGTTTTCTTCGTCTTTATCACCTCCTTTTCGTTTTTCTTATTCTTTTTTCACATTTTCATGCATTGTCATCAACTTCTGAGCTATTTAAAGTATCTAGCTCTTTGGGAAGTTAGTTTAAAATCAATTACAAAATTATACCCGGACAGACATACAAGAAAGCGAGTTAATAAAAACATGGTAAAAAAGAAATTTTTGAAATGAAGTTATTTATAACTTCAATTTGCTAAAAAGTTTAAAAACCCCTAAACCAGAAATAGCATTTTTAAACATGATAATTTTTTATTCTAATGCGAAATGGGTTCAGTTCAAAAAATCGGAATGAAGAAACTGTCAACATTACTCAAAATTCTTATAGTTGCCTGTCTGACCTACCCACTCGTCTTACATCATGCGTCCATCGAGACCGTTTGGATGAGACGTGTCTCTAGGAGTCAGCCACAGCCGACCTTCTCTTTTTCAGTCTGGCGACTCAGCACTGAGCAAGAAGCCATGTTTTTTATGTTTTACGCTTTGTTTATGCATTTAGGAACTAACACATTGCTCTATACGGTGGGTCAAGAGAATATACGAGCCAGCCAGCTAGGTAAAACTTCGCAGATAAATATTCTAAGTAATATGGTTCCAAAATATTAAGTTATATTTCAGTGGATAAAGTTAGCCCGAGGAATGCATTTTGACTTCATAAGAAAAAGTTAATTTATCTTGGAGAACAAACACGTGTACCAACTGGTCCGTAAAAGATACACATCATTACCATTGCTAACGTGCACTTTGTACGGCACCTGAGATTGCGATCATTTTTCATGGATTTTCAGCTAGGATATCATGACATTGTATAAAACGATTTGTAATCGATGACACCGATATGGATTCACATTTAAACAAACGGTCCGTGCGTGGTACAATATTATACATTGTTGGAAGAGTAGTTACTGGTAAATCATGAATCATTACCAGAACTTGGCTCTATCTTCTCGAATATATGAATGTTTTTTCACGGTTTGAACACTCTTTTGTGTTGAATCCATCTTTATATATCCATTGTCATGTTTGTGAGCCGTCACATTCATTTAGCGAGGGTTATGAGTTTGAACTGAAACCCATTCATGACATTGTTAACTCATGAGTTACATTTTGGTACAAGCAATTTAAAGCACACAAAATCACGTAGGTCAATTTGGCTACTATGCACATATATATAATATATATATTTGGGAACCCCATACATTTACTTGTACATTTGGTAAAAATCTCTCTCGCTGGAACAGGGAGATGAAGTTAACCCTAAATTTTAAAAGAAGATAATAATCTCTATGAATTAAATTTCATTGCACACCTGTTAAAACTGATGCACTTAAATCATATGTTACCTTCGGTTTATTTCAGTTATATACATTCACTTATAAGGTAGTGATTTCCATTAGCTATGCAGTATTTTCCTCTAATTTTCGTTCACATTCAGCGTAAAGCACACGAAGGCAGAACACCACGTTTACATAGTCCTTATGAGTACAATGAATAAACCCATTGACTTAGGTTTAAGAGTAAAATGGGATCAAATACTGGGATTGAGCCGTGGTCACGTGTGTAATGGCAACCATCTCTGTTTGTTAACCATCTGCGGTATGGTCTCGCGTAGTTACCAAAGACAAAAGATACCTGTTCATAATATGACATGGTGAAGAATTTGGGCAAGGAAATACCACTTTGTTAGAAGCACTTGTCGATGTGTTTTAGTTGCATCCGGGAAATTTAATTTCAAAACTTAATGTGGCATTAACTTAGCTTTAGCTATGTTGACAAAATTGATTTTAAAAGAAAAATTCTAACAGCTTAAAGTGGTCTTTTGTAATAATTACACAAGCATTAGCAGTATATCTATGGAAATTAGTCACTGTGGTATTGTGTATCCCTGAAAAGGTTCAACAGTCAAAGTGACATCGTTCTTGTATTACAGGGAAGGTAATTTACCTAGATTTAACGAAAATTTCATTTCTAGGTGACGTAATCGCTGATCATCTTATTCTGTACCACTAACATGCATTTTGAGGTACAAGAAATTTTTGTAAAGAAAAATTAAATTAAACTAGAAAGACTTTGCTCATATTTATTTTCCTGTAGACATTTCCTTAACCTAGTGGGTGAAAGTGTTAAAATAAGCTAAGGGTGTAGTTCTTTCAAAATTAAGATGCCAGTTATGCGTGCGTGTGTGTACATATATGTTAATGTATATGTTTAAGTAAAAGGTTGGATAATCAATGTTGATTGCCCACCATAATAGCTCTCCGCGGTTCGCAGTCGAGCGCACTCATACCCCACCCACACTCTCTTCAAAACACCGAACCTTTTACCCACTCCTTCACTCACTTCCAACACCGACACACTTACCTCCCCTCCACACGCACTTCCAAAACCGACACACTTACACCCCTCCACACTCATTTTTTATACCGACACACTTACTTCCTCCTCACTCACTTTCAACACCGACACCTTTACACACAGACTTCCATCACCGACAATCGTACCCCCTCCACACTCACTTCCAACACCGACACACTTACCCCCGCCTCACTCACTTCCAACACCGACACTCTTACCTACTCCTCCACTCACTTCCAACACTGACACTCTTACCCCCTCCACACAGACTTCCATCACCGACAATCGTACCCCCTCCACACAGACTTCCATCACCGACAATCGTAACCCCTCCACACTCACTTCCAACACCGACACACTTACGCCCGCCCTACTCACTTCCAACACAGACACTCTTACCTCCTCCACACTCACTTCCATCATCGATCATTAAGGAGTATTTTAGAGGGAGACATGATTTCTAAAGCGTCACTGTTAATCACCTGAAACACAATAAACTGACGAATTATGAGGAAAAAATAGGAAGAAAACTTTATTCAGGTTACTTTTTACTACAAAATTTCTTATATTACTAAAAATGTTTTATGTTTTATTGAAAAAGCCTTATTCATTTAAATAACGTCAGGTTTCTACCAGAAAATACTTTGTTAGTTTAAAACTAATCTCGACTTACTTCTCTGCCGAATCCTTAATAATTTTACTATTACAGCTTGATTAGGCAAACGATGATTTTTTTTTAAATATTACCATCTGAACATGTGACCCTGCTGAGTGAAATGTATTGCATGCTTCAGTGAGGTCATTCGCAGTGATATAGGTGCTTTACGTAAGAAATGAATACATGAGAACGTAACACAGGAAATAGATGTAACCGAAATGTAGCAGCAGCTAAAGACGTGGGCAACAAACTTGACTGAATCATACTCAATTTATTACTTGAACTCAGTTATAGTTGCTGGGCGGTTTGAAGTAACGTGAACCTACAGCCCCATCTAGTACAAGATTTCGTAGATTACTCATAGATAGGGACCGGAAAAATTCGCGGGTTCAATGACCTGTGGAATGAACTCGATAGTTCTACGTACACTCGCTCAAATGTGACCCACTCATTGGCTGTTGTCTTGTGAGGCTTCCCAACGTAGCAGCCTGTGATTCGATACAGCTTTGGTTGGGTGTTTCTTCTTGGCTCAGAGTCGTCCAGGTGAGTTGTGAGCCAATAGCAGAGGCAGCACTGAGGTATAACTATTTGTATTTTAGCCTATCGCGAAATTAACTCGCGAATTTTTCCGGTCTCTACTCATAGAGGAAGAAAACCGACAGAATAAATAATTAAAAGTTTGAAATGAATGAAAAATACACTGTGTAGATTACGAAGGATTGCAGCGTGTCCACATAAGGACTCCTGAGATGTATGTGTAGCCTAACGCGCTATGGCACCACACACATGCCTGAGCCCTGCTCTAACGGTCATGTAGCTCAGTTTATAACAAATTGATTTATATACAACTACAAGATGGCGGCGCCCATGGGGGTACTGGTGCGGTGTTTACATTTCAATGTTTACATTGATCCAGTACTCCTTCGTCATTCCTACTTTTTCTTAACTCAGAATCGAGATAAAATATCCAATTGTGAATCTAAACCACCCTCGAATCCCCGTGAACTCACACACAAAATTTCATCAAAATCGGTCCAGCCGTCTAGGAGGAGTTCAGTGACATACACACGCACACAAGAAATATATATATATAAAGACTCACTATGTCTTTACCAACTCATATGCCTAACCGTACAAATAAATGCCATTTTAATCTCTTGTTTTATATTTAGAAAAACTTCCATGTCTCGTGTGAATGCGTTTTACCTTACTACAGTTTATCGTGGTCATTAATAAACATGATAATATCCTAGCTTGGAATGATACTGAGGATCCTTTATTTCCCTCTATTCAATTTATCTTGCTGTTGATAAATGTAGCCTGTTTATTACTTTTTGAGCTAATACATAACAAGTTCTCACTGCGACGATGCAGCAGGCTACGGCGATGTATAGAATTAGATCTCGGTTCCCGCACAGGTTTTTATCCATTTGTGAAACATGGCGGATGTTGATTTTTCCATTTTGACGTGACAACGTCTAATAAATCGATGAACGCCGTTTGCACGCAGGAAAATGTGTCCCGTTACGCACATTGTTCCGTCACGCTGTGTCACGTTACGCTCATTGTACGCTTGCGCCGCAACTATCTCTCTTCCACTCGACTGCTTATAAAGTGAAATGAAAAGTTAATGTGGTTTTCATTGCTGATTACAACAACAATTTCGGCAATAAAGGTTAATTATTCTTGCATTTTAAAAATCTGATTACTAGTATAATTTCAAGTATTTATTCTTTTATTATTAAAATAAAAATTATTCAATTTTATTCATAACGTATGCAATCATTTCATCAATGTTTTGTTATGCCGTTGTCCCGTTAAACTATCGTCCGTAAACCCACTTTACAGACAACCAATTTTTTTACAGAAAATTTGTTTGTTGCAGTTGTACATTACAGATCGCTATCATGTCAGTGTATTTGCCCGTCGCCGCCATACTTGGACACGCTGCCGCGTCACTGCCATGGCACATTGTCACTTGCTGCAGCCTCGCGAACAGGAGCGACAGCGCCGAGCCTGACCTTGACCTCGACCTGCAGCCTGACCTTGACCTCGACTTGTAGCCCGAGCGGCGCGAGGCACGCCGGTCCAGCGACCTCGTGGCGAGCCACCAGCTGTAGGGTCGAAACGTGAGGGAAGTCCGCGGCATACTCGCTCTTAGCAAGCTTTCACAAACAACTCCCTTTGCGTGGTCAGCAGCCGCTGTGAGCTTACTGCAGCATGTCTCATTATTAAAACCTGTTCTAGTAACACTTGTTAGATAAGAAATATATTTACGAAACATTTACTCGTGTTTGATATCCTTCAATGCACGTCAAACAATTGAATATTACAAAAAAAAAACGGGAAGATAAAAGAAAAGTCAATCGTGGTAATTTATTAAATTAGCATTACAACCGGTTCCATAACTATTGTAGTTATTAATTCACCCACTAGCTGTTTGCCGCTGTTTCACATAAATAACTTCCGTCTCTATGCTAGTCGCAAATAATGAACACTCTTCCAGGATACAAGCCAGTATGACTTCTGAAGAATGTTGAGCGTTCTTAATGGCTGTCTGTGAATACCGCCTGTGACTGAAGCAACAGATGCTCTGTTGACACCTGTTTGGGACCAGCTTAAAAAGACATAGGGTTTGTTCAATAACATTCGTTTCAATTAATTTATCCAAATTTCGTGATTTATGTTTTATTAAATTATTCGTCCATCTTTCGACAGTTTGAAACTGAAACAGCATCAACGGATGCCTAACAGTGATACATATTTTTACGCATTAAATCATACACTATAAAATTAATCAATCAAAACTAATAAATCACTAGTTAAAGCTTTACGTGCAATAATGTGTAATTGCTGCAATTCTTTTGTGCAGAAAATGGGCGTTTGAAAAAATAAAACTTAAATATATTTAATTAAGAAAGAAACTTATTTACTTCTGTCATTTTGAAATGTCATATTATAAAAATATAGGGATTTTCAGCAAAATATTTGGGCTTATTAAAATATTTATTATTAAATCTTTTTTTTGCATATTTAACACACAAAGAGTGACACAGTATTTTGGAGGATTCAGCTAGTTTCTGGAGGCTTGCAAACATTGAGCAGTGTAACAAATACACTATTGGCGAATATTAATTGCATAATTGCAAGCGTAGGAAAATTAACTCAAAAATTTAAATATAAATTTCATTTATTTATTTTATTGTCTTGTCTTAAGTGGCGAAGTTAAGGTATGCTGCCTTGTCTTACACTTAACCACATATATCTATACCATGTAGGCTCATGCAAGATAAACTTAGTATAAACTATATAGAATAAAAACAAAAGTACTCAGAAATATAATAAAATAAAATCTAAATTAAAAATATCACTAGCAAATATAAAATAACAATTATTTTGTGTATCGCTACAACTAGTGCAATTACTAGTATATACAAAAATTATTTTCAAAATATTTTTTTCATTAAATTGGAGGAAATATTTGAATTGAATTATCCGCTAAAGTGTTCGTATACTTCCTATGATATGTGTAACATTTAAATATTTTCTCTGAATTGACGTATAGAGGACACTATAATAGATGTATGGAATGAACCTTCGATGTTGAACAGAAAATTTTTTTTTAAATAAAATATATTTTTGTATTACAACACATTACCTAAAAAATTGAGTAAATATAGTAAAAAAATAAAAATTTAATGGTTTGCGACGTGGGTTTGTTAACACAGAAGGAAAAAATATATAAATTTTCAAAAGTTTGATAACTATGTCGACAAATGAGTAATTTATTATAAAAAAATATTTTTGATAAACCAATTAAGTTTCCGAAATTTCTTTACATATTTTCAGGAATTATTGTTAAGTCCTACTTGGCTGGCGGCTGCAACGTATCCAAATGCCGTAAGAAGGAACTTGTGGCACTTACAAAAAACTTATTTGGGAATTAGTAACCCAGCAGATAATTTGTGGTGGCAAGAAATTATTTTGTGGTTACCACGGGTAGCAGGAACTAAATTGAAAGTCATATTACCAACTTTTGGAGAAATTACTTTTGATCTAGGGCCTTTCAGTCTGGTGCCTATCATTTTTTTGGCTTTCGTTCTGTTGCATTTCTGTCTAGTGCCGTGTCCCCATTATCACAAATCTGTTTGTTATTTAACTTGACATTTAAAGATCAATATCAAACAACTTGTGATCACTTAAAATCTCTCTGTTGCCATCAAATTATATTTGCCAGGCTAAATACTTATGATAATATTTATGGCATTCCTAAATCAGTTATTCATATTCTATCTTAAATGACCGTAACGTTCATTCCTCTCAAAGAAAGGGTTTACAATAATCTCGAAAACATGTACACAAAATTCATTAAAATACTACATAGAGTTCACTGTCGTTACACATATCGTGTGGCAAGACTTTGATTGGATGGCCAATGGGTGAAATTCTTTCTCGATGTATAGAAATAGGATGGAAAATGTCTTACGTAAAACCTTTTTATATATTTTCTGTGGGCTGGGGTTGTAAATCGCAGCCAAGTAATCTGCATACTGCAATTCGGGCAAGATGCTGATATAAGACAAAAGAGAAAGAAAAATTAAGCTCATGTTCTGTGGCGGAAAAACAACTTTATAAGATCAATTAAAATTAAAATATTTATATTTATAATGATTTCAAACCAAAAGAATATACGATATAATTGTTGAAATGTTTATTGTTTTTAATTAGCTAATATTATCTTGTTATCAAATAATATATGCCTACAAAATTAAAAAATTAACAGTATAAATTTTTCATTAAAAATTTGTAAATATTTCCATACATAATAGTATACATTCACCTGAAAAGATTTTTTATATAACATGAAATTTTTATGTAATCTTTCTTAGTACACTGAAAATCTTCAGAACAGTAGGTGATAAGTAGCACAACTCATTTCACAAGACGTAATTAATATTTTGCCAATAATAGGTAATACCAGGGGCGCAACAACAGGGGGGGGCAAGGGTATTTTGCCCCCCCCCCCTCTAAAACCTTGTAGTGGGGGCAAACGGGGGCAAAGAAAGTGCTGTGTATTTAATTTTTAGATAATAAAACTGCTTAAATAGCACCATTTTCCACCTTGAAATACAAATTTTCCCGGTGGAGGACCCCCGGGCACCCCGCTTCAATAGGGGGGATCGATGATTCTTTATAAAAAGGTATATTGCCCCCCCCCCCCCCCATTGGAAATTTAGTTGTTGCACCCCTGGGTAATACAACAAAATTAGACATGATGCTTGTAAGATACTGTAGGGTCTTGAAGATACAGCTTGTTCCTGAGACACGCCTTAACCCTTGCAACAAATAGAACACTATTATTACGTACATAGAAATATCACTTTTCTTAGTGGATGGTTCACATTTACTTTTATGGCGTTTTTATATTTCTACATTTAAAAACTTTACTGGTCCATAATATACACCTATTCAAAGTATAGGAGTCTAACATCATATCTACGGTGCTCGCTCGCCAGAAACGACACAATAACAAATTACTGGCGATGACAAAACTTTGAATGATTACAATAAATGCTCAGTTTATTTAACTTGTTTCTGTCTCAATTCGAGGAATGTTGTCTTTGAGCGGAACTAAATAGGGCTCATCGTTACAGAAACCTATCTGAGGGTTCATTACGTCAGAAAATTGCCTTCACAAATGATCTATGGCTTCACTTTCAGTTTGCAAAATACGCGCCGTCGGTCCCCGCTTCCAGTCGTACTCCTTCACTAGCAAACACAATCTTCAACTTGCGGGTGCGTACGTTTACCCGCGCACCAAAATTCTTACGACAATCCATCCCCTTGAATACGTCGACTGTTAACCCGTGGAACATTACAAAAGAACATTTTTATCAAAAATTTTCAATCTTAGAAAATGTTGTTTGCACCTGGTTGTAAATAATTCCTCCGATTGCTAAACTAAAAGATATACTTCTCACTTTAGACAAACGAATATTTCCTTTTGGCATGTGCGTAGTCAACAATTACAACATTTTTGATTAATAATCGTCGCCGTTGAGCCTGTCAACAAGAGCTTTAAACTTATTACCACAGATATTTATTTTAATACTCGGCAGCGTCACCGCTTGTCCCGTATTTATTTCCTACATAGTTTGTTTACGGAGAGTTTCACTCAGGTAGGGCACAACCTCCCATCACTTCAAGTGGCCTCGACAACCAGACTGCATTTGTTATTTAAAAGAAGATATAGCAAGAGAGATTTCTCCTCCAGTAGTGGTGAACAATAGAGGACTGTTTAAATTTATTGACATTTGAAGTGATCTTTATGACCATACAGAGTAACAGTTTGGTTATTAATTTTTTGTTAGTTATGAATTCCACATTACTACATGTAGCACTTCGTCAGGGTTCTATGCAAAAACAATGCACTGTCTACAAAAATTGCACTCTCTAATCCGAAAGGGAATCCATTCATCTTCCCTGGAAATTGATTAAATGTAACTAAATTAAATGATAGAGTAGTCCTACCTGCCTATATCCTAACTTCGCTCTTTATTGAAATTAAGTTGTGTTGAAAAAAATTAAATTTATACATCATGACTCATAGAGATATGTTAAACGAAATTGGGTAGTTGTATGCTACGAAGGAAAAGAGTACCCTGGAGAAGTGGTGGATGCAAGCGGAGATCAAGTGCGGGTCCCTTACTGGAAGCGAACAATATTTTTTCACCCCCGAATAGTGAAGTAGATTGTACCGTGCCCTGCTCGCTATGTTGGGTACCATCCCTACGAGTCGTATTCGTCACGTCCTGTTCATTCGTAACCTTCCCATGCTTAATAAAAAACACTGACTGGATATGTAATTATTTTTTCTCACTTACATAACATCGTTTACTAAGCCGGAAATGTCCGCCACGTTGTGACTTCCCTTCACAAGTGAAGGCGTTATTATTTTCCAGGCTAGCCGTCATGTCTATCGAAATGCCCGGTACACGACCACTTATTTGTTTTACTAACTCAATCAAAGTCTATAAACTTGTTGGCATAGACGCCTAACAATCCGCCTTAACAGTGGGTTGCATTTAATCGAATAGCATATCTTGAAACTCACCCTTGGGATAAGGCATACCTTAAATTTTCACGTAATTTAGTTTGCTTGCCATGTACTTGGTGGATTATTCCCACGCCTCTTTTTTTTTTAAACTTGTGACGTGAAAATTCAGTCAAGCAAATTTTACTAGATGGTCTCAAAAAACTTTTTCTTAGCTGTTTCCCAGCTGGAATTATCTTTACGGGCATTAAGTAAAATGTACCGTAACTCCATGTGGACATAGAGAAACAGTAAAAATGAATCTCATTTGGGGCAGCCAAATTCAATTCTAAAATGTCCTGCGAATGGTCTTAAACCTAACTAAATGTTCACGATCAGAATAAATGAAAGAAGTAAACTGCTTAAGTAATAGCTACAGACCGGAAAAATTCGGGGATTCATTTCGTGATAGGCTGAAATTCAAACATGTGTATAATTCTGCTGGTTGTGCTATTGGATCGCGGGCCAATGAGAGACTATCGACCAAAGAAGCGTCGAATCACAAGCTACCCAGTGGAGACGACTCGCAATTTAGTAACCAATGAACACGCGTGTTTACTTGAGAAGTGCAGAGGATAATGGAGGCTATCCGAGAGGTCATTGAATCCGCGAATCCTAGTATCCATGGTCCCTAGTAATGGCGCAAGCGAATGCTCCTTTACTCAGGACTAGCCCTAGCAAGGTCAGTTTGAACTGCCGGAATATTGACGTGTGGTTTTGTGGCGGACTCGCGGATATCGGCCGCTGCTGCTCCATGGTCTTGCACAGCCTCCAGCTGTGATCACCAACCGAAAGCAGCGATTTCCACTCGTGTCGTCTTGAAGGGCGAGTTTCCTTGCTGCGATCCACTCGTCTTGTAACGCCCAGAGCGAGTACCACTCCCTGTCGATGCACAGCTTCTCCCGAGGCCCGCGTCCCGTTTCTTACGTCCTTAACGTAACCTGTCTTCAAGCATTTCAACACAACATCGTTACGCGTCGGGGTAGCGTAGTGACAAGTGATGAAGTTCGGCTCAGGGCGATAGTGGCACATCCTCTTTGACTCGCTGGTGTTGGCTGAGAGTCGGGACAGCTCGCCTGGCCCACTATGTGTACTCTGCCTGCGGACTGTTCGATACCTGGTCGATGTTGCTAGAATATTCTTTTGACGTGACAACGTCTAATAAATCGATGAACGCCGGCTGCACGCACGAAAAAGTGTCCCGTTACGCACATTGTTCCGTTACGCTGTTTCCCGTTACGCTCATTGTTCCGTCACGCTGTGTTCCGTTACGCTGTCGGCGAGTGCAGTAATAAAAGGTTATGTTACAATTGACTAAAAAATTATGGTGATTTATATAATTTCTGATAGATATTTGATTACAGTTTATTTATATGAAAACTTTTTCATAATTATATTTAAACTTTATAGCTAAACGCCAGTTTTTAAAATTAATTACAAGTCATCTACACGTGAATTGTTTCGTCGACTGTTTATAAAGTGAAGTTAAAAGTTAATGTGGTTTTCATTGCTTATTACAACAACAATTTCGGCAATAAACGTTAATTATTCTTGCATTTTAAAAATCTGATTACTAGTATAATTTCAAGTATTTATACTTTTATAATAAAAATAAAAATGATTAAATTCTATTTATAAAGTATGCAATCATTTCATCAATGTTTTGTTATGAAGTTGTCACGTTAAACTATCGTCCGTAAACCGACTTGACAGACAACCAATTTTAATCCAAATTTCCAGTCTGGTACAGAGTCATTGAGTTTAACACCGGCTGCACCTCAATATACCTGACCGGAGGTTAGTGAATGTAGTCCGAGTTTAACTGTTGGTCACGGGAAAACAGTAACGCGGTAACATACCGTTAAATCTTTATGCGGTGTTTAGGTTTAAGGAGACTGTATGTTATTACAACACTGCTTGATACTTTGACATATTTTAAAAGTAAATAAACAAGAAAATTGTGATGTAAAATGAGAAAAAAGGAATCACAAACAGGGTTTTTTGAGATTCCGTCTCCAAACGGACACACTAGGCTAGTTGAGGCCCGTGGCACAGCCACGCATGACCCTGCGCGCTGTGGTCACCGCACTGACCCCTCCGGGTCGCAGAGGCACGGCGGGCAGGGTTCAACGACCCGCTCTCGCTCATCTCCCCCCTGCAGACTCCCACACGTGTCGTGTGATTCTCCACGGACCCGCCGGTCCCTGCACGACCTCCACACACGGCCGAGGGAAGCCATCCCACGACCTCCTCAGCAACCGAGCACAGTGTTTCTCTCCACCTGCGCTCTGCAGGTCCGCTATCGGAGAACATTTCACGAGCTATTATATAAAAAAAATTGGTTGTCTGTAAAGTCGGTTTACGGACAATAGTTTAACGTGACAACGCCATAACAAAACATTGATGAAATGATTTCATACTTTAATGAATAAAATTGAATCATTTTTATTTTAATAATAAAAGAATAAATACTTGAAATTATAGTAGCAATCAGATTTTTAAAATGCAAGAATAATTAACCTTTATTGCCGAAATTGTTGTTGTAATAAGCAATGGAAACCGCATTAACTTTTCACTTCACTTTATAAACAGTCGACGAAACAATTCACGTGTAGATGTAAGTTGTGTGCTGCCGCTGTCTTTCTTCTCCTCGGACGCATAGGGCAATCGAGTGTAAGAGAGATAGATGCGGCGCAAGCGTACAATGAGCGTAACGGGACACAGCGTAACGGGACACTTTTTCGTGCGTGCAGCCGGCGTTCATCGATTTATTAGACGTTGTCACGTCAAAACAAAGTATGCTATTGCGTGCAAAACTTCTTATGAATTACGTTTCATGGCGAACCATAGCATCGTAAACTCATTCGATTTAATTTTCGTAAACTAGTAAAATACTCTTACAGTACTTGTGAAGTGGATAAAAATATCCATAAATTTAACTCTTTGACAAAAAGGAGACGTAATCGAGTCTTTCAGTACTCGTCAGTGATCTGTAAACATCTATCCGCGGCAACGAGCATATTTATGTGTTCTCGTGTTGTTCATGTTGCACATAAACTTACATTTCGATACTCGGACTCGAAATTTTATGTATAATTCTCTAAAATAGTGCCAAGCATGAAAAATATAATGATAAATAAAATATTTCCTTTAAAAACCAACAGCTTTGGATGTGAATGACACACGTACTTTCTGCGACCGTCACTAGAACTCGCTGCCGGGATCGTAAACATTGCTTGCCACCATCACGTGCAGATGGCAGCAGGAAAGTAACGGAAATTTTAAACTTTTAGAAACAGCTCCAATGAAAGCGAAAAAGACATGAAAAAAAATCCTAAAACCCGCGTTTGGATCTGATTTTCGTAATGCAAATACTGCCAATCTTTTTATATTCACTAAACATTTAATACCTAAAGTTTCCGCATACGTGCGAAATTTTACTTCTATGACATTGCTAAAATATTTACCTGAAACTTTTGAAAACACATATTATAATACTAAGAATATGATTGTTTAATTGTTCTTACTTAAACGACTGAAATCAATCATTAAATACTTCCTACAGACTTACATTAACCTTACTGAGCTGATTATAAAAATTATTTTTAAGTAATATTATTTTATTAAAAAAGTAAAAGTATATTTTTCCAGTGACTGTTTCAAAGACGTCAAAATTTTGCTCTTGAGATTTACAAGCGTGCACTTTATCGCTGAACCAACAAGATTATTGGGATTATTCCAGTAGATTATGCATTATAATCATTGTAATTCCCATTTTATTACGTATATTTAAACTTTTGATTACTTCTGATATGACTTCGGCACAGTGGTCTCACATTTACGTTCATTCAACTTCCATTCCATTCACGAAATTAATCCGACTAAATGTTGTGTAACGAGTGCTAAAATGTTAAAACATCAAAAACAAATCTGTTATGACTTAAAATAAATCGAGATGTTATCTTTTGAAACCTGCTATTCAAGAAATAAAAAACAATAATTTTTTAAAAATTAATCACACATGTAGCAAACGATTATGGACATTTGACAAGACATATATACACTATAAATTAAATATACCTTATATTATTAAAATTCATTAAAATTTTAAGAGATAAAAATGTTTTTGAGTTTGTTATACATTATAAACATATAAATCATAAATATATACATCATATTTCAGCGAGATGTGTAAACCCTCAGACCAGTTAGACATTCATCACCCGAAAGACACATAGTGTCCATCTAAAACAGGAAAGCATTAGAGCTTTTGAATGTTGTCTTGGAGGGAAGGTTGTAAAATGTTTATTATTGTGATGTTATGAATTTTACGTTAAGTAGAGCGATGAACCTCTGTAAATTTCCCCATTGTTATTATAAATTAACGTACTAAACGAGGCTGCTATTCACTTCCATGCTGCATTAAGACTTTCAGTTATTTTGGAATAGAGAAATTTGTACATTTTCTATAAAAATAGTTATGAACACACTAGTTAACTTTCTGTTATGTCTGTGTTATTTTGGTTCCAAATAATTCTATCATTGCCAATACCAACAAGTCTCATTAAAAAGCATTTAGCATATTGTTAACATTATAAACATTGTGTGTTCAAATATCTCGACGTCGGCAAGAACTATAGCAGTGGACATAAAAACCTTTTTTTTTATTAGTCTCATTGTTTTGGTCCTGCAATTGCAAAAAAAATGAGGCTAATATTATCTTAATAGTATGTTTTAAATTATAGAATCATATTTCCCATCGTCATGACTCTTAATTTTATTCAATATCCTTTGTTGGTTATACGTATAGATATTTTTGTTTCTAGATTTAAAATACATTTAATATTATCTGTCGTAATCAGTTTAATAAATTCAAGAACTTCTAACGCACTTTGTATTTGGGATAGAACCGGGGAAACTTATCTGAATAGTTCTGCTTTCAGATCAAAATGAACTATTCCAAGATCGTACACTTATTCTCTGCCACACACACCACCTACGATCTAGAATGTTGGCCGCCCTGATGAACTTTTGAGTGAAACGATAAGTTAACTCTGATGTTACAATTCTCCATGGCGTATAGAAGCACTTATTTTTTATTTTAAATGATATAGTGACTTTAGTTGGAAATCTGTCTGCAAATGTGTCATATACTAAGTCTTCTAAGTTAATTATTCATAAACAAAAAAATAATGAGAGATGGATGAAGAGAGTTACAACGTTATGTTGTCAGGCCCATACATTTGGGTAATAATGAGGTTTGTATGATTGCTGTTTTTTTTTTTTTTTTTTTAACAATGAACAATGCTATGCAAGGATTGCCGAATTTCTGCAATGTGAGATATCTATATACATTTTAAAAACAAAAAATTGGGTTTATTGGACTACTGGTTGGCATCGGAGCAAAAAAACTACTTTATGATGTTACAATCAGCATAAAAACTTCAAGTAAAGCTATTGCTTTTCCCCTATGAATTCTTTTTTACCAAAGTCACGCAGTGATTTATAAGTCCATGACTGGTTCAGTGAGGTGTACAGTAGTTTTTCCATATATTGTATGCCATATATCGTAAACTTTAGCTCGGTATATAAGAAAATATTTGCAATTAAAATTGGATAAATATTTTATTTTCTTAAAGGTACCACAACATCTCAACAGAAAAGTTTTAAAAAATTGTTTTTTTAATAGTTATAAAATTTTGATAAATAAATTTCCTACGAAATTTTCTGTACTCTTAAAATTTATTTTTTGGTTCTTTTCTAGGAGCATTACGAAGTGGGACGTCGGTGTTTCTACACCACCCCCTCCTTTTTTTCTTCTTCAAAGAACGGGTCCTGGCCCTTTTCAACGAAATGTCATTTTCTCAAAAATATTGTTAACTGGGTCACTGTTTTGTAGAACCATATCATACAATTTATATAATATTGAATTACATTTTTATCATTGAGTAAAACTGTTTTCCATAGAAGAATGATTAGTCTATGAGTATGGGCGTGCTCTTAGTAATTTATGATTGTATCCATGCTTCATGTTTTCGATTGCACAAATTGATCGTATGGAGCATTTTGAATAATTTTTAAAAAATTTAATTAACTAAATTAAATAAATGAAATATTTCAAATACTACAAAAGTGTTTGCTATGTTATATGAACTAAAAAGTAAAAAAAAATAATATTTATATTTAAAAACTTGAGTTACTTGAATTTAAAAATTTTTTTTACATTTCAGTTAATACAACATAGAAAGTTTGCTGTTTCTTTTAAAAGATACAAATTTATTACAGTTTAAAATTAATTTGTTTGAAACTAAAAGTCTTAAATAATTTTTAAATGATGTTGAGCTTACAGCTAATGTGACCATTGTGTTGGGAAACTTATTGATATTATCTTTGAAAGATTTGTGCAATGGGCGTGCATGACTTGATGTAAGTTTTTGGATATACGTCATTGCTAAGAAATTTTTCTATTGAAGAAAAACTAAAAACTGAAAAAATAAATAAATAAATAAAACCCAAAAAAGACAAAAAAACACAAAATTAAGCAAAAATTGCTGTTGTCAACAAGGATATAAACACCACAAAATATTCCGTAACAGGAATATGGTCAACAAAACAAAGAAAAACAAAGAAAAATGTACTAAGAGAACGGGAAAAAACCCACATTGTGTCATCATTTGTGTTTTTTTTTTTTCGTTCTCTTAGTACATTTTTCTTTGTTTTGTTGACCATATTCCTGTTACGGAATATTATGTGGTGTTTATATCCTTGTTGACAAGAGCAATTGTTTGCTTAATTTTGTGTTTTTTTATTTTTTTTATTTATTCATTTCTTTATTTTTTCATTTTTTAGTTTTTCTTCAACAGAAAAAGTTCTTAGCAATGGTGTATGTCCAAAAACTTACATTAAGTCAACTTATTGATAGCTATGATGGGAGGCAGCTGTGAAGCTATTCGCCAGTCGTCACTTTGAACAAGCCTTGACGGTGGGACTCGACAGCCACTACGTGGGCAATGACAGCACGAGGAAGAAGCGATGTGGTGAGCTCAGACGTGTAGCTCTAGTAAGACTTAGTAGTGCACTTACTGAACCAGAATATGCACAAATTGGTCAAATGTAATGTAATAATTGGTTTGAATAATTATAAGTAGGGGCATGCATATTTCGCGAAATGATTCTGAAACTCGCTGAGAGTTAAAACAATGTAGCATCGTTTGTGTGTCATTATTGGATGAGTATCTTTCAGGCACATGTAGATTGTTAACCCACCAATCACAGCTATTCAGTACGGAAGCGAACGCGTCCCTGAGTGGCTCGGCCAAATGAGGCAACGACTTCACTCGCCGACGGCCGCCAATCACAAGGAAGAAACCGTTGGTGCGGGTATACCTTGTTGAAGTCTAACTGGCGTTCTGATTTATTCGCGAAAAATGCCTGCCCCTAATTATAAGAAAAATCATATAAGGCAAAGTGACTGATATTAAGCGTGGGCCTATAGGAGTTGCTGAGTAATATTTGGGTGGATAGTGCAGAACTTTTCTCGGCAGTCACAAATATTGGATTATAAGGCAATAATATTAAAACCCAAAAGTCAACAAATATAACGTAAAGGTAACAATATCTCTTTCAGAAAATTTAGTGCTTGAGCACTACTATGTGATTTGTGAAGATTGAAAACTAAAAACTATGGTCTAGCACGCAGCATTATGTGTAAAATAAAGTTAAAGCCAGAGTGAAAAAACCCTAGAGTAAAGGAAAACCCGTGAAGTGAGGGAATGCCATAAAAATAATTCAAACTGAAATATTAAAGTAAAATTTAAAAGCGAATACAGTAAATTAAAGGCTTCCAAACTGCTTGTTTCAGAAGGAAAAAAATTGGTTGTCTGTAAAGTCGGTTTACGGACGATAGTTTAACGTGACGTCATAACAAAACATTGATGAAAGGATTGCATACTTTTATGAATAAAATTGAATCATTTTTATTACATTACCACTATTTTGTATGGATACAAAGAAGGAGTGAAATTAAATCTACAATTTAATTGATAAATTTACATTTATTTGCACTTATTAATTCAAATATGTTTATTACTTTAACGAAGAGATTATTTTAACTATAAATTTTCTACATGTTTGCTATTTAACTTCTTCCAATCTGTGTTATTCTGTTAAGGATAGGACGATGATAGGAAAAGTAGGAAACGAATGGGAGTGTTTAAAGTTTAATGTGGCTCGAAAAAGTCAAATCGAAGGTTCTTCGAATCGAGTGGAAGAGAGATAGATGCGGCGCAAGCGTACAATAGCGTAACGGGACAATGTGTGTAACGGGACACTTTTTCGTGCGTGCAGCCGGCGTTCATCGATTTATTAGACGTTGTCACGTCAAAATGTATAGATAAATTTAATAAAGAGGACGCTTCAATGTTGACCGAGGAAAAACGGACATGAAAAGGAGTTCCGGAAAGGTGTGAAGAGATTGACACAGCCTGCTCCAGCGAGCGCGAGGGTGGATGGCCTCCACATAACATACTCCACTTGCCGGCGCACACACACGCCCGCCCACGTCCAGGATTTCGGCAGTAACGGTGCAGTTTCACGTGGGCCGCAGAGCCAACTATCGTTGTTACGGTTCGCTCGGCGAGCGGGGGCGGTGGCTGTGTGCACAGCCGGTCCGGAAGCCCGGCGATGAAAGGAAATGTGACAGGGCGCGAACCGAACCGAGCGACAGGGCTGCTGGTCGCGACACGGGCCGCGCAGATCATCTTTAGAGACCCGGACATTTCGCGGATTCATTTAGTCGCAAGCTGGAATACAAACCATTAACACTCTCGCACTGTGTTCGTGATTGGTAGAGACCTGCAAAATTCGCGGATTCATTCGGTGATTGGCTAGAATTCAAACACATATACCTATTAGATAATTTTGTTATTGGCTTAATGTTCATCTGGATGAATCTCAACCAGTTATAAACCCTCAACCAAAGAAGGATCGAATCACAGAAAAACCAGCTTAGACGAATTACAAGTCGGCAGCCAATGAACTTGCGTTATTTGCCCGAGTGTACAGGGGTATGTGCAGTCTATCCTGAAGGCCATCGAAACCGCGAATTTTGCAGGTCTCTAGTGATTTGCCCGCAGTTGTTTGGACATGCCCGTCTACGACCGTGAGCCAATGATATGCTTAGCTATGAGAGAAGTAAGCGAATCAGAAAGTGCCAAATAACAAGGATAAAAATGTTCTCGCTAAGAAATCAACCAATGGGAAAGTTAACATGGGTCGAGCACACCTATAAATTTGAATTCTATCCTGAGGCCAGAAGAATCCGCGAAATTTTCGGGTCTCTAATCATCTTCCCGTCGATGATGATCCCGTTTGATGCTTTTCAGCTCCTATTAACTTCGTTTTCTTCCCCCCTCAGATATGGGCTCAGTGACTAATAAGTAAGAAAAATATTTCAATGTAGCAACGAAGTTTGCAAGCAAAAATAGTTTACGAAAATAACTGAAATATTTTAAAGAAAAATCTCATAGGAAAAAAGTTAGGGTGAACGAATTTGCATTGACTGCAATTGTAACCATTTTTTGTAATTTTTTTTATTTGCTTTTGATTTTTTCTAAGCATAAAATTTTAATGTTTGTAGTAAAATAGTGCAAATATACTCAATTAAATTTAATCTTCAACAAAATTTTAATTTGTTTAATTACACAACTTTTTATTTATTGTTTATAACTATAATTCCAGCCACACATTGACCACGAATGACATATTAGGAGTAGCATATAAATGAAACCCAACATTATTTTGAATCAGAACTCTGTGAAATTTGATCAATTGCACTCTACCAACTCTATCTGAAAGATCAGATATGTCCTTAATATTTACCTTCCGCTTTTATTATGACCAAAAATATGACTTAATGCTCACTTCAATGTATGAGGTGAATATTTTCGATTATTGCTCACAGGGGTTTAAATGCTGGTTTTTCAAATTCCACGACTTTCAATTTCTTATTTAAATTTAAAAATTTAAAATAAACTATTAAAATTAAAAACTTTTAAAATACAAATAAACTAATTTAATAACTACATCAAAAATTTTAGGAAGTCACACAATTAATGAAATAAGAAACTTACAGTTGTGCACAGATGTATGAAGTGGCCGGGTGGACTATAAAGAAATAAAAATAAAAATGGGCAAACAAATTCTTATTTTGGCTAAAAAGTATTACGGTTACTATCTTTACAAACATAAATATAAATAAGTTGTTCTAAGGCTAGCCAATGAAGTTTCGAAATATATGCTAATGCTGCAGCGATATTAAGCTTAGTGAGAAAATGTAAAACCATACATTACAAAGAACGAGTTGTAATTTTATATTTGTGTTGTAAGCAGAAACACAGTGAATATATATATATATATATATATCTCTGTATATATGTATACATATATATCCTGCTTCAGGGTTCAGTCATATCTTTTTTTTACTTTTTATTCTAATCGGAAAAAGGCCTACAAAGTGTATGTTTTTATTATTTCTTTGTTATTAGTAAATGTAGAGTTTCTTGCGTGAATGAAGTTTGCAGGCAGTCCAAGCTTGGAAAGCGGTGTTTAAATAAAAGAACAAAAAATAGTTAAATTTCAGAAAATAAGACAATTTATATTTAGTTTACAGTCAAAAATTTATTACATCGTAATGTTAGTTTAAATAAAGGAAGTAGTATACGAATGGCGGAACTAGATCTGGCTTCTGGCTGTGGTGCCGGTGCCGGTGTCCGCCATATTGGATTGTGACGTCACGGCGGCCATCTTGGATGACCTTGACCTTGACCTTTGACCTTGACCTGGAATTTGATCCTCAAAAATCGCCAAAAATTACCAAAATTGGGCAAAAATTGCCCAAAATTCCTCAAAAATCGCCAAAATTTCAATTTTTTTGAAAAAAATTTCCGCCAAAAAATCTCAAATAATTCCACAGTTCAAAAATTAGGATTTCGAAAATCCCCAAAAGTCGCGTTGCCCTAGAAAAAACGAAAACTCCTAAAAGCGGCTTAAAACTCCTAAGAGCTAGCCGCTTATAAGCCGCCGACCTTGAAAATAAGGATGTCATGGCAGCCATATTGGATGATGACGTCACCGTTGCAATTTCCGTTACGGCCGCCATCTTTAACTTTTTTATTTATTATCCGATTTTAATGAAATTTTTTTTTAAAAAATATAAAAAAATTAAAATAATAAAATTTTTAATAAAAAATATTTAAAAAATATACTTTTACGACACGGAGTTTGGAGTCCTCGGTTCGAACCTGGTGAGGGCAAAAAAAAATTAAAAATGGCGACAGGCTCCTTCCTCAATGGTGGGTGCTAGCAGACTGACTCCCACCACTTTTTTCAAAGCATATATATCGTCATCTAGTATGACGTCATGTCCGCCATCTTGTCTTCGATGCTGGAAGCCATCATAATTGTATCGTCGGCTAGAGTGTGCTGATGCCATGTTAGTTTAATTCTTACCCGCTAGAGTGCAGTAAACATTTATTACCGAGGTGCCCCCGCCATCTTGAAATTTGGCCGCCATCTTGAAAATCCGTAATTATTTAGCTACAAATTCGGGAAAAGTTCCAAAATTCATTAAAAAAATCACTCATTAATTTACATATTGATTCGATCGATTCCCGTCCTCGGTTCGATACCCGATCGATGCAATAATGTTTAATTTTATGTAAAAAATAATAATTTCAATAAACCATGTTCAACATTCGTAAAGAGACTCTAAATCCTCTACTACCATCATCCTATCAGACGTCAAGACCACCATATTGGAAATTCGTAATTTTAATGCTAGAGAGGCGGGAAAAAGTTCCAAATTCATTAAATAAATTTGTAATATATATACTGATTGATTGGATCGACTAAGGTCCTTGGTTCGATACCTGTCCTGCACAAAAAAAACTTTAATTTAAAAAAATACTAAAAAAGTGTTAGGTTTGAGAAAATAAAAACAACACAAGTCCTTTTAAAAAAATTTTTATTACATACATACTACACTACTACAGGTACAAAAAAACACTGACAAATTACTAAAGCCTTTTGGATTCCTCGATTCAAACAGTCTTCTTATTGTACGGACTAAGACTTTTACATGACTTTAAATGTCTATCCGATCCGTTCATCACCACAGCCAGAGACGGACTGAAGTTGATATCACTCATATAGTCTCATTAGCCGGTACAACACATGAGTCAAATCAATAACCATGTTCATTATACGTCTCGGAGCATTTTTTATAATGACGATGTAAGCTATCGAGACGTGAAATTAGTTTATTGCACTTATTGCACTGAAAGTGTATTCTTTGAACATTATTAGAACAACCGCTTCTTTCATGTCTGCGAGCATTTGAGGTGATAGTAAATGACGCACCACAGTATTTGCACTGATGCGAAGTACGCTCTTCATTAATTGAAGTATTCAATGATGATGAAACTTCAGTTGATGGTGGAACAGCACATATCGAAGTCTCCTCCAGTGTTGTCAGAGGCGTTGCCAACGGGATCTGCTCCAACATCGTCGACGCCGACGTCAAGGTTCCCGCAGTCGATGGTACAACCTCCATCGAGTTCGTCGTTAAAGTCGGTAAAGATGCCATCGAGTTCGCAAGAACAGGCAATTACGCGACTTATGCACCAGAAGAAAAAACTAGGTGATCCGTACACCGTCGACGGCAGTAACAAACTAAGCGTCCTGCTGTCTAGGACTCGTTTATATACATTAACCGGTTTGAATAATACGCTAGTCAAATCAAGAACAATTTACTAAAATACTAGAGTCAAAACAACATTTAAAAAAATAGAAGCACCGACAACGAAAAGGCAGCACATTTGGAAGCACCGACAACGAAAAGGCAGCACATTTGGAAGCACCATCATCGAAAAGGTGGCACATTTGTCATTGGCTCCAATATTCATTGGCTCCAATATTCATTGGTTCCATCAGTCTATTGATTCTATCAGTCTAGTGACTCCAACAGTCATTGACACCAACAGCCTTTTTCTTCATCAGCTCCAATGATATTTGGCTAGAATGCTACGAGTCTAAGAGACTATGAGGCTACAATTCCACGAGTGTACAAGACTCCTCCAACTACCTTCAAGTGTATAAAGCTCCAAATGCTCCATCAGCTCCAACACGTAATGTACGCAATGTACGCGCAATACATGCAATTTACACACAATAAATGTAAATGATTACACAGTACACACAGGAAACGGAATGTACACATAGTACACACACAGGAAACGGAACGTACACACAGTACACACAGGAAACGGAACGTACACACAGTACACACAGGAAACTAAACGTACACACAGTACACACAGGAAACTGAACGTACACACAGTACACACAGGAAACGGAACGTACACACAGTACACACAGGAAACGGAACGTACACACAGTACACACAGGAAACGGAACGTACACACAGTACACACAGGAAACTGAACGTACACACAGTACACACAGGAAACGGAACGTACACACAGTACACACAGGAAACGGAACGTACACACAGTACACACAGGAAACGGAACGTACACACAGTACACACAGCAAACGGAACGTACACACAGTACACACAGGAAACGGAACGTACACACAGTACACACAGGAAACGGAACGTACACACAGGAAACGGAACGTACACACAGTACACACAGGAAACGGAACGTACACACAGTACACACAGGAAACGGAACGTACACACAGTACACACAGGAAACGGAACGTACACACAGTACACACAGGAAACGGAACGTACACACAGTACACACAGGAAACGTAATGATCACACATACAGTAGCGGAAACACACACAGGCTTAGTTGGAAATCAGAATACAAGAAATAAAAACATTAAATTTTTACTTTCAATATTTTATTACTTCTCAACATTACACAAATACAAGTAAAACAAGCCATAATTGTATGTAGCCAGCATTCCTCAGTTACTTGAGTATGAAGGATATTTCTTTGATGCACGAATAGTTTCCTGCACAAAGCGAACCATGTAGAAGTCTTAGCCGGTCAACCAATATGTTTGGATCTTTCCATGATGTGTAATCATTCTCTTCTATTACCATCTTCCTTGCACCTTTATAATAAATATTATGATCTCTGGTGTCTTCCGTTTTACCACCAACCTCAGGGTAACTTTCATGTTTGAGACGGTGATCATCACAAGCTTGATCAGATTTATTTAATATATCACGTCGTTTCCACCGTTTCGGTCTCAGGACATCGCCACATTCTTCGATCTTGACAGCTCTAGGTGCTTCATCACAGTCTATGCCTTTGTCAACAGCCTCAGAGTCACTGTAACAATCACTGTAGAAGACATCCTCTTCACCCAGATTACCGTATGAATTCGCTATCGATGATGTCGAAGTGTCTTCATCGTCTTCATGCTTCCTTTTTAGGAGTCCATCATTTTTACAAAGAATGGAGGATCTACTGAATATAGGCTTGAATGTATTCTCACTTTTCACGGTGTTGATACTTCCATTAGTTTCAGTCTTCCCGAAGCCATTAGCATCCTTCAATTTATGTTCTTCCTCACGATCGGGTGAGCTAATACCATCACGCTCAGGACAAGGAAAATTATTGTCATAATGCAGATCACTCTTCTTTAGCCTAGTGGATCCATCGGTGTCCTCTATGCCGTAAGTAGTCTTGACTTTACATGTTTTACCATGTCTTTTTAAGCTGTCAATTCGTGTTAACAACCTGCTACAACGATTACAGCTTAACATGTTGCGTAGTGGGTTTCTAGCACAATCATTCTTCTCATGACGTCTAGCATTCCTTCTCATGACAAAATCCTTGTCACAGTATCTACAGCGGCTTCCTTCCGATTCAGCTATAGATATCAAACCACGATTCATGATAGCTTCTGTGACTAATGTTAGATACAAACTGTCAGTTTTCTCCAATTGGAACCATTTCTTAAATAGAGTTTTTGAAATATTTCATCAGCGAGAGTTAAGTTATCTAATGCAAAGCAAATTGATGCAAGTAGTTCCGGCTGTCGTCAACAGATGGCGCCACGTGTTGCTTGCAGGTAAATAATATATATTTCATTAATGTAGGATGCGGAACGCTCACTATCGATCGCAAAGGGAGGTTGGCTTCGATAGTATCCAAGGAGAAAAAAGTTCGTCCTTCCTGCTAGTGCTTCTCAGATTTCTCACGGTCCGCCATCTTGGATTACGTCGTCACGACGGCCATCTTGGATGGGTGTGACCTTGACCTTTGAACGAAACCGCAGGAATGATCGCAAGCACACGGATTTACCATCAAAATATTGATAAGAATAATCAGGATCACACGGAGAAAACCATCATAATATTGGCAAGAATAATCAGGAGCACACGGAGAAAACTGCCACAAGTTTTCTTTGATATCATTAAAAAAATATTAAAAAAAAATAAAAAAACGAAAAAAAAAATTCAAACATTCTGCTAGCTTGTGAACTTCTCATTGTTGAGCAAAGATAGAGTTCTAGTACAAGCCAGATTGTTTGAATTTTTTTTTCGTTTTTTTATTTTTTTTTTAATTTTTTTTTAATGATATCAAAGAAAACTTGTGGCAGTTTTCTCCGTGTGCTCCTGATTATTCTTGCCAATATTATGATGGTTTTCTCCGTGTGCTCCTGATTATTCTTATCAATATTTTGATGGTAAATCCGTGTGCTTGCGATCATTCCTGCGGTTTCGTTCAAAGGTCAAGGTCACACCCATCCAAGATGGCCGTCGTGACGACGTAATCCAAGATGGCGGACCGTGAGAAATCTGAGAAGCACTAGCAGGAAGGACGAACTTTTTTCTCCTTGGATACTATCGAAGCCAACCTCCCTTTGCGATCGATAGTGAGCGTTCCTCATCCTACATTAATGAAATATATATTATTTACCTGCAAGCAACACGTGGCGCCATCTGTTGACGACAGCCGGAACTACTTGCATCAATTTGCTTTGCATTAGATAACTTAACTCTCGCTGATGAAATATTTCAAAAACTCTATTTAAGAAATGGTTCCAATTGGAGAAAACTGACAGTTTGTATCTAACATTAGTCACAGAAGCTATCATGAATCGTGGTTTGATATCTATAGCTGAATCGGAAGGAAGCCGCTGTAGATACTGTGACAAGGATTTTGTCATGAGAAGGAATGCTAGACGTCATGAGAAGAATGATTGTGCTAGAAACCCACTACGCAACATGTTAAGCTGTAATCGTTGTAGCAGGTTGTTAACACGAATTGACAGCTTAAAAAGACATGGTAAAACATGTAAAGTCAAGACTACTTACGGCATAGAGGACACCGATGGATCCACTAGGCTAAAGAAGAGTGATCTGCATTATGACAATAATTTTCCTTGTCCTGAGCGTGATGGTATTAGCTCACCCGATCGTGAGGAAGAACATAAATTGAAGGATGCTAATGGCTTCGGGAAGACTGAAACTAATGGAAGTATCAACACCGTGAAAAGTGAGAATACATTCAAGCCTATATTCAGTAGATCCTCCATTCTTTGTAAAAATGATGGACTCCTAAAAAGGAAGCATGAAGACGATGAAGACACTTCGACATCATCGATAGCGAATTCATACGGTAATCTGGGTGAAGAGGATGTCTTCTACAGTGATTGTTACAGTGACTCTGAGGCTGTTGACAAAGGCATAGACTGTGATGAAGCACCTAGAGCTGTCAAGATCGAAGAATGTGGCGATGTCCTGAGACCGAAACGGTGGAAACGACGTGATATATTAAATAAATCTGATCAAGCTTGTGATGATCACCGTCTCAAACATGAAAGTTACCCTGAGGTTGGTGGTAAAACGGAAGACACCAGAGATCATAATATTTATTATAAAGGTGCAAGGAAGATGGTGGTAGAAGAGAATGATTACACATCATGGAAAGATCCAAACATATTGGTTGACCGGCTAAGACTTCTACATGGTTCGCTTTGTGCAGGAAACTATTCGTGCATCAAAGAAATATCCTTCATACTCAAGGAACTGAGGAATGCTGGCTACATACAATAATGGCTTGTTTCACTTGTATTTGTGTAATGTTGAGAAGTAATAAAATATTGAAAGTAAAAATTTAATGTTTTTATTTCTTGTATTCTGATTTCCAACTAAGCCTGTGTGTGTTTCCGCTACTGTATGTGTGATAATTACGTTTCCTGTGTGTACTGTGTGTACGTTCCGTTTCCTGTGTGTACGTTCCGTTTCCTGTGTGTACTGTGTGTACGTTCCGTTTCCTGTGTGTACTGTGTGTACGTTCCGTTTCCTGTGTGTACTGTGTGTACGTTCCGTTTCCTGTGTGTACTGTGTGTACGTTCCGTTTGCTGTGTGTACTGTGTGTACGTTCCGTTTCCTGTGTGTACTGTGTGTACGTTCCGTTTCCTGTGTGTACTGTGTGTACGTTCCGTTTCCTGTGTGTACTGTGTGTACGTTCCGTTTCCTGTGTGTACTGTGTGTACGTTCAGTTTCCTGTGTGTACTGTGTGTACGTTCCGTTTCCTGTGTGTACTGTGTGTACGTTCCGTTTCCTGTGTGTACTGTGTGTACGTTCAGTTTCCTGTGTGTACTGTGTGTACGTTCAGTTTCCTGTGTGTACTGTGTGTACGTTTAGTTTCCTGTGTGTACTGTGTGTACGTTCCGTTTCCTGTGTGTACTGTGTGTACGTTCCGTTTCCTGTGTGTGTACTGTGTGTACATTCCGTTTCCTGTGTGTACTGTGTAATCATTTACATTTATTGTGTGTAAATTGCATGTATTGCGCGTACATTGCGTACATTACGTGTTGGAGCTGATGGAGCATTTGGAGCTTTATACACTTGAAGGTAGTTGGAGGAGTCTTGTACACTCGTGGAATTGTAGCCTCATAGTCTCTTAGACTCGTAGCATTCTAGCCAAATATCATTGGAGCTGATGAAGAAAAAGGCTGTTGGTGTCAATGACTGTTGGAGTCACTAGACTGATAGAATCAATAGACTGATGGAACCAATGAATATTGGAGCCAATGAATATTGGAGCCAATGACAAATGTGCCACCTTTTCGATGATGGTGCTTCCAAATGTGCTGCCTTTTCGTTGTCGGTGCTTCCAAATGTGCTGCCTTTTCGTTGTCGGTGCTTCTATTTTTTTAAATGTTGTTTTGACACTAGTATTTTAGTAAATTGTTCTTGATTTGACTAGCGTATTATTCAAACCGGTTAATGTATATAAACGAGTCCTAGACAGCAGGACGCTTAGTTTGTTACTGCCGTCGACGGTGTACGGATCACCTAGTTTTTTCTTCTGGTGCATAAGTCGCGTAATTGCCTGTTCTTGCAAACTCGATGGCATCTTTACCAACTTTAACGACGAACTCGATGGAGGTTGTACCATCGACTGCGGGAACCTTGACGTCGGCGTCGACGATGTTGGAGCAGATCCCGTTGGCAACGCCTCTGACAACACTGGAGGAGACTTCGATATGTGCTGTTCCACCATCAACTGAAGTTTCATCATCATTGAATACTTCAATTAATGAAGAGCGTACTTCGCATCAGTGCAAATACTGTGGTGCGTCATTTACTATCACCTCAAATGCTCGCAGACATGAAAGAAGCGGTTGTTCTAATAATGTTCAAAGAATACACTTTCAGTGCAATAAGTGCAATAAACTAATTTCACGTCTCGATAGCTTACATCGTCATTATAAAAAATGCTCCGAGACGTATAATGAACATGGTTATTGATTTGACTCATGTGTTGTACCGGCTAATGAGACTATATGAGTGATATCAACTTCAGTCCGTCTCTGGCTGTGGTGATGAACGGATCGGATAGACATTTAAAGTCATGTAAAAGTCTTAGTCCGTACAATAAGAAGACTGTTTGAATCGAGGAATCCAAAAGGCTTTAGTAATTTGTCAGTGTTTTTTTGTACCTGTAGTAGTGTAGTATGTATGTAATAAAAATTTTTTTAAAAGGACTTGTGTTGTTTTTATTTTCTCAAACCTAACACTTTTTTAGTATTTTTTTAAATTAAAGTTGTTTTGTATCGGTCAGGGATCGAACCAAGGACCTTAGTCGATCCAATCAATCAGTATATATATTACAAATTTATTTAATGAATTTGGAACTTTTTCCCGCCTCTCTAGCATTAAAATTACGAATTTCCAATATGGTGGTCTTGACGTCTGATAGGATGATGGTAGTAGAGGATTTAGAGTCTCTTTACGAATGTTGAACATGGTTTATTGAAATTATTATTTTTTACATAAAATTAAACATTATTGCATCGATCGGGTATCGAACCGAGGACGGGAATCGATCGAATCAATATGTAAATTAATGAGTGATTTTTTTAATGAATTTTGGAACTTTTCCCGAATTTGTAGCTAAATAATTACGGATTTTCAAGATGGCGGCCAAATTTCAAGATGGCGGGGGCACCTCGGTAATAAATGTTTACTGCACTCTAGCGGGTAAGAATTAAACTAACATGGCATCAGCACACTCTAGCCGACGATACAATTATGATGGCTTCCAGCATCGAAGACAAGATGGCGGACATGACGTCATACTAGATTACGATATATATGCTTTGAAAAAAGTGGTGGGAGTCAGTCTGCTAGCACCCACCATTGAGGAAGGAGCCTGTCGCCATTTTTAATTTTTTTTTGCCCTCACCAGGTTCGAACCGAGGACTCCAAACTCCGTGTCGTAAAAGTATATTTTTTAAATATTTTTTATTAAAAATTTTATTATTTGAATTTTTTTATATTTTTTAAAAAAAATTTCATTAAAATCGGATAATAAATAAAAAAGTTAAAGATGGCGGCCGTAACGGAAATTGCAACGGTGACGTCATCATCCAATATGGCTGCCATGACATCCTTATTTTCAAGGTCGGCGGCTTATAAGCGGCTAGCTCTTAGGAGTTTTAAGCCGCTTTTAGGAGTTTTCGTTTTTTCTAGGGCAACGCGACTTTTGGGGATTTTCGAAATCCTAATTTTTGAACTGTGGAATTATTTGAGATTTTTTGGCGGAATTTTTTTTCAAAAAAATTGAAATTTTGGCGATTTTTGAGGAATTTTGGGCAATTTTTGCCCAATTTTGGTAATTTTTGGCGATTTTTGAGGATCAAATTCCAGGTCAAGGTCAAAGGTCAAGGTCAAGGTCATCCAAGATGGCCGCCGTGACGTCACAATCCAATATGGCGGACACCGGCACCGGCACCACAGCCAGAAGCCAGATCTAGTTCCGCCATTCGTATACTACTAAAGGAAAATGGATAAGCAAGTCCATGAAAAACCATAGCAGGAAGGAAGTTTTTTGAATCCTCACACTGGTTACATACCCTAAGTTTTCGGTATCATTTGAACTTCACTAAAAATGCATCCGTTTGCGTGCTAGTGTAGATAGTTCAGTTGGGCCCAGGTAAAGCCTGCACGGACTCAGGGGAAACTCCTGGGCTCCTTCATTCGGGGTTAAATGACTGCGAGCATTTAGCAGGCAGGTTCAGTACGGGACAATAAGGATGGTCCAGGAAGAAGAGTTGTTCAGGGCAGAAAGATTCAAACATGCTGGGGTCGGGAGCTTAGGCCTTGCAGTTCACATAGGTGTTCATGTGCGTCTAGATTGCTTGACTTGATTCGTCACCCTACGGCTGCCAGTCAGCACATGTACATAAACCCATGGAAAGGAAGACGGTTTTGAGCGCATATTAATATCATTGAAGTTAAGTTGCGTTAATTAATCGTGAACTGGCGCATCCGGACTCACTCCAGAAAGGATAGAGCGGAGGTCAGTATCGCCAGTAAATGGCCGTCGGCAGTTAGCTAAATAATCAATATTTCATTGCAAATCCCTAGATCCATCATCTACGCTTCAGGAGCTACAAGTTAATCATTTTAATAATTCCTAACGCTAGTTGTTGTGTCGGGGGACACTCAGGTTAGCACAGCTGCAGGTGGACTTGTTGCCGGTTGGAGAAGTTATCTAGCCCTTCATCGTGAGGCCCTAGCATTTGTGAGCTACGACGTTGCACGAGCTTCAGCACAGCTTCATCTTTGTTCATGAACTGTCAGCATCGGTATTTATCATTTAAGGGATCAGTCAGATGGAGCTTCCTCACGGCCTGCTAGCGAGTTGGGTTGGCTTCGGGACCTGGAACTACAGTTTTATGGCAGAATTTACTTCCAGAGCAACAAGTATGCCCGATACGCTATTTTCGTTTGGCTGTCAGCAGTGAACCTGCAAAGACTGCAACCTTGGCCAGTTACGAGTTTGTGGTGAATATTATCTATTAATTTTATAAATAGTAATTTTTCACTTACACCATTACAGTTAAGTACCTATCGTGGATATTATTGGAGCCCTATCAGGTAAGTCAAAATAAGGCAAGAAAAATAATTACATACATATGATTTAATTAATTTTATAGATTTTCCTTTAATTGAACAGAAACGAATGGAGGGAAATTGGTTTTTAAGTAAGAGAAAAAAATGTTACCTTCTTTACGGTGCCGCTTGAATGCAACAATAAGTCATCTGAATCAACAATAAGTCAGTTGAGTTCCTAATACTGGCAAATTTAATGTGGATTTTCCACAAATGGAATCATATATGAGAGTGGGGTCCAACAAATTTTATCAGAGAGAATATGCAACTCTCATGTAACGTACTTCACCATTTCACCCACATACAGGTTGGTTAGAGTGGGAATTGAAGGAGAGTGGCCTTATGATAATCTTCAGTGAGCAGTCATTAAAAAGTTTTGGATTAGGTTTTATTAATCCCTTGCTAGCCGTTAGCGTACAAAAGAGTCCTTTAGAGTTTAGACAGCGGTCAAATTTATTGTACTGTTCGTATTTGAGACTTAAACGACCAAAATATACTGCTGCTACCTAGAAATCAGTCTCATCTTGTATGAACTGTAACAAGACGGGTTCATCTCAAAGAAATTTTTTGACAATAAGTACCTGCTTTGATGGAATGCCCAAAATCTTAAGGAGCTACGGTTTTAACATTTAGCGGACAACCATGTAATATACTTCGTGACAGACTTATAAGGCTGGAAGAAATCATCTTTCTCAGCGCTCCATGTTGTACTGGAAAGTATGGCAGAGAAATCGCCAGATTGCATCATTAGCCTATTTATGGCTAGGTTACGACCTCTCTTCTTTTGGTTCGAAATAATAGGGATAACATGTGCAAACAATGTACGGACAATCACTGCTTGTTTATTACAAGTTTATCAATATGGAAACATTTTCAAAAATGCTAAGATTTAGATGAATCTCAGCTGTTATCTTCATAAGCTACTTTATTAAGAAACTAATTTTTTATTAAAAAATAAATAACATTTAGCTTTATTCAAACTTACTTATTAGGACCCAGATTCAATTAACGCTTTAAGTTACTTATATGTTTTAAGTCTTTACTAGTGCCCTTTGCCTTTTACTCTTCCACTTAGCAAACTTCGTCTATAAACTTATGAATAGTTTTCTGGCATGGTATGTTAAAATGGTCATTCGTTTGAACGGTACAGAATTAATGTTGTCACTAACCTAACTAAAAAAAATCTAAGTGTATTTTGTAGAAAGATCCGAGGGAGGAAACTAGGTGTGTCTCAGGCTGAAGCCTATAAGCCTACTTATGCAGGAAAGGGTCGCATGCATCGTGTGTTTTGTGCCAGCCATGCAGCAATTTAAGCTGTGACTAACGCCCCTATATTGATTCTAGATTGAAACTACGTTAAGTTGGGCCCAGCTGAAACCTGCACATACACAATCATGCGGGGTGCAAATTTGCATGCAAATAGTTCAGTGGAATACAGGAGACAGAGGATGGCTGGATGATGAGATGGTCAAAGTAGAAAAGAGTCTACCATGCGGAGGGTTGGGGCACTTGGACGCAAAGTTTCTGCTTTCTTAATTTTTGTTCAGAGCTGGATTTTGATTGGCAGGTACGTTGGCGAGGTGGTGGCCACACTCAACACATACTCCTACACCCGCCCGGATTTCAGCGGCACCTCAGAATAGCAATAACAACAATTCCAAATGGGCACTAAACTAATTCATGTTGAACTGTGTGTACGCCTTGCAGAGGCCACTCCAGTTAGGAGTGCGCTTTGCTAATGAAGCTACTCCAGTTGTGGAGGCGAGGGACTGCGAGACACCCTCTTCCCTGTCTCTGAATACCCCAGTGGGTTTTTTTATATATAGAGGAGGTAATCTTTCAAAGACACCGTCTTGATACATGTTGGTCGGTAGTGTGGGATTTCCACCCACTAAAACCCTCCCCTCCACTTTCCCCGTAATTATTGTAGGGGAGACTGGGCCAGAACCGCACTAGCATTACTTCGACCCAGTCCGTGTTGCGTCTAACGACGACCGTTCCTGTTTCACTGGTCTCTCTCTTAGATATTCTTTCCTTGATAATAATGCACCGCACGTAGGCAGCGATTTCATTCCAGTTTGCTTCTCTTTGTATCATAAGGGACCGGAATGAACAAGGAGGCAGTATGAACATCGTGAAGCCTTCTTTTCACAGACGAGAGAGCCAAACGCCCGATCGTGCATCTCCCGTTTTTTTTATATTTTGAACAACTAATGATAGATAACTAATGGTCAATTAGGTTAGGTTAGCTACATTATGAATACTTTAAAACATTGTGGACGGTTTATTTGGTTAGGATAGCTACATTAACCCTCTGCACGGAACACCGGCCCGTGGGGCCGGTATAGTTTAGAATTTGAGCTGTAGAGTGTGCAGTGTGTCACCCTCCTCGCTCTTCTTGTAAGAGAGTCTCAAAGCATCCTCGGACAGCAGATAGTCGTTATTAGCGTCCGGATCTTTCAACCTCGTGGTAGCCCATTAACGCTTTTCTGAAACCTACAGGGTCTCCTGGAACGGTGTTCCCTATAAGGTAAGTTTCTTCCCGGTCTGACAGATCGTTATTCCTCTTTATGTGTATAATTCACCCGGTCTCAGAGACCCGTGTTCCTTTTATCGTAGAGCCGGTCTATGAGACTTTGAAAGTCGTGGGGGCGCTAAAGATAAACAAGCCAGAAATTCCTCCTGAATTTCAGTCAAACAAGAGCCGGCCTGTTGAGTCATCATTATATGGAATTACCAAAGAATTTGCACTTTTATTGTATGTGCCAAAAAAAAACACAAGGCTGTCATTCTCCTGTCATCAATGCATCACGACAATTATGTCGACAGTAAGAGTAACTAGCCGGAGATAATTTCATTTTATAATTGCACCAAATCTGGAGTCGACACGTTGGATATGAAGTGCAGCATGTTTTCGGCCAACCGAAAAACCAGGAGATGGCCTCTGGCAATTTTTTTATCATCGGAAATCTATTAGCTGCAGCAACGGCTACGTCATCTACAAAAAATATTACGAAACCACAAACCTACGTGTTTTGACTTTATATCCATGTCACTGACAACAAACCATCTTCATCGACGGCTTACCATTCAGAACTTTGCCATCTGGTCTAACAACACTAATAAAATATTGCCTGACAACCATCCATCCTGAAGATGCCGATGCTTCTTCGTTGAATCAATCAAGGATGGATCGTCTTGAAAAAATAAAAACGTGCTGTTATTGCCCATACCAGAGGGAAAGGAAGACTAATCAGAAGTGCGTGCAGTGCAACACTCGCCTAATTGCTTGGAATGCTCAATGAAAATATGCAAGAGATGTGTGTCACATTTGTAATATTATTTAAACATTCATTTACTTTGTGTATTTTTGTGACATGAATTTGTTGTCTAAATTGTTTTTATATTTCATATGTTCATAATTAGAAAATAATTTTTTTTATATAATTATTTTATTTTATAAATATGTTCCTGACTTCATAAAATATCGTGATATATATATGTATATAGGTATATATATATATATATATATATATATATATATATATATGAATTTCACAATAAAATACATTCAGTTGTAAATGTTTCTTTAAAAACCTGGTAATTCACATATATTTTAAAGTATGAAAATACCCAAAAATATTATAGGTACTGGTCTGACAGACCGGTGTTGCGCTTAACTGATAAAAAAACGATGTTCCGTGCAGAGGATTAAAGAAACTGTGAAATCATGTAAACGGTTTCCTAGCCCTGGATAGCTACATATAAAAAAGGTTATTTGCTAAGCAACCTTCGGGGAACTTCGGGTGTGGCTCTCTCGTCTGTGAAATTAAGGCTTCCCATGAAAATCACGTGGCGAAAACAGCTCTCGGCTGTCGAAGCTGCAGAGAGATTGTGCTGGGCGCTGCTCCGCGGGTCAGCTCACTGGTCGCTGGTCAGATCATGGCAGGTAATCTTGTCGACAACACTCGGAACACAGGCAGTGGTATTAGCATTATGAGCACTATTTTGGTGTCTCAAGTGGTTTGGCGACCACTTATTTCGGGAAGATCTCGTCGTCTTAAGGCTCAGTTTCTCACGCCATTTTGAAATCTTCATTTACTCGTCATTGATGTTATTTCAAGACCATCCCTGATTTATGGACTTGATACCTTCCTCGCGTGTGATTTATCCATAAATATTTTTAAAACTATTACGTAAATATAGCAATGGATGAAAATGTAGTGCAGGTTTTCGTAATTTATTATTATTTGCCCGAAATTTTAAAACCTTTTTGTCACACTTAATGAATATGTGTTGAAAATATTGGTTACAGAGCAACAATGAAATAGAGCCATCATTTAAATAATCCTTGAATAATAAGAGTAGCGATAAAATATAAAAAAAACCGACATTTCCTGTGAGACCAAGCCTTCAGCCGCTTTAAGACGTAAAGTATCATAATTACACTTATCTTTTACAAGCAGCGTGTGCGTTCAGAAATATCTAGCCAAAATTTCAAGAAAACAGATATGTTATCCACTGATAGTCCAAAAAAAAAGTAATAAAAACTTAGAAAATAAAATTTGCATAGATGGAAAATATCTGAAAATATTTCTATTTTAAGCAAAGTATCTTTGTCATATTGACAAGTTATACTTAATTCTAAACTTCAGTTTGATTCATCAGTGATATGCTGTTTTAATCCTTATCACAAACGAAATTATTTTGGTAAAATACAGATTCCTGTAGCAAACGTAAATAAAATTGTCACCTCTACCAATAAAGCAACACAATTTTTATCTCATAAATGAACAAATGTAATTTGTAAAATTTAAATGTGTTACATTATTGTCTTCTCCTTTCGTCCTTTGTCGCACTCGTTGTTATTAAAACAATTACGCTTTAACCTAACACTAGTGGGCAAAGCAGTATTAATCTACCTTTCGCTTTGAGAAGTTTTGAATTATTTTATGATAAGAGTTAAAGAACTCACCATAAAATTTCTTTTTTTAATTTCGTAAAGCTTTTAAATATAATTAATTGAAAATATCCTTGCAAAATGAATTAAAATACCGGCTTTAGAACCTCGTGGTCGAAAAACGATTTTGCATCGGAAGTCACCTGATACGTATTTACATGCGTTAATATGTCATAAAGTTATCTAGTAAACATGCCAGCCTTACATTTTTCCTTGATAGATACACCTTTGCTGCTAAAAAAAAATTATATATGTCATTCAATAAAATATATAGCATGTGAAATAGGTTTTAAATTAGTTATTAAAAAAAATTGTTAATATACAAATGACACAAAAATTTACGTGATCTAACTCCGCAATTTTTTAACTATAAAAGTATTTTTTTTTGCATAGTTGGTAATTATTTCAATATATTTGTGTCTTTTCCATGGTTAATAGGATATAAAAATTTTTGCCAGATTTTAATTAATGAGATTTAACATACTATACGCAAAACAAGTAAACTATTTAAATTCATTTAATAGTTAATCATTATTTATTTAACATTTTATTGTACACTCAAGCTGTGCATACAAAAATTAAAGGTTTGTAGAAATAATTTAACATATTTTTAATATAACTAACAAAGCCATTTATTGTAAGTAAGTGCTAGTGCTAGTAGAGTAGCAGGTAGCTACTGGTATCCAAAACAACACGCGACTCGGCTGTGGAAAAGAGCGCAGCAGGAATGCGGTGGGAACGGGGCTCGTTGAAACACTCCCCTTGGCGGCATGCGGTGACCGCAGGCTCACACTCGCCGCGAAGTGGCCTGTGAATTGCCGCGCGGGTCAGCGGTAACCACGACAGGCCCCCGCCGCCTTCTCTCCGTGAAGACGTCCTTGCTCCGGTGTGTCACCTCGCACAGGAGACACTCCGCCTGCATGCACATCTGGGCTGTAGGACTGCCTGACTGCCGCGCCCTTCTCTCCGTGAAGACGTCCTTGCTCCGGTGTGTCACCTCGCACAGGAGACACTCCGCCTGCATGCACATCTGGGCTGTAGGACTGCCTGACTGCCGCGCCCTTCTCTCCGTGAAGACGTCCTTGCTCCGGTGTGTCACCTCGCACAGGAGACACTCCGCCTGCATGCACATCTGGGCTGTAGGACTGCCTGACTGCCGCGCCCTTCTCTCCGTGAAGACGCACTTGCTCCGGTGTGTCACCTCGCACAGGAGACACTCCGCCTGCATGCACATCTGGGCTGTAGGACTGCCTGACTGCCGCGCCCTTCTCTCCGTGAAGACGTCCTTGCTCCGGTGTGTCACCTCGCACAGGAGACACTCCGCCTGCATGCACATCTGGGCTGTAGGACTGCCTGACTGCCGCGCCCTTCTCTCCGTGAAGACGTCCTTGCTCCGGTGTGTCACCTCGCACAGGAGACACTCCGCCTGCATGCACATCTGGGCTGTAGGACTGCCTGACTGCCGCGCCCTTCTCTCCGTGAAGACGTCCTTGCTCCGGTGTGTCACCTCGCACAGGAGACACTCCGCCTGCATGCACATCTGGGCTGTAGGACTGCCTGACTGCCGCGCCCTTCTCTCCGTTAAGACATCCTTGCTCCGGTGTGTCACCTCGCACAGGAGACACTCCGCCTGCATGCACAGCTGGACTGTAAGACTGCCAGACTGCCGCGCCCTTCTCTCCGTGAAGACGTCCTTGCTCCGGTGTGTCACCTCGCACAGGAGACACTCCGCCTGCATGCACATCTGGGCTGTAGGACTGCCTGACTGCCGCGCCCTTCTCTCCGTGAAGACGTCCTTGCTCCGGTGTGTCACCTCGCACAGTAGACACTCTGCCTGCATGCACAGCTGGACTGTAGGACTGCCTGACTGCCGCGCCCTTCTCTCCGTGAAGACGTCCTTGCTCCGGTGTGTCACCTCGCACAGGAGACACTCCGCCTGCATGCACATCTGGGCTGTAGGACTGCCTGACTGCCGCGCCCTTCTCTCCGTGAAGACGTCCTTGCTCCGGTGTGTCACCTCGCACAGGAGACACTCCGCCTGCATGCACATCTGGGCTGTAGGACTGCCTGACTGCCGCGCCCTTCTCTCCGTGAAGACGTCCTTGCTCCGGTGTGTCACCTCGCACAGTAGACACTCTGCCTGCATGCACAGCTGGACTGTAGGACTGCCTGACTGCCGCGCCCTTCTCTCCGTGAAGACGCACTTGCTCCGGTGTGTCACCTCGCACAGGAGACACTCTGCCTGCATGCACAGCTGGACTGTAGGACTGCCAGACTGCCGCGCCCTTCTCTCCGTGAAGACGTCCTTGCTCCGGTGTGTCACCTCGCACAGGAGACACTCTGCCTGCATGCACAGCTGGACTGTAAGACTGCCAGACAGCCGCGCCCTTCTCTCCGTGAAGACGCACTTGCTCCGGTGTGTCACCTCGCACAGGAGACACTCTGCCTGCATGCACAGCTGGACTGTAGGACTGCCTGACTGCCGCGCCCTTCTCTCCGTGAAGACGTCCTTGCTCCGGTGTGTCACCTCGCACAGGAGACACTCTGCCTGCATGCACAGCTGGACTGTAGGACTGCCTGACTGCCGCGCCCTTCTCTCCGTGAAGACGTCCTTGCTCCGGTGTGTCACCTCGCACAGGAGACACTCTGCCTGCATGCACAGCTGGACTGTAAGACTGCCAGACAGCCGCGCCCTTCTCTCCGTGAAGACGCACTTGCTCCGGTGTGTCACCTCGCACAGGAGACACTCTGCCTGCATGCACAGCTGGACTGTAGGACTGCCTGACTGCCGCGCCCTTCTCTCCGTGAAGATGTCCTTGCTCCGGTGTGTCACCTCGCACAGGAGACACTCTGCCTGCATGCACAGCTGGACTGTAGGACTGCCTGACTGCCGCGCTCTTCTCTCCGTGAAGACGCACTTGCTCCGGTGTGTCACCTCGCACAGGAGACACTCTGCCTGCATGCACAGCTGGACTGTAAGACTGCCAGACAGCCGCGCCCTTCTCTCCGTGAAGACGCACTTGCTCCGGTGTGTCACCTCGCACAGGAGACACTCTGCCTGCATGCACAGCTGGACTGTAAGACTGCCAGACAGCCGCGCCCTTCTCTCCGTGAAGACGCACTTGCTCCGGTGTGTCACCTCGCACAGGAGACACTCTGCCTGCATGCACAGCTGGACTGTAAGACTGCCAGACAGCCGCGCCCTTCTCTCCGTGAAGACGCACTTGCTCCGGTGTGTCACCTCGCACAGTAGACACTCCGCCTGGATGCACAGCTGGACTGTAGGACTGCCAGACAGCCGCGCCAAGCCGGCGGATAGCACACACTCCTCGCACAACCTCGCGTGTTTCGTGTCTTAACGAGCTGAAACATTCACTGCCATGGTGACGCCCTTTCTCCAGTCTGTAACTTTTTACAGGAGACACTCCCACTGTAGACGGCCTTCACCTAAGTCTCACCCGGGTCTGTAACCTACACAGGTGTAAACCACCCCCCCTTCCATACCCATCAAAGTTTAGCAATGACTCAACAGATTGCCGCGTCGAGAAAGAGGCATCCACAACAGCCGCGCACCATTTACAGGGTTTTGTATCTAGCGAGAAATAACTTTCATGGCCGTGGAAAGCCTTCTCGCACAGGGGACACTCCAGATGAAGGCGGGGCTCGACTCTGGTATCACAAATGCTGCGTCATTACACCACCACATGGTAGTGCCGGGTCAGTGGCGACCACGCCATATGTGCACCGCCTCGCCTTTCCTGTGACTGACGTGCTTGAATCTTCAATCCTTGGAGACGCTCTCTCTCTCTGGTCTGCCATCTCGTACAGGGAACACTCTGCATGGAGATGGACCTTGACCCCGGGCTCACCATCGCCGCACTGTGATTTCGCTGGATGCCGCTCCGGGTAAGTGGTGACCACACATACTGTGCGGTTCCTCACGTTTCCTGTGTCTGGCGTGCTCGTTCCCTTACTGCCGCGGAGACGCCATTGCTCCCGTCTGTCACCTCGCACAGGAGACACTCTTTTATGCGTGTCTTGTTGTACAGGCAGATTAGACATCGAACGATGCGTCAAATAAGATAGTTTTATTTTTTTTGATATTTTGTTTATGATGCAAATAAAATGTTAAATACGAGCTTTCGTTCTCGGCAGACGACCACGTCATTGTGAAAACTTAAGCCAACCTCGAAATTTTCGACCCTTTTTTTTTTTTTTCAGTTTTTGTCCTTTTTTACCCGGAATGACCGGTTTAATTGCCAACCAATGTTCTATTTGGTTTTGAAGTAGATAAATGTTAAAAATTTTGAAACCAAAATTGGCCTATTTTTCAAGTAACATAATTTTTAGCAAAACTTTATCTCTTCAGTAGATTTATGTTTCCGAAGGCCTCATTTATTGTTTGAAAAAACCCTCCCACCTTCTCAATGGACTTTACAGGGGTATCAGGGACCCCAAAGTGCCCCCCCCCCCCCCCCAAACTAATTGAGCAGAAAATGATATATTTTTATTTTTATTTACAGGTACGGACATGTCAAAATATCAGAAATACTAAAAATTAGTAGCAACCTCTTCTAATTCTTGGAATTATTATAACAAGAGATATTGTAGTGAAGTAAGTATATGGAAATTATTTGAAAATATAACATAGTTATGATCTGAAAATTTAATATTTTTAATTAAATTTTGAGGATGGGTTTATTTTAATCAAATTTTTGCCTTCTGAGATGTCAGGAGGGTTTTCAAGAATTCCCGAGATGGGCGACCGCACTTCTTCATTTAGTTCGTCTTCGTGTCTCAGGTCATCTGAGATGGATGAGTAGTTCACGCAACATGCGAGCTCAGGCACGTTGTCACACGAGTCTCCCTAGCAGCGGCTGCAAACTCTCGCTTGAGCACAATCTATACCCCCCATTGCGTGGAACATTCCAAACTCATCCAACGTATTTACATTAAAATCGGCAATGTCGAATGCAAAGTGGAGGAAGGATGATGGCTCAAGCAGAGTTTGTCTTGTCGCAGGAGCCAAAGGTTTCTATAATTTCTTGAATTTATGTAGGATGATGCAAATCCAAGGGTGAAAATCAAATCAATCAGAGGTTTTGATACAATTTGTGATAAAGATAATAAATGCTGACTCCATGTAATAATGAGGAAACGAATTACAGGCTTCACTGCTGGTATTATAGCATGTGCGAGAGCAACACACTTCTTTCTATGTGTATCTAGGCAGTATCGTTTGTCTTTAAGAATTGTTGTTTCCAATGTTAGACACAAATATTTGGGTATCATTAAATAAGTCATTGACTGTGGAAATGAAGTTGTTTCAAAGGGTTTTGCAAGAATATCCTCTCGTATTACACCGGCAGCTGTCTTAATCACATGCAGTCTCTCTTGTTGAGGATCTGAATGATTGTCATGGTACCAAACGGATGTCAGAATTTTGCGTTCAGTATTTTTAAACCAAAAAATATTTTGGCAATTATTATATTCTCTCCATATCACCATATCTCCATTATTCTTAAACAGACGACTTTTGATGGTTCTATTATTGGGTTTTCCGTTCTTGAGGTCATCCAAAGAAAAAGACAATCCGAGTTCCCTTAGAGATGTGTAAAAAATTATTCGGTGCCATCCTCAATCGTAGAGTGCTTACGACCTCCCTTCTTCACACCTTCTTGTGTTGGGGACAAGTAGAGTTCCTTTTGGCAAAATCTGTGATATCTCGCGTCTACTGATACAAAATCAATATCTTCAGAAATGCGATCTTTAATTTAGTCCCAGTTATCACGTTGTTTTTTCTGCTGCTTTCAAAATCATTGCACCAAGATAACTTTTCCCACAATAACGACAGTATTTCTTTTTATTGCAATTTTTTTTCTTCTTGGCCGCAAAGAACTGTGTTGTAATTCTATCTCGACATAAAAAACAATGTTATCTGAATGTGAACTGTTCACTAGCCGAACTTTTAATTATTACCTATTTTGTTTTCACATGAGTTTCTCCACGGCGAACTTTTGCTGCAATCAACTTAGGGTGACTGTACCTCTTCTGGCAAGCATTATGCAGAGAGATCTGATTCATAAGTTTCAACAAACCCTGATTCTCTCGATTCTTCAATGAATACTGGACGCCAGAAGGGTTACCCATCTCGCCTTTACTGTCGCCAATAACACTCACACAAACTCCCGCGGCACAAAAAAAAGATGAGAGGTACGGGTTAAAATTTCCAACACTTTCGTAGGATTAAAGGACCACTCTCTAATGTTATTCCCCTGTCCAAATGGCCCCTTATTTTCCCATGAATCACACAAATAGTAATTTCTAGGTACAAGCAATAAGTGTAGTTAGATATATATTATTGAAAAAAAGTTAATAGAATAATTTGTATTATTTAAATAGCAAAACTCGTTTGCGTCATCAATTATTAAAATAATTTAAAGTTAAACGCACTTGCGTCACACATTTCAGAGGTGCTGGATTCTATTCCCGGAGGATGCACTATTAAAAATGTCAACTTGTACTTCTTTAACACTTTTTAACAGGCGGCTGATCCCCACAATTTTTTTTAAAACGTATACTATTACTACTGCTATAATTTCACGTCAGCCATCTTATATGATGCCATGTTGTATTCAGCTGCTAGAGAGCAGTATCGCCAAATTTATTCATTTCCTACCCGCACGAGTGCAGTAGCCTGTAATTGTTTTAACGATTTTAAGAAAATTTTTCAGATTTTATTAATAATAGTAGCGTTGTTTCAATATGGTGGCCAGAATGGCCAATAAATGGTGGACGCTACAGTAGTAGAAGTTTTGGTACACAGGAAGTGAGGTACGGATTAATACACAGAAGGCGAGGTATGGCATAAAACAGAGGGGGGGAGGTACGACATAATACATAGGAGAGTATGTACAGTGCAATACACAGATGTCACCCGTCAACCCTGGAAAGGTTCCTACACGCCATTGGGGAAACAAGGTATCATTTATAAAACATAGTGACATATTTCGGTGGCCATTAATACACTATTGATAAAATACCTCACACTTTCAATGTAATTTTAGCAAAAACTAGTAAAAGTGGGGTTCATTATAAATTGTCATGCTTAAATTAATTTTAATACTCACTGTTACCTAGAACACGAAGTTTTAAAATAAATAGGTTATTGGCTGACTGAAGTTCTTGTGTTACATTGCCCAAACAGCAGGGTGGAGTGGGATCACTTTAAGATATCTTGAGACCCCAGAAGAGTCAATTGGAGGGTGGGAGGGTGTTTCCGAACAATAAACTAGGCCTTCAGAAACAAAAATTATACTAAAAATTATGAAATTAGGTTAAAAACCATGTAACTTGAAAAACAGGCCAAAATTTGTGAAGCTGTATCCCCGAAGCTATTAATCTTAAATCATACTCTTTCCTAAAAAAGGAGCATTAAAGAATTTTTATTTCGAATTAATATTTTAAAACACACTACATGAATTATGTCACGGTTAGTGTAGGAAACAATACAGTAGCACAATATATAACCAACATTTCGATAGCAAGGGTTAATCAATAAAATTTTGAATCATAAGAAGCCATAGTTAGTATAAGGAAAGTATAAGAGTGTTTTAGATTAAATCCATTTATTTTGTAAGTTAAGACAATTAACTTAGTTACCCATATATTTACTTATATCCCTCAATTATTTTAAGCGGTACTCTTTGCATATACTTCCCACTGCTGACACACGCGGAATGTTTTGCTGTTGCTCTGGCAGTGTCCGAGATGTCTGCCCTAGAAGGCAATGCCATGCTGCCGGCCAGCAGGCAGTGGTGTGCGGCTCGACCACGAGGGGTCTAGGTGTAGCTCTCGCACCGGCGCAGTCTCGCCGCGAAATCCATCTCAGGAGTAATTGGCACTCCGCGCCTGACCCTTGCTCGCCGCGGAATCCCGCCGTCACGACCGCTCTTCCCTCGTGGTCGCGAGCTGGACCAGGCACCGCTAAGCCATCCCACAGTAGCGACACGGCAGGCATCGTAGTCATGAGCTTGGACCAGGCACCGCTAAGCCATCCCACAGTAGCGACACGGCAAGCAACGTAGTCATGAGCTTGGACCAGGCACCGCTAAGCCATCCCACAGTAGCGACACGGCAAGCATCGTAGTCATGAGCTTGGACCAGGCTCCGCTAAGCCATCCCACAGTAGCGACACGGCAAGCATCCTAGTCATGAGCTTGGACCAAGCACTGCTAAGCCATCCCACAGTAGCGACACGGCAAGCATCGTAGTCATGAGCTTGGACCAGGCACCGCTAAGCCATCCCACAGTAGCGACACGGTAAGCATCGGTGTCATGAGCTTGGACCAGGCACCGCTAAGCCATCCCACAGTAGCGACACGGCAAGCATCGTAGTCATGAGCTTGGACCAGGCACCGCTAAGCCATCCCACAGTAGCGACACGGTAAGCATCGGTGTCATGAGCTTGGACCAGGCACCGCTAAGCCATCCCACAGTAGCGACACGGCAAGCAACGTAGTCATGAGCTTGGACCAGGCAACGCTAAGCCATCCCACAGTAGCGACACGGCAAGCATCGTAGTCATGAGCTTGGACCAGGCTCCGCTAAGCCATCCCACAGTAGCGACACGGCAAGCATCCTAGTCATGAGCTTGGACCAAGCACTGCTAAGCCATCCCACAGTAGCGACACGGCAAGCATCGTAGTCATGAGCTTGGACCAGGCACCGCTAAGCCATCCCACAGTAGCGACACGGCAAGCATCGTAGTCATGAGCTTGGACCAGGCACCGCTAAGCCATCCCACAGTAGCGACACGGCAGGCATCGTAGTCATGAGCTTGGACCAGGCACCGCTAAGCCATCCCACAGTAGCGACACGGCAAGCATCGTAGTTATGAGCTTGGACCAGGCACCGGTAAGCCATCCACAGTAGCGACACGGCAAGCATCGTAATCATGAGCTTGGACCAGGCACCGCTAAGCCATCCAGAGTAGCGACACGGCAAGCATCGTAGTCATGAGCTTGGACCAATCACCGCTAAGCCATCCCACAGTAGCGACATGGCAAGCATCGTAGTCATGAGCTTGGACCAGGAACCGTAGTCATGAGCTTGGACCAGGCACCGCTAAGCCATCTCACAGTAGTGACACGGCAAGCATCGTAATCATGAGCTTGGACCAGGCACCGCTAACCCATCTACAGTAGCGACACGGCAAGCATCGTAGTCATGAGCTTGGACCAAGTACCGCTAAGCCATCCCACAGTGTTGAGGCACAACCTATAAATCTTCGTATGCTCTCTTCCGCTCTCCAGCATAGAAGCAGGAAACCAAACCATGCACCTCCAACATGGCCGCTCACATACTGAGCAACAGGAAACCAGGAACACAGTAGTATAGGCCGCCTGCCGCATGGAAACTTCCAGTAACCCATCATCAGAATTACTGGTTTCGTCGAAGAAAAATAATATAGCTTCCTCCATATTACTCGTGAAACACGAAGATTCTCTCGAACATCGAACGCCCATCAAATACCAAGTCCTTAAATAACGGTCTTATCTATGTCGTTGCCATGACAAGTATTATTGCGTTCCTATTCCACCAAAAACAATTTAACCCTGTCCGTCACTTATCTCCCCCTGATCACAACAATTCTCTTCCCTCGTCTCTCAGACACGTCTCTCAAAAAACACGTCAAAAGAATAGTGCGCTAGGAGAAAACCTGGCAAAACAAAGTTTCTCGAGAATACCAACCTCTAACAAACCTCCCACACTCCAACACAGAAAGACAGAAGAAGGCGTGCTGCGAGTACTAAGCCAGCAGAGACCTCCCAGCGGGATACAAGTAAACAAGACCCGCGGCAAATACCCCAAGTCAGCGCTAGAATGCGTGCAGGTTCACTAATTGGCGAGAGCACGGAAAATACGACACACGACCAAATGTGGCACTCCAAAGGAGTGTCACAAGGTGCATGTAGGTTATAAGAGTCATTCTATATGTGTAGCTTTTGTCTCTTAGTTAATTAAATATAGTCCATGTTTCTTTGATGATAAATAAATTTTCGGCATTTTTCGAAGAAAGTAAATTTCTAAACCTGTCAACCAATATGTTTGGATCTTTCTACTATGAGTGATAAATTTCTTCTCCTGCTGTAATCTCTCTTAAATTTGCATTATTCGTATTTAAAGACACCTACATTCTCTATTATTCCTGCCACCATTCTTATAAACATAATCAACATCACCATCCTAGTGATCATCACCATTACCATTGACACTAACATTTGCTTTCTGTTAGTTTTCAGATCTTAATCATTGCTGAGATCTCAAGTAGTTTTGGTAAAATCAGTATTTTTATAACCTTCCAGATTATTATACACTCGGCGTCACAAAAATCACACATCTTCGAAAATATGTTCCAAGCCTAAGTTTACCCCAGCAAATATATTAAACCCAATCGAGTTTTCCAACGGTTTCAAGATACTAGTAGCTTCATCGGGAGATGTGGATCATCAGGATGACAACGTTACACACCAGAAAGAGACGATGGCTTATTTGTCTCAACGGCAGCTCTACGCAGTTCGCAGGAAAACTGTAAGATTCTATACGGTTGGAAGAAAGTTGCGAGAAAAGAAAACTGTGGCCCGAAGACGTGCCACTGGCCCGAAATTGACGGCACAGCATCGCAGGGAACTGCTGCAGTTCGTCCATGAGCACTTTACTTGGACCCTCGACCTATGGACTGTGCTCTTCTCGGATGAGACGAGGGTGTGCCTGTTCTGTAACGTCAAGAAAAGGAGAGTATACCGAAGGCAGGGCGAACGGTTTGCACAAGCCTGCATTGAGAAGACAGTGGAATATGAAGGTCGCTCATGCACGTTCCGGAGCGGCATGTTAATCTATGGCTAGACAGAGCTTGTGTGCGTTTCCCGGACTAGAGGTGCTCGAGGACAATTATGATGACTATTCATCGATACATCAAAGAGCTCCTAGAACAGCATGTGGTTCCATTTGCAGGTTTCGTTTCCGATGGGTTAACATTCATACACATCAACGCTCGTTCCCATAACGCATTAATTGTAAGGAATTATCTGGAAGAGGTCGGGTTCCCTGTTATGCAGTGGCCTGCGCGATGTTCAGACTTCAACCATTTTTTTAAACAATTATAAACAAAAAACCATAACATTTATTTTTCCTAAAGTTTATTTAATCATCTTTCAAACTTTGAATAAGATTTTTCAATAGGTGTGATTTTTATGTTGCTTAGTGTATTTATCTAATATACCACCTACATTGTTCTTCTCTAAAGATGACAGCTGATCTGTTTATCATCAGTTTACTTTATTGTACAGGTCTTACGATGATTATGTATGGTATTTTTTTCTACGAAAATATTTCTTATACTGGCTAAAGCTAAATAGATTTTGGTTAGAACAAACTGTAAATTTACTTCACTCATTGCGCTTGCAAAGTGAACGCCTTTCCACAGTGACGAGAATAAGTGGCTATTCGTACAAGTTTCAATCAAAATTTGCTTCTGCTATTAATGTTAGTTATGTAAGTAATGTAATCCATACTTTTTTGTATTGAAATAAACAACTTAACTATAAATTGCAATAAACTATCAGCAAGTAATTTTTTTTTTTTCATTTTGAAAAAATTCTTTTTCTAAATAGTTCTGCTTTTTAACAAGAGATGTCACATCATGTAATGACTCAGAGAGTGGAATGTGGAATGTAGAATGCTTCGCTACATATGTAGCCAGCCAGTTGTTGCCAGGCTACAAAGGTAGCGAGGTTAGCTTATCCGTGGTGTCTTGTGTGGCTTGTGTTGTGTTGGCTTGTGTGGCAATCAAATGTGAATTTTTTTTGTTGTACTATGAACTTATTTTCCTAAACACATTTTACAAGAATAAAAGTGCTGACATAGAAGAGCTAATAAACATTTTTTTTTGTTTCCTCGAAACAGCATAAAACAGTAAATAAAGAATTTGTTTGAGTGAACTTTGCACTTACGTTTATTTCCAGTAGTTTCTTATGGAAAAATAATTAGCTTTTTTTATTTTCAAGTATATTTTTAAAGTTTTAATTGTCAACGTTATTGAATATTTCTGCATGCATGTGTAAGAGTAATTTCTTTTTGTGGTAAAGAAAACATTAATAATGAATGACACCTAGATTTAGCAAGCGGCTAGCAGGAAAATCTATTTTCAATGAGTACGTTAGTGCCTTGTTACAACAAAATACAACAAATATAAAGTTAAACTATAAAAAATATAAACGTATTGTTTCTTTACATAATTTTTTGAACAAATTTTCACTTGGTTTTTCGCAAATAAAAAAAGTTATAAAGCATTCAGTGACGATAATTTTTAGTGTAGAAGTTTAAATATTCCTTAATGAACTTGAAATGTATCTCACAAACGTACTCTTCACAAGTAATATCATAGTATAAAAGTGTAAATAAGACAGTCCTTAGTGTATAACAAATGCTTAAACGTAGAGTTGTGTGCAAATTGTAGTGACAAATAAAATTAATGCTAAATGGGCAGAATGTGAAAACACAATGTAAAAATTGACAAAAACGTGTGTACTTTCGAATGTTGAGAGTACGTCGTATAGTGCTTATTAGGCCTATAATATCTAAAAATAACTTTTTATCTACATGGCTAAGGAATCTGATTTAATTTTTTAGGTGATATTGATTTAAAAAAATATATTACATGCCACTTAACTAAATTGATTTATTCGCATACAGTTAGTGACCGTAGGGATTATTCTTCTAAAAAACAAGTATTTATTCATTTAATGATCCCTATGTGTTGTAAGCAAAATATTTGAAATTAACTCTTCTTCAGTATCCAATACTTCGATAGAAATGTCCAAACAATGGTTAAAACTTAAAGGTTTGAGAAAAAATAATAACACTTTTCCTCACTAAAACCAACCGTCCCAGCATTTACAAGGCCACAAATAAGCAAACTTAGTATTTTATCTTATAGTGATTAATTCTTAGATTTGCACGAGTGTTTTGTGAATTAAAATTTAAATAGCACACATATAATTTTTTTGCAATTTAAATCTTGAGGCTGTTACGAAATTTTCTTCACGGCGTGTGGTGTTGGATCTGGATCAAGAATTTGGCATTGCTAATAAATTATTTAAGTTAGCTAACTTCTTTGCTTCACCTGCCATATTACTTCATTTTTGCTTATTACATTAAAAGTTTTATTTGTAAAACTAATTATAGAATAAAGAAAAGAAATTTTGGTCATGTGATGTGTGCTCCTGACATAATTATAATATTATGTCACGTGAAGCAAACATGTGGCGACATAATTATAACAGATTAAATCATTGTATTGTTTTTCTAATAGTAAAACTTTAAAAATAAGTAATGTAGAGACCTGTAAAATTCGCGATTTCAAATCCCTAAAGGATAGACTCCATGATCCTCTATGCACTCGTGCAAATTACAACTGCTGATTGGTTACCAACTCGTAACACCTGTTGACTGGAATGATCGTGATTCGCTAATTCTTCTATTAAAGATTTTCCATTGGCCCAGAGTCGTTCAGATAAACTGTGGCCCAATCACTGAAGCAAAATAATGTCAAAAGTATTTGCACTCTATCCTATCGCGAAATGAATCCGCGAATTTTACAGGTCTCTATTAATTGCGCTACTACAGAGTACCTTGGAAAGGCAAATACCCAACTATGCTATGTGAGGAAGGGGAAAAGCGGGTCTATGAGTTCATTATCCGGCCATCCTGACTATTCCGGTTATCTTTTCGGCACGGATAGCTGGTTCTGACGAAAGCTGTATGTACCGGTATGAGAGCCGCGATGTAGACAAGGCACGCCTATAGCAGGAGTGCGGTCAGTAGGGGGGAGTGGGGAGGGAGGGGGAGGGCGTGACCCCTGGTCTCCGGGTCTCCTCCAGGCGCGAGCTGACTCTTAATAGGTAGGGACTGGAAAAACTCGCGGGTTCAATGACCTCTAGGATGGACTCCACGATCCTCTATGTACTTGTGCAGATTAAACCTGCTGAATTAGTAGGGGCAGGCATTTATCGCGAAAATATCTGAACACTTATTAGTAGAGACCTGTAAAATTCGCGATTTCAAATCCCTAAAGGATAGACTCCATGATCCTCTACGCACTCGAGCAAATAACATCTGCTGATTGGTTACCGACTCGTAACACCTGTTGACTGGAATGATCGTGATTCACTAATTCTTCTGTTAAAGATTTTTCATTGGCCCAGAGTCCTTCAGATACACTGTGGCCCAATCACTGAAGCAAAATAATGTCAAAAGTATTTGGACTCTATCCTATCGCGAAATGAATCCGCGAATTTTACAGGTCTCTACTTATTAGACTGTGGTTTCTTCCTTGTGATTGGCGGCCGTCTGCGAGAGAAGTCGTTGCCTTGTCTGACCGAGCCACTCAGGACGCGTTTACTTCTGCAACTGAATCACTGTGATTGGTGTTGTTACATTAGATATGTACCGAAGAGAAACTCACCCAATCACGAAACACAGACGGTGATACAGTGTTTTAACTTTCATCTATTCGCGAAATCTGCATTCCTGTATGAATTTGCTACTAATCCGTGACACCTGTCAACTGGAATGCTTGTGATTCGCTGTTTATTTGGTTGAGGATTTTTCAATGGCTTAGAGTCATTAAGGTAATATGTGGTCCATTAACTGAAGCAGCAAGAAGTTGAACTAGTTTGGATTCTAGCCTATCGCGAAATGAATCCGCGAATTTTTCCGGTCTGTATTAACGGGCATAGCGCGGCGCGGCGACTCCACCGTCACCTGGGGCGGGTGTGGCCTCCGGAGCGCGCAGCCCAGTCGCGGCGTCACTTGGCCCTGGGCGTCCTTCCACCCCCACATTCAGTACCTCTGCAGTGGAACCTCTGCCACCTGGGCAAACTGTGCACTCGCAACTGATCTTCCGCGCAAGAACTGTTTCCTGGGAGGTTGAGATGGACGTCTTGTTGTCGGCAAAAAACAGTTGGGGAATCAGTCTGATACGGGTTATTCTTAAAAAAATAACAATCTTAAAATAGTAATATAAGTGTATATAAAAATGTGCGTAAGAAAAAAATTCATGCCTGCCTTGATTCTAATAGAATATAAAAATTAAACCAAAATATATAATTAATACATTTTTAATAATAAATTATAAAATAAATTAATAAGTTATAAATAAATAATAAATTAATAAGTTTTTCAAGTCGCAGGATGTTTCCACTCTCCCTAGCATCAAACCGAAGACCTTCAGCGTGGTAACCGGCTTGCAGTAACTCAAGACGCTATTAGATGGACAACCTGCTTTACCCGATTATAAATATTGTTGTTCATGTTAGTCCACATTACGAGCTTCACAGTACGCCTATAACTAACATTAATCTTAATAAAATATAACATTGAATGCTCACGTCCAAATAAAGACTACTGTAGGACTGCAAGTCTGAGAATCTCCGCACGATACAAGGATGTGCTGACTGCATACATTCGCCCCTGTCTTCAGACGAGGCGTGGCAGACTCTCTGCTGCCTAGCAGATACCCATTCTCCCCTCAGCTCTTTGACTTACAGATATTCCAAAATAAAGTTACTTTTTTGTTTAAGCATATGTTTCTACTGCATCCTGTCAATCGTGCTTTACATTTTAATAACAATTGATATAAATGTTATAAGCAAATTTCTTTGTCCGTCATACATTAAAAGTTAAATCTCTTAATGCACTTTATCCTTCATGGCAAAGTGAAGTGATTGGTATATAAATGTATATAAAGCTAGGGATTGAAATTTAAACACACATGTTTAATATAAATTAAATTTGCGAACAGGCATAGTTATAGTGTCGCAGAATAATTGGTATGTTATAACGCAGAAACGGTAGTTCATAGACATATGTAACAATTTTTTAAGTAGTAAATCTTAATAAAAAAAGGTTGGAAACCCTTAAGTAAGAGAGAGCGTTTATACATTAAGATATTGCTGCATCAATTCATTGGTTATGGAGATAAAATATTGATAAAAGCATGCTGAAATACACTGTATATTAAATAGGAATATTTCGATAATTTTCACGTATACCATTTCAAAAACTGACTTTCAGAGGTGAATATCACCATAAGAAATTGAATTATGTTGTAAGGAGCTTAATAAAATTGAACTTTTTTCCACGAATAAACTTATCTTCCAATATTACAATTGAGTTTTCGATATACCAATATATAAATAATCATTGGGTGAACGCCATTAATTGAAACTAAATTTATCTCACTCTTTCATGAATTTGGTATTTTTTTTTGAGCATGGAATTATGACGTTGACAAGACAAGTAGAGCATCCAAGCATCACGATATTGCATAAAAATAAATTATTATTTAACGTCTATGGATATATTCAAGGTATTAATTAATAAATTGTTGCTATTACAAGTAAAGCTATACCACACACAAATCAAAACATTCATAACTAAGTTTTTAACTTGGCATTCATTGATCATAATGAATGGTTTTGATTGCGTGTTTTTGTGGGCTTCCTTGTTGTTGCCCTGCCACGGGTTGCCAGTGAAAGGAAGAAAGTGGAAGCGACGGGCCAGTGCAGAGAATTGTGACCGAGGAAGTAACAATTACCGCGGTGTCCACGCAACAGGACGGGCAGGCGACTGCCGCGCCACGAGCGGACAGCCCCGGCACTAGCCGCCTTGTAATTACAGTCCTCGGCGAGACGAACGAGCCGCACTCTCTAGCCCTGGAACCTGGGAGAAGCCTAAGATGACCATAAGGCTCTGTCCCTGCCCGAACACGCCCGAATATTCACCTTCGGCCAACCTCGGGATTTGTTTTATTTTTGCGTAGGAAGAATGAATTCAAATATTAAAAGTGGTCGGTTAGGTTAGCTACATTAAAACACTTTAAAACACTATGGACGGTTAGTTAGGTTAGTACAGCTACATTAAAATAAACAGAGAAATATAAATATATATATATATATAAACCCGAGGTTGGCCGAAGGTGAATATTCGGGCGTGTTCGGGCAGGAACAGAACTTGATGTGCATCTTAGGCTTCTCGGGACCTGGGAGGACCGCTCTTTAAATGCTTCTGAGACAAACTACTGAAGATAGAGAGACTTCAATCTGAGTGGTAGGAACTGAAAGAAACCATACTGCTTTCAAATTTTTTTTAGGTAAAACAATTTTTAAAGCTTTTATTGGAAATTTGTTTTCGTTAATTAAAAATATATATATTTTAAGAGATTTTGGCATATTTTCTATTGACAATACTACACAGGAAATAAATGTGTAATGACATTGAAAAAGATTCCTTTAGAAACTTGTTGCCAAGAATTATTAGTAATACACCACGAATTATATTGTTTATATGTACAAAACATGACTGTGGTTATTATTTGCATGTATGAAATATTTTTTTTAAATAGATGTTGAGTATTTCTTACGAAAATTCGTAAATTCAACACTAAATGCCAATTACTTCACTCGGTACACTTTTTTTAGCAGTCAGCTTTATTGCCATAATGTATTCCACTAAGTTGTTTTAATGTGCTTTAACGAAGTCAAATTAAAAATAAATGTCATAAAATCTTGTGACCTTAAACACTGTTGAAACCAAGTTGCGGTTTTTCAGTTTCTATCTCTAAACCTTAACTGATTCCCGTCTAGACAGTCTTCCAGTCATATGTCATTGACTCACTGGGGTTCCGACAGTTACTTAATTGCAGTGTAAAAGGGATTTACGATGCGCGGTCGTGCTTTGTGCTACCTCCGAGATGGCGTGCTCCAAGCAACTAGGAAATCGCCAATGTGATTCATGCCCCATGTTGGCATACAACACGTGACCCTGGCCATGTGGACCCCCACCCTTCCCTTCCTGTGCCGACACCTTGGTTTGTGTCGACCTGCGGCAAGAATGTTTCTAGAACTGAATTCCAGCTAACCGGTCACTTCGAAGAAACCACTGAGGAACCACCTCTTACAATTTAAACCAGTCAAAGCCTGTCTCACACTTACTAGAACTGACAACATTTCTGGAAAGTTAGTCTAGTATTTAAACAATCTGTCAAAGAATATGTAGGCATTAAAAAGAAAATTAGCCTTTTGTTTTCATCGTAATCTCCAGCCACACACGCCAGCAAAATGGCCACACTGGTCAGCAATCTTGTGGGGAAAAACTGCCAATCATTGTGAGCGACCAATCAGAGGCGAGGCTGTTTCCGCTGTCCCACGCTGCCAATTGAATATAATTCATTGAAATGTTTGGAGATTTTTTTATGTGGCATTGCTGGCTGTGGAATAAAGTACAACCAGAAATTTTACAAAGTCTTAATTCAACTCGGAACCAAAAACTGTGATCTCCTTAAGGCTTGATAAAAGCACATGAACAATAAATGCGATTCCCGCGCGCCCGTAAAACGTGCCATAGCCTCAATGGGTATTAGTCATATTAACCAATACTCTCAAAAATATTATTAAATTTGAAACTTTCATTTTATTAGTTGATTATGCTGTTACCAAGGCCGGTAACTGGGCGAGTTTCCCTAAACCTGGAAGTAATGGAGTATACACTATGTACCAGCACAAGTTAATTCATAAAAAAACAGAGGCTATAGTATAACACACTAATTATAAATAAATAAATTGCTTCACAAATTTCTTTTCGTTTCTGAATGTTTCCATTAGCTGGTGCATCAGGCAATGTCGAAAGCGATACTGTAACAAAGATTGCAGCAATAACGTTTTTGTTACTAAAAAATATTATTTACAAGTTAACCTTTATCAAAAAATTTATAAATATTGTACTGAATTTTTTTAAAAATATTTATTCTAATAACATTTAAGCTCTGAATATTGCTTATGGAATCACGTTATATAAGTGCACTACCAGGAACCTGCCTAGGTTTGAACTGTTATGTACCAGCAAAAAGAAAAATTGATTTACATTTATTATGGGACAGGTTCCAACACTCGCTGAAGTAGTTAAACTGGAAGGCCGAACCACTAGTCATCAGCGGCTAACAGGAACTAGCGACGCTAGCCTAGCGAGACCCGGCTCGGCGGGCGAGTAGCAAAGGCTGGTTCGGGGTGGACGAGCTCCACCCGATGCTACTCGCAGCGAGTAGGTAGTAGCGAGTTGACGGATCCTCCGCAAACTCGCTGGACGCTCGTTCGCTGTCGTCCCACGATGTCTGGCGTCTGGTAGAATTAACTGGAGATAAGATATTAATTAGTGACATGGTTGCATTAACCCCCCAAAAAATTCATCATAGGCCATGTAGTAACGCACTTCGTTGCTCCACTGATAACAGATTTTAGTACATGTTTACCTTGAGTGTGTCATGATACATATCTACGTATCTGATCGTAAACACAGATTTGCACTTTCGAATTTCTCCGGCAAAAAAATGTAACTTGCATGTTTGTCCCTTCATGCTAGGGTCGTATCAGTACAGTAGTGTTTTCGGAAAGTGTAACCGTAAGTGTGGTAGCGCTGTTGTCTCCGCACTGATAAGTCCAAGTCCAAACCGGGATGAACACCAGCAACCCCCACACCGACCCCCAACAAGCTCAACGACCAGACGCCGCAATAGTCAACATACACCAACCACAAAATATGCTAACTCCCCACGCAGTGGCATATCATTATTTTACAAGTAAAAAACAACTATCGTCCAGAGTTAAAGTGCATTCGGGACTTTGAATATTTTCCAACTATGGCTGCGTGATTATCACCTGAAAATATTCTATCGGCAAATCGTTTTCCTCGAAGTAATTATAATTCCAGAATGGAGTTAGTTTCTGGCTGACACGCCAAGTGTCACGTGGTGGCGATGACTGATAACCTGACGCTCTTCATGGTTGAAGCATCAGGGCAGCGTTGTGATGCCCTCACGACCAGAGTGACTCCGGGAAGACTGCTCCTAGCCTCACAGGCGACCACCTCACACACTCAACTTCTGCAAGCCTCAAACAACATGGAATGTTTTCGCGACCGGCCAGCTAAGATGGCCGACTTGCTATGACTTCACATCCTGCCACTGGAGGGTTTTTACATATCGTGGGTTTAGTGGAAAAAGTCGGTAAGTCCAATTTCTGGAAAAAAGACTGTTAGTTCCCTTACCAAGTTTTGCTTGCCTAGAATAGCGTTATAATGGACTTGCTGAAATAAAGTTAGAAGAAAACGTCCACAATAATTCATTATTTGGACTTCCAAACGTTTTCTTGGCGAAGACATTGCCCTTACAACTTCATCTGTGAAGTTAACTCATTTTCACAAAAAAGTGGACTTACCAACTTTTTCCACTAAGCCCACGATACAGTGTAACACTTCTTTTGGCACCGTACGTCGGATGGCCTATACGTCAGGCATCAACTGCAATGCTGGAAGTCTACCTCGCATGCTTCGAAGATGCCAGGCCGCAAAACCGTCCAATACGACGTCCGTCCAATTTATATAAGTTAGGTGGGAATGAACATTTAACGATAACAATGCTGTAAAGTGTGAGCTGCGACTAAAATGCTCCAACTGAAATTTCAACTGGTTTTACATATAATAATTTTTTTTCGATATTAAAAAATTTATTTTTACGTAACGAAAAGTGTGTCTGATGTGTTAAGAAGATTCAAAACAAAACACTGCCATGGTTATTCTGAATGTATTATTCACACACCAACAGCTGCCAACATATATAACAGTACCGCTATGGTATAGTCCCAGGAGACACATGGCATGAAAACAACACCCCAGCTCTGCCTCGGGTTCTGCTGAAGGCAAGGCCGAGTGTTGACGACTGTCTGCTCTGTGGTTGATGTCAGTTCCACTCCCAGCCACTAAGGTTCTCAGCCAGGGTGTATGCTTCGAGAGTCAGGAGACTGCGAGGATGGACATGTGTAACCGGAGTTCCTCGAGCCGAGTGGTTGGGTAACGCCTGTCGCCGGAAGTCCGGCTGGACTGCTCGCGGTGGTCCACTTCGGTCCACTTTTCCCCTCGCGACGAGTGAGCCGAGTCCCTGTCGCGGGTGACAGCGCCCGGAGTCCGTGTCGGCGACTCAGGAAACAAGCCAGGTTTTTACTGCCGGCACCGACACACCTGCCGGTACCTGCTGGCTGCTTCTGGACCTACACGGCGGGTACCAGCGGGACTTTTACCTTCGCCGACCTTTCTTTTATTTTCACCGAGTATGCGAAAATTAATTTTTTTAAAAATTTTACGATACGATAAATTTAAATATTTTATGAAACCGGTTTATTTTAGTTATAATGTATGTACAAATAACAGCCTGAAATTAAATACTAACGCAATGTTAAAATTATTTTAAAAATAATACATCATATTCCCTCATTTTTTGAAGCTTAATAATGCATCTTTTGTTCATAAATAATAATTTAAATAAAACTACATTATGATAAGTGGAATAAGCAAGTTTTGATTATTTTATTATAGTTTGAACTTAAACTGCATGCAAATATTAAAAAAAATATTTTGTAAAAGAAATATGATAATTGAATATAATAAAAATTATCCACATCAACTATTATTCTACTTTTATTGGAAATTTATAAGCGTATAAGAATGCAAAGCCTATTCCTGAGCTCAAAGACCTTATAGCCTAAATAATAGCTTCATTAAAAGGGACGTCTCACATATAAATCGATGCGGGATAAAGTAAATTTAGTACATGAAGAAAGAACGATATCAGCGGGAATCTAATGTGTAGCCACGAAACAAATATTTTCAGTATTCTATTGGTAGGATATCTCCCCATACTAGGTGGGTAGTCAACCCTGTGATATATATATCACAGTTTAGCCAGGAAATGTTTCCTTGCTCTTTTCTTCGCACAAAGAAATGTTGCAGCCTCCAAACTCAGGTACGCGTGAATTCAAAACACGTGGCAAAAGCGTGGAAAACAGCCTTTATCGTCCTTTTTAATTATTTCGGTTTTTCACTTAATCAGGCTGAGGTGTTTGCGGGTCACAATTAGTGGTGGATCGGGAAATAGTGGTCCCGGACCAGCGGCGGTCGCGCCAGGAATGTTGCTCGGCGGGGAACTGCCCTGTGTCATGTGACCCCGAGGCTAGGAGACGTGGCTTATCGCCAGATAATGATAGGTTACACGCTAGCTTAGCGGTAACCTTACCGTTCATCGCCGCTGCGATATGCCTTTTAGCTATATACCGTACACAGAGGTTATAAGTAACAACAGCTAATTTTCCAAGAATAGGCTATACCTTTTGAAAACTACTGATGTTAAGATAAGAGGGTTAACGCTATGTTAAAAATTCTATATTTATTTGCATACAACTATTTTTCTTACTGTAGTTTAGACATTTCCACGATTCTTTTTGTTTACGATACGTAATCAACTTCCTGAATTTATCAACAATATAATTGATAAACGTCAGTGAGTACACTCAAGATATTTTTGAACGAAAATTAGATATAAGTATTTTATCCTGCACAATTTTTTTTTACTTGCATAGAATCTAGTAAATGTGAATCCAGTATTTAATACATAATCTCTAGAGACCTGCAAAATTCGCGGATTCATTTCGTGATATTCTACAATTCAAATAATTATACCTTAGCGCTGCTTCTACCACTGGTTCACTGTTAATCTGGAGGACTGAGGGACAATTAGAGACCCTCACACATAGAAGTGTCGAATCACAGGCCACCCAGTCGAGACGACTCACAAGTCAGCAGCAAATGAACAGTTGGCATTTGCCCGAGTGTGTAGAGTGTAGTAGAGTCTATCCTGGAGGTCACTGAATCCGCGAATTTGCAGGTCTCTAATAATCTCATATTAAAGTTTTCGTACCATGTGCGTCTCTGCCTGAGGACGGGAGCAGTTCCCGAAACGTTGCTTGTTTATGTTTTGGAAAACAGTTGTGTTTGTTTCGTCTTTTCGTTTTGTTTTGTTTTTGTCTCGTTTCAACTGTTGTGCTGGCTTGTTTCTGTTTTGGAAAACTATTGGTTTGTTTCGTCCTTTCGTTTTGTTGTGTTTTTGTCTCGTTTCAACTGTTGTGCTGAATTATTTTGGGGTTCAATTCATCGTTTGTGGTTTTTTTTTCGTTCTCTTAGTCTATTTTTCTTTGTTTTTCTTTGATTATTGACCATATTCCTGTTATGGAATATTATGTGGTGTAGGTATATATCCTGTTGACAACAGCAAGTTTTGCTTAATTTGTGTTTTTTGTCTTTTGGTTTTTTGTAGTTTTCTTCTACAGACATACATGTGCTTAGGAATGGCGTATGTCCAAAAACTTACATCAAGTGCAAATGTTTTAGATATTTCTCTAGTTTATTAAATTATCTTCCCACGGTCACGCTCAAAAAATCTATCTTCATTCCCGCAACCTCAACCAAAATACCTTACCTTCGTTACTTTTGTTTCTTATCTTTTCGTTACCCTGTGATGAAGTAAACGCTAAACTTACCCGTCGGCTGTAAAGAAGTTTCATTTCAAAAACTAATAAAATATATAGATGACCCTATTCCATTATTGGTCAGAACATGCATTTACTAGTGATAAGAAAAGCATAATAAATAATCCTGGTCGTAACCCTCGTTGTGAAATTACTATTATTTAGATTTATTCCAGCTTTTGTTCTCGTCCGTGTGAAAGCTACACCATTAAAATTATTCAACTCCAAATTACGACGAATGCTGGTTATTATCCAGAGATTTGCGTACATTTCCGGCATTCTTTGTAGTTGAATTTACATTGAACATTAATCCAAAATTATATTTTTAGTACATTAAAAAGTATTCAAAAACTGGTTCAATCTACAATAAGAACACTATTATTTTGTCCACTTTTTTCAAAACCAAACATACTCCTCGGAAGTCAAATTACGGTGCGGTTTCTACGAAGATTTAGTTATTTGAAATTACTAAGAACTCATAGTTTATTTTCGGTGAATTCTTCGTTGAAAAATCAGTAAATTTACTGTAATTTCTAAGAGAGTACGTTTAACTTCACTTCGTGTGAAACGCGCTCGTATCGATAGCACTGTGTTTCAGCTTTGGTCACGTATGCAACATACCGTATAATCCAAACATTATATAAATCAACGAGTTTCTTCAGGCAGTCAGGAAATAAATGTCTTTGTCGGAATTCTTGCTTTTCCCTAAATATAATACCCTCCCTAATCACAAGATTAGTATTTTCACTGACAGTCAGCTTTACTACGCGAATATTATAAAACAAGACAGCGAGTACTTGTCGATTAGACGATAATTTCGCACCATTTAATTGATGGATAGGCAGTCTGGTAAAAAAATACTTTATTACTGCGTAATTCAATCGACATCTTTATGCAAAAACCTAAGGCGTTATGGTATTCCAAAAACCCCGCAAGGAGTGACAAATAAAACACGTAGGTACAGGAAATATTGTAATAAGCACAATATAGGAAACTCGTAAGAGATACACGAGACAAGTGATGTCAGCGAACCTGGCGGCGTGGAGTGTAACTACTTTTTTTTAAACAATGTGTTTCAAGTGCGCGAGAGTAATGGAATCTAGCGGCGTGGAGTGGAAATAGCTTGAAAGCAATGCAGTAAAGTGTTATCACGCTTCTTCATTGATGATTTGCCCAAGTTTCCCATACTGTCGTATGACGATATTTGCTTACAGATTACAGCGCAGTATTCGCGCAACTTAAAAAAAATATTATATTGAAAACGGTAGCTGGTTAATGTTCTTAAAAAGGGCTATTATTTTTATCTAGAGATATTAGGTGATAGATAAGTTTTAAGGGGGTATACGGTCGAAAATATGAAATTCAAAAGTGAATGGACACCATAGTGTCCAGGCGTGCTGCCGCAGGCATGTGAGACATCTCAGCACGTGAGCCGACTTCCGAAGCGGCATCCATCTAGAAAGGGGAACTAGTTTGAGTCCCGGGCGTGACTTATAAGTAAGTAGTGATCTTCAGTGTATTTGCAGGAGTTTTTTTCTTTTCCTTCTTATTGAATAACAATATAAGGTCGTATAAAATAAGCAATAATGATAATATTAAAAAAATATTAAAAGTACGTTAGTACTACTAAAAACAAGTACTTAAGGAAATATTATTTGTTTTGTAACATGAAAATATACACTAAGAGTAGTACGTAAATGTATTTCCTAGATCTGGGTTCTGGGTGTGGTGCCTGGTGCCGGCTCCGCCATCTTGGATTGTGACGTCACAGCGGCCATCTTGGATGGTTGTGACCTTGACCTTGACCTTGAATTTGATCCTCAAAAATCGCCAAAATCCGCCAAAATTGGGCAAAATTTGCCCAAAATTCCTCAAAAATCGCCAAAATTACCATTTCTGTGGAAAAAAGTTCCGCCAAAAAATCTCAAAAATTCCGCAAATTAAAAATTTATTTTTTCGAGGGAAAAATTTCCCGTTTCGAGGGAAAAATTCCCGTTTTTAGTCCTTAAAAATCCCAGCGGCTGAAAATTCCTAAAACTGGCTTAAGCATCCTTAACTCAAGCCTCAGTTAAGCCATTTCTAGGAATAAGGATACCATGACCGCCATCTTGGATTATGACGTCACCGTTTCAATTTCCGTTACGGCCGCCATCTTTAACTTTTTTATTTATTATCCGATTTTAATGAAATTTTTTTTTAAAAAATATAAAAAAAATTAAATAATAAAATTTTAATAAAAAATATTTAAAAAGCATACTTTTTCGACACGGAGCTCGGAGTCCTCGGTTCGAACCCGACGAGTGCAAAAAAAATTAAAAATGGCGACAGGCTCCTTCCTCAATGGTGGTTGCAGGCAGACTGACTCCCACCACTTTTTTTTTCAAAGCATATATAACATCATCTAGTATGACGTCATGACCGCCATCTTGTCTTCGATGCTGGAAGCCATCATCATTGTATCGTCGGCTAGAGTGCGCCGATGACATGTTAGTTTAGTTCTTATCCGCTAGAGTGCAGTAATCATTTATTACTGTGACACCCGCCATCTTGAAATGTGGCCGCCATCTTGAAAATCCGTAATTATTTAGCTAGAAATTCGGGAAAAGTTCCAAAATTCATTAAATAAATCACTCATTAATTTACATATTGATTCGATCCGCTCCTGCCCTCGGTTCGATACCCAATCGTTGCAATAATGTTTAATCTTATGTAAAAAATAATAATTTCAATATACCATGTTCAACATTCGTAAAGAGACTTTAAATCCTCTACGACCATCATCCTATCAGACATCAAGACCAACATATTGGAAATTCGTAATTGTAATGCTAGAGATGCGGGAAAAAGTTCAAAATTCATTAAATAAATTTCCGATCAATATACTGATTAATTAGATCGACTAAGGTCCTTGGTACGATCTAGGATGATGCAAAAAAAAATTAAATTTAACATCAATTTAACATAATAGTAACAGGTTCGAGGAATTAAACACCGCAAGTTCTTTTACAAACATAATATTTATTACATAATTTCTATTCTACTACAGGATCACTTACGAAAGCCAGCAATCTTATAATCATTTAGTTCCGCAGCGGTGTGAAATGACTAATTCTTAGCTCCAATCGGTTTATACTAGACAGAGTCCAGCCAGAACCTTTACAGACATAGTCCACCTCTTCTTGACAGAGTTTCTGGATACCGTTTTTAACAGTTCGCTTCACATCATTAGAACTGTAAATTACTGCAGCCGATGTCTTGAATGCACACTTCTTCACTTCGTCATCGAACGGATATGGCTTTCCATATAAACAGTCCAACCACAAGTTATATTTCAAAGGTCCGTTTGTTGCTACATCATCAGTAAGCTGATTGATTATCTTCTGTCTGATATCGTCAAGAAAATTACAAATGTCCTTCGACTCACCGAACGTATTTAGATAATAGTAGTCTTTCAACGTTCCACGAAATGCAGACTGCGCCAAGTAGAAGCCATTATCGTTCACTTGTAATGCTCCGAACACAGACTTAGGTTTAGTTCCATGTTCAGACGTCATAATAATCGGTTGCTGGACATCTGTTTTTTTGGTTGTACGCTTTCGTGTCTCCAATCTAAAGCGAGGAGTCGAAATGTCGGCAGGTAGTTCAGCAGTAGGAGCACAGACTCCACCTTTACATTTTTTCGCATGATGTCGCAAACTGTCGATTCGAGTAAACCATTTAAGGCACTCATCACATCGAAACTTCATGCGAGAAGGATTCTTCGCGCATTTGCTCCGCTCATGTCTTCGTGCATCATGGGAAAATGCGAACGACGTATCACAGTAGCTGCAAGGATACCGTGGTGATGAAGACGATCCTTTCAGACCCGATCCAGATACAGGCGTTGCAACAGTAGTACCATTTCCAGGCATTCTCTTATGCACATCGATGCATCGTTGTTGCGCCGAAACCTTTACTTTCTGCCGCACAGCAGGACCTTTGCATGCCTTCATGTGCGTTTTCATATTATCTTTTCTGGCAAACTGCTTATGACATTTCTCACAAACAAACATTTTACGATATAGGTTCTTGGCACATTCGCTCCTCTCGTGTCGCCGAGCATTGCTGTTGTTTGAGAAAATCTTGTCACAGTAACAGCACCGATGTTCGCTAGTTGTCAAATCAGCATCCATTGAAGTCTCCATCGAGGTCGTATCGTCGATCGTCGTGGTTTCCTGCACATCCAGCTCAGTAGTCATTAAGCTATCTTCTGCTGGTGGTATCACATCTGTTGAAATCTCCTCCAATGTTGACGTCGTCGTCGTTGCCAACGGGATCTGCTCCACCATTGTCGTCGCTGTCGTCAAGGTTCCCGTAGACGATGGTACAACGTCCATCGAGTTCGGCGTTAAAGTCGGTAAAGATGCCATCGAGTTCTCAAGAACAGGTAATTACACGACTTATGCACCAGAAGAAATAATCTAGGTGATCCTTACACCGTCGACGACAGTAACAAACTGAGCGACCTGCTGTCTAGGACTCGCTTATATACATGCACCGGATGGAATAATACGCAAGTCAAATCAAGAACCATTTACTATAATACTAGAGTCAAAACAACATTAAAAATAGAAGGACCATCAACGAAAAGGCAGCACATTTGGAAGCACCGACAACGAAAAGGCAGCACCGACAACGAAAAGGCAGCACCGACAACGAAAAGGCAGCACATTTGGAAGCACCGACAACGAAAAGGCAGCACCGACAACGAAAAGGCAGCACATTTGGAAGCACCGACAACGAAAAGGCAGCACCGACAACGAAAAGGCAGCACATTTGTAAGCACCGACAACGAAAAGGCAGCACATTTGGAAGCACCGACAAAGAAAGGGCAGCACCGCCAACGAAAAGGCAGCACATTTGGAAGCACCGACAACGAAAAGGCAGCACATTTGGAAGCACCGACAAAGAAAAGGCAGCACCGCCAACGAAAAGGAAGCACATTTGGAAGCACCGACAACGAAAAGGCAGCACCGCCAAAGAAAAGACAGCACATTTGGAAGCACCGACAACGAAAAGGAAGCACCATCAACGAAAAGGCCGAACCGCCAACGAAAAGGAAGCACATTTGGAAGCACCGACAAAGAAAAGGCAGCACCGCCAACGAAAAGGAAGCACATTTGGAAGCACCGACAAAGAAAAGGCAGCACTGCCAACGAAAAGGAAGCACATTTGGAAGCACCGAAAACGAAAAGGCAGCACCATCGACGAAAAGGAAGCACATTAATTTGTCATTGACTCCAATATTCATTGGCTCCAATATTCATTGGCTCCAATATTCATTGGCTACAATATTCATTGACTCCAATATCCATGAGCTCCAATATCAATTGGCTCGAATTTTCCCAAAAGGTTCCATCAGCCTTTTGGCTCCAACAGTCTTTTGGCTCCGATAGTCATTGGCTCCAATAGTCATTGGCTACAATATTCATTGGCTCCAATAATCATTGACTGCAATATTCATTGGTTCCAATATTCATTGGCTCCAATATTCATTGGCTCCAATATTCATTGGCTCCAATATTCATTGACTCCAATATTCATTGGCTCCATCAGTCATTGACGCCAAAAGTCTTTTGGTTCCAAAAGTCTTTTGGCTCCAAATATATTAGGCTAGAATTCTTCGAGTCTAAGAGACTATGAGTCCACATGGCTACGAGTCTAAAATGATCTAGCTGGTTACGAGTTATACATGTCTTGCGAGGCTACAGAGCTACGAAGTTTCTAGTACACAGGTTTACATGACTGCGAGGATACAGGACTACAAGTCTGCAAGAGTACTTGACTACGAAGGTACTCGTCTACATTACTCCAGTTACCGCATCTGTCTTCGACAGAATTTTCTCTTTTGCTCCAACTGCTCCATCAGCATTATGTTATAAGATTACAAGGCCTCTTGCTTACGTAGCTTCAAGTCTACGAGCCTCCAATGCATCATGACTACGAGACTACGAGCCATGAGGTTACGAGTCTATGCGATTGCGAGTCTTCTAGGTTACGTGATTGCGAGGCTATAGGACTACGAAGCTTCCAGAACGCATGGTTACGAGACTGCGAGGCTATAATTCTACGAGGTCCCAAGACATCCTGGCTACGCGAACACGAGCCATAAGGTTACGAGACTACGTGACTACGAATCTTCAAGTTTACGAGACTGCGAGGCTACAGAGCTACGAAGCCTCTAGTACACAGGTTTACGTGACTGCGAGGATACAGGACTACCAGTCTGCATGAGTACTTGACTACGAAGCTACTCGTCTACAAGGCTACAATTACAGCATCTGTTTTCGTCAGAATTTTCTCTTTTGCTCCAACTGCACCGCCAGCATCATGTTATAAGATTACAAGGCCGCTTGCTTACGTAGCTTCAAGTCTACGAGGATACTTGGATACGTAGCTTCAATTCTACGAGGTCCTAAGACTTCATGACTACGCGACTTTGAGCCATGAGGTTACGAGATTACGTGACTACGAATCTTCATGTTTACGAGACTGCGAGGCTACAGAGCTACGAAGCCTCTAGAAAACGAGTTTACGTGACTGCGTGGATAGAGGAATACAAGTCTGCATAAGTTCTTGACTACGAAGCTACTCGTCTACAAGGCTCCAATTGACACATCTGTCTTCGATGGAATTTTCTCTTTTTGCTACATCTACGCCATCAGCATTATGTTATAAGATTACAAAGCTACTTGCTTACATAGCTTCAAGTCTACGAGGCTCCAATACATCATGACTACGAGACTACGAGCCATGAGGTTACGAGACTATGCGATTGCAAGTCTTCAAGGTTACGTCATCACGAGGCTATAGGACTACGAGCTTCCAGAACGCATTGTTACGAGAATACATGACTAATTGGCCGCATGGCTACGAAACTTTATGTCTCTAACTGACTACAATAGCACTATTCAGTGGTGAGAGTTAATTTATTTCATGCAAAGGTACTTGCTGCAAGCAGTTCCGATTTTCAACATCAGATGACGTCACGTTTTGCTTGCAGGTAAAATAATATTTATTTATTTTATGCGGGATGCGGGTTGTTCACTATCGATCGCATAAGAAGAATAGCATCGATAGTCTTCAAGGAGAAGGAAGTTCGTCCTTCCTGCTAGTGCTTCTCAGATTTCTCACGGCCCGCCATCTTGGATTGCGACGTCACGGCTGCCATCTTTGATGGGTGTGACTTTGACCTTTGACCGAAACCGCAGGAATGATCGCAAGCACACGGATTAACCATCAAAATATTGATAAGAATAATCAGGAGCACACGGAGAAAACCATCATAATATTGGCAAGAATAATCAGGAGCACACGGAGAAAAACGACACATGTTTTCTTTGATATCATAAAATTACAGAAAAAAAATGTTTAAAAATAAAAATAAATTAATAAAAAAATTTAAAATAAAAACAAAAAATACATAAACAGATTCTGCTAGCTTGTACTAGAACTGTATCTTTGCTCAACAATGATAAGTTTACAAGCTAGCAGAATCTGTTTATGTATTTTTTGTTTTTATTTTAAATTTTTTTATTAATTTATTTTTATTTTTAAATATTTTTTTTCTGTAATTTTATGATATCAAAGAAAACATGTGTCGTTTTTCTCCGTGTGCTCCTGATTATTCTTGCCAATATTATGATGGTTTTCTCCGTGTGCTCCTGATAATTCTTATATATATTTTGATGGTTAATCCGTGTGCTTGCGATCATTCCTGCGGTTTCGGTCAAAGGTCAAAGTCTCGTAACCTCATGGCTCGTAGTCTCGTAGTCATGATGTATTGGAGCCTCGTAGACTTGAAGCTATGTAAGCAAGTAGCTTTGTAATCTTATAACATAATGCTGATGGCGTAGATGTAGCAAAAAGAGAAAATTCCATCGAAGACAGATGTGTCAATTGGAGCCTTGTAGACGAGTAGCTTCGTAGTCAAGAACTTATGCAGACTTGTATTCCTCTATCCACGCAGTCACGTAAACTCGTTTTCTAGAGGCTTCGTAGCTCTGTAGCCTCGCAGTCTCGTAAACATGAAGATTCGTAGTCACGTAATCTCGTAACCTCATGGCTCGAAGTCGCGTAGTCATGAAGTCTTAGGACCTCGTAGAATTGAAGCTACGTATCCAAGTATCCTCGTAGACTTGAAGCTACGTAAGCAAGCGGCCTTGTAATCTTATAACATGATGCTAGCGGTGCAGTTGGAGCAAAAGAGAAAATTCTGACGAAAACAGATGCTGTAATTGTAGCCTTGTAGACGAGTAGCTTCGTAGTCAAGTACTCATGCAGACTGGTAGTCCTGTATCCTCGCAGTCACGTAAACCTGTGTACTAGAGGCTTCGTAGCTCTGTAGCCTCGCAGTCTCGTAAACTTGAAGATTCGTAGTCACGTAGTCTCGTAACCTTATGGCTCGTGTTCGCGTAGCCAGGATGTCTTGGGACCTCGTAGAATTGTAGCCTCGCAGTCTCGTAACCATGCGTTCTGGAAGCTTCGTAGTCCTATAGCCTCGCGATCACGTAACCTAGAAGACTCGCAATCGCATAGACTCGTAACCTCATGGCTCGTAGTCTCGTAGTCATGATGCATTGGAGGCTCGTAGACTTGAAGCTACGTAAGCAAGAGGCCTTGTAATCTTATAACATAATGCTGATGGAGCAGTTGGAGCAAAAGAGAAAATTCTGTCGAAGACAGATGCGGTAACTGGAGTAATGTAGACGAGTACCTTCGTAGTCAAGTACTCTTGCAGACTTGTAGTCCTGTATCCTCGCAGTCATGTAAACCTGTGTACTAGAAACTTCGTAGCTCTGTAGCCTCGCAAGCCATGTATAACTCGTAACCAGCTAGATCATTTTAGACTCGTAGCCATGTGGTCTCATAGTCTCTTAGACTCGAAGAATTCTAGCCTAATATATTTGGAGCCAAAAGACTTTTGGAACCAAAAGACTGTAGGCGTCAATGACTGATGGAGCCAATGAATATTGGAGCCAATGAATATTGGAGCCAATGAATATTGGAGCCAATGAATATTGGAACCAATGAATATTGCAGTCAATGATTATTGGAGCCAATGAATATTGTAGCCAATGACTATTGGAGCCAATGACTATCGGAGCCAAAAGACTGTTGGAGCCAAAAGGCTGATGGAACCTTTTGGGAAAATTCGAGCCAATTGATATTGGAGCTCATGGATATTGGAGTCAATGAATATTGTAGCCAATGAATATTGGAGCCAATGAATATTGGAGCCAATGAATATTGGAGCCAATGAATATTGGAGTCAATGACAAATTAATGTGCTTCCTTTTCGTCGATGGTGCTGCCTTTTCGTTTTCGGTGCTTCCAAATGTGCTTCCTTTTCGTTGGCAGTGCTGCCTTTTCTTTGTCGGTGCTTCCAAATGTGCTTCCTTTTCGTTGGCGGTGCTGCCTTTTCTTTGTCGGTGCTTCCAAATGTGCTTCCTTTTCGTTGGCGGTTCGGCCTTTTCGTTGATGGTGCTTCCTTTTCGTTGTCGGTGCTTCCAAATGTGCTGTCTTTTCTTTGGCGGTGCTGCCTTTTCGTTGTCGGTGCTTCCAAATGTGCTTCCTTTTCGTTGGCGGTGCTGCCTTTTCTTTGTCGGTGCTTCCAAATGTGCTGCCTTTTCGTTGTCGGTGCTTCCAAATGTGCTGCCTTTTCGTTGGCGGTGCTGCCCTTTCTTTGTCGGTGCTTCCAAATGTGCTGCCTTTTCGTTGTCGGTGCTTACAAATGTGCTGCCTTTTCGTTGTCGGTGCTGCCTTTTCGTTGTCGGTGCTTCCAAATGTGCTGCCTTTTCGTTGTCGGTGCTGCCTTTTCGTTGTCGGTGCTTCCAAATGTGCTGCCTTTTCGTTGTCGGTGCTGCCTTTTCGTTGTCGGTGCTTCCAAATGTGCTGCCTTTTGATTGATGGTCCTTCTATTTTTAATGTTGTTTTGACTCTAGTATTATAGTAAATGGTTCTTGATTTGACTTGCGTATTATTCCATCCGGTGCATGTATATAAGCGAGTCCTAGACAGCAGGTCGCTCAGTTTGTTACTGTCGTCGACGGTGTAAGGATCACCTAGATTATTTCTTCTGGTGCATAAGTCGCGTAATTACCTGTTCTTGAGAACTCGATGGCATCTTTACCGACTTTAACGCCGAACTCAATGGACGTTGTACCATCGTCTACGGGAACCTTGACGACAGCGACGACAATGGTGGAGCAGATCCCGTTGGCAACGACGACGACGTCAACATTGGAGGAGATTTCAACAGATGTGATACCACCAGCAGAAGATAGCTTAATGACTACTGAGCTGGATGTGCAGGAAACCACGACGATCGACGATACGACCTCGATGGAGACTTCAATGGATGCTGATTTGACAACTAGCGAACATCGGTGCTGTTACTGTGACAAGATTTTCTCAAACAACAGCAATGCTCGGCGACACGAGAGGAGCGAATGTGCCAAGAACCTATATCGTAAAATGTTTGTTTGTGAGAAATGTCATAAGCAGTTTGCCAGAAAAGATAATATGAAAACGCACATGAAGGCATGCAAAGGTCCTGCTGTGCGGCAGAAAGTAAAGGTTTCGGCGCAACAACGATGCATCGATGTGCATAAGAGAATGCCTGGAAATGGTACTACTGTTGCAACGCCTGTATCTGGATCGGGTCTGAAAGGATCGTCTTCATCACCACGGTATCCTTGCAGCTACTGTGATACGTCGTTCGCATTTTCCCATGATGCACGAAGACATGAGCGGAGCAAATGCGCGAAGAATCCTTCTCGCATGAAGTTTCGATGTGATGAGTGCCTTAAATGGTTTACTCGAATCGACAGTTTGCGACATCATGCGAAAAAATGTAAAGGTGGAGTCTGTGCTCCTACTGCTGAACTACCTGCCGACATTTCGACTCCTCGCTTTAGATTGGAGACACGAAAGCGTACAACCAAAAAAACAGATGTCCAGCAACCGATTATTATGACGTCTGAACATGGAACTAAACCTAAGTCTGTGTTCGGAGCATTACAAGTGAACGATAATGGCTTCTACTTGGCGCAGTCTGCATTTCGTGGAACGTTGAAAGACTACTATTATCTAAATACGTTCGGTGAGTCGAAGGACATTTGTAATTTTCTTGACGATATCAGACAGAAGATAATCAATCAGCTTACTGATGATGTAGCAACAAACGGACCTTTGAAATATAACTTGTGGTTGGACTGTTTATATGGAAAGCCATATCCGTTCGATGACGAAGTGAAGAAGTGTGCATTCAAGACATCGGCTGCAGTAATTTACAGTTCTAATGATGTGAAGCGAACTGTTAAAAACGGTATCCAGAAACTCTGTCAAGAAGAGGTGGACTATGTCTGTAAAGGTTCTGGCTGGACTCTGTCTAGTATAAACCGATTGGAGCTAAGAATTAGTCATTTCACACCGCTGCGGAACTAAATGATTATAAGATTGCTGGCTTTCGTAAGTGATCCTGTAGTAGAATAGAAATTATGTAATAAATATTATGTTTGTAAAAGAACTTGCGGTGTTTAATTCCTCGAACCTGTTACTATTATGTTAAATTGATGTTAAATTTAATTTTTTTTTGCATCATCCTAGATCGTACCAAGGACCTTAGTCGATCTAATTAATCAGTATATTGATCGGAAATTTATTTAATGAATTTTGAACTTTTTCCCGCATCTCTAGCATTACAATTACGAATTTCCAATATGTTGGTCTTGATGTCTGATAGGATGATGGTCGTAGAGGATTTAAAGTCTCTTTACGAATGTTGAACATGGTATATTGAAATTATTATTTTTTACATAAGATTAAACATTATTGCAACGATTGGGTATCGAACCGAGGGCAGGAGCGGATCGAATCAATATGTAAATTAATGAGTGATTTATTTAATGAATTTTGGAACTTTTCCCGAATTTCTAGCTAAATAATTACGGATTTTCAAGATGGCGGCCACATTTCAAGATGGCGGGTGTCACAGTAATAAATGATTACTGCACTCTAGCGGATAAGAACTAAACTAACATGTCATCGGCGCACTCTAGCCGACGATACAATGATGATGGCTTCCAGCATCGAAGACAAGATGGCGGTCATGACGTCATACTAGATGATGTTATATATGCTTTGAAAAAAAAAGTGGTGGGAGTCAGTCTGCCTGCAACCACCATTGAGGAAGGAGCCTGTCGCCATTTTTAATTTTTTTTGCACTCGTCGGGTTCGAACCGAGGACTCCGAGCTCCGTGTCGAAAAAGTATGCTTTTTAAATATTTTTTATTAAAATTTTATTATTTAATTTTTTTTATAATTTTTAAAAAAAAATTTCATTAAAATCGGATAATAAATAAAAAAGTTAAAGATGGCGGCCGTAACGGAAATTGAAACGGTGACGTCATAATCCAAGATGGCGGTCATGGTATCCTTATTCCTAGAAATGGCTTAACTGAGGCTTGAGTTAAGGATGCTTAAGCCAGTTTTAGGAATTTTCAGCCGCTGGGATTTTTAAGGACTAAAAACGGGAATTTTCCCTCGAAACGGGAAATTTTTCCCTCGAAAAAATAAATTTTTAATTTGCGGAATTTTTTGGGATTTTTTGGCGGAACTTTTTTCCACAGAAATGGTAATTTTGGCGACTTTTGAGGAATTTTGGGCAAATTTTGCCCAATTTTGGCGGATTTTGGCGATTTTTGAGGATCAAATTCAAGGTCAAGGTCAAGGTCACAACCATCCAAGATGGCCGCTGTGACGTCACAATCCAAGATGGCGGAGCCGGCACCAGGCACCACACCCAGAACCCAGATCTAGGAAATACATTTACATACTACTACTAAGGTTTCTGTCGCAGATGAAAAACAAAATTATCTGCACAATAATTGTATGAGCATTTGTGTCAGTTGATTGAGAACCCGGCAAGGCGGAAAGTGAAAATTTTTCGTGCGTGCAGCCGGCGTTCATCGATTTATAAGACGTTATCACGACAAAAAAATATTATTCTGTTTTAAAATTGTGTTAAGTGTTTAGAAGAAATATTTTGAAGTATATCTTCTTTGGGATTGAAGAGTGTGAAATTATAAGTGCGAATTTTATTGCACCGTTTTCGTGATACATTCTGTGATAGGTTTTGGACGGTGCAGAGAACTGTCGGGCCGCGGGCTCCACGTGGCAGCGTGCGGCTAAGGTTGAACCTTGCCATGCTGCAGGGATAGACGGGTTGCCTGCGCCTGACGCCACCTGACTTGCTGGCAGAGGGCAACACAACGGGGTTTGAGGTTATTGTTGTGCACCGCGCCACGTGCCATGTTCACAAGTTTTTTGAAGTATGTTTTATTTAAAAATAAATTTTGTTAAACAGTGTTATATGGGTATTGTTTAAGCTATGCAAATAAATATTTTGAAAAAAAAAATCTTGGGAGGCGATGATAGTAAAATATCAATTAAAATTTCAAGACCCATTTTTAATGCAACGATGTCGTTAAACATAGTAGGCTACTATAACTTTTCTGTCGCCAAAGAGCTATAAATAGGGACCGGAAAAATTCGCGGGTTCAATGACCTGTAGGATGAACTCCATAGTTCTACGTACACTCGGTCAAACGCCACCCACTCATTGGCTGCTGTCTTGTGAGACGTTCCAGCGAAGCAGCCTGTGATTCGATAAAGCTTTGGTTGTGTGTTTCTCATTGGTCCAGAGGTCATCCAGGTGAGTTGTGAGCCAATAGCAGAGGCATCACTAAGGTATAACGATTTGTATTTTAACCTATCGCGAAATGAACTGACGAATTTTTCCGGTCTCTATCTATAAATCGAGCACTTACGAGTCGTGGTTTAAATTGCCATATAAGTTTCACTTCTATCACGTATACTAAGTTACACGGGCGCTTTTAAGTAGATTTCAAGATAAATACTACCTATTGTAACCGTTTACATGGTGAACTTCCAGAAAATTTATATATAGTTTTTTGTTTCATGGTCAAAAAATCCGAAAACCATTGACAAATCAAAAAAAAAATATATATTATGTATAAAATTTTTGTGGACACGATAAACGTTGTATTTTTTCACAAATCACTTCCAAACTGATAAATAAAATATAATCACTGAAAATCTCAGTCGTGTTCTTTATTGGGCAAATGGTAGAAATATGGAAGATTTTTGGAAACAGAATATTCTATATGACTCCCATATATTGACAAATAACACATCAGTTTGAACATATTATAACTCGTAGGAGTAAAACCAAAAACATTTGTCTAAATACATATTCGATACAACGAACCATACCTACGAGGGGTTGTAAAACCAGAGTTGGGGAACAAAAAAATGTATAACTCCCTTAGTGTGCACAATATCGAATCAATTTTTGTACGACCAACTATTAATGCAACAGTTGAAAAATAAGAGGGATTAAAAGACAATAAATTAATGACTTCCATTAGTAAGTATAATATTAAATTTGTTCAAATTGTTTGTAAACCTTTAAAATATCATCTTAAACATTAGTCTAGAATAATTTTTAATACAACTAACAATCGATGCAAAGGTTGTATGAATAGGGGAAACAAAAATTAATTCATAACTATTTAAGTAATGGCACCGTCAAATCCTTTAAAATTTTTGGTAAATCTAATAATTTTATTATAATTTTTGTCTAAAACTATTTTTGATAATATGTGACATTGGTGCTTGGGGTTGAAAAAATAGGAAAACAATTTTTAAAAATTATAATTTTCATTCCATGTACACTATCACAAACGTTCTAATTTATTGCAAAACCGTGATTCATTATCTACAGTTTTGTCTTAAATAATTTTTAATACGATCACCATTACTGAACGGGGTGAAATAATCTGGGTTTGAATGGCAAAAAGATTCATAACTCCCATAGTAGGTACATTATCAAATCCATTAGAATTGTTTGTAAACCCTACAAATATTACCTAAAACCTTTGTCTAAAAAAATATTTTTGCAAAGTGTGGATAAAAAGGGCTTAAAATACAAAAATATATTCCGAATTCCGTTAGTAGGCACGCCTTCAAATCCGTTCAGATTGTATGTAATTCCTATAGTTGTTATCTAAAACATTTATTTGAAACAATTTTGGATAATACAAACCACTATTACACTGGATTGAACAAACATGGAGTTGGAATAAGAAAATAAATATAACTTCCCTACCATGTACACTATCGAATCCATTCTTAGTTTAGTTTAACTTTCCAAATATTTTCAAGAACTTTTGTTAAAATAAATTTTTATTTAACCATTAGTGCAAGGGAGAAAAAACAAGGTTTAAAAGTATAAAAATAATCATTACTTTTTAAAATATACCTTTATATCCTAAAATTCATCTAAAAATCGGCTGCAGCAATTGATGATGAAACATATTATTACCGTAAAACAGGGATTGAAATTAAATAAAAATTCAAAAAGGTTACTAGTATATTATTCTTAATATTTTCTTATAACTTGGCGGAAAACAGATTTTTCTATGACCACAATATTAGTTCAAGGATGGAAAATCGTTTTTGAAGGTTAAAAAAATTTAATATTTAGCTTTGTTGGCAGAATATGAAATTTGTTATAAGATATGCAATGCTGGATGCATTGAGTAAAATAAGATAATTTTTAATTAATTATTTTCTAATATTGGAATACATCAATATTTTTGTACGTACATTTAGTTAATAACATGTTCAAGGATTTTATTGAAGTTTCCGAAATATTTCGATAACAAATAGGTACTTCAAAATTTACCTACTTCTGTAGGCTGTGCTGAAAGGTATTTTTTAAATATGTTAATATGACTAGCACTCATTTTTATATGTTCAAAGTTCATTAAAATTTTAATATATATATATATATATATATGGTACTGAGGAATATTAACCATTATATTTCTCAACAGTTATCACTACTTTTAGTAAACAATTTTTAGTAAAATTTTGTGAAATATCACTATTTGTTTGTTTCTACCTTAAGAAATTAAACATTGTTTACAAAATATCCTATTAAAATAAACAGCAGCAATAAAATACAACTTGGAATATCCCCTTTTTAAATTCAATTATAAAACATTTTTTTTTAAATAACATGTCTATCCTTGGATTACAGCGCAAACCAATGTGCTCTCTTTTAAAGAAATACGAAGTATTTGAGATACGTTTGTAACAAAATATATTACCAAAACTTTTATTAACTAAAACTATTTATACTCTTGTCTTAATATTGAACAATCTTACTCTTTTGTTGCATAGTGTTCTTTTATTTTAATGTGTTAAATTCTGAATGTTTAACTTATGAGAGTAACAGTTTACTTTTCTAGGCATTTAAAAAAAAAATAACTTAGTTATCGTTAGTCAAAATCTTCTTCGCGGAGACTGTAAATCACGCGCTTACGAACACCCGTGCCACGCTATTGTTAAACCGTGTAGATGACGTACACACAAGGTAATGATACGGTGGTACAACATACTTATTACAACTACATTTAGTAAATGAAACTACTCATTCGCAAGAAATGCATCCAAAAACGTCTATTACGTCAAGGTTTCTTTATTCCATAAAAAAAAACTTTGGCACGCACTAGCCAAACTATATTTGATATTATTTAGCATCTTGGAAACATCCTCCATGAGGAAGTAAGATTTCTATGTCACCGGCTCGGTGGACCACGTCCTGCAGGACTCGAGGCAGACTACCTCCTCCACCAGGAAGTACGAGCTCCCAGTCACCGGCTCGGTGGACCACGTCCTGCAGGACTCGAGGCTGGCTACCTCCTCCACCAGGAAGTACGAGCTCCCAGTCACCGGCTCGGTGGACCACGTCCTGCAGGACTCGAGGCAGGCTACCTCCTCCTCCAGGAAGTACGAGCTCCCAGTCACCGGCTCGGTGGACCACGTCCTGCAGGACTCGAGGCAGACTACCTCCTCCACCAGGAAGTACGAGCTCCCAGTCACCGGCTCGGTGGACCACGTCCTGCAGGACTCGAGGCAGACTACCTCCTCCACCAGGAAGTACGAGCTCCCAGTCACCGGCACGGTGGACCACGTCCTGCAAGACTCGAGGCAGACTACCTCCTCCACCAGGAAGTACGAGCTCCCAGTCACCGGCTCGGTGGACCACGTCCTGCAGGACTCGAGGCAGACTACCTCCTCCACCAGGAAGTACGAGCTCCCAGTCACCGGCTCGGTGGACCACGTCCTGCAGGACTCGAGGCAGACTACCTCCTCCACCAGGAAGTACGAGCTCCCAGTCACCGGCTCGGTGGACCACGTCCTGCAAGACTCGAGGCAGACTACCTCCTCCACCAGGAAGTACGAGCTCCCAGTCACCGGCTCGGTGGACCACGTCCTGCAGGACTCGAGGCAGACTACCTCCTCCACCAGGAAGTACGAGCTCCCAGTCACCGGCTCGGTGGACCACGTCCTGCAGGACTCGAGGCAGACTACCTCCTCCACCAGGAAGTACGAGCTCCCAGTCACCGGCTCGGTGGACCACGTCCTGCAGGACTCGAGGCAGACTACCTCCTCCACCAGGAAGTACGAGCTCCCAGTCACCGGCTCGGTGGACCACGTCCTGCAGGACTCGAGGCAGACTACCTCCTCCACCAGGAAGTACGAGCTCCCAGTCACCGGCTCGGTGGACCACGTCCTGCAGGACTCGAGGCAAACTACCTCCTCCACCAGGAAGTACGAGCTCCCAGTCACCGGCTCGGTGGACCACGTCCTGCAGGACTCGAGGCAGACTACCTCCTCCACCAGGAAGTACGAGCTCCCAGTCACCGGCTCGGTGGACCACGTCCTGCAAGACTGGAGGCAGACTACCTCCTCCACCAGGAAGTACGAGCTCCCAGTCACCGGCTCGGTGGACCACGTCCTGCAGGACTCGAGGCAGACTACCTCCTCCACCAGGAAGTACGAGCTCCCAGTCACCGGCTCGGTGGACCACGTCCTGCAGGACTCGAGGCAGACTACCTCCTCCACCAGGAAGTACGAGCTGCCAGTCACCGGCTCGGTGGACCACGTCCTGCAGGACTCGAGGCAGACTACCTCCTCCACCAGGAAGTACGAGATCCCAGTCACCGGCTCGGTGGACCACGTCCTGCAGGACTCGAGGCAGACTACCTCCTCCACCAGGAAGTACGAGCTGCCAGTCACCGGCTCGGTGGACCACGTCCTGCAGGACTCGAGGCAGACTACCTCCTCCACCAGGAAGTACGAGATCCCAGTCACCGGCTCGGTGGACCACGTCCTGCAGGACTCGAGGTAGGCTACCTCCTCCACCAGGAAGTACGAGCTCCCAGTCACCGGCTCGGTGGACCACGTCCTGCAGGACTCGAGGCAGACTACCTCCTCCACCAGGAAGTACGAGCTGCCAGTCACCGGCTCGGTGGACCACGTCCTGCAGGACTCGAGGCAGACTACCTCCTCCACCAGGAAGTACGAGCTCCCAGTCACCGGCTCGGTGGACCACGTCCTGCAGGACTCGAGGCAGGCTACCTCCTCCTCCAGGAAGTACGAGCTCCCAGTCACCGGCTCGGTGGACCACGTCCTGCAGGACTCGAGGCAGACTACCTCCTCCACCAGGAAGTACGAGCTCCCAGTCACCGGCTCGGGGGAACAACTCCTGCAGGACTCGAGGTAGGCTACCTCCTCCACCAGGAAGTACGAGCTGCCAGTCACCGGCTCGGTGGACCACGTCCTGCAGGACTCGAGGCAGACTACCTCCTCCACCAGGAAGTACGAGCTGCCAGTCAGCGGCTCGGTGGACCACGTCCTGCAGGACTCGAGGCAGACTACCTCCTCCACCAGGAAGTACGAGATCCCAGTCACCGGCTCGGTGGACCACGTCCTGCAGGACTCGAGGCAGGCTACCTCCTCCACCAGGAAGTACGAGCTGCCAGTCACCGGCTCGGTGGACCACGTCCTGCAGGACTCGAGGCAGACTACCTCCTCCACCAGGAAGTACGAGCTGCCAGTCACCGGCTCGGTGGACCACGTCCTGCAGGACTCGAGGCAGACTACCTCCTCCACCAGGAAGTACGAGATCCCAGTCACCGGCTCGGTGGACCACGTCCTGTAGGACTCGAGGCAGACTACCTCCTCCACCAGGAAGTACGAGCTGCCAGTCACCGGCTCGGTGGACCACGTCCTGCAGGACTCGAGGCAGACTACCTCCTCCACCAGGAAGTACGAGCTGCCAGTCACCGGCTCGGTGGACCACGTCCTGCAGGACTCGAGGCAGACTACCTCCTCCACCAGGAAGTACGAGATCCCAGTCACCGGCTCGGTGGACCACGTCCTGCAGGACTCGAGGCAGGCTACCTCCTCCACCAGGAAGTACGAGCTGCCAGTCACCGGCTCGGTGGACCACGTCCTGCAGGACTCGAGGCAGGCTACCTCCTCCTCCAGGAAGTACGAGCTCCCAGTCACCGGCTCGGTGGACCACGTCCTGCAGGACTCGAGGCAGACTACCTCCTCCACCAGGAAGTACGAGCTCCCAGTCACCGGCTCGGTGGACCACGTCCTGCAGGACTCGAGGCAGGCTACATCCTCCTCCAGGAAGTACGAGCTCCCAGTCACCGGCTCGGTGGACCACGTCCTGCATGACTCGAGGCAGGCTACCTCCTCCACCAGGAAGTACGAGCTGCCAGTCACCGGCTCGGTGGACCACGTCCTGCAGGACTCGAGGCAGACTACCTCCTCCACCAGGAAGTACGAGCTGCCAGTCACCGGCTCGGTGGACCACGTCCTGCAGGACTCGAGGCAGACTACCTCCTCCTCCAGGAAGTACGAGCTCCCAGTCACCGGCTCGGTGGACCACGTCCTGCAGGACTCGAGGCAGGCTACCTCCTCCACCAGGAAGTACGAGCTGCCAGTCACCGGCTCGGTGGACCACGTCCTGCAGGACTCGAGGCAGACTACCTCCTCCACCAGGAAGTACGAGCTGCCAGTCACCGGCTCGGTGGACCACGTCCTGCAGGACTCGAGGCAGACTACCTCCTCCACCAGGAAGTAAGAGCTGCCAGTCACCGGCTCGGTGGACCACGTCCTGCAGGACTCGAGGCAGACTACCTCCTCCACCAGGAAGTACGAGATCCCAGTCACCGGCTCGGTGGACCACGTCCTGCAGGACTCGAGGCAGGCTACCTCCTCCACCAGGAAGTACGAGCTGCCAGTCACCGGCTCAGTGGACCACGTCCTGCAGGACTCGAGGCAGGCTACCTCCTCCTCCAGGAAGTACGAGCTCCCAGTCACCGGCTCGGTGGACCACGTCCTGCAGGACTCGAGGCAGACTACCTCCTCCACCAGGAAGTACGAGCTCCCAGTCACCGGCTCGGTGGACCACGTCCTGCAGGACTCGAGGCAGGCTACCTCCTCCTCCAGGAAGTACGAGCTCCCAGTCACCGGCTCGGTGGACCACGTCCTGCAGGACTCGAGGCAGACTACCTCCTCCACCAGGAAGTACGAGCTCCCAGTCACCGGCTCGGTGGACCACGTCCTGCAGGACTCGAGGCAGACTACCTCCTCCACCAGGAAGTACGAGCTCCCAGTCACCGGCTCGGTGGACCACGTCCTGCAGGACTCGAGGCAGACTACCTCCTCCACCAGGAAGTACGAGCTCCCAGTCACCGGCTCGGTGGACCACGTCCTGCAGGACTCGAGGCAGACTACCTCCTCCACCAGGAAGTACGAGCTCCCAGTCACCGGCTCGGTGGACCACGTCCTGCAGGACTCGAGGCAGACTACCTCCTCCACCAGGAAGTACGAGCTCCCAGTCACCGGCTCGGTGGACCACGTCCTGCAGGACTCGAGGCAGACTACCTCCTCCACCAGGAAGTACGAGCTCCCAGTCACCGGCTCGGTGGACCACGTCCTGCAGGACTCGAGGCAGACTACCTCCTCCACCAGGAAGTACGAGCTGCCAGTCACCGGCTCGGTGGACCACGTCCTGCAGGACTCGAGGCAGACTACCTCCTCCACCAGGAAGTACGAGCTCCCAGTCACCGGCTCGGTGGACCACGTCCTGCAGGACTCGAGGCAGACTACCTCCTCCACCAGGAAGTACGAGCTCCCAGTCACCGGCTCGGTGGACCACGTCCTGCAGGACTCGAGGCAGACTACATCCTCCACCAGGAAGTACGAGCTCCCAGTCACCGGCTCGGTGGACCACGTCCTGCAGGACTCGAGGCAGACTACCTCCTCCACCAGGAAGTACGAGCTCCCAGTCTCCGGCTCGGTGGACCACGTCCTGCAGGACTCGAGGCAGACTACCTCCTCCACCAGGAAGTACGAGCTCCCAGTCACCGGCTCGGTGGACCACGTCCTGCAAGACTCGAGGCAGACTACCTCCTCCATCAGGAAGTACGAGCTCCCAGTCACCGGCTCGGTGGACCACGTCCTGCAGGACTCGAGGCAGACTACCTCCTCCACCAGGAAGTACGAGCTCCCAGTCACCGGCTCGGTGGACACGTCCTGTAGGACTCGAGGCAGGCTACCTCCTCCACCAGGAAGTACGAGCTGACAGTCTCCGGCTCGGTGGACCACGTCCTGCAAGACTCGAGGCTGGCTACCTCCTCCACCAGGAAGTACGAGCTCCCAGTCACCGGCTCGGTGGACCACGTCCTGCAAGACTCGAGGCAGACTACCTCCTCCATCAGGAAGTACAAGCTCCCAGTCACCTGCTCGGTGGACCACGTCCTGCAGGACTCGAGGCAGACTACCTCCTCCACCAGGAAGTACGAGCTCCCAGTCACCGGCTCGGTGGACCGCGTCCTGTAGGACTCGAGGCAGGCTACCTCCTCCACCAGGAAGTACGAGCTGACATCTTCCGGCTCGGTGGACCACGTCCTGCAAGACTCGAGGCTGGCTACCTCCTCCACCAGGAAGTACGAGCTCCCAGTCACCGGCTCGGTGGACCACGTCCTGCAAGACTCGAGGCAGACTACCTCCTCCACCAGGAAGTACGAGCTCCCAGTCACCGGCTCGGTGGACCACGTCCTGCAGGACTCGAGGCAGACTACCTCCTCCACCAGGAAGTACGAGCTCCCAGTCACCGGCTCGGTGGACCACGTCATGCAGGACTCGAGGCAGGCTACATCCTCCTCCAGGAAGTACGAGCTCAAAGTCACCGGCTCGGTGGACCACGTCCTGCAGGACTCGAGGCAGGCTACCTCCTCCACCAGGAAGTACGAGCTCCCAGTCACCGGCTCGGTGGACCACGTCCTGCAGGACTCGAGGCAGACTACCTCCTCCACCAGGAAGTACGAGCTGCCAGTCACCGGCTCGGTGGACCACGTCCTGCAGGACTCGAGGCAGACTACCTCCTCCTCCAGGAAGTACGAGCTCCCAGTCACCGGCTCGGTGGACCACGTCCTGCAGGACTCGAGGCAGGCTACCTCCTCCACCAGGAAGTACGAGCTGCCAGTCACCGGCTCGGTGGACCACGTCCTGCAGGACTCGAGGCAGACTACCTCCTCCACCAGGAAGTACGAGCTGCCAGTCACCGGCTCGGTGGACCACGTCCTGCAGGACTCGAGGCAGACTACCTCCTCCACCAGGAAGTAAGAGCTGCCAGTCACCGGCTCGGTGGACCACGTCCTGCAGGACTCGAGGCAGACTACCTCCTCCACCAGGAAGTACGAGATCCCAGTCACCGGCTCGGTGGACCACGTCCTGCAGGACTCGTGGCAGGCTACCTCCTCCACCAGGAAGTACGAGCTGCCAGTCACCGGCTCGGTGGACCACGTCCTGCAGGACTCGAGGCAGGCTACCTCCTCCTCCAGGAAGTACGAGCTCCCAGTCACCGGCTCGGTGGACCACGTCCTGCAGGACTCGAGGCAGACTACCTCCTCCACCAGGAAGTACGAGCTCCCAGTCACCGGCTCGGTGGACCACGTCCTGCAGGACTCGAGGCAGGCTACCTCCTCCTCCAGGAAGTACGAGCTCCCAGTCACCGGCTCGGTGGACCACGTCCTGCAGGACTCGAGGCAGACTACCTCCTCCACCAGGAAGTACGAGCTCCCAGTCACCGGCTCGGTGGACCACGTCCTGCAGGACTCGAGGCAGACTACCTCCTCCACCAGGAAGTACGAGCTCCCAGTCACCGGCTCGGTGGACCACGTCCTGCAGGACTCGAGGCAGACTACCTCCTCCACCAGGAAGTACGAGCTCCCAGTCACCGGCTCGGTGGACCACGTCCTGCAGGACTCGAAGCAGACTACCTCCTCCACCAGGAAGTACGAGCTCTAGTCACCGGCTCGGTGGACCACGTCCTGCAGGACTCGAGGCAGACTACCTCCTCCACCAGGAAGTACGAGCTCCCAGTCACCGGCTCGGTGGACCACGTCCTGCAGGACTCGAGGCAGACTACCTCCTCCACCAGGAAGTACGAGCTCCCAGTCACCGGCTCGGTGGACCACGTCCTGCAGGACTCGAGGCAGACTACCTCCTCCACCTGGAAGTACGAGCTCCCAGTCACCGGCTCGGTGGACACGTCCTGTAGGACTCGAGGCAGGCTACCTCCTCCACCAGGAAGTACGAGCTGACAGTCTCCGGCTCGGTGGACCACGTCCTGCAAGACTCGAGGCTGGCTACCTCCTCCACCAGGAAGTACGAGCTCCCAGTCACCGGCTCGGTGGACCACGTCCTGCAAGACTCGAGGCAGACTACCTCCTCCATCAGGAAGTACGAGCTCCCAGTCACCGGCTCGGTGGACCACGTCCTGCAGGACTCGAGGCAGACTACCTCCTCCACCAGGAAGTACGAGCTCCCAGTCACCGGCTCGGTGGACACGTCCTGTAGGACTCGAGGCAGGCTACCTCCTCCACCAGGAAGTACGAGCTGACAGTCTCCGGCTCGGTGGACCACGTCCTGCAAGACTCGAGGCTGGCTACCTCCTCCACCAGGAAGTACGAGCTCCCAGTCACCGGCTCGGTGGACCACGTCCTGCAAGACTCGAGGCAGACTACCTCCTCCATCAGGAAGTACGAGCTCCCAACACCGGCTCGGTGGACCACGTCCTGCAGGACTCGAGGCAGACTACCTCCTCCACCAGGAAGTACGAGCTCCCAGTCACCGGCTCGGTGGACCGCGTCCTGTAGGACTCGAGGCAGGCTACCTCCTCCAGCAGGAAGTACGAGCTGACAGTCTCCGGCTCGGTGGACCACGTCCTGCAAGACTCGAGGCTGGCTACCTCCTCCACCAGGAAGTACGAGCTCCCAGTCACCGGCTCGGTGGACCACGTCCTGCAAGACTCGAGGCAGACTACCTCCTCCATCAGGAAGTACGAGCTCCCAGTCACCGGCTCGGTGGACCGCGTCCTGCAGGACTCGAGGCAGACTACCTCCTCCACCAGGAAGTACGAGCTCCCAGTCACCGGCTCGGTGGACCACGTCCTGCAGGACTCGAGGCAGACTACCTCCTCCACCAGAAAGTACGAGCTCCCAGTCACCGGCTCGGTGGACCATGTCTTTCAGGACTCGAGGCAGGCTACCTCCTCCACCAGGAAGTACGAGCTCCCAGTCACCGGCTCGGTGGACCACGTCCTGCAGGACTCGAGGCAGGCTACCTCCTCCACCAGGAAGTACGAGCTCCCAGTCACCGGCTCGGTGGACCACGTCCTGCAGGACTCGAGGCAGACTACCTCCTCCACCAGGAAGTACGAGCTCCCAGTCACCGGCTCGGTGGACCACGTCCTCCAGGACTCGAGGCAGACTACCTCCTCCACCAGGAAGTACGAGCTCCCAGTCACCGGCTCGGTGGACCACGTCCTGCAGGACTCGAGGCAGACTACCTCCTCCACCAGGAAGTACGAGCTCCCAGTCACCGGCTCGGTGGACCACTTCCTGCAGGACTCGAGGCAGACTACCTCCTCCACCAGGCAGTACGAGCTCCCAGTCACCGGCTCGGTGGACCACGTCCTGCAGGACTCGAGGCAAGCTACCTCCTCCACCAGGAAGTACGAGCTGCCAGTCACCGGCTCGGTGGACCACGTCCTGCAGGAATCGAGGCAGACTACCTCCTCCTCCAGGAAGTACGAGCTCCCAGTCACCGGCTCGGTGGACCACGTCCTGCAGGACTCGAGGCAGACTACCTCCTCCACCAGGAAGTACGAGCTCCCAGTCACCGGCTCGGTGGACCACGACCTGCAGGACTCGAGGCAGACTACCTCCTCCACCAGGAAGTACGAGCTCCCAGTCACCGGCTCGGTGGACCACGTCCTGCAGGACTCGAGGCAGACTACCTCCTCCACCAGGAAGTACGAGCTCCCAGTCACCGGCTCGGTGGACCACGTCCTGCAGGACTCGAGGCAGACTACCTCCTCCACCAGGAAGTACGAGCTCCCAGTGACCGGCTCGGTGGACCACGTCCTGCAGGACTCCAGGCAGGCTACCTCCTCCTCCAGGAAGTACGAACTCCCAGTCACCGGCTCGGTGGACCACGTCATGCAGGACTCAAGGCAGACTACCTCCTCCACCAGGAAGTACGAGCTGCCAGTCACCGGCTCGGTGGACCACGTCCTGCAGGACTCGAGGCAGACTACCTCCTCTACCAGGAAGTACGAGATCCCAGTCACCGGCTCGGTGGACCACGTCCTGCAGGACTCGAGGTAGGCTACCTCCTCCACCAGGAAGTGTGAACTCCCAGTCACCGGCTCGGTGGACCACGTCCTGTAGGACTCGAGGCAGGCTACCTCCTCCACCAGGAAGTACGAGCTGCCAGTCACCGGCTCGGTTGACCACGTCCTGCAGGACTCGAGGCAGGCTACCTCCTCCTCCAGGAAGTACGAGCTCCCAGTCACCGGCTCGGTGGACCACGTCCTGCAGGACTCGAAGCAGGCTACCTCCTCCACCAGGAAGTACGAGCTCCCAGTCACCGGCTCGGTGGACCACGTCCTGCAGGACTCGAGGCAGGCTACCTCCTCCTCCAGGAAGTACGAGCTCCCAGTCACCGGCTCGGTGGACCACGTCATGCAGGACTCGAGGCAGGCTACATCCTCCTCCAGGAAGTACGAGCTCCCAGTCACCGGCTCGGTGGACCACGTCCTGCAGGACTCGAGGCAGGCTACCTCCTCCACCAGGAAGTACGAGCTCCCAGTCACCGGCTCGGTGGACCACGTCCTGCAGGACTCGAGGCAGACTACCTCCTCCACCAGGAAGTACGAGCTGCCAGTCACCGGCTCGGTGGACCACGTCCTGCAGGACTCGAGGCAGACTACCTCCTCCTCCAGGAAGTACGAGCTCCCAGTCACCGGCTCGGTGGACCACGTCCTGCAGGACTCGAGGCAGGCTACCTCCTCCACCAGGAAGTACGAGCTGCCAGTCACCGGCTCGGTGGACCACGTCCTGCAGGACTCGAGGCAGACTACCTCCTCCACCAGGAAGTAAGAGCTGCCAGTCACCGGCTCGGTGGACCACGTCCTGCAGGACTCGAGGCAGACTACCTCCTCCACCAGGAAGTACGAGATCCCAGTCACCGGCTCGGTGGACCACGTCCTGCAGGACTCGAGGCAGGCTACCTCCTCCACCAGGAAGTACGAGCTGCCAGTCACCGGCTCGGTGGACCACGTCCTGCAGGACTCGAGGCAGGCTACCTCCTCCTCCAGGAAGTACGAGCTCCCAGTCACCGGCTCGGTGGATCACGTCCTGCAGGACTCGAGGCAGACTACCTCCTCCACCAGGAAGTACGAGCTCCCAGTCACCGGCTCGGTGGACCACGTCCTGCAGGACTCGAGGCAGGCTACCTCCTCCTCCAGGAAGTACGAGCTCCCAGTCACCGGCTCGGTGGACCACGTCCTGCAGGACTCGAGGCAGACTACCTCCTCCACCAGGAAGTACGAGCTCCCAGTCACCGGCTCGGTGGACCACGTCCTGCAGGACTCGAGGCAGACTACCTCCTCCACCAGGAAGTACGAGCTCCCAGTCACCGGCTCGGTGGACCACGTCCTGCAGGACTCGAGGCAGACTACCTCCTCCACCAGGAAGTACGAGCTCCCAGTCACCGGCTCGGTGGACCACGTCCTGCAGGACTCGAGGCAGACTACCTCCTCCACCAGGAAGTACGAGCTCCCAGTCACCGGCTCGGTGGACCACGTCCTGCAGGACTCGAGGCAGACTACCTCCTCCACCAGGAAGTACGAGCTCCCAGTCACCGGCTTGGTGGACCACGTCCTGCAGGACTCGAGGCAGACTACCTCCTCCACCAGGAAGTACGAGCTCCCAGTCACCGGCTCGGTGGACCACGTCCTGCAGGACTCGAGGCAGACTACCTCCTCCACCAGGAAGTACGAGCTGCCAGTCACCGGCTCGGTGGACCACGTCCTGCAGGACTCGAGGCAGACTACCTCTTCCACCAGGAAGTACGAGCTCCCAGTCACCGGCTCGGTGGACCACGTCCTGCAGGACTCGAGGCAGACTACCTCCTCCACCAGGAAGTACGAGCTCCCAGTCACCGGCTCGGTGGACCACGTCCTGCAGGACTCGAGGCAGACTACCTCCTCCACCAGGAAGTACGAGCTCCCAGTCACCGGCTCGGTGGACCACGTCCTGCAGGACTCGAGGCAGACTACCTCCTCCACCAGGAAGTACGAGCTCCCAGTCACCGGCTCGGTGGACCGCGTCCTGCAGGACTCGAGGCAGACTACCTCCTCCACCAGGAAGTACGAGCTCCCAGTCACCGGCTCGGTGGACCACGTCCTGCAGGACTCGAGGCAGACTACCTCCTCCACCAGGAAGTACGAGCTCCCAGTCACCGGCTCGGTGGACCACGTCCTGCAGGACTCGAGGCAGACTACCTCCTCCACCAGGAAGTACGAGCTCCCAGTCACCGGCTCGGTGGACCACGTCCTGCAGGACTCGAGGCAGACTACCTCCTCCACCAGGAAGTACGAGCTGCCAGTCACCGGCTCGGTAGACCACGTCCTGCAGGACTCGAGGCAGACTACCTCCTCCACCAGGAAGTACGAGCTCCCAGTCACCGGCTCGGTGGACCACGTCCTGCAGGACTCGAGGCAGACTACCTCCTCCACCAGGAAGTACGAGCTCCCAGTCACCGGCTCGGTGGACCACGTCCTGCAGGACTCGAGGCAGACTACCTCCTCCACCAGGAAGTACGAGCTCCCAGTCACCGGCTCGGTGGACCACGTCCTGCAGGACTCGAGGCAGACTACCTCCTCCACCAGGAAGTACGAGCTCCCAGTCACCGGCTCGGTGGACCGCGTCCTGCAGGACTCGAGGCAGACTACCTCCTCCACCAGGAAGTACGAGCTCCCAGTCACCGGCTCGGTGGACCACGTCCTGCAGGACTCGAGGCAGACTACCTCCTCCACCAGGAAGTACGAGCTGCCAGTCACCGGCTCGGTGGACCACGTCATGCAGGACTCGAGGCAGGCTACCTCCTCCTCCAGGAAGTACGAGCTCCCAGTCACCGGCTCGGTGGACCACGTCCTGCAGGACTCGAGGCAGACTACCTCCTCCTCCAGGAAGTACGAGCTCCCAGTCACCGGCTCGGTGGACCACGTCCTGCAGGACTCGAGGCAGACTACCTCCTCCACCAGGAAGTACGAGCTCCCAGTCACCGGCTCGGTGGACCACGTCCTGCAGGACTCGAGGCAGACTACCTCCTCCACCAGGAAGTACAAGCTCCCAGTCACCGGCTCGGTGGACCACGTCCTGCAGGACTCGAGGCAGACTACCTCCTCCACCAGGAAGTACGAGCTGCCAGTCACCGGCTCGGTGGACCACGTCCTGCAGGACTCGAGGCAGACTACCTCCTCCACCAGGAAGTACAAGCTCCCAGTCACCGGCTCGGTGGACCACGTCCTGCAGGACTCGAGGCAGACTACCTCCTCCACCAGGAAGTACGAGCTCCCAGTCACCGGCTCGGTGGACCACGTCCTGCAGGACTCGAGGCAGACTACCTCCTCCACCAGGAAGTACAAGCTCCCAGTCACCGGCTCGGTGGACCACGTCCTGCAGGACTCGAGGCAGACTACCTCCTCCACCAGGAAGTACGAGCTCCCAGTCACCGGCTCGGTGGACCACGTCCTGTAGTACTCGAGGCAGACTACCTCCTCCACCAGGAAGTACGAGCTGCCAGTCACCGGCTCGGTGGACCACGTCATGCAGGACTCGAGGCAGGCTACCTCCTCCTCCAGGAAGTACGAGCTCCCAGTCACCGGCTCGGTGGATCACGTCCTGCAGGACTCGAGGCAGACTACCTCCTCCTCCAGGAAGTACGAGCTCCCAGTCACCGGCTCGGTGGACCACGTCCTGCAGGACTCGAGGCAGACTACCTCCTCCACCAGGAAGTACGAGCTCCCAGTCACCGGCTCGGTGGACCACGTCCTGCAGGACTCGAGGCAGACTACCTCCTCCACCAGGAAGTACGAGCTCCCAGTCACCGGCTCGGTGGACCACGTCCTGCAGGACTCGAGGCAGACTACCTCCTCCTCCAGGAAGTACGAGCTCCCAGTCACCGGCTCGGTGGACCACGTCCTGCAGGACTCGAGGCAGACTACCTCCTCCACCAGGAAGTACAAGCTCCCAGTCACCGGCTCGGTGGACCACGTCCTGCAGGACTCGAGGCAGACTACCTCCTCCACCAGGAAGTACGAGCTCCCAGTCACCGGCTCGGTGGACCACGTCCTGCAGGACTCGAGGCAGACTACCTCCTCCACCAGGAAGTACGAGCTCCCAGTCACCGGCTCGGTGGACCACGTCCTGCAGGACTCGAGGCAGGCTATCTCCTCCACCAGGAAGTACGAGCTGCCAGTCACCGGCTTGGTGGACTACGTCCTGCAGGACTCGAGGCAGGCTACGTCTTTCACCCGGAAGACCGCGCGTCGACCACGAGACTGTGACAGTCTCCTTTCGTTGTCTCCACTTAGTTTAGTTGAAGCTCGCGTTGCTAGCATTCAGACGAGATTGGAGAGAAAGGCCTTAGTGTAATACTGTCGCACAATCGCCGTCGCGTGACATAGAATACCTGCTTTGGTGGCTGAGATACCGCATACACTCCGAGCATTCTTCACCACAAAGAGCTTGTCTGTTGCATTACAATATAGAGGAAAAAAACATACAATGAATGAGCACTGAGCCGTTAACAAAGTAAGAGTTTACTATATTCTTTGCGAACCCTTTCACTTAAATGTTTCGTGCATGCATACGTGCACAGCAAACCTTAGGTTTTGCTTTGCTAATATCCAAGTTGTATTCTTAATTTTAACTTACTGGTCGAATATTTAAAGAATCATCTGAAGAATTTGATAGTCCATGACTTATGTAATGGCTGTAAGTTGACATAGATGTGCGTAGTTAAAATTTTTCTTTAAAGGTTACCTTAAAATAATTTTTGAGAGCAAAACATATTGTATGAACGCATTGGATAGCAAATACACATGAGCTTTACAGTTTACCTCTTGTGGTGCCTTACAAATTAAACTATCGCAACTCTTTCTGGATAAAAAGAGGGGTCCATTCCAATCAGGATATATTATCGAAAATTTTATTGTCTAATAAATTTACACAAGTTTCAAGAACACCAACGGGAGTCAATATTTGGTGATTAGTGTGACTAAAAGAAAATCGACTAAAAACCTGGCTTTATTTTACATTCTTTAAAGGAGTGTTTTAGTTGTTTATTAACGTTACTGGAATCAGTTTTGAAACCACAGATGTATGCATGTTACCACGTGCATGAATTATGCTTTTTTTGCCATTTTTTTTAGTTTATCAATTTTTGTTGTGTAAATGCATTGTTTTTTTTAACATATATGGCTCCAGGCTGGAGCACCCTTATCGATAATGTGGCAATTGGTTTTGAATGAAAATTGTTTACGTGCAGAACCTTGCGTGAGTGATAACCAAACATATTTTCTGGCAATGAACGATTTCGTTAAGCCATTCAAATATGACTTCGATGTAAAATCGTTCACTGCTTTAATGTCGATTTTGATGCCAGGAATAGTAAAAATATGAAAGGAAACTTAGTAAAACTTACTTTTCTCCAGTCCGCTGACTAATGTGGTAAGATTGGGCGGGCGTGTGTTTACCAGGAAAACTAAAAGTGGGTGGCACAGCTTGAGAGCAGAGCGCAGTGCTTGTGGTTTGTGTCTCAGGAGTGACCCCCGAGACACGTCTCTGAGACAGCTGCTGAGACAGCTGCTGAGACAGCAGCTGAGCTGGCCGCTTCCCGCAGACGGCTGCCATGTTCTCTGGCACAACAGACATTTCCTCTGAGAACCAGTATGTGTGAACAACAGGATACACATACTTTAACTTCTAACAGTTCAGAACGTTCATTTACTGAAATAATAAATACTTAGGCCCTAAGAGAGCACAAATAAAGTATAGTTTAAGATTCTTTTTGAAGGAGTTTGGAGACGACAATTATGCTTAAAAATTTAATTGAATGAAATAAAAAGCTTAAGTCGTATCGACAAGAAAAAAAAGTTACTGGAAAAAAAATTAAGTAACTGTGGGTAATAATTTTAAAAACCTGAAATTTGTATAGTCAATATAATACTTCGTTTTAAATTTTATTATATGGCAGTAGTAAAATAAATGAATTAATGGTGATTTAACTTAAAAACAACTCCACTAATGCCTTGTGCTTAGTTTATACTAACACTTTTCTTCAAGCTTAAAACATTTTTTAGTAAACTACTTCCTTTCTTAACATAAATAGGTTATATGAGAACCATATTGTATACTTAACTACAAACTCTAATTGAAACAAATAATTATTGATTATTTTTCCAGTTAAATATCGTATGAGTTTCAACATATGTATGATTGTTTTAAATAAACATACACTTTAGAAAGTTCAGGACTGTACTGTTATTGTTAGTGTTTGTGATACAATTGAAAGATGGATTGGTGGTCACATAGAGTACCTTATTAAGTGGTTCAAACCAGATAATTTGTAAACGACCTTTAACACGTTTTTTTCTGGGGGCAAAAATTTTGGTATTCAATTGAAAAATGCATTATGACTGAAAAATATTTAGGCAAGATGAATACCATAAACTATTTTGTTGTGACAAAAAAAGATGTTCCTTGATTGTAAAAGCAAATCTTTATGGATATACTAAAATAAATAAATAATTTTTTTGTATAATATTCCTTACATTCAATATTTAATGCTGCGTTTCATTTAAATATAACAAAATTTTAAATCAATATTTTTTTCAATCACAGTAACTCATAATTTTAAATATTTTTTTTGATTTAGTTGTACAACTATAAATAAATATGAAATGACAAAATTATTATGTAACATAAGCATATGTTTTGCTCTCCGGCTACTTCATGTAAAATAATAATTTGAATTCAGTTTACAGAAATTTAAAGATTCACTTTGGAAATAATAGGAATAAATAAATAATGTTCAATACAAAGAACACTCTCTTAACAAAATTGAATAAAAATATTTATGTGTTAATGTCTATATTTATTAGTATCCACTTAAATTCACTGTTAGAGCTATTTAATATGAGGTAAAATTCATTAAAATAACTGCTTATTCAAACAAATAATTCAAGGCAATTTACAGATGAGCTAATAGAAGTTAAATATGTATAAATCATATCTAAAAATTTTTAAAACATCTCCGAGAAGTATGCAAATAGAAAAAATTTTAAGTTTTGTATTTTTTGTAGCTTTACTCATAATATTGCCATATTATTAAAATTTTAGTGGCAACGGTTTCAAACACACAAAAAAACCTTTTTACACAAAAGTAATGGCACTTTATTTAAATAGAACATCAGTAAGTACAATTTTTATGCGTAACATTCAGATTTTATAAATAATACCAAACTGAAATATAGAACACTTTTCTGGGAATGAGTTTATTAATGGTGTACCGACGACATAAAACCGTTACTAAAGCAAAACCATTTTATGTATTCTAGTCAGCTTTCCACTAAGAAAATTACAGATAAAGCGATTACCAGCGATACCGCCTTTCGCAATAACGAGCGAACTGCACAGCCTTGGTTCGATAACAACCTTGAAATATGAAATGTGAACATAATCATTGAATACGTTATGTGTTTTGAAAATAAGTGGTCAAGTCACCTTAACCCTTGGAGATTGTTCCAGTCTCTACTGCCAACCATGCTGGGGAATGCTTCCGTACTGAAGTCGGCCTTTCTGGGCCAAGAAAAAGTTGTTTATTTCCCTTCAGCCCCATACAGCGGAGGGCAAAACACAGCTGTCTATTCTTACGTGGTAATCAACTCAACTGCGACGACTGTATTCACTCAAAATGTCTCTGCTCTGATAGTTCCATCTTTTGCGCCATCAATTTTACCAATATAATAATAGCTACCATATAATTTTCTACATTTGGTTAAGAGAAATGAGCTGTTAAGGGGTCCGCCTCGTCACGGGTGTGTGTGTGTGTGTTAGTGAGGCGGGATGATAAGCGCGACGCTCGCTGGTGCTTCTAGCGCGGTGTCTCCTCTGGACTGGCGCGCAGTCTTCTCGTCGTCACATGATAACTGTGATACCTGAGCGGTGACCGTAACATTATATGGCGGAGAAATGAAGATAAAGGTGTAATGCAAGTCCCTTAAGTGCTTTCAAGAATCTGTAATGGTTGTTTTACGCCTAAAAATCACTCTGAAAACATGTGTTTTAGTCATTTTAACGCTTCTAAAAATATGGTTTAAAAACTTAATCCAAAATCAAAAGTACTTTTTGGCCATAGATGAACTATTATATGATTTTGGTAAACAGACCCCACTCGGATATCTTGAGTAGTTTTGAAATCGCGTTGTTTTTCCTGAAGCTCTGCAAACCGCATGTGTGCCCAGGTAGGCGGAGCCCTTAACGTTTTTCATATTTGTTTGAAAATAAATGATATTTTTAATATTGTTTTTTATTAAGTTGTCTTTTAACAAAAAAAAATATGTTTCGGGAAAATTGTAATTTTTGTAAAATCGTAATCAATAAATGGTATTACCATAGTTAGGTAAGTCATTTTTTTTGTCTTCTCAATAATGCACTTTTTGCAACAATAATAAATGCGATAACTCCTTCCACTCGGAGTATGACGGTCGTCCCCACACCCGCCGCACCTGACAAGCAGCGCCGCGACCACGTGACCGGCCGAACCTAGACATCGGGAGGGGGCAGCCAATGGGTGGGCGAGAGCGCCGTCTAATGCGGCAGTCGCTGCGCGGAGTGCGGCCCGAGCGGACGTCAAGCACCGCGTCTAGTGTCTCGGCTCTGCTCTAGCTGCTCTAGCTGCTCTAGCTGCTCTAGCTGCTCCAGCTGCTCTACTGCGAGTGGTGTGACGTGTTCGGTGTTGGAACTAGCCTTACCGGCGAATACCAAGCGTTCAACGTGCTGCCTTCGTGGCCGAGAGAGGCTGTCATCGGACAGCTCAACACGGTATGTTCCGACAGTGGCAACATGATCGCATGATCCACCTACTAAAAAAAAATTATTTTCTCTATGTGTTTTATATGAAAGACCGCTAAAAGAATTATCAATTGGTATTTTACGAATTTTTTTTAAGTTAATTTTTAAGTAAAATAAAGTCAGCTGATAAATTTTCGCCGGGAGTTATTGAAGTGCGATTGTGTGTAGGTTAGTGGGCAATTTGTCAACGTCGGTGGGCGATCAAATATGTATAATTTACGATCTGCAGCGCAAATTAAATTTAACAAACCATTTTCGATACATATGAGGATATGAATGTTTTATTTTAAAGCAAAGTACGAAAGGTTTAGATAATATTGATGTGTTTGCCTGCGCGTGATTTCAACCACGTCTCGCTGGCGGATTGTACGTAATATTTAATCTTGATTTATCTGACATGTGCTTATCTATGCTACCTCTGACATGGGTTTGTGACATGTCATGTCTCCAATGCGACGATTGCACCGCGGGCAGACGATTAATGATTGCTTCCGCAGCGCGTCGCTCTTAATACGCTCATAGTTGGAATACACACTAATGCCAAAAATGTAAGCACGGTTTGAAGAAAGCATACCATGTTTTTACAATCCTGCACCCCGTGAATATTTGGTTTTAGCCGTTTAAGTGTATAATAATATTTTAATAAAATAAACTACAAAAGGAAAAAAAACGCAAGAATAAATCAAATATATAATGAAAATTTATTAATTTCACCGTTCGTGTTGGGAAAAGATAAAATTGTAAACATTGAGTATCATTTGGCTTACTTTCCATATTTCAGTCTGTAGCGTAGAAAAGAAAACATGTTTTATTAATGTGAACATATAATTTTTGCACCCTGTAGACTTTTCATATTACATATAACATTCGACATATAACATCCTACATATAACGAATATGTACCCATTTATATTTATGTATGTGTTTTGTCTTAAACGTAGGATGTATTTTAATGTGTGTGGTACACAAAAAAACACCTTCTTGTAAACAAAATACGGATAAATTATTTATGACGGTTTAAAGTGTTTGTTGCAAGAAATACACGCTCTTAAAAATAAGGTAGATATAAAAAGCAATACGAATAAATGTAGAGAAAGTCAGAAGCCTTATAAAACCAAACAACTACCTGGATACAATTTGTTTGTGATAGTTCATAAATGAATGTAAATATAATTATTTTTCTTTTTTAAAATATCGAGTACCATAATTATATGCATTTATAAACCCTAAGTTCAATTGCACTTTGTATAAGTTATCTTCAATAATTTTTAAATGCTAACAAAACGGTTCCTTACGATTACAATTAAAGGTTAGCATTTTTAGTGACAACAGCGAATGCATTCAGATGTGTGTTGTGAAACCTGATGGATAGAGACCTGCAAAGTTCGTGGATTCATTCGGTGATAGGCTAGAATTTAAACACACATACCTCTTAGATAATTTTGCTATTAGCTTACTATTCATCTGGACGAATCTCAACCAGTTATAAACCCTCAACCAAAGAAGGATCGAATCACAGACAAACCAGCTGAGACGACTTACAAGTCGGCAGCCAATGAACTTGCGCTATTTGCCCGAGTGTACAGGGGTATGTGCAGTCTATCCTGAAGGCCATCGAAACCGCGAATTTTGCAAGTCTCTACTCATGGATATGCAGTCGGTATCGCAGGGTAGCTCACGTTCCAGGGGTAGCATTAGGAAACGAAACAGATTTGACAATACTACAAAATAACTTGCACTTTATTTACAAAGTGGATACTTCCAGTCTTGATATCTGCGTGCCGTGAATTGTGTTTCGACCACTTCTTTACATATGTTTACAATGTACATAAAGGGTAACATTTGTTTCATCTCTTGGAGATTCTAATAATTCAATAAAAATGCTCTTTTAATTTTTTTTATATTATAGGTGTTAAGTATATTCGGTTTATTTTAAACGGAATAAGAAGTTTCAATTTTTATCTCGGACGTAAATGCACGTGCTGAATGAATAATATCTCTGAGTCAATCTCGAGAAAGCATGAAATGTTACAAAACCATAATTAAATAAACATACTGTTAAGGTAAATTAAAATGTTTTAGTGTGTGGCTACTTAAATATACTTTCAATTCTTAAAATATATGAAGTCTTTAAGCTGTCCGCCTAGGTGCTTAAAACAGTATTAGGTTTGCACAAAAAAAAATTGGTTGTCTGTAAAGTCGGTTTACGGACGATAGTTTAACGTGACAACTTCATAACAAAACATTGATAAAATGATTGCATACTTTTATGAATAAAATTTAATAATTTTTATTAATTAACGCTATTTTGTATCGATAAAAAAGGAGTGAAATGAAATCAACAATTTAATTGATAAATTTACTTTTATTTGCACTCATTAATTCAAATAAATGTTTATTACTTTAACGAAGAGATTATTTTAACTATAAATTTTATACATGTTTGCTATTTAACTTCTTCCAATCTGTGTTATTCTGTTAAGGATAGGACGATGATAGGACAAGTAGGAAACGAATGGGAGTGTTTCAAGTTTAATGTGCCTCGAAAAAGTAAAATGGATGGTTGTTCCAATCGAGTGGAAGAGAGATAGACGCGGCGCAAGCGTACAAAGGGCGAACGGGACACAGTGTAACGGGACAATGTGCGTAACGGGACACTTTTTCGTGCGTGCCGCCGGCGTTTATCGATTTATTAGACTTTGTCACGTCAATATTGCATATAATCAAAAATAAACATTTTATAAGTTGTTTTGTTAACGTTTAATGAGCTAGCGTAAGACCAGATTAAATAGTTCAAAATCATAGGTATTTAGTGGTGTTGAAATAAATTTTGCAGGGTTAAGAACGGTTATTATGAAGTTTATTTCAGACAAATAATAAGAATAAATGTTAGTTATTAAAATAAAATTAAAATATTGCAACTTGTTAAACTAAAATTGACGTTTGCAACTTTAAAATATTATAAATTTTAAGTAAAATAAAATATGTAAACTAAATGTTTACTAATAATAATTATTGCTTTTTAGTTTAAAACCAAACAGAAAGTATTGTTTAAACGCAAGTGGAAATTTAAATTTATTATTGTGTAATAAACATTCTTACTTGAAAGTAAAATAATTGAATGTTCTTCGTGCGTTAACATGGTAAGCTAACGCCAATGTGTTATTTGTTTACAGAAATGACTTCTCGTAGGTTTTGCAAACTGCCAGCAGCACGCAGTGAGAGATTCAGCGGACAGTGATACACCAGCGGCAAGATGTTACTGCTGCTCCTCATCGCTTCTACTCTTCTCTCCTCGGCTAGAGGTGAGTTCCTGTATTTTACATTTAACCAACCCTATTACATTACTCACGTAGTTAGTCTTCTATGTAAAGGTGTGTCGCTATTTTATCGTTCACTAAAAGTAATTTATTTTGGCTGGGCCTGGCCATTTTTGTGTCTTCATTTTCTCGTATTAACAGTTAACTTTAACTTTAAGTTTGCTTCTGATACAAAAAAAAATTTGAGTTTGAACGGTTTTTTTTAACTAGCGTAAAAAAAATTCTAAATAAATCTTATAGTTGTGATACGAAAAGTACGTGAACTATTTTCCCTCTATTTTTTTTAAATCAAGCAATTATTTTTTATTGGTACTTGATGATTTCATTTGGTCATTTTTCAAAGTTTATTCAATGTTTATTTGTTGTCATGTCGTTTGTAGTTTGGGAGTGGATGGGAATACCTACAGGTTTTCTTGCTACAAGCCTTCCACGTAGTTGTAACTAAGGCCATTATTATTATATAAAAATTCCTAATTTTGAAATATTGGCAAAAAATATCACTAGAATATTTTAGGCGTAAATACTTAAAATGCTGTTTAAGCTGTTTAAAAATATCTAAAAATCTATTTTTTTAAATATTGTCACAGCGCCGTCTAGGAAGCAGCACGATATGAAATTTGACTTCATGTAACTCATTCGCTTGCATTGAAAATTCACATCAATATATAAGCGTGTAGATGCTCTGATGGGAAGTGTATAGGTTGACATTGTACTTATGCTTGACAGGTCAAAGGTCACACTACCAAAAATTATATGACTTACATCTTAAAACATAAAATAAGCACTTTAATTCCAAAGTTTTGTAAGGATAAAAAATATTAGCTCATTATATATTAATTTATGAATAATACCTGTAGCGAAAGTTTTGATTAAGAATCTAAAATTTTAATATATAATGTGATTGTGTTAAGTTTTCTTCAAAAACAAACCCTTATATAGTTCGCCAAAATGATGACATTTTAAGTACAATTTTACAACGATATAAATCTATTTTTACTAAGAGAGGAATACCATATTTACTCTGCAAACAAAAAAAACATTGTTTGAGATAAAAATACAACTATTAATAATCCATAGATAAAGGCATTATAAGTAAGTTGTATTGCTATACTCACCAAAACCAGGCAACTTGGGGCATGCAAAGTTTATCTTGAGGACATTTTATGGTGTTCTAAATAAGACTAGTGCCATGGTAAAAATACAGAAATTCAGTCTCGAACTCTTGGTGACTCAAGTCCGCTTGTCTGGGACTTGATCTTAGTCTCCGTTTTTTCTTTAAATATCTCTTGTTTACCGCTAGCATTGCGTTTCGTGTTATCTACCGAATGAAACTTTATTGGCCTCTTCTATCCTCAAATAAAATACCTGTCTTTTGTAACGACCGGAAAGTGAATGCGGTTGTTCGATTAGTATGCTAGCCATTGAAGGAACACATGGCCCATGTTATCTACAAAAAAAATATTTTCGAAAAAGGGAATGATGTTGTACGGGTTTGTTTTCTTTGGGAAGTCTACAATTTTGTTGTAAAAAAAAAGGTGTCGCTGAAGTAAAGATGATACAATCATACACTGACAAATCAGAACGTGGTCACAACAAGCGCTAGAAGTAAATTTTAGTACTTAATTAATCGACATAGACGATAAAATGAAATATTTAATAATTCATTTAAATGATTAAAACTGATAAAATTATACAAAATAGGGGTTAAAACTGGATTTTTACAATTGTAACAAACGTGGCGATAAAAACTTGCAAAGGGACTTACAGCTGTCTACATACTTCATTCTTTCTACTCTTGTTCCTAGCCTCCACCAATGATCTCACCCACTCCTAAGCTCTGCACTTTCACTACGCTACGTTAAGCCCCATTGGCTTTAAAAAAAGTGCCATGAAAAATTGTTTACAAGGATGATGTACTTAAATTATTGGTTTTTGACTTTGAAACACCCTCTGGTCAGTAACTTCAGTAAAATACAGGCATACTTTCTTTAAAACATTTGCTGTTAATCATTCGACATGCAGCAATCAAATATATTGCGTCATAAGTGGTTTAAAAGGCTATGAACCTGCACACAGCGATCGGCAGCAGACTGAGCTTCATCCCCGAGGCACATGCTGTGGTCGGAGTAATGACATAGAGTAATGATTTTCTATAGAAATGTAGAAACAAGGCTAAAGTAAGTGATATCTTCACGAGTAACTCCCGTGGCTTACTGGAGTGTCATGCAACAGTCGCACGTGCTATGCTCCGGGTTCAACCCCAAGGTATTCAGCTTAGGACTTTCAAACAGGAGGCGTATGATTGGGCCAGTTTACCTCTGTAAAATATTGTATTTGGTAATGATATTTTAAGTGCATACCATAGAAAATGGTTTTTACACAAAATAATAACAAAGGAAGAACATACTTTATTTGTAATAAATATAACTTACCATTATTATGTCAGATTTAAATTATATTCCAAGCGTTCCCATGCAAACAGAAACTGGGCTATTTTTCAATATTTTAATTTAGCCATGAAAAATAGTTTCTACCAGTATCGGAAATTTAAATTTACTTTTATGTACAAACCAGAAATGGAATTATATGAATTTATAAATTGGCTGAATAAAAAAAAATCTCTTCACATGTTATTAAGACAAACAAATTACTTTACCTATGTATTACATTTCTGTGTACAAAAATCTATTATTTTTTTTTTAAGTAACGTGCATTTTTACATAACAAACGAAACAAATCGCATCACTTGCGCACAGTATTACAGAAATGCGATCGTTCAACCACGCAGCCATTCGTAAAGGACCAGTCTGGTTCTCACGTTTATGGGCTCTAGACTTGTAGCCACGCTCTGCTGACACCGGGAACCTGCTGGTACTTCGCTCAGCCAAGCGGCGGCTGCCGAAGATGATGGACACACTTGGACACACGAGCAGCAAGAAGTGTTGCGCAAGGCGGCAGCTCGGCGGTAGAGCGTCTCCGAGCCGCCTCTTGGACAGGGTTTCACTTGGCGCGGCTTCCCCGATGCGCGCTCTTCCGGTCCACCGGTCATCAGCGCTTCCCGGGTAGCACTATTTCCCCCTCAGCCATAGTCCTGTACCAGCCCCAGGCTGCGTGAACATGCGCGATACTGCGAACACGCGTGTTTCCCTCGCAATTGGAAAGAGAATAAAATATAGCGGCTGACGCCTGTGCTAAATGTACGGCCCGTAGGATTTTGCAATTCTAGAAGGAGAGGAACCGTGTACAGAAGAATGAATCTGATAAGTTCTCTTCCTGAAATATTTGAAATTTTGAAGGAGTGGCAGGAAAATGATGTCGATGTACAAAATATATAAGCTTTTTTAAGGGGTTCAAGAAATAACTCTTTTGATGTTAAAAAATGTACTTTCTATGTGAATATGTGTAATGTCAATAAACTGTATGTTCCAAAAGTGCTGCGATAGATGCATTTATACTATTTTCATGACACTCTAGTAGGTGGACATGGTGGAATAGTTGAGACCATACAGAAAGTTGCAGAAGAGGTTTATTGGGAGGAGATGAAGCACGTTTGTGAGAAGTAGGTCAAGGAATGTGTCTTGTGCCAACTTGCCAAACAACCTGGAAACTGCAAAAACAGGTTTCAATTAGGTGTAAAAAATTCGACAAATGGGAAAGGGTTTTCATTGTTATTTTTGGTCTCCTGTCTAGGAATGTATTAGGTAAAAATTGCTTACTAATTTTATTTAATGTTTTTTTAGTACTTTTGGCTTTTTTTATGCCTCTTCGCGACACGAAGAGTGTAGAAGTCTTCAAGGAATTTGTTGAAAAGGTGTGGTTTATCTTTGTTGCCCTGGAACAACTGGTTTCGCACGATGCCAGTTATTTCGTCAGTAATTAATTTCGAAACATGTGTTTTGTGTGGGGTATAAAACCCACTACACCAACCCAAATATAGTAGCATGCATGAATAAAAATATGAAGTTAGCCCTTACGATTATTAAACAAAAGGATCAGAGTAGTTGGCACGAGTCGATCTAGATGCTTAATTTAGCCTTTAATATGATTAGACATGTGAGGAACAAATATACGCTAGTAAAGGTATTATTGCAAGAAACCTTACTCATCTACTACTCCATGTCTGGGTTATTGTTTTTGAAAACTTGACTGTAATTAGCTCTAGTATGTTAGAGGGCCTTTGGAGAGAAATAGCTGATCATTTGGAAAAGGCTCATATGAAAGTGAACAGAGAGTACAACAAAGGCAGGAGTTCCAAGGGTTTTTGTGTCAGCAGTTTGTTTTAAGTCAGAAAAGCAATTTAAATCACAGTTATTGGAAAACCGATGATCAGGTTCCTACATTACTAAGAATTTTTTTTGTGTCATGATTCTTTTTTTAGAAACATGAAAATGTGTTTAAGGCCAAGAAAGTTCATTTGTCCCATATTAAGCCTTTTGTAAACGTTAACTAACTTTAAATAGGGTTTGGTCAATGTTAGATTTTAATAATTTTTAATAGAATTATTTTATTGTAAAATCAATTTTTTAATTTTGTCCGATAATGTTTTATGGTGCTTCTAATTTCTTTAAGTTTAAGGTGATATCATGTTCTGAATATTCTTAAAATTATTTGGAGAAAAGTATTTTCTGACAATATTTCGTTTTCTTCTTTTGATATGGGTCTTGCTTTTGTTAGTACAAGCTAGTATTCGGCCCTTTTAAAATTATGTTTAGCGCCATTTTTTGCTGGATTTTGTAGGCACTGCACTGGTCATTGTAGTTTATTTTTACGTAAACATAACTTTAATACTGTGTATTTAAAATGGGATTTTTACCTTCAGTTTGTAAGTTTATTGTAAACTTTCTTTTGTTATTTTTTCGTTTTAAGTATACTGTTAATAATTATTTTAAGTTTCGTTAAAACTTTATTTAAAAGCAATTTATGGTGTAAAAGTTCGTTAAAGTTTAATTATTTTTTTCGTTATGGTAAACAGTTTCACAAACTTTGATATAAGTTAAGAAATGGTTATAAGGGAGGCCAGGGAGTCGCTCCTCTTGCGAATGGGGAAGAAAAACATCGGGCGCTACCGAGAGTGTGTATGAGCTAGAAATACGTTCAGTTGTTGAATGGTAATGGATGAGTGTAAAAAGGGTCTCGGCTGCATTGAAGATAGGCCAGTGCGCATGAGCGAAGCCTGGACTATAGTTGCTGGGAAGACTTCTTTTCACAGATGAGAGAGCCAAACGCCCGATCGTGATCGTGCATCTTCTGTTTTTTTTTTTTTGTTCATTGTAAAATGTTAGGTTAGCTACATTATAAATACTTTAAAACATTGTGGACGGTTGATTTGGTTAGGATAGCTACATTAAAGATACTGTGAAATCATGTTAAACAGTTTCCTACCCCTGGATAGCTAAATATTAAAAAGTTATTTGCTAAACAACCATAAAATGATTTTTACAGTATTTTTAATGTAGCTATACTTACCTAATATAACCAACCATCCACATTGTTTGAAAATATTTATAATGTGGCTAACCTATCCTAATCGACCGCAAAATTTAATGCCACACCGGTTTATACAATGAGATAGAACGGAAAAATAAGCGAGCATGAACTTCGGGGAAATTCGGGTGTGGCTCTCTCGTCTGTGAAAAGAAGGCTGCCAATAGTCGCTCGACGCAGGTGTGAGCGCTGGTGTAATTCCACCGAGGACTCGCGAGGCCAGACGGCCAGGTCGGGTCACGCCCGGGCGATGTCAACAGTTGCGAAATATTACTAATGGACTGGAGCTCGTAGCTCCGCCTTTCCACGCAAGTTTACGAACGCAATTTAGTTTGAGGCCATGGCCGATTTGGCGATATGATATCGATGGTGCTTTGGGTTTAAGTAATCGTCAAAGAACCTGTAAGATCTCTTTTAATTATGAAAGTGAAAATGCTAGACACGTCGGGAAACATCGTATTCGTGATCACCGACAGGAGTGTTTAGCAGGCAGCTAATGATAATTGTTACATTGTCTAAGACTTGTATTGCATTTTGTTTAAAGCACGGCGATAAAAATTTATGGAACCTGATTAAAAATAAACTTAAAAATTTGGTTAACGAAAAAAAAGGCAAAATTTTGCAAGTGTTGACTATCGATTTTTTGCGTTGACGGTACAATTGTTGTTTTTAGCGACTCCTATAACTTGGAGCTTTAGATTTCGTTGAATGCATTTTACTGTTATATATACTATTTAATTTAAAAATTCATAAGTATCTGTTTAGAAATGATCGCAGCCATTGTCTGAAGTTGCTTGGCTTCTGGATTGTAGCCGCGTCCAAGGCGAATATATCACCGACGTTTCGGTCGGCGTTGCAGTCGCCATCATCAGGGTAGAGTTACCAAATGAGATTAATAATTTATCCTGCCTTTTAATAGTCTCGCCCTAGAGGGGTGTGTTTCCCAATTAACTGCTGCTATGGACCAATCACATCCTTCCTTTTGTACGGTTGGCCTGTTGCTTGGGCCAATCGGAGCTGGGTTTCAGTGATTTGCTGAGAGAGCTGAAAAAATCAGTGGCCTCTTATTTTTCGATTAGTTTGGTGGTTTGGCCAACCAGATGTGACCAGTCGTTTGTTGGATGCAGAGCTAGGTTTTTAGGTTTTCTGAACAGTTATACCATATTCTACCTAATTTGTAGCCATGCTATCTCATTGTTTAAGTATATAAACTGATTCTCGATTGTATATTTTCTTGTATTGTCGGATGTTGGCTATGGTGTGGGATTGGTCGATGCCAAAGCTGTGTCTGGTTTTCAAGGAGTGTTCTGCTATAGTTGATCGTGGGTTTTCAAGTTTATAGTCGCTGATATGAAAACCACATCAGCCATAGTGTCTACAGGAAGCCAGCCCAGACAGACAGGTATCTACAGGTGAGTTCACACCACCCTCCATCTCAGAAGAGAACAGTCGTCTCAACTTTTGTCAACATAGCTAGAGCCATTTGCGAAGAAGACGATATTGGGGAAGTAATGAAGCATCTAACGAGTGCTCTTCAAGCAAATGTTTTTTCAAAAACCGTAAATTAGGAAGGCCATTAAGCCACCTCAACATCAAAAGAAACAGTACCTTCATAATAATGCCTTAATTCCTAACATCAAAGAAATTTTAGACCAAGTGGCAAGAATTATTAGGAAGTAAGAAATTTATACAATTCTCCAAACTATAAACAAGACTGGAGGATCTCTGTGATAGATTTAAAACCTAGCTGATGTGTACAAGATTCCATGTTCTTGTGGAAAGATATATATAGGAAAAACTAGCAGACGAATAATCACAAGGGTTAAAGAACATATCAGCGACTGTAAACTTGAAAACCGACGATCAGCTATAGTAGAATAGTCCTTGGAAACGAGACACAGCATTGATTTCAACCAATTCCACACCATAGCCAATATTCGACAATACAATAAAAGATACATTCGAGATTCAGTAAAAATATTAAATCACCCAGATAACATAAATAGAGAAGATGGCTACAAATTTAGCAGAATATGGGAACATCACTTCAAAAAACCTTGGCCAAACAGCTCAGCCAATCAGAAGAGACGTGGCCACTGATTTTCCAACACTCCCAACTAATCACATAAGCCCAGCTCTGATTAGCCAAAAAAAAACAGGCCAATCAGACGAAAGGAAGGCTGTGATTGGTTCACAGCTACAACCAATCGGGTAACACTCCCCTCTCAGTTGAGAGTATCAAAAGGTAGGAGAAATTGCAATAATCTCAGTACGATGATGGCGACTGCAACGACGACCGAAACGTCGGTGATATAATATTCGCCTTGGACGCGGCTACAATACAGAAACCAAGCAAATTATGTTTAGAAATGCTTGGGGTCCCGCAAAGCGACAGTTAGTCTGTTGATAAAGCATTTTTAATACATTTATATTTAAAGGTAGTATTTCTTTGACAGGATTTACAATTTATATTGAATGGGGAAATTGTCAGATGTAAGGAGCTAGCTCATAGTTGTCGGGACATTTGTACCAAGTTTTTGTGATATTTTAGTGCGAAATAAATTATAAGAATAAATATTAGGCAAATCAGTTTTTGTTTTGAGACGTATCACAACTTTTAAATTTATAGTTATTTTTATCTGCGCTTGAAGATTGGTGTCATCTAGACTTGGTATTTTTTGTGAAAAAATAATTTCAATAAAGCATCAATTTGTTTTAAAAAAAGTTGTTTATGCTGTACCATTCGGTTAATACACTTGTGCTACCCCGGTCTATGTGAGACGAGGTACTGCCACCCTGCTAACCTGTGTAATGAATTGTTCACGTAGTACAACTTGTACAAACATGCTTTTTACAAGTATATAAATACATATATAATATGTATCAAGCTATAGTTGCGGAATCGTCAACATATCTATATATATATTTTAATATAACTTATTTTAAGCTGGTAGGGTGTGATCAGCGGTGACGGAAGTGAGTAGACTACAGCCTACACAGGTAAAGGATATTGATTGAGAGCGGTTTTTTTTAAAGAATGCCGATAGGAAAGGGGTGCTGGGGGAAAGAGCTGCCATAAAGTAAGGAGTAAGATAAGTGTTAATACTTAAGGATTTTCGTCGCAAAGTTTTTTTTTTTTTTTTTACAAATTTGAACATTTATTGTGTGCTCTATTGATAAATTTTTATCTAATTAATTATTAGAATAAAACGTTTCCAATCTCATAACATAGATGACAGTCTGTATAGTATAAGTCGAGACGAGGACTTCATCAGAGAGTTACGAAAATGTGAAGGGGGTTCTGATTTGAATATCTCGATGGTGTTTTTACACTATAGCACACTTGCATATTTGATATACACACATTCGTATTTCAGTAATCGCATACTTGTTGACTCCCAAACATGCACACAATCTCATACATTCTTATAATTCTATTTTCTGAAGTTTCACTTTTAACGCGCATAGTGGCTACTCACACGTGTATGTGTCTTTATGAACAAGAAGTCCACTGTCCCAATTTTACAGCCACTCAAGGTTTGTTTCTATATTTTTGAGAGCGTTATCGAAATTTAATTTTTTTTCAAACAATTAATGTTTATTTAAAAAGTATTTTATTTCTTAACGATTATAGAATTTAAAATAACAACTTATTATACTATTGATTTAAAAGTTTGTAAACTGTATTGTGGAATATGCGATTCATTGGTGTTGCCAGAATGTTTCAATTGTTCAGTTTACGTTTATACATGTTAAAGAAAATGTGCGACCACCACAATGTCGTACTAAAAAAATCATCACTAGCATTGTACCAAGCTTTTATACCTAGTATTTAATACCCAACTCTACGAAAAAAAACCATTACAGTCAATTTTGTTTGTTGTGTAACAAAAATATCTTAATTGCATGAAGTGGCATACAGACTTGGCATTTTGATATTTATTTCTTATTCTGAGCATTGTATTAAGTAATAACGTATTGCGTATTGCGGTCTGGTAACAATTAAGGGTGATATTATCTTCTTGTAACGAAACGTCCCACCCTTGACCGACTCTACATTGCAAGAGGAATTCTTGAACGTCCCTGGTGAGCTACACGTGCCAAGCGAATTCAATTGCCGAATAAGAAAGGGCACAAAATTATTTGTGGTTTCTTGAAGCAGCGATTTTAATTGGACGCAATCTACAGCCAATCTTCAGTGTTGATGAAAGAAAGGGCGACGGAACAGTCTTCCAAAAGGCCATGGTTAGTGCAGGTAAGGTGAGTGACAAAGCAATCATCATTTAAAATTACCATACAATTTCCATGAAAGAATTGGAAAAAAGGTCAATGATTGTAATTAATCCATAAAGGTCTTTATGATCAACGAATTAAAAAATATTGGTTCTCCGTAAAGTCGGTTTACGGACGATAGTTTAACGTGACAACGCCCTAACAAAACTTTGATGAAATGATTGCATACTTTTATGAATAAAAATGCATCATTTTTATTGAATTATCACTATTTTGTATGGACACAAAGAAGGAGTGAAATGAAATCTATAATTTAAATGATAAATTTACTTTTATTTGCACTCATTAATTGAAATATGTTTATTACTTTAACGAACAGATTATTTTAACTATAATTTTTATACATGTTTTCTATTTAACTTCTTCCAATCTGTGTTATTCTGTTAAGGATAGGATTATGATAGGAGAAGTAGGAAACGAATGGGAGTGTTTCAAGTTTAATGTGCCTCAAAAAGTCAAATCGTTTGTTGTTCCAATCGAGTGTAAGAGAGATAGATGCGACGCAAGCGTACAATGAGCATAACGAGACAATGTGCGTAACGGGACAATGAGTCATCCTTTATCATACGTGCAGCCGGCGTTCATTGATTTATTAGACGTTGTCACGTCAAAAACTAGTTTATAAAATGTATGAATATACATATATATTTTGTAAGTAAGGTTTGAAAAATAAAAATTCGCTTAATGCAGAACAAAACCATTAAATAGTTTTGCGTCATGTGAACCCGGCATATTTTCCAAGCTGTTTTGGCGACGGTATTTTGGAAGATTGTTTAATCGTCAGTGTTCCGCCCAGCTCAGGACAGCTGAAACGCATCCATCGCCACTCTCTGCAGTGCCTCGTCCTGGCGCTGAGATGTGCTCAGGCGAGCCGCTATGGCCCGTTGGCAAGATACTCAACTCGCCGAGACTGACACATAGTTCTTTAAACCGCTAGTCTCTTTAATAACATATCACATGTGTAGCTAAATTGATTATGAGAAGTAATGAAAATTTGTTATCAGGCATACAAACCAGTAAACATTAATTCACTTTATTTTGGTAGCCACCTATTTTGCTGTGTGGCATACCAGAAATTTTTGCATCTGCTAATAATAATTTAAATGGAGCGTGTTTTATTATTACAAAACAACATAAATTTGTTTCTCGCAAAATTTAGAGTTCTGTTACTAAACAATTAGTAGTCAAGTAGTTAAATTAAAGTTATAAACCTAGCACTCCTATACGAGTTTTTTGTTGGCTAGTAGTTATGGCCCCAGAAAACCGATAGCGTCACATGTCGCGGGAAGCAAGGTGAGAGTCGCGCTTCTGTATCTCCTCCTTGTTCTGTGCCCGCTTGGAGCGACGCTAGCGGTCGAGCGTCCAGTCTGGGGAGACCTAAGATGCACATGAAGTTCTGCCATTCCCGATTACACCCGAACAATTCACCTTCGGCCAACTTGGGGATTTGTTTTATTTTTGCGCAGGAAAAATAAAATTAAAATATTAAAAGTGGTCGGTTAGGTTAGCTACATTAAAACACTATGGACGGTTAGTTAGGTTAGTATAGCTACATTAAAATAATCAGAGAAATATAAATATATATATAAATAAACCCGAAGTTGGCCGAAGGTGAATTGTTCGGGTGTAATCGGGAATGGCAGAACTTTATGTGAATCTTAGGCTTCCCTCCAGTCTGGAGTCGCAGTCCCCAGAACGGCCGCCAGGCGCGCCACTCTCGCCGCAAGGCCTTGTGGGCGGGGAAGCCTTCTTTTCACAGACGAGAGAGCCAAACGCCCGATCGTGCATCTTCGGTTTTTTTTTGTTCATTGTAAATAAATATGGCCCCTTGCAATTTTACTTAACTTGTAATTTTCAGGTAAGGAATCATGCTATTTCTGATTGATTTTTAGAATACTGGATCATTTTGTATCTAACATGTTTATAAAAATTACGAAGGCTCTATACTAATGGTCAGTTAGGTTAGGTTAGGTTAGCTACATAATAAATTCTTTAAAACCTTGTGGACGGTTGATTTAATTAGGATAGCTACATTAAAGATACAGTGGAATCATGTAAACGGTTTCCTAGCGCTGGATAGCTAGATATTAAAAAGTTATTTGCTAAGCAACCATGAAATGATTTTACAGTATTTTTAATGTAGCTATTATTACCTAATATAACCAACCGTCCACAATGTTTTAAAGTATTTAAAATGTAGCTAACCTATCATATGCTTCTTTTGACTAAAAAAAAAAAACAGATACTGTTTTATCTTCATTTACTAAATAATTCTTTAAATTAATTGTTACTAATTTTAAGAATGACATATTACAAGTTAAACCCGCGCATTTGGAGAATAAATGCCCGCGATTATTTTTTTTCCCCAAATAAATACACCGGTTGTGGTACAGAATAAAAAGCGAGCATGAACTTCGGGGAACTTCGGTTGTGGCTCTCTCGTCTGTGAAATGAAGGCTTCCATTGTAGGCGAGGCCTGCGGGACAGACTCGCGGTGCACCAGGAGTGTCGCTTGCTCACGTGCTTGTTCATTCCTGCACGCGATCATCCCGTGCAGCACTTCTCAGGCAGGGTGTGACATCATCTGTACACATTTGCTTAAATCAGCGGGGATCCACGTCAATTGTATTGTGCCGGTTCTTTATATATAAAACTTAATATATAGTAATTATTTTACTTGCCGGAATCATTATCATCATTCCGGCGAGAAAAAAAAATGTATTCGTGTGGGTAAGTAATGCTAAATATATATATATATTTTACAAAAAAGTGGTGCAAAGGTAAAGTTTAAATGTTTTCTGTACATCCGAGGTTCAAATTTTGACCCAGAAATAATGGTTTTGTCTTCCCATTTTTCTTAATAACTCTGTTGGAAAATGCAGAGATGGGTCTTGCTATAAGTATATAGCCGCTCCCTTTGTTATTTTTTTATATATATTTTTCCCACTTTTCATTTAAATTCGTTAAGTATTATTTGCGGAAGTAAAATTATCATCTAAAAAAAGCTTTCAGTTTTTTGCACAGTTTTCAGACACTTTCAATGCAAAAAATTATTGTTAGGGAGAATGATTATTGCGATTTTATTTGTTTAAGAAACTATATTCCTGTAATTCAATAAAAAATAAATTTTTAATAATTGTTAAAAAAAACTTGTTTAAATGTAGCAGCTTCACTCGCGCATATGTCAGAATATTGCTAAAATCTTAACTGTGAAAGAAAAGTTTGTAATTAATTCCAACAATTTTTACTAAATAAATGGATGCCATAAAATTGTAAGTGCATAAATGATTTATTTAACAAAGAAACCGTGTAAAAAATATTATTTTTTTTAATCGAATATGTGTCGTATATAAAAGTATGTTCTGGCGCAAAGTATTTCTTATGTGACTACGATTTTGGTGGTGGTAACTTGCCCATCGTAAGGATTCGGCCATCTTGGACTAAATATTCCTAAATATTCCTCAAAAATTTCTCAAAATGACTTAACTTCCTAGACATTTCCCTATTTCGAGGGTAAAATTCAAGTTTTGAGAGATATTTTCCCGTCTTATTCTTCAAACATTCAAAATTCGGAATGCCCCAAAAGACGTTTTCTGTTTAAGAAATCAAATTACTTAAAGCTACTTAAGTCCGAAATGCAAGCCATCCTGAGCCGCTGAGGCAATGAACTAGACCTTAACCATAAAAATGACATTACCTAATTTTGATATAAAAATTAAGAAAAATAATTTAAAAATTCATGAAAAATTCCCTTATTATAATTATTATTGAATCGATCGATAAATGTCTTTGGTTCAATGAGTAAATTGCAATTAAGTTTAAAACATTTATTCACTAAAATATGTTAAATATACTTAAAGCAGTTTCAGTTCCTTAAATACCAGCCGTCGTCAGTAAACTACCGATGCCATCTTAGAAATTCGTAATCAAATCACTATAAATTCGGAAAAATTCCCAAAAATCATTAAAAAAAAATAATATAATGATTGACTCGATTGAATCCGGTCATTTAGTCGATTCACAGTCAGTGATAAGAGTAACTAAATCTTACAAAAAATAATTTCTGATTCCCATTACCTTTTATGAAGTTTATTAATCATCCTCTCTACAATAAACGACTCTAAACAAGATTTCAGTCCGACGAAATAAATACGTTTTCCCTATGCCTACCATGAAAGTATCTTTTTTCGATTCTTGGAATACCTTCGAAACAGGTCATTAACAATGTAAGGCGTATAGGCCATGTAAAATCTCAGACTATAGACCATATGTGTCTGAAACACGAGGCTAATCTACCTTACTACAGAAATAATGATCCAGAATCAACAGTAGGTAACGATCGGTCGCAAAATGAGGTAGGAAACAACGACTCCAAACTGTCTTTGGCCCCACCAGTCTTTTGCTCCAACTTTCTTTGGCTCAAACAGTCTTTAGCTCCAACTGTTTTTGGCTCCAGAAGTCATCATCCCCAACAGCCTTTAGCTCACACAGCCTGTGGCTCCAAAACTCATTGACTCCAAAAGTCATTGCCTCAAACAGTCTTTGGACCCATCTTTGGCTCCAACAGCTCCATATGCTCCAAGTGTTCTAATTGTCTTTGGCTCCAACAGCAACATTCAATGATAAAATGCTCCAATAACAACAACAGCTCCAATTGGTCCAAATATCAAAGTGCTCCAATGATGCAATTTCTGTAAGAGATCCAAATTTCCAATTGGTCCAAGAGCTCCAATGCTACAATTATTGCTGAAAAGCTCCAGTTTCTCCCAATGCTCCAACAGCACCAACTACTCCAACTACTCCAATTGCTCCAAAATGCTACTGACTGGATGTTTTTGACCAACAACAGGATGTGCCTGGCCACCAACTGGTGGCGCTCTGTTGTTGACACGTGTGCGACGGTGTTCATCGTGAGTGCGGGGTTGCCAGGTCTCTGGTAGGTGTGGAGGGGAGGGGGCCCGTCTCCATCAGCCGCGCGCACGACGGAGACGCTCGCAAATTGCTGCTGGCTTGTGTCAGGCCGCGGCGGCGTGATGCAACCAGTTGTGACACTGCAGCCGCAGCCTCTGGCTCTGCTTCCACTGCCAACTGCGACCGTCTGCGTTGTCAACTTGTGCATCAGCGAGCTGCGGTGGAGTGGCCTTCGCCGTTTCACAACTATGAGCTCTTTGTACAAAATGATACACTCCCTTCCTTGTCATCTTAAAGAACCTTGAGATACTAATCTGAATACAAACGTAGCTATACAACTGCATTTTTGTGCATCGTACACGTGTGTGATAGTTGTTTGCATACAAATAGATCGTTGGCAGACATGTACTGGATTAAGGTATGTCAGTTATTGAAGTTTGGATTTGGTTTTACCTTCTCTGATGCTGTCGGTTGCAGATGATAACAATGTTTCCACGAGCGAGCTGTCCAGCTGTGAGGCACTCTCTCTGAAGAGAATGACTGTCTCTGTCAGCTTCTGTAACAGAGGCGCGACAGTAGTGTCGAGCAAATAGTCAGCGCTAGTACCCTGTATCAACCGTGACTCGTATTAGGTTTTGACTACAAATTAGCCAAATATGTGGGATCCCACTTGCAATTTAGAAGCTCCTTCGTCTTACGCCTTCCCTTACATAAATGCGTAACAAAAAAAAACATTGATTTTAATTTTGACTTCACACAGAGTGTTTCACGAAATTACACTTTGGCTTTGAAAGGTCGTTCGGTTTATATTATTCAGAAAGATCAAGTTAATTTAAACAATTATGTTTTATTTCATTATTGATTTACAATGTATGCTGTCTCAGTAATGATGTATTTTTATAGGCTTTCAAATTTAGTCATAAACATCAAAATGATTAGTGAATTTATTTGTGGTGAAAATATTGTTAGGAACGCGAAATACCAGAACGCGACGCCAGGTTCGGAGCTGGCTGGTGGCCTCGCACGGCCACTGACGTCACGAGCCGTCCACTGACGTAAGGCATGCCACGCGTGCCTGGCCGGATTACAAGGGTCCTCGCCCGCCCTCCCCCTGCCCCCTTCACGCGCATCGTCTGGCCATAGCGCTGTTATCTATCCCTGAGTTCCGTGGGCCGCGGCGTGAACAAGCGACGTTATCCTCGATGTCTCGGGCGTCGGGGTCGGCCCGGGATGACGCGACTCGTCACAGCTGCTCTCGTCGGTTCGAGAAGGGCGCCTCAAGTACTTGAGCAGCGACGTTGTCCCCCGTGGAGTACCGTGAGTGCCGCGAGTTCTAAGCGGAGTTCTGCGATGAGTGACGCGTTCCGAGCTGATTCCGAGCGAAGGGAAGTGCGACATCGGCGAAGAGGGTGAGAGACCCCCTCGAGAGTGGCGCGACGCGGATTTCGACTGGATCGAAAGAGTGCGACTGAGCGGTGCGAGACTGTGTGTGTGGACAGGCGCAATTTAAGGGACGAACCACTGTTGAGCCTAGCTCCAGTGAGGAGTGCGAACTGCGGAACCTGGCAGACATTGAGTGACTTGAGATTAGACATTTGCAAGTACCAGAGATTTGTGATCGGACATTTATAAGTAAAATTATTTATTTTAATGTACATATTAGTAATCACCAAAATCTGTAATATTATTCAATTGGGCTATCCCTTATGAACCCAGTTATCCCTACATTATAAATTGTAATAATACTAATCAAAATATGTTTTCATTTTTGGTGTGGTCTGCTGTATTCAGCACTTCCGTTTAATGTTTTCTATTTCTTCTGTATATTCAACCAAATGCGATGAAAAATAAAAATCAATTATATTTAAGTAATCACTATTTTTATTTATTTAGAATACACGTTAAAGTATCTTAAATCGTGGGAGCACAAATTATTTTAAAGAATCTTCTTTTTAAGTGATGTAAGTCATGTTTAGTTATTGTAAACGGGGTTGTCTTAATAACATGTTTCATAAGAAAAATATTTGAAAAAGTTCATTATTTTATTTTTAATAATTAAAATATCTTAATTTGTGTATTGCTTAACCACTATTTTTGCATCAATATCAAAAATGCATGCTTCACAAAGTACCTGAAGATGTAGTTCTTTATAACAATTGTCTACCTTCAACCACCCCACGAAGAAATATTTAATTTTGACGTAATAAGTGATAATAATCAAAAATATATCTGCACCAGACTTGTAGTATGACCATCTAAGCTGTCCAAATCTATGACGTATGTTGTAAATATATACAAAGCAAACTAAGTAAAGAATTGAGTATGTTGTGTCTTAAGCATTTTCAAAATAAAATTTTTTGAGAGCTTTACTGTAGTTAATTTTTAATTAATATTATTGCTGGTTATTTTCTTTGCTGTCATGTCTAACTCTTGATTCAATCCTAGGATCCTAGCAATGGAGTTGGCATTTCAGTAAGAAAGTAATATCTCTTCAGTAATATAAATTAAGTTAATATGTTCCAAAAAAATATAAAGTAAGAAAAAAATAGCAGCAATTGCAGCAAAAACTAAATATATTCTTAGAAATAAAGTATCCATTAGCAAATCAAAAGACCAGAAATCAAAAGATTCGTAACTGGCAACGGGAGATCAAGTCTTGTCCCAAAACTTGTAAATTCAATCACCAATGAATAACGTAGTTGCGGAGTGCGGATCGTTATTTCAGCACGAAACGAAGCAACATTTCTCGGTGGAGGATCGCGCTCAGCGACAGGCGAAACACACACATCTCGTTCACATTTGGGAACACGACCGCCACAGCGCAACTGGATCTCACGACATTTGGGGGAAAGTGTAGGCGAGGCTGCTTGTGACAGCTGGGCTGGTCGGTGGTTGAAGATGAATGCGCTCCCGTGCGAACCTCTGAAGGTAGACCACCTACAGTGGTATACTGCAAAGGAGCAGAATTTATACATTTCGCATCGAACTGAACGAGGCACTTTATTTCACTGACATTTCAGGCACAATTTGTAAGCGAACTAAGAATAATATATGAATGCTTTCAGAAGCTCGCAAAGATAATGTCTTGAAAGGCTATAAAGAAGAGGATGGAACTGGAATATTGCATAAATTTTAGAGCTATCTGCCTTCCCCCCCCCCCCCCCCCCCCCCCCATCAAAGTGGATCTTGCAAAACTTTGCTCACGATTGCAAATGCTTTTAAGTTCAACCAATTATTATTTGCACATCCAAAGGTTTTGTTCAGAAGGGGCGCAAAAGTAAGGATGCTCTGAATACAGCAGCATCAAAGTCCTTGAATTTCTATAAAATTTCATATAATTTTTTTGAGAAGTACAGTCAATAGCGTTTGTTTCTTTAAAAAGTCAACGAACTGCTTTCAACTAAACTGATAAACATTATTTACTAACGTAAATATGACATTTTTTAAAGTAAGAGCGGTTTCACAAAAGCAAACAATTTTTGTATAATTTCTACAGCTAATTCTATTATTAGACAACTTCATGCAGGTAAATTCGATACGATTTGATACCACTTCAATTGCAATGTCAAGTTGAAGTCCTCTAGGGCCAGGTTTGAATTTATGATATCATTAAGTGACTTAGTTCAAAGAATATTCTGTTAGTTCACTGCCAAGAAAACACATTATATTGATCCTTTGTACTATACTTTAAAGTAACAATTCTTGTTTAGGACACACATATTAAGCATTATAACAATAAGTTGTTGCTTATCATAACTTTTATAAAAATCTTAAAATATTTTAAATGTAATGTTTGTATACGTTTATTGCCAAATTTTTATCCATTTGAATAAAAACATTTTGAATGGACAAAAAATTCCTTACAACCTAATCAGTGTCGAAGATATTAAAATATATAGATATTTTGCAAAGGAATATCCCGTTTCTACAGTAAGTGCGTATGTATCTTGCTATAATTTAACTAGTAAGGTTTTTTTATGCTTTATGGAATAAGAGTAGTAGGAAAAGATTTTGGACACACCAAAATTTTTGCACACAAAAAATTATTTTACACTAGTTTATCAGAAAATTCACTGCTTTTATACATACAAATATATCTATAAAATATGAGAAATTCACCGGTTTACTTGGCAAAGAGCCATTGATATTTATTCCGTATGAGGATTGATAGGAATTAATTTTAAATAATAGGAAAAAATTTAGTTGTTTTGATGTTGATTAGCAGGAGTTAATTTTCACCGGGAAATTATATAATAACTTAGATATTATACGAATGGCTCAATGTATTTATTATCTTCAAGGATCCGTACTTGGTTAACCAGTCCTGCTTATGAAATATATTTTTTTGTTAGTAAAATGTTTTTTAGAAATTTCTTGGCTCGTATTAACTTTGATAGAAAGAAAATGTAAACAAACTTGTATAATATTGATTAATATATACGCAAGCTTCATGATAATGAATTTTTTTTTTTCTTCAAAAAATGAACAAAACAATTTAACACTTTTGCACCTTTTCTGCGGGGTGCAAGAACATCTTGAAGCTCTCACAAGGAAAAAGAGTGTAATTTTTTTTTTTTTAATACGTTTTCATTTCAATGACGAGTAATCTAATCCCAGTTCACGAGCTGTCGGCATTGCTTCACGCTTGGACAAGCGCCGGCCTTTCCTTCCTGCCTTCGGCGCGCGGCCTTGTTGCTGCGGGTGTTGCGTGCCGCGGGAAGAAAGTAGTTCTCTGTAGTAAGAAGGAAAGGTGGGAAGGGGGTAGTGTTTCTGCGCCGATCGCTCCAGTTCTGTCCACCTCCCCCCTGGACCACGCGTTTCCCCGCGACGCGGCGCCGCCCGGCGGGTTGCATAAGGACCAGGGGGTATTTGCACAACAGGCCTCGCGTCCGCCGGAATGGACGACCCGGCCCCTGACCCCGCCAGGTCGTGGCTGCCCTCAGACACCGCGCCCCGGGCGGCAGTCAGCGCTACCTCTAGTCCTACATGCCCTCTTGTTTGTGACCGTGTACCACCTGTGTGCGTCGATCCCCCTAGATGACTCTCCTCCCGGCTAGAGGATTTTTTTTTGACGTGACAACGTCTAATAAATCGATGAACGCCGGCTGCACGCACGAAAAAGTGTCCCGTAACGCACATTGTCACACTACGGATGTCCCACTACGGATGTGACCTGTATGCTCATTATACGCATGCGTGGTATCTCTCTTCCACTCGATTGGAACAACCATCGATTTGACTTTTCAATCATATTTTCGTCATTTGAATTATTATTATTATTATTATATAATTTAACGATCGCCCACCGATTGTCAGCACAATCGGTACGATTATTTAAAAGTAATGTTGAATACTCAAATACGTTTTTAACGAACAATGGTGTTTTACAGTTACACATAATAATTCAAATTACACCCGGGATCTTTTGCACAATGTTTTAAAAAATATTGTTACACATTATAAATAAGTATGGTGTATTTAGGATGCGTATTTGTTATAAAAACGAAATAATATTATTCCCCTACCGTGCTGCCATCTACGGTGACGGACGCGAACCGAATGAATCGCGATGTCTATCCACTATCGAGGGAACCAGGCACTCCTTAATACATATTTTCCTTTGTTTATCGCGAGAGGCGTTATTATTAATAAATTATAAATAAAATTTCGTGGCCGGGGCCACAATTGCATATCATTTTGAGCACTGGAAGACATAAAAACAAAAATTTTCTCGACAGATTTTAATATCTGGTTTTCATTGCTTATTACAACAACAATTTCGGCAATAAAGGTAAATTATTTCTGCATTTTAAAAATCTGATTACTAGTATAATTTTAAGTATTTATTCTATTATTATTTTAAAAAATTAGCATATGTCGGCGACTGCAGTAATAATAGGTTATGTTAGATATTTGATTACAGTTTATTCATATTAAAACTTGTTCATTATAATATTTAAACGAAAAGTTAATATGGTTTTCATTGCTTATTACAACAACAATTTTGGCAATGAAGGTTAATTATTCTTGAATTTTAAAAATCTTATTACTTGTATAATTTCACGTATTTATTCTTTTATTATTAAAAAAAAAAGTAGCATCTGTTGGCCAGTGCAGTAAAAATATGTTATCTTACAATTGACTTAAGAATTATGGTGATTCATATAATTTAAGATATATATTTGATTACAGTAATTTATATGAAAACTTGTTAATAATTATATTTAAACTTTATAGCTAAATGCCAGTTTTTAAAATTAATTACAAGTCATCTAGACGTGAACTGTTTCGTCGACTGCTTATAAAGTGAAGTGAAATGTTAATCTGGTTTTAATTGCTTAATACAACAACAATTATAGCAATAAACGTTAATTATTCTTGCATTTTAAAAATCTTATAACTAGTATAATTTCAAGTATTTATTATTTTGTGATTAAAATAAAAATGATTCAATTTTATTCATATAAGTATGCAATCATTTTATCAGTGTTTTGTTATGACGTTGTCACATTAAACTAGCGTCCGTAAACCGACTTTACAGAGAAACAATTTTTTTAGTAAAATAATGAATTTGCAGTAATGATTAAGTAATTCGGAATTCATTGTTTTGGTAATAATTTTTTAAAATTTTACATTTAATGTAAGTTCGGCTTCTATATTTCACTTCTTTGAAATTAATTTACGACAAGTTTCCAAACACGTACACCTAATCCAGATCCAAAGTAAGCATTGTTAAAAAATAATTTTAAAAACCAAATAATGTTATTTTTCTTAAGAAAAATAATAATGACGCATCTTAGAGGATATTTGTAGATTTTTAAAACTCTTTTACATTTTATTTAACAAATATTATTTACGGTTGTTATACAGTTATTTTTTAATATTTCGTAAATTAAAACAAGTATTATTAAACATAGATTGTCAACAAAAGTACTTAAGGGGCCCGCCTCGTCAGGGGTGTATGTGTGTTAGTGAGGCGGGATGATAAGTGCGACGCTCGATGGTATTTCTAGCGCGGTATCGCATCTAAGCGCAAGGCGCTGAATTGACGCGTAGTCTTCTCGTCGTCACGGGATAACTGTGAAATTTGAGCGGTGACCGTAACATCATATGGCCGATAAATGAAGATAAAGGTGTAATGCAAGTCCCTTAAGTGCTTTTAAGAATCTGTACTGGTTGTTTTATGCCTAAAAATTACTCTGAAAACATGCGTTTTAGCCATTTTAACTCTTCTAAAACTACCGTTTAAAAACATTATCCAAAATTAAAAGTACTTTTCGGGCCTCAGCGAACTCTTACATGCTATTCGTAAACATACCCCACTCGGATATCTTGAGTAGTAATGAAATCGCGTTGTTTTTTCCTGAAGCTCTGCGCACCGTCTGTGTGACCAGGTAGGCGGAGCCCTTAAGACGCCAATATCCAAGTAATGTAAAACCATAAAACAATTGTAAGATTTAAACAGACATTGGTAATATTAATCAAAAATATTTTTTATCAATATTATTGTCATAACTATATTTATGAACAATTTAGGTAACAGATTTAATTGAAATTTAGCATTTAGCATTTTCTATTTTTTTTCTTTTAAGATTAATTCAGGAAAAAATTACATTTAAAAAACGGAAGTTTACAATACACGGCAGTATGCATTTTGTATTCAAAACTTTTATGCTACATAATTCATAAAAGAAAATAAATACACATATCACAGGAAAATATTTGCTAGAACAACTCATATAAAACAAAAGCCAAAAATTAAAACTCTTACAAATGTCACGGTCCATTTCACAAAAATTTCATATTCTACACAAAATCCTTATCAGACAGTCTAATCGGGAGCAAATTAAATTTTATTGAGATCAACTATCTTTGCCTAGAGCCAGTCTGTAAGGTATCGTGTTTGGCAATTTCTTAACTATCTCTGAGTATTTTCCCATGTTTCCTTAGAATATTAATACACAACTTCGTTTTTACGCTGGACATATATAGATTGTAAATTTAGGTGACACGACAATGTGATGACTCCAGAGTCATTAAAGAAACGTTAAGAACAAGGAAGAGTCAACGATAGCCGTAGTCACTGTAACATATGTTCAAGGTCTAGTTCCGTGTGTTACACCCGAGGATTTAGCATTAGTAAATAATTTATGAGTACTGATTCTGGGGACGAAATGTTTGTAGCACAATTTTGTCTCAGACGGTTTGTGATATAAGCACAACGAACATGCATGTCTTTAAAAGATTTGTGCAATGGGAGTGCATGATTTGATGTAAGTTTTTGGACATACGCCATTGCTAAGAACTTTTTCTGTTGAAGAAAAACTAATAAATAAAATAAATAAATAAAAATACCCAAAAAAGAAAAAAAAATAATTTTGTGTGTTTTTTGTCTTTTTTGGGTATTTTTATTTATTTATTTTATTTATTAGTTTTTCTTCAACAGAAAAAGTTCTTAGCAATGGCGTATGTCCAAAAACTTACATCAAGTAACGAACATGCAAGTTCAATAACAAATCCCTCCCAAAAACTTAACAATATATTTATTATTTAATAATATTCTTTTTACATAGAGTTTGTTTATTAAATTATCCATACCCTAAAATATTTAATTTTTGATACTGTTAGAAAAAGCAATTAATTTTAATTTTTTTTTATTTAGCTAGTCTTAGCAAAAGTGGACTCATTTCACACAATTTAATTACGTGATGCAATCACGTATGGAATAATTTTTTTGAACATATAATTTTCACGCTTAAGAACGGAAAAAAAATTGTCTTCCTTTCCTCCAACTTAAATGGCTGTGAATTTTTTTTTTTTTTTTGCTCCGGCTCAAACACTCCTCTCCAAATAATATGGGTAACGTCATCGCTTCCTGTTAGTTTTAATTAGGATTCCTAAAATCTCTCTCGCATAATTCATCGTGTAGCGCAATCACGCGGTAGCGGGCGAAAATTGCCGGTTGTTAAACTCCAGCAGTTGTGGCCTTTCATCCCGCTGCCCGTAGCCTCAATTTATCTCTCTCTACCCTCCCCCCTTCCCCCCTCCCAAACATCCTGCTCTCTTCGCGTAGCGGCTTCTGCGGACTCTCTCCCGGAGTGCTGATTGCAGGAGCGCATTCCGAGCGTGGCGTATTGCTTGCCTGCGATTCTGCGAGGATTATTGGAATTTGAACACTTACAGTAAGAAAACCGGATTTTTTAATGCTTGAAAGTCGCCTGTAAAGTTTTTTTCTTATTAGTATTTTGTACAAGCATAGTGTAGTACAATAAATTAAATATTAACAATATAAATATATAAAGTATAGCGAAAATTCTTTAATTTAAAACAATTATTAATAATTAATAACTTTTCTTTAAAATTTTCCTAAACAATTATTTATGTAAGCTGTTTTATAATAAGAATGTGACGAAAATGTTCACTACAAAAATTAATTATTAACTTTTGGTTTAATTGCAAAATACTTTTTCAGATGTTATATTGATAGATAACATTATGTAGTGTGAGCAAATAAGGAATTTAATTAAATTGGCACTGTAAGGCTAAGAAATACTAATGACTGAAGAACTAGCTGCGATATGACCTCCAAACTATTGGCTCGAAACCAGTCAAATCTGCAGTGTCACAAATCACTCAGAAAGAAGTTAAAAGCCACGTCCACTTGCGTGACTACAGTTACCTTATATATATTATCGGGACCCTTCACGCGCAGCCGTGTGTTTTCCGAACTCGCTCTATGGTGAGAGTCCATCTGGCAAATCTCTAAAGGCACGGCCACTATTGAAATACAGGTTTCAGTTAACAAATGTATGGTTACACTCCATCTGTACTGGGGCCGGGGTCACATGCCACATGCGAGTCTGCATGAAGCGTGTGCGCGCGGTATGGAAGAGACGGCGCGCGCCTCAGGACTGTGGAGTCATGACGGTGGTCCATTCACCGATTTAAAAAAATTGGTTGTCTGTAAAGTCGGTTAACGGACGATAGTTTAACGTGACAACGTCATAACAAAACGTTGATGAAATGATTGCATACTTTTATGATTAAAATTGAATCATTTTTATTGAATTATCACTAATTTGTATGGATACAAAGGAGTGAAATGAAACCTAAAATCCAATGGATAAATTTACTTTTATTTGCACTCATTAATTCAAATATGTTTATTACTTTAACGAAGAGATTATTTTAACTATAACTTTTATACATGTTTGCTATTTAACTTCTTCCAATCTGTGTTATTCTGTTAAGGATAGGACGATTATAGGAAAAGTAGGAAACGAATGGGAGTGTTTCAAATCTAATGTGCCTCGATAAAGTCTAATAAATGGTTGTTCCGATCGAGTGGAAGAGAGATAGATGCGGCGCAAGCGTACAATGAGCGTAACGGGACAATGAGTCACCCTTTTTCGTGCGTGCAGCCATTGTTCATTGATTTATTAGACGTTGTCACGTCAAAAATGTAATAGAAGTTTTAAAAGCTATCTTATTAGACAAATATGTATTAAGTATAACGGGAACAGTTATAGATCGAGATATGCCACATTAGATTAAACATTGTAAGGTTTAAATAACAAGTAGCTATGTGTTTTCAATTTTTTGCATTTGTTTAGGAAGAAAGAACGCATTTTTAATTTATACAAAACTACTTTAGAGAAAATATAAAACAAAACAGCTTTTTTAAATTCCAAAACCTATATGTAAACTGAAATGTTAACGGCCACAATGACACAGAAAAAGGAATAGAATGTTAAAATAAAATATGCCACATTTAGAATTTGCAATTGGAACAGACATGGTGACAATGAACCAGCAAACAGTTTGAGAGTGTTTTTTCTACTTAAAGACTCGCACGGAGTACTGACGGTCGAGTGTCGATGGTAATGGGAAAAAATATAAAAAAGAATTAGAAATATATAACTCATTTAAAAAGATCGTTTTGATTAGTAAACAAACGCCTTCTAATGAATATGTGAACCAAATTTTAACGCTATGCGAAAGACCAACTCTCACCTTTATTTTATATATATATATATATATATATATATATATATATATATATATATACAGAACATTGTGTTTAACTATATGAATTTCATAGTTAGCATAACCTGTATTTTTTTCATCGTGAAAACGTACGTTTTATTTTGGGTTACGAAATTACTTACTGCATAGTTGAGAAAAATACTCAAAGCTCTATTTAATTAGTACCTTTGAAGTGTAAGGCATTTCTCTCTACCTACGTGGAAAACAGAGCAATTAAGTATACTTAATAAACAATTATTTAATACTTGATGAAATCAGACTTAGCTGTTTTTTTTTTTTTCATTTCATGGGGTATATCATTTTAAATATGGTTATACACGCACCTATTTCATTTTAACTATGTGCGTACCATAGTTTCCACTATACTTTCATTTATTATGGTTAAAACTATGCTCAGAAAAATTAAATAATTTCACTTTATTACAAATACTTCTCATTATTTAAGGATATTTGATACAAACGCATCTTTATTTGAAATAACGAGTAGACATGGCCAATTTACTATCCAACATATTATTCGATTCGGAGTTTGCTTAATATTTCTTAAATACAATTCTCAACAGTTTTTCACCCTCTCCTTTTCTTTCCCACATGGATGCACATGTACAAATTCAGTACTAAGTAAATATGGTAATTCTCGTTAACCAAACAAAAACCAAACTTATCCCGTATTTTCCTTTTTACCGCGGATGTAAATTTCAAAATAATTATAACAATAATTTATTTACATATCGATTAAATTTATCCTTCCAAAACTTATTTAATGGATTTAGTATTTTTGACATGTTTTTAATCAACCCCTGTTAAAACTAAAGAGGTGATACTTCAGAGATCATTCAATAAGATAAAATAGCTGAAGGTATGTTCATCTATCATTTCCAATACATTAGATTAAGTTAGATTCAATCAGAAGATAATTTTTTAATGTAAAAACCATTGCTACAATATTACGCCTTTTAAAAAGTAGAACTTCAGCAAATTGTAAAAACGTTTGTAGACTTCGTATGTTAATATATATCGAACTAAATAACGAACATCCTGCTTGATTAGTTTGATACGACTTTTTTTTAATAAAAAATTTACCACATTTTCACCATTATTGTGGTCGAATATAAAAAATAGTAAAGATTAAAATATGATTTTAAATCATCATTTTGTAAGTTATTCTTGATTAGTTTCTTACCTGCGACTTGATATTCTTGGATATTTTATTTATTACTCTAAAAATGTATATGTCCTCGTTTAACTGCTTTTGAGGTCGAATGTCGATAAATGGTAAAATTAGTAGTAAGTTATTTACGTTATTTATGCAAAGATTTTGTACCATGAAGAAATTACATTTTGGTAATAAAAAAATCTTACTCATTTTTCACACACTTAAAAGACGTAATCCGGCCAGTTAAAAAATAACAATTTACAACTGTAGCCTATACGCTTACAGTTTATTCATAATTTCTAACTCTTTGATATAGTTTACCTACAGATTCGGAAGAATGCATTTTTCTTTAAACCAAACTTAACCCCTTTACTCCCTTAGGGAGTACCTTTAACTTTAAAATAAGATAAGGAATTATTTTAAAGTTTTTTTATTTTTACCAATAATAAAGTCTTACTTAATTAGTTCCGGCGACGCGTTTTTTTTTAAATAAACGAACATATATCACTTTTTCAACCCCATTAAAATAATTATTTTAATAAACACACAAAAAATCAATATGTAGTTGTAAATACGATTTTTTTATTTTCTAACTTCTTATGCAAATTGGTTTTTGGTTTTTAAAACATACCTACCATTTGAAGTAACCATGGGTATGAATTTCGTAAACTGGAATAAGAGTGGTAGGTAGTTTCCGAACGCTTATTCTGGTCCCAATTTTGTTTTTTTTTTGTGGTTGATTACATTCGAAGTAAAATTTATTTATCATAAAACCATATTCGCCCTTTTTTATACCTTAGGGTACAACTTTATAAAATTATAAAATTGTGTTTGAAGGAATTTAGATGTTACTTATTAGTTCTTTGTAATGTTTGTTATTATTGGTAGCTTAGCTCTTAAACCATTTTTAACTCCTTTTCAACTTTAAAGGGTTTAATTTCACAAAATGGTAAAATTGTAGTATGTATTTATTTATGTTAATTATTAGTAGCAAAATATTTATTTTGCTTGATTTTATTCTAAGACGTAATTATAATTATTAATATCATATTATATTTTCCCCCATCGGGCGTAGCATTAAAAAAATATATATAATTAGGTTGGCAATTTTTTAACAATTATTATTGTTAACCAATTATATTTTTTCATTTAGTAAATTCGGAGATATAATTATTAATATTAAAAACATACTTAGCTTTTTTCACCCCTTAGGCGTTGCAATACGCGAAACAAATGAATATTGTGGTTGTTCGTATTGGTATATTTATAATTGGTTTTAAAACCATTTATTACGCTTTATTAAATTCGAAGATATAATTATTAATCTTTAAAACACACTTAACCCTTTTTCACCCCTTAGAGCAGGGGTTGGCAAGTAGTTTTAGGTGGGGTCCGGATACTGTGGGAAAATTTTAACGAGGTCCAGAAAAAAACATTTTATAATAATTAAGTGCTACCTATTTATTTTATGGTTTCAAATAAAATTCTGAATTATAAAACACAATACCTAAAATTAATAAACTGCACCGACGGTCTTGAGCCAGTTTTTTATAGTTTGGTTCTCGAGAAGAACAGCAAATTCGAAGTGTCTTCTAGCTGGGCGTCCGTTAATCTCAAACGATATTCGTTTTTCAAAAAATTCATCTTTGAGAATGATGATTCACACACGTATGTCGAGACAAACATAGTGGCCAAATTTATAGCTAGTTTTTTTTTTGCAATTTTCATATTTTTCTGGGACATGTTTGGCCCAAAATTCTTCAGTGGACACAGTTTTATATATTTGCAAAGACAAATCTTCTTGCATATCAATTATTTCCATTTGAAGTGATGGCTTTGACAGATTAAACAACTTGGCAGCCACAACTGTCCATTCTGCCGCTACATCAATTTCAAATGGCAATTTAAGAAACGGAGATAGCTTGCCCATCTCTGCAAAGTCTTGGAATCTTGTAGCAAATTCGTTCCTAAGATCGGACAAAAATTTTACAAACACTGCAAATGTCTTCTTCAGAGTTCTCCTTTTTATATTCAAGAATTGTCGGAAAATGAATAAATTCTTGTCTTGCAATATATTTTTCAAAGATATCCAGCTTACGACGAAAAACAGACCCGCTTTGTAACAGATCACATATGTAACTCTGTGTTGAGCGATTTTAAATATTTCAAAATATATTTTAGAAAAACCACAACCAGCATATTGTGCTTATTTGTTAGGAACTTAAAGTGCTTCCTGGCTCCCTGCGTATCTAAGTTTTGCATGAAGGAGTTACTTGTTTTTTTATTACCCAGAAACGTTCAATAACTTGACATTTACTTAGCCAACGAACATTGTTGTGTTGCAGTAAGTCAGAATATGCTGAATCACATTCAGAAAGAAACTCCTTGAAATGTCGGTGCTGAAGAGCAGAATGAGATCTCATAAAATTAATTAACTTGACCAAGCTGTCCATCACTTCTTTCAGTGTAGCACTAAGTTTTCCACAAAGAGCTGCCTGGTGAATTATGCACTGATACGATATTAGACCTGAATTTTTATCCCTGATTCTCTTTACTACACCTTTTTCTTTGCCAATCTTTGCTGGGGCCCCGTCAGTTGAAAGCGACACCAATTTATCGTAACTGATGTTAGATTAAGTAACAAATTCATCAGTGACCTTGAATAAATCTTCTCTTCGAATGTTACATTTCAACGGCAATATTGCTAGCAACTCTTCCCTAAAAATTTGACACTCAATGTCAAGAAATCTTACGAAAATAGACATTTGTTCATCATCAACAATGTCACATGATTCCTCAAGTGCTATGGCGTAGCAAGGTGCCTTTTGCAGAAGTTTAAGGAGAGTGTTTTTAATATCAGCATATAAAATTTCAGTTCTTCGTGTATTACTTCTCGCTGACAATGGAATACTTTGAATTGCAGCGACATGTTTTTTTTTCTTCAAACGTGCCGTGACTACTGCCAACATAAATTCCTTCACTATCTCAGAATCTGAAAATGGTTTCTGGTGTTTATTAAGCGTCCAGCACAGACGTAACGCTGCTTCTGTGGATTTTTCTTGCTCGCTCATGCAACGAACAAGTAATTTTGTGCTTTTATTGTAAGAACTGAGATATGCCTGAAGTTTTTCTTTACGAGCCTCACTGCCAAGAGGAATGTTTTTGTGGAATTGCTGATGAGTTTTTTCATAGTGACGCTTCAAATTTCAACTTTTAACAATAGCGAAAGTTTTATTGCATATAAGGCACACTGGAACCACTTGAGGCCTATCAGGCAGCGTAAAACAACATTGTTCCGTCCATTCTGCCAGAAACCTCCTATTTTCACTGTCCACTTTTCACTTTTTAGGATCCACGTAGGTACAAAAATATTTTTTTTTTACTAAACGAACGAAAACGCGACAAATCACAAAACAAATGAACGGTGTCTCCGCGGTTTGCGCTGCGACTGACCGACTGGCATCTGCTTTCCCCCGCCCCTCGCCAGCACCGCCGCTCGCGCTTGTTTCAACAGCGCGCCGCAGCCAGGCAAGTGCGCGGGGCGCTGTGACATGCTTCCGCACATGTTTCCATCAAAATGGTACGTAGTTCAATCCATGGATGTTTCGTGTGCATAACAAAAATTTTAAAAAATTTAAATCACATCAGTTATAACTAATTCGCACAAACACACACACACAGGCTAAATAGGAAACTAATCAAACCACATCAGTTGTATTTACTTGTATAACAGGTTAACAAGGAAACTTAAAAAAGAATTAGTACTAAGATAGAGTCGATGGGGTTTAAAAATATTATTTAAATTACTAATTTTGTATAGTATACCTTATCTAAGTATTAATTTATACTTGGTATACAATACATTACAATATTGGGCGGTCCAAGGTTCGACCGTTGCCTTGGAGGTTAAATATCACAAAAATAGTTATGTTAAGATTTTTCGTTTTGTTATTTTTGGTGCCAAAAGTAATTGATATTGCTTAATTATATTTTGACACAAATTTATTACTCTTGAAAACAAGCTTTCCCCTTTTTCACCCCCCAGGATTTAGATTTCTGCAAAATACAAAAACTGTGGTTTTATGTATTCGAATGTTTATTATTGGTACCCAATATCTAGTATTTTGCCTAATTAAATTCGGAGATATATTAATTCATCTTTAAAACATACTTACCACTTTTTACCACTTAGGTGTCAATATTTACAAAATTTAAAAAAAATAGTTTGAGGTTTTCGTATGTTAATTATTGGTACCGAATATATTTTCTTTATATTGATTAGTTTCAGAGATATAATTAATTATCTTAAACCTTTATTTATCTCCTTTTCACCTCCTTAGAGGTGAAATACTTTAATAATATATAGCCTTGTTTTTAAGTTAGCCAATTCCCTTTCTAATATATTTTTTTTTTAATTATTTCAAGTAGTTTTCGACTGATGATCGAAATAACAGACATAAAGACAAACAGACAGACAAACAGATAAACAGATAACAGAAAAAACAGATGAACAGCCCAACAGACCAATATTCCAAAATACCAATATTTCAACAGACCAAAAGACGTACAGACAAATAGACGAACAGACTAACAGTCGAACAGTCGAACAGACAAAAAGGCAAACAGACAAGCAATTGAACAAACAAAAAAAATTTAAAAAAATATATCTTTACCATTACCAAAAGTTTTATTAATTATTTCATCCAATGTATAGAATATTTTCCTCGGAACACTTTTATTATTAGTATAGATTTTCTTGGCCTACTTCTTGGTAGCAGTTACAGGCCGACACCGTAGAGATAAAACAAAAATGGGTAGTTTTCCATTATCTGCCTTTATGTGGGGAAAGAAAAACAATCTTTTGAAGACAACTGATGGAGGCCAGTCACACACTCGCTTCTAGGAGAGCCGAACCCCCCTCGAAGTTGACGAGTAGGTACTTTTTATTCAACCCGTAAGTGGTGAGAAGTAACTCGATGTCGCTGAACCACTGCAATGCGTCTGTGTCGGTGCGGGAATGCGCGCGGGACTTGTGTTCCGAAAGTAGGCCTACTCCTGAGTGGGCCACGGCTGCACGGTCACGTGGTGAAGGACGCGCGTCACGGCTGCTCACACAAATCAAATACAAAATTTTTCATTAACACATATCTTACACCTTACAAGTTTGGTATTTACAATCAGACATCCCAGCACTCTGTGCTCTCTTTTGCCTAAACTAATTTATATAAGTATAAAAAATTATTTAAATAAACATGTTAAACATGAAAAGGAAATTTAAAAAAAAAAAAAAAAACCTTTCGTATTGCCTTTTGGAGCCTTGGCTCAATGTCTTGGTTTTGATCTTATACCTAAAACACATTTACACTATTTATTTACACATTCTTACAAACAATTTGTCTTTCACTGTGCACAGTATAATAATTTGCACTGACTCTGAGAAACAAAAATTGAACTATATACAAACATGGCACTGTGGTGGGCATCCATGTCTATTCACTTCGGTGAGCACTATGGTTGCACTTGTGTTGCCCAGTCAGGGTGGCCTGCCAGAGTGGTACTCTGTTATTAGTTTGTGTGTGGTGTGGACGTGTTACGTCGTGTTGTCCGATGCTCACACGAGCACTGACAGGACTGCCGAGTGTCTGGACAACCTGTGTAGCCCTGCAGGTCTGTCACCTGGGGGTGCGCAGCCCAACTCAGGCACCGGAGTCTATACATGTCGGTGCACGTGATACTTCTAGGAGTCGCGCAATGCAGGACAACTCTCTGCACTCGGCGTGGCAAAATATTTGAATTAAACAAAACATTTTTAAATCTGAAATAATAAAGTTTACATAAAATATTTCAATTTATTTTTGTAACTGTTTCAAAAAAGTTTTAAAATTTCGTTGGTTTCTTAAAAATATATACACCACAAAAAACAAACACACACACACAAGCACACTACACAACAAATAATTTAAGTTACATTTTGTTTACCTACATAGGCGGAAGAAGCATTTAAGGGCTCCGCCTACCCGGGCACACACACGGTGTGCAGAGCTTCAGGAAACACAACGCGATTTGAGAACTACTGAAGATATCCAAGTGGGGTCTGCTCACGAAAAGCATTTAAGAGTTCGCTGAGGGCCGAAAAGTATTTTCGTTTTCGGATTATTTTTTTTTAATGTAGTTTTAGAAGAGTTAAAATGGCTAAAACGCGTGTATTCAGAGTAATTTTTAGACGTAAAACAACCAGTGTAGATACTTGAAAGCACTTAAGGGTACTTGCATTACACCTTTATATTCATTTCTCCGCAATATAATGATACGGTCACCGCTCAAATTTCGCAGTAATCCTGTGACGACGAGAAGACTGCGCGCCAGTCCAGAGGAGACACCGCTCTAGAAGCACCAGCGAGCGTCGCGCTTATCATCCCGCCTCACTAACACACATACACCCCTGATAACGTTGCCAATGGAGCGAGACAGCGAGGAGAGACATGTCGCAGGCCAAATAGCGGGTCGTTACCACAACGCCGAAATACCATAACGCCGAATGTCAAAATTGACCACAACGCCGACAGCTAGATAACTGATGTGTACCACAACGCCGAAATAACAACTGAATGAATTTGCGTGTGTTTCTTAAATGTACCTTAACGCCGAAATACCACAATCAAACCTAACCTTACCTAACCTAATCTAACCTAGCGTAATATAATCTAATCTAACTGAACCTTACCTAACCTAACCTAACCTAGCGTAATATTACCTAACTTAACCTAGTCTATTCTAGCCTAGCCTAACCTAACCTAGTCTAACCTAACCTAGTCTAACCTAACCTAGTCCAAACTAACCTAGTCTAACCTAACCTAGTCTAACCTAACCTAACCTTTATGGCAGTCCTGCAATGACATTTTTCGGCGTTAGTGTATTTCGGCGTTAGTGTATTTCGGCGTTAGTGTATTTCGGCGTTGTGGTAATTCGGCGTTGTGGTACACAGCAGTTTTCTAGCTGTCGGCGTTGTGGTCAATTTGCCATTTTGGCGTTGTGGTATTTCGGCTTTGTGGTATTTCGGCGTTGTGGCATTTCGGCGTTGTGGTGCATCCCCCCAGATAGCTCTCAGCAACCAGAGCGAGCTCCGCGCGGTCGAAGTGGCCAAGGCCTACAGACCTTGGGGCGTGGCCGCCCTGCGCCTGATCGACCTTGGCGCCGAAGGCCGCCGCCTCAGGGCCCGACCCGCGCGGAATGTGCCGAGCGGAGCACGTGGTCCAGCACCGCCAAGTGTACTTGCTGTCGTCCTGCCTCGCGCCCTCGCTCGCCGATACCCACCCTTCGTTTCTTTCACTTCAGCCGAGATTCCTAAACAGCATTTTTCTTTGCAAAATAAAGCATCATTTTTAGTTAATTATATTTTATTTATATTTAAACATCTTATCTCTCGGTGAACGGCATTTGGTAGAAGTAATTTCTTGAATATATAACGGAAGTCATTGAGAGGAAATGCGACACAAAGATGACGGACCCATGCGTAGACACATAATCCCAAAACGTAGTAACTTTCGTAAACATTGGGGTGAATACAAAACATGTAATTGTGCCTAGTTAAACTGTAATATTGTGAATTTACCCTGGATAATATATAGTTAACTAAAATAATCATAGTAAAGAGTAATCCCAAGTTATAAAATACCCAAGAAACTGGCTTTACACTGTTGATAATGCATAGTCTCCCTCCTGATCCCAAATTTTCTCGATAGTGCAATGGTAGAACGCACGGTTTATAACCACGTGACTGGAATTTTTTAAAACTTTTTTATAATTACAGATCACTGGATTATACAAAGTATGATTTAAGCAAGTATACATGAATAAATTTAAATTGTTGTGTATCTTATTGCTTATTGCTATAATATTATTAAATATATACCTCAGTCAATTTAATGATGTTTTTCCTACAAGAAAGGCGTTTATATTTTATTTTTAATTAAAAAATTCAATTAAATACATTTATTAGGAAAATAGTTTATATAAGTACAACTATTCTTTTAAATTTTATTCTTTAATGTATGGTCACAAGTAGTATACGAATGTTCCTCCTGCGGCTGGCGCCGGCGCGTGGATTGTGATTGTCGGTCCGCCATCTTGGATTGTGACGTCACGGCGGCCATCTTGGATGACCTTGACCTTGACCTTTGACCTTGACCTTGAATTTGATCCTCAAAAACTTGCCAAAATTGGGTAAAAATTGCCCAAAATTCCTCAAAAATCGCCAAAATTTCAATTTTTGTGGAAAAAAATTCCACCAAAAAATCTCAAAAATTTTGATAAATTGAAAATTCCCGTTTTCGAGGGAAAAATTTCCCGTTTCGAGGGAAAAATTCCCGTTTTTAGTCCTTAAAAATCCCAGCGACTAGAAAGTCCTAAAAGAGGCATAAAACTCCTAAGAGATAGCCACTTATAAGCCTCTGACGTCATCTAGGATTATGACAGCCATTTTGAAAGATGACGTCACCGTTGCAATTTCCGTTACGCCCGCCATCTTTAACTTTTTATTTATTATCCGATTTTAATGGGAAAAAATTAAAATTTATAAAAAATTCAAATAATAAAAATTTAATAAAAAATAATAAAAAAACAAACATTTACGACACGGAGCTCGGAGTCCTCGGTTCGAACCCGGAGAGGGCAAAAAAAATAAAAATGACGACCGATCCTTCCCCCCGCGGTGGGTGCTGGCATACTGACTCCCACTACTTTTTTTTTTCAAAGCATATATATCGCCACCTAGTATGACGTCATGTCCGCCATCTTGTTTCGTCTGATAGAGACCACCATCTTGTTTTCACCTGCTAGAGTGCGCTGACACCATGTTAGTTAATTTCTTACCCGATAGAGTGCAGTAATCATCTATTACTGTGACACCCGCCATCTTGTCATTTCGACGCCATCTTGAAAATCCGTAATTTTAATGCTAGAAATTCGGGAAAAGTTCCAAAATTCATTAAATAAATCACTCATTAATATACATATTGATTCGACCAGTTTCAGTCCTTGGTTCAATACCCGATCGATGCAATAATGATTAATTTTATGTAAAAAATAATTTCAATATACCATGTTTAACATTCTTAAAGAGACTTTAAAACCTCTACTACCATCATCCTATAAGCCATCAACACCACCATCTTGGAAAATTCGTAATTATATTGCTAGAGATTCGGGAAAAAGTTCAGAAATCATTAAATAAATTTCCGATCAATATACTGATTAATTAGATCGACCAAGGTCCTTGGTACGATCTAGGATGATGCAAAAAAAAAAAGAAATAAAACATCAATTTAACATAATAGTAACAGGTTCGAGGAATTAAACACCGCAAGTTCTTTTACAAACATAATATTTATTACATAATTTCTATTCTACTACAGGATCACTTACGAAAGCCAGCAAATTTATAATCAATCATTTAGTTCCGCATCGGCGTGAAATGACTAATTCTTAGCTCCAATCGGTTTATACTAGACAGAGTCCAACCAGAACCTTTACTGACATAGTTCTCCTCTTCTTGACAAAGTTTCTGGATACCATTTTTAACAGTTTGCTTGACATCGTTAGAACTGTAAATTACTGCAGCCGATGTCTTAAATGCACACTTCTTCACTTTGTCATCTAACGGATACGGCTTTCCATATAGACAGTCCAACCACAAGTTATATTTTAATGGACCGTTTGTTGCTACGTCATCAGTAAGCTGATTGATTATGTCCTGTCTGATATCATCAAGAAAAGTACAAATGTCCTTCGACTCACCGAACGTATTTAGATAATAGTAGTCCTTCAATGTTCCACGAAACGCAGTCTGCGCCAAGTAGAAGCCATTATCGTTCACTTGTAATGCTCCGAACACTGTTTTAGGTTTAGGTCCATGTTCAGACGTCATAGCAATCGGATGCTGCGCATCTGTGTTTTTGATTGTACGCTCACGAGCCTTCAAACTAAAGCGAGGAGTCGAAATGTCTGCAGGTAGTTCAACAGTAGGCACACGGACTTCACCTTTACATATTTTCGCATGTCGTCGCAAACTATCAATTCGAGTAAACCATTCATGACAATCATCACATCGAAACTTTATACGAGAAGGATTCTTTTTACATTTGCTCCGCTCATGTCTTCGTGCATCATGAGAGAATGCGAACTTCGTATCACATTAGCTGCAAGGATACCGTGGTGATGAAGACGAACCTTTCAGACCCGATCCAGATATGGACGATGCAACAGTAGTAGTACCATTTCCAGGCATACTCATATGAACATCGATGCATCGCTGTTGCACCGATACCATTACTTTCTGCCGCACAGCAGGACCTTTACATGTCTTCATGTACGTTTTCATATTATCTTTTCTGGCAATCCGCTTATGACATTTCTCACAAATAATCATTTTACGATATAGGTTCTTGGCACATTCTCTCTTCTCATGCCGTCGAGCATTGCTGCTGTTTGAGAAAATCTTGTCACAGTAACAGCACCGATGTTCGTTAGTTGTTGTCGATTCGGCATCCATTGAAGTCTCCATCGAGGGCGAAACGAAGTTCGTCAAGCTTTCCTGCACAGCCAGCACTACCGGCATTAAAGTCTCTTCTGCTGGTGGTATCAAGTCTGATGAAGTCTCCTCCAATGTTGACATCCTCGTTGTCAACGGGATCTGCTCCATCATCTTCGTCGCTGACGTCAAGGTTCCCGTAGTCGTTGGTACAACCTCCATCGAGTTCGACGATAAAGTTGGTAAAGATGCCATCGAGTTCACAAGAACAGTTAATTACGTGAATTATGCACCAGATTAAACAAACTAGGTGATCCTTACACCGCCGTCGTCAGTAACAAACTGAGCGTCCTGCTGTCTAGGACTCGCTTATATACATGCTCCGTATGGAATAATACGCTAGTCAAATCAAGAACCATCTACAATAATACTACAGTCAAAACATCATTAAAAATAGAAGGACCATCAACAAAAAGGCAGCACATTTGGAAGCACCGTCAACGAAAAGGCAGCTCATTTGGAAGCACCGACAAAGAAAAGGCAGCACATTTGGAAGCACCGACAACGAAAAGGCAGCACATTTGGAAGCACCGACAACGAAAAGGCAGCACATTTGGAAGCACCCACAACGAAAAGGCAGCACATTTGGAAGCACCGTAAACGAAAAGGCAGCACATTTGGAAGCACCGACAAAGAAAAGGCAGCACATTTGGAAGCACCGACAACGAAAAGGCAGAACATTTGGAAGCACCGACAACGAAAATGTAGCACATTTGGAAGCACCGACAACGAAAAGGCAGCACATTTGGAAGCACCGACAACGAAAAGGCAGCACATTTGGAAGCACCGACAAAGAAAAGGCAGCACATTTGGAAGCACCGACAACGAAAAGGCAGCACATTTGGAAGCACCGACAACGAAAAGGCAGCACATTTGGAAGCACCGTCAACGAAAAGGCAGCTCATTTGGAAGCACCGACAAAGAAAAGGCAGCACATTTGGAAGCACCGACAACGAAAAGGCAGCACATTTGGAAGCACCGACAACGAAAAGGCAGAACATTTGGAAGCACCGACAACGAAAATGTAGCACATTTGGAAGCACCGACAACGAAAAGGCAGCACAATTGTAAGCACCGATAACGAAAAGCAGCACATTTGGAAGCACCGACAACGAAAAGGCAGCACATTTGTAAGCACCGACAAAGAAAAGGCAGCACATTTGGAAGCACCGACAACGATAAGGCAGCACATTTGGAAGCACCGAAAACGAAAAAAGGCAGCACATTTGGAAGCACCGACAAAGAAAAGGCAGCAGATTTGGAAGCACCGACAACGAAAGGCAGCACATTTGGAAGCACCGACAACGAAAAGGCAGCACATTTGGAAGCACCGACAACGAAAAGGCAGCACATTTGGAAGCACCGACAGCGAAAAGGCAGAACATTTGGAAGCACCGACAACGAAAATGTAGCACATTTGGAAGCACTGACAACGAAAAGGCAGCACATTTGGAAGCACCGATAACGAAAAGGCAGCACATTTGGAAGCACCGACAACGAAAAGACAGCACATTTGGAAGCACCGACAAAGAAAAGGCAGCACATTTGGAAGCACCGACAACGAAAAAAGGCAGCACATTTGGAAGCACCGACAAAGAAAAGGCAGCACATTTCGAAGCACTGACAACGAAAAGGCAGCACATTTGGAAGCACCGACAACGAAAAGGCAGCACATTTGGAAGCACCGACAACGAAAAGGCAGCACATTTGGAAGCACCGACAAAGAAAAGGCAGCACATTTGGAAGCACCGACAACGAAAAGGCAGAACATTTGGAAGCACCGACAACGAAACTGTAGCACATTTGGAAGCACCGACAACGAAAAGGCAGCACATTTGGAAGCACCGATAACGAAAAGGCAGCACATTTGGAAGCACCGACAACGAAAAGACAGCACATTTGGAAGCACCGACAAAGAAAAGGCAGCACATTTGGAAGCACCGACAACGATAAGGCAGCACATTTGGAAGCACCGACAACGAAACTAGCACATTTGGAAGCACCGACAACGAAAAGGCAGCACATTTGGAAGCACCAAAAAACGAAAAGGCAGCACATTTGGAAGCACCGACAACGAAAAGACAGCACATTTGGAAGCACCGACAAAGAAAAGGCAGCACATTTGGAAGCACCGACAACGATAAGGCAGCACATTTGGAAGCACCGACAACGAAAAAAGGCAGCACATTTGGAAGCACCGACAAAGAAAAAGCAGCACATTTCGAAGCACCGACAACGAAAAGGCAGCACATTTGGAAGCACCGACAACGAAAAGGCAGCACATTTGGAAGCACCGACAACGAAAAGGCAGCACATTTGGAAGCACCGACAAAGAAAAGGCAGCACATTTGGAAGCACCGACAGCGAAAAGGCAGAACATTTGGAAGCACCGACAACGAAACTGTAGCACATTTGGAAGCACCGACAACGAAAAGGCAGCACATTTGGAAGCACCGATAACGAAAAGGCAGCACATTTGGAAGCACCGACAACGAAAAGACAGCACATTTGGAAGCACCGACAAAGAAAAGGCAGCACATTTGGAAGCACCGACAACGATAAGGCAGCACATTTGGAAGCACCGACAACGAAAAAAGGCTGCACATTTGGAAGCACCGACAAAGAAAAGGCAGCACATTTCGAAGCACCGACAACGAAAAGGCAGCACATTTGGAAGCACCGACAACGAAAAGGCAGCACATTTGGAAGCACCGACAACGAATAGGCAGCACATTTGGAAGCACCGACAAAGAAAAGGCAGCACATTTGGAAGCACCGACAACGAAAAGGCAGAACATTTGGAAGCACCGACAACGAAACTGTAGCACATTTGGAAGCACCGACAACGAAAAGGCAGCACATTTGGAAGCACCGAAAACGAAAAGGCAGCACATTTGGAAGCACCGACAAAGAAAAGGCAGCACATTTGGAAGCACCGACAACGAAAAGGCAGCACATTTGGAAGCACCGACAACGATAAGGCAGCACATTTGGAAGCACCGACAACGAAAAGGCAGCACATTTGGAAGCACCGACAACGAAAAAAGGCAGCACATTTGGAAGCACCGACAACTAAAAGGCAGCGCATTTGGAAGCACCGACAACGAAAAGGCAGCACCTTCATCAAAAAAGCCACACATTTTCATTGGCTCCAATATTCATTGGCTCCATTATTCATTGGCTCCATTATTCATTGGTTCCATTATTCATTGGTTCCATCAGTCTATTGATTACATCAGTCTAGTGACTCCATCAGTCATTGGCTCCTACAGTCATTTGCTCCAACTTTCTTTTGTCTCACCAACTCCAAATATATTTGGCTAGAATTCTACGATTCTAAGAGACTATGAGGCCACAAGTCTACGAGTCTAAAATGATCTAGCTGGTTACGAGTTATACATGGCTTGCGAGGCTACAGAGCTACGAAGCTTCTAGTACACAAGTTAACGTGACTGCGGGGATAGAGGACTACAAGTCTGCATGAGTACTTGACTACGAAGCTACTCGTCTACAAGGCTCCAGTTGTCGCTTCTGTCTTCGAAGGAATTTTCTCTTTTGCTCCAACTGCTCCATCAGCATTATGATATAAGGTTACAAGGCTGCTTGCTTAAGTAGCTTCAAGTCTACGAGACTACGACCCATGTGGTTACGAGACTATGCGATAACAAGTTTTCAAGGTTACGTGATCGCGAGGCTATAGGACTACGAAGCTTCCAGAATGCATGGTTACGAGACTCCATGACTAATTGACCGCGTGGTTTCGAATCTTCTTGTCTCTAACTGACTATAATAGCACTATTCAGTGGTGAGAGTTAATTTATCTTATGCAAAGGTACTTGCTGCAAGTAGTTCCGCTTTTCAACATCAGATGACATCACGTGTTGCTTGCAGGTAAATAATAATTATTTCTTTTATGCAGGATGCGGGATGCTCACTATCGATCGCATAAGAAGTTTAGCTACGATAGTCCCCAAGGAGAAGGATGTTCGTCCTTCCTGCTAGTGCTTCTCAGATTTCTCACGGTCCGCCATCTGGGATTGAGACGTCACGGCGGTCATCTTGGATGAGTGTGACCTTGAACTTTGACCAAAACCACAGGAATGATCGCAAGCACACGGTTTAACCATCAAAATATTAGCAAGAATAATCGGGAGCACACGGAGAAAATCACCATAATATTGTCAAGAATAATCGGAAGCACACGGAGAAAACCATCAGGGAGGATATCGTTTATAAACATCATAAATTACCAATTTTTTTAAAAAGTCCAAATTTAATCCTGCTTAAGCAACATGAGAGTTCTAGCACAAGCCCGCTTGTGAACTCTTCGCTTAAGCAACATGAGAGTTCTAGCACAAGTCTGCTTGTGAACTCTTGCTTAAGCAACATGAGAGTTCTAGCACAAGCCCGCTTGTGAACTCTTTGCTTAAGCAACATGAAAGTTCTAGCACAAGTCAGCTTGTGAACTCTTTGCTTAAGCAACATGAGAGTTCTGGCACAAGTCAGCTTGCGAACTCTTTGCTTAAGCAGGATTAAATTTGGACTTTTTAAAAAAATTGGTAATTTATGATGTTTATAAACGACATCCTCCCTGATGGTTTTCTCCGTGTGCTTCCGATTATTCTTGACTATATTATGGTGGTTTTCTGCGTGTGCTCCCGATTATTCTTGCTAATATTTTGATGGTTAAACCGTGTGCTTGCGATCATTCCTGTGGTTTTGGTCAAAGTTCAAGGTCACACTCATCCAAGATGACCGCCGTGACGTCGCAATCCCAGATGGCGGACCGTGAGAAATCTGAGAAGCACTAGCAGGAAGGACGAACTTCCTTCTCCTTGGGGACTATCGTAGCTAAACTTCTTATGCGATCGATAGTGAGCATCCCGCATCCTGCATTAAAGAAATAATTATTATTTACCTGCAAGCAACACGTGATGTCATCTGATGTTGAAAAGCGGAACTACTTGCAGCAAGTACCTTTGCATAAGATAAATTAACTCTCACCACTGAATAGTGCTATTGTAGTCAGTTAGAGACAAGAAGATTAGAAACCACGCGGTCAATTAGTCATGCAGTCTCGTAACCATGCGTTCTGGAAGCTTCATAGTCCTATAGCCTCGCGATCACGTAACCTTGAAAACTTGTTATCGCATAGTCTCGTAACCACATGGGTCGTAGTCTCGTAGACTTGAAGCTACGTAAGCAAGCAGCCTTGTAATCTTATATCATAATGCTGATGGAGCAGTTGGAGCAAAAGAGAAAATTCCTTCGAAGACAGATGCGACAACTGGAGCCTTGTAGACGAGTAGCTTCGTAGTCAAGTACTCATGCAGACTTGTAGTCCTCTAACCTCGCAGTCACGTTAACTTGTGTACTAGAAGCTTCGTAGCTCTGTAGCCTCGCAAGCCATGTATAACTCGTAACCAGCTAGATCATTTTAGACTCGTAGCCTTGTGGCCTCATAGTCTCTTAGAATCGTAGAATTCTAGCCAAATATATTTGGAGTTGGTGAGACAAAAGACAGTTGGAGCCAATGACTGTAGGAGCCAATGACTGATGGAGTCACTAGACTGATGTAATCAATAGACTGATGGAACCAATGAATAATGGAACCAATGAATAATGGAGCCAATGAATAATGGAGCCAATGAATATTGGAGCCAATGACAAATGTGTGGCTTTTTTGATTAAGGTGCTGCCTTTTCGTTGTCGGTGCTTCCAAATGCGCTGCCTTTTAGTTGTCGGTGCTTCCAAATGTGCTGCCTTTTTTCGTTGTCGGTGCTTCCAAATGTGCTGCCTTTTCGTTGTCGGTGCTTCCAAATGTGCTGCCTTTTCGTTGTCGGTGCTTCCAAATGTGCTGCCTTTTCGTTGTCGGTGCTTCCAAATGTGCTGCCTTTTCTTTGTCGGTGCTTCCAAATGTGCTGCCTTTTTCGTTATCGGTGCTTCCAAATGTGCTGCCTTTTCGTTATCGGTGCTTCCAAATGTGCTGCCTTTTCGTTGTCGGTGCTTCCAAATGTGCTACATTTTCGTTGTCGGTGCTTCCAAATGTTCTGCCTTTTCGTTGTCGGTGCTTCCAAATGTGCTGCCTGTTCTTTGTTGGTGCTTTCAAATGTGCTGCCATTTCGTTGACGGTGCTTCCAAATGTGCTGCCTTTTTGTTGTCGGTTCTTCCAAATGAGCTGCCTTTTCGTTGTCGGTGCTTCCAAATGTGCTGCCTTTTCGTTGTCGGTGCTTCCAAATGTGCTGCCTTTTCTTTGTCGGTGCTTCCAAATGTGCTGCCTTTTTTCGTTGTCGGTGCTTCCAAATGTGCTGCCTTTTCGTTGTCGGTGCTTCCAAATGTGCTGCCTTTTCGTTGTCGGTGCTTCCAAATGTGCTGCCTTTTCGTTGTCGGTGCTTCCAAATGTGCTGCCTTTTCTTTGTCGGTGCTTCCAAATGTGCTGCCTTTTCGTTTACGGTGCTTCCAAATGTGCTGCCTTTTCGTTGACGGTGCTTCCAAAAGTGCTGCCTTTTCGTTGTCGGTGCTTCCAAATGTGCTACATTTTCCTTGTCGGTGCTTCCAAATGTTCTGCCTTTTCGTTGTCGGTGCTTCCAAATGTGCTGCCTTTTCTTTGTCGGTGCTTCCAAATGAGCTGCTTTTTCGTTGACGGTGCTTCCATATGTGCTGCCTTTTCGTTGTCGGTAATTCCAAATGTGCTGCCCTTTTCGTTGTCGGTGCTTCCAAATGTGCTACATTTTCGTTGTCGGTGCTTCCAAATGTTCAGCCTTTTCGTTGTCCGTGCTTCCAAATGTGCTTTCTTTTCTTTGTTGGTGCTTCCAAATGTGCTGCCTTTTCGTTGACGGTGCTTCCAAAAGCGCTGCCTTTTAGTTGTCGGTGCTTACAAATGTGCTGCCTTTTTTCGTTGTCGGTGCTTCCAAATGTGCTGCCTTTTCGTTGTCGGTGCTTCCAAATGTGCTGCCTTTTCGTTGTCGGTGCTTTCAAATGTGCTGCCTTTTCTTTGTCGGTGCTTCCAAATGTGCTGCCTTTTCGTTGTCGGTGCTTCCAAATGTGCTACATTTTCGTTGTCGGTGCTTCCAAATGTGCTGCCTTTTCGTTGTCGGTGCTTCCAAATGTGCTACATTTTCGTTGTCGGTGCTTCCAAATGTTCTGCCTTTTCGTTGTCGGTGCTTCCAAATGTGCTGCCTTTTCTTTGTTGGTGCTTCCAAATGTGCTGCCTTTTCGTTGACGGTGCTTCCAAATGTGCTGCCTTTTTGTTGTTGGTGCTTCCAAATGAGCTGCCTTTTCGTTGTCGGTGCTTCCAAATGTGCTGCCTTTTCGTTGTCGGTGCTTCTAAATGTGCTGCCTTTTCGTTGATGGTCCTTCTATTTTTAATGATGTTTTGACTCTAGTATTATTGTAGATGGTTCTTGATTTGACTAGCGTATTATTCCATACGGAGCATGTATATATGCGAGTCCTAGACAGCAGGACGCTCAGTTTGTTACTGACGACGGCGGTGTAAGGATTACCTAGTTTGTTTAATTTGGTGCATAAATCACGTAATTAACTGTTCTTGCGAACTCGATGGCATCTTTACCAACTTTATCGTCGTACTCGATGGAGGTTGTACCAACGACTACGGGAACCTTGACGTCAGCGACGAAGATGATGGAGCAGATCCCGTTGACAACGAGGATGTCAACATTGGAGGAGACTTCATCAGACTTGATACCACCAGCAGAAGAGACTTTAATGCCGGTAGTGCTGGCGGTGCAGGAAAGCTCGACGAACTTCGTTTCGCCCTCGATGGAGACTTCAATGGACGCCGAATCGACAACAACTAACGAACATCGGTGCTGTTACTGTGACAAGATTTTCTCAAACAGCAGCAATGCTCGACGGCATGAGAAGAGAGAATGTGCCAAGAACCTATATCGTAAAATGATTGTTTGTGAGAAATGTCATAAGCGGATTGCCAGAAAAGATAATATGAAAACGCACATGAAGACATGTAAAGGTCCTGCTGTGCGGCAGAAAGTAAAGGTATCGGTGCAACAGCGATGCATCGATGTTCATAAGAGTATGCCTGGAAATCGTACTTCTACTGTTGCATCGTCCATATCTGGATCGGGTCTGAAAGGTTCGTCTTCATCACCACGGTATTCTTGCAGCTAATGTGATACTTCGTTCGCATTCTCTCATGATGCACGAAGACATGAGCGGAGCAAATGTAAAAAGAATCCTTCTCGTATAAAGTTTCGATGTGATGATTGTCATGAATGGTTTACTCGAATTGATAGTTTGCGACGACATGCGAAAATATGTAAAGGTGAAGTCCGTGTGCCTACTGTTGAACTACCTGCAGACATTTCGACTCCTCGCTTTAGTTTGAAGGCTCGTGAGCGTACAATCAAAAACACAGATGCGCAGCATCCGATTGCTATGACGTCTGAACATGGACCTAAACCTAAAACAGTGTTCGGAGCATTACAAGTGAACGATAATGGCTTCTACTTGGCGCAGACTGCGTTTCGTGGAACATTGAAGGACTACTATTATCTAAATACGTTCGGTGAGTCGAAGGACATTTGTACTTTTCTTGATGATATCAGACAGGACATAATCAATCAGCTTACTGATGACGTAGCAACAAACGGTCCATTAAAATATAACTTGTGGTTGGACTGTCTATATGGAAAGCCGTATCCGTTAGATGACAAAGTGAAGAAGTGTGCATTTAAGACATCGGCTGCAGTAATTTACAGTTCTAACGATGTCAAGCAAACTGTTAAAAATGGTATCCAGAAACTTTGTCAAGAAGAGGAGAACTATGTCAGTAAAGGTTCTGGTTGGACTCTGTCTAGTATAAACCGATTGGAGCTAAGAATTAGTCATTTCACGCCGATGCGGAACTAAATGATTGATTATAAATTTGCTGGCTTTCGTAAGTGATCCTGTAGTAGAATAGAAATTATGTAATAAATATTATGTTTGTAAAAGAACTTGCGGTGTTTAATTCCTCGAACCTGTTACTATTATGTTAAATTGATGTTTTATTTCTTTTTTTTTGCATAATCCTAGATCGTACCAAGGACCTTGGTCGATCTAATTAATCAGTATATTGATCGGAAATTTATTTAATGATTTCTGAACTTTTTCCCGAATCTCTAGCAATATAATTACGAATTTTCCAAGATGGTGGTGTTGATGGCTTATAGGATGATGGTAGTAGAGGTTTTAAAGTCTCTTTAAGAATGTTGAACATGGTATATTGAAATTATTTTTTACATAAAATTAATCATTATTGCATCGATCGGGTATTGAACCAAGGACTGAAACTGGTCGAATCAATATGTATATTAATGAGTGATTTATTTAATGAATTTTGGAACTTTTCCCGAATTTCTAGCATTAAAATTACGGATTTTCAAGATGGCGTCGAAATGACAAGATGGCGGGTGTCACAGTAATAGATGATTACTGCACTCTATCGGGTAAGAAATTAACTAACATGGTGTCAGCGCACTCTAGCAGGTGAAAACAAGATGGTGGTCTCCATCAGACGAATCAAGATGGCGGACATGACGTCATACTAGGTGGCGATATATATGCTTTGAAAAAAAAAAGTAGTGGGAGTCAGTATGCCAGCACCCACCGCGGGGGGAAGGATCGGTCGTCATTTTTATTTTTTTTGCCCTCTCCGGGTTCGAACCGAGGACTCCGAGCTCCGTGTCGTAAATGTTTGTTTTTTATTATTTTTTATTAAATTTTTATTAATTGAATTTTTCATAAATTTTAATTTTTTTCCCGTTAAAATCGGATAATAAATAAAAAAGTTAAAGATGGCGGGCGTAACGGAAATTGCAACGGTGACGTCATCTTTAAAAATGGCGGTCATAATCCTAGATGACGTCAGAGGCTTATAAGCGGCTATCTCTTAGGAGTTTTAAGCCTCTTTTAGGTCTTTCTAGTCGCTGGGATTTTTAAGGACTAAAAACGGGAATTTTTCTCTTGAAACGGGAAATTTTTCCCTCGAAAACGGGAATTTTCAATTTATCAAAATTTTTGAGATTTTTTGGCGGAATTTTTTTTCACAAAAATTGAAATTTTGGCGATTTTTGAGGAATTTTGGGCAATTTTTACCCAATTTTGGCAAGTTTTGAGGATCAAATTCAAGGTCAAGGTCAAAGGTCAAGGTCAAGGTCATCCAAGATGGCCGCCGTGACGTCACAATCCAAGATGGTGGACCGACAATCACAATCCACGCGCCGGCGCCAGCCGCAGGAGGAACATTCGTATACTACTGTCACAGTATGCGGAAACTTTATAAAACTGTTTGATAAATTTTAACCAGATGGATAATAAGATTCCAAATCGATATTTAGGCCCACAGAATTCGTTAATATTTTATCAAAACATTTTTTTGCTTTTACCGGAACCTTTTAATTATATATTTCAGCCTTTTGATCTGCTATTCGAATAATTCTATATTCGACGCAGCTGCGGTTAGCGTGGAACTACGTGTTATTCGCGTCCAGAATCACTTTTTTTTGTATACGTATTTATTATGTTCGGCATAGTTTTAAAGTTATGTAACTTAAATTTAGTGTCAGAGTTTCATATCATAAGTTTATTTGCAACATGAAAACACATGTATTTGCTCGTTGCCGAGGTTAGATGTCACACACAACCGGCGAGTATTGACAGACACGTTCACGTGTTTTTCATCACGTTTTCGTATTCTTACAGGGATAGCTTACGTTTCACAGACACCCACAGAAAAAACCGGTGGTTAAATTTTACTTAAAAGAATATATAATTAATCAAAAAGTTTTATCATCAAAAAAATTGGTTGTCTGTAAAGTCGGTTTACGGACGATAGTTTAACTTGACAACGTCATAACAAAACATTGACGAAATTATTGCATACTTTTATAAATAAAATTTAATAATTTTTATTGAATTATCACTATTTTATATGGATACAAAGAAGGAGTGAAATGAAATCTACAATTTAATTGATAAATTTACTTTTGTTTGCACTCATTAATTCAAATATGATTATAAATTTAACGAAGAGATTATTTTAACTATAACTTTTATACATATTTGCTAATTAACTTCTCCCAATCTGTGTTATTCTGTTAAGAATAGGACGATGATAGCAAAAGTAGGAAACGAATGGGAGTGTTTCTAGTTTAATGTGCCTCGAAAAAGTCAAATCAATGGTTGTTCCAATCGAGTGGAAGAGAGATAGATGCGGCGCGTAACGGGACACAACGTAACGGGACAATGTGCGTAACGGGATACTTTTTCGTGCGTGCAGCCATCGTTCATCGATTTATTAGACGTTGTCACGTCAAATATAAATGCCGAAAGACGTCAAACCCGGCATTTGCTAAAGATTTACTTGTTTAAGAGTGAGCTTCAGTTGTCTGCATGCCGGGAAGGTGTCGCGGAATGATCCATAAAATATGACGTTGACAGATTCAGTCGTCGATAAGAGGCGCCCTGAAAATAACACACGGTTTCTTGGCTACATCCAACCTATTATAACCTATTATACAAATACGAACTAAGGTCACTGCGATGGTATGTGAATCAGCTGATAACGGGGATACAGCGACCAAAGTAGACGGTACAAGCATGTTAGATGATGAACACAGGTAATTTATGAGATCACTGAGAACTCATTAAAAGCTTACCGAGTCCTTAGGAGATTTACTAGGAGTAGTACATAGCTGTAATGAGGGAGACAAACTTGAAACTTTCAAAATGACCCCAATTTTCTTTTATTTCGGCGTGATAATAAAATTAAGTTTTTCAATAAACTAGCTAATTGAAGTAATGTAGTTAAATAAATCATTTACAATAATATTTGACGAATATATTTAATCTTAAAGAAGTAGAATGAGAGTCATTACGTAATCCCAAACACGTTTTTTTTATTCGCCTTGCCACCTGAAATGTTACTTGCTTAGAATGGCAGGGTGAAGAATCCATTAACGACTTTTGACATTTGTCAGCAAGAGGTGAAAGATTCTTCTGCTGCTTTCGTAGTGGAACTTTCACTAACTGTTATTGCATATGGATATACCCTAATATTTTTTTGCAGTCGCTTGTTTCTAACACGACACCCCTAAAGTCCGTTTAAATTTATTCAACTGGATGCACACACAATATGTGTATCATGGACACATGAAGTCTTTGCATTCTTCGATTTAAAAAAAAAAATATACCTTTTGTTTCTCGGGCAGTCAAAAAGTTTTCAATTATAGAAAAAAAATTTGCGTATATTTTCTGTCGTTGTGATGTTCACATTATTTGTTTAGTATCATCGTTTGTTTGTCTGTTTAGTATGTTTTGTCCAAGGTATTTTTTTTGTTTTATTAATGTTCTTGTTACTGCTGTCTAGTTGTTGTTGGCCCACTATGTCCGTCAGTGCTGTAATATATATTTTTTTGACTAATTCCATTCAAGTAATTTTCTGTTCAAGTAATGTTATTACTTTTTTCATTTCGACTGATTTTGGCTTGTTTACCGTGTTAGTAAATGCATTCTTTGTCAGTTATTGAGATTTATTATGACTAGAGACCTGCAAAATTCGCAGTTTCGATGGCCTTCAGGATAGAATGCACATACAAATGTACACTTGGGAAAATAACGCAAGTTCATTGGCTGCCGACTTGTAAGTCGTGTCAGCTGGTTTGTCTGTGATTCGATTGTTCTTTGGTTGAGGGTTTATAACTGGTTGAGATTCGTCCAGATGAACAGTAAGCCAATAGCAAAGTTATATAAGAGGTATATGTGTTTGAATTCTAGCATATCACCGAATGAATCCGCGAATTTTTCAGGTCTCTAATTATGACTTACAGTGTAACCAGCAATGACGTGTGGCCAGAAACCATCTTAAATCACTCTTCCTCGTTGGAAGAACCTTTCAAGGAACGTAGGCGTTGTATTCACTCTGTTCACCTTATGAAACTCCGGTTTATCTCTAACTGATTTATTCACCTGAAAAACGGGCTTGTTTATAAAGTTCAGAGAGAATTTACTGTCAGCGGTCATCTGTCACAGAGGTTTGTTCAGATCGCATTGCTTGCCATGTGCGCAAGCTGAAAATACGAGGCCGAATTTTGATCGCCGACGAATCGCGCTGTGAACCACAAGTGGTTCACAGCCCGCGATGCGCCTGGTCCGTGGCCTCACCCGGGGGGAAGCCTTCTTTACACAGACGAGAGAGCCAAAACCCGAAGTTCCCCGAAGTTTATGCATTTTTTCCGTATCTTTATGTAGCTATCCACACCAAATCAACCGTCCACGATGTTTTAAAGTATTTATAACGTAGCTAACCTAACCTAATTGACCATTAGTATCCTTTTATCAACACCGCCATATTTATTTACAATGAACAAAAAAAACAACCGAAGATGCACGGACGGTAGGGACTGGAAAAATTCACCGTTTGAATGACCTCTAGGATGGACTCCACGATACTCTATGTACGCAGGAACATTACACCAGCTCATTGGCTACTGACTCGTGACCTGCTAACTGGGATGCTTATGATTCGATACTTCTTACGTTGAGGGTCATTCATTGGCTCACAGTCCTTCAGGCAAACTGTGTTCCGATCACTGAAGTGGCACTTGGATTCCAGCCTGTCGCGAAATGAACCCGCGAATTTGTCTCGTCTGTGCAAAGAAGGCTTCCCTCGCCTGGGCCTACTAGAGGCGAGGTGAAGAGCGCCGCGGCGTATCGGCTTCTAGACGCCTGGGGCAGACCTGCTCTGCGGACACAGCGCCGAGTGACTTTCACCCGTCGCTGCGTCTGGAGACGTGCAGCGCCGCGGGGGCTGTCGTCGCAGGCGGCTTCATCCGCGCAAAGGCCACAGGGGAACCAGGACTCTACTATCCACTGTCCCCGAGTCAGGCGACAGAACAGTCCGCTCTCCAGCAGCTTCGGGAATTGTTCTGCTCTTTTGAAAGTAAAAAAAAAGTTATTTATTAAAATTTTAAACTTTAATAAAATACATCATTTTAGCATTATTTTAAGAAACAAACAATATTTTCATATGTGCAGGAAGCAAAATGAATAAATACAGACAAATTAATATAAATATTAACAATTTATTTTGTAGATGTCCAAAGTAAATGTTTTAAATATTTTTCTTTTTAACGTAACCATTTCAGGAAAAATATATGTATATAGCCTATAATTTAAAAATTTTACATTCGTTTTAGGATTCAAACAACGATATTAATACACTCAGCTACATCCACAGCTTAAATAGGCATCGACGAGCTTTGTTGCACCCACTTTCTCAGAGTGTTTTTACGTCAGGGCTTGGTCCGGTTTCAGGACATATTTTAACTTACGTAGAACATTGTTGAATTTGTAGAATTTGCAAGTGGCTTGACATCCACATTATTGAAATCACTTTTTCCATAATTTTGTCCACTTCCCTGGAAAAAAAAATAGTTTTCAACGTTTTTATGAAATGAAAATAAGGCATTTAAAATGAATACACATACATTAATTTTTTTTTATTTACATATATTTATTTCGTTTTTTCGGGTATAGGTATAACACTATTTTTGTAGAAAATATTAATTACGCTAGTTCTTTAACGTATTTAAAACTTGTGAGGATAGTATTTGTATAAATTTAATGGCTAACACAATGCATTTTTAAAGGAGGAATGCTCTGTCGTAATTTTTTTATCCTCGCCAGGTTCGAATAAATGACGTAAATACGTGTTTTAAGTTTTTTGTTAATATTTAATTAATTTATTATAAATTTTAAAATTTTTCCCGATTTTCTAACATAAAAATAACGGATTTTCAAGATGGCGACTGTAACGAAAAGTGCAATAATCTGGGATACAATATGGCCACCGAAACTAAACGCGCAACGATGACGAAATACACATTTAAGATAGCGGGCGTAACGAAACATGTAACATTTCTATAATCCAAGATGGCGACCGTAATTAAATACGCAACAGTGTTTTAAATATAGTTTTATTTTAATTAAATTAATTAATTAAATACGAATTTTTAAATTATTCCCGATTTTCTAGAATAAAAATTACGGATTTTCAAGATGGCGGGCGTAAAGAAAATTGCAACTATGACGACATAATTAAAAATGGCAGCCATGTCATTCAATTTTTCAATGCCATGACCTCGGAAGCTTAGGGAGAAAAGTAGATGTGGGATTTAAGCCTCATTACGGAGTTTTCAAGCTTTGGTATTTTTAAGGACTAAAACGAGAAATTTTCTCTCAAAACGGGAATTTATCCCTCAAAATTGCCAGAGAGTGTGGCGGTGACTGGCATGTTTCTGACTGGAGGGACGGCGTGCTTGCAGGGTGCCAGTTCTACCCGACAGGGGAGTACCTGCGCTTCGTGCGGGTGCCTGAGAGTGTGGCGGTGACTGGCATGTTTCTGACTGGAGGGACGGCGTGCTTGCAGGGTGCCAGTTCTACCCGACAGGGGAGTACCTGCGCTTCGTGCGGGTGCCTGAGAGTGTGGCGGTGACTGGCATGTTTCTGACTGGAGGGACGGCGTGCTTGCAGGGTGCCAGTTCTACCCGACAGGGGAGTACCTGCGCTTCGTGCGGGTGCCTGAGAGTGTGGCGGTGACTGGCATGTTTCTGACTGGAGGGACGGCGTGCTTGCAGGGTGCCAGTTCTACCCGACAGGGGAGTACCTGCGCTTCGTGCGGGTGCCTGAGAGTGTGGCGGTGACTGGCATGTTTCTGACTGGAGGGACGGCGTGCTTGCAGGGTGCCAGTTCTACCCGACAGGGGAGTACCTGCGCTTCGTGCGGGTGCCTGAGAGTGTGGCGGTGACTGGCATGTTTCTGACTGGAGGGACGGCGTGCTTGCAGGGTGCCAGTTCTACCCGACAGGGGAGTACCTGCGCTTCGTGCGGGTGCCTGAGAGTGTGGCGGTGACTGGCATGTTTCTGACTGGAGGGACGGCGTGCTTGCAGGGTGCCAGTTCTACCCGACAGGGGAGTACCTGCGCTTCGTGCGGGTGCCTGAGAGTGTGGCGGTGACTGGCATGTTTCTGACTGGAGGGACGGCGTGCTTGCAGGGTGCCAGTTCTACCCGACAGGGGAGTACCTGCGCTTCGTGCGGGTGCCTGAGAGTGTGGCGGTGACTGGCATGTTTCTGACTGGAGGGACGGCGTGCTTGCAGGGTGCCAGTTCTACCCGACAGGGGAGTACCTGCGCTTCGTGCGGGTGCCTGAGAGTGTGGCGGTGACTGGCATGTTTCTGACTGGAGGGACGGCGTGCTTGCAGGGTGCCAGTTCTACCCGACAGGGGAGTACCTGCGCTTCGTGCGGGTGCCTGAGAGTGTGGCGGTGACTGGCATGTTTCTGACTGGAGGGACGGCGTGCTTGCAGGGTGCCAGTTCTACCCGACAGGGGAGTACCTGCGCTTCGTGCGGGTGCCTGAGAGTGTGGCGGTGACTGGCATGTTTCTGACTGGAGGGACGGCGTGCTTGCAGGGTGCCAGTTCTACCCGACAGGGGAGTACCTGCGCTTCGTGCGGGTGCCTGAGAGTGTGGCGGTGACTGGCATGTTTCTGACTGGAGGGACGGCGTGCTTGCAGGGTGCCAGTTCTACCCGACAGGGGAGTACCTGCGCTTCGTGCGGGTGCCTGAGAGTGTGGCGGTGGGCGGCGAGGTACTGCAGGTGGAGGTGCACCCCAGGCACAACATCTCTCTGCAGCCCGTCGACAAGGTGAGGCACTCTGGCCATGCATCCCAGTAAACACCTCATATGAGTTTATATATATTAAACCTTTATTTTGGAAATTGGAATTGTGTAATGTTTTGGTTTTCTCAGACGTTTATATAAATTGGATAATTTTTTTTTAATTTAGTATTTTCGAAGGTGCACAGCTACACATTAAAACTAAAAGAAACGTCATATACTGTAACAGAATCTTGGTACATCTTTTTAAGATTTTGTCAATATTAATTAAATATAAAATTAATTTATTGCCAATAATTTGCGATATTATAATTTTTTAAGAATTTCATTCTTTTAATTTCAATTGCAGAGAATATAATTTTGTTCCATTATCACAAAAACTTTTTTTCCTTATAGCAGCATTTTAAACTGTAAGAGTCTCTCAAGAGCTCTGCTCCTCAGGATGTACTTGCGCGTTCACAACAACGCTAGCTCACGACATGGTAGGCAGACAGAGTGCGGCGTCCAACCAACGAACGATCGACTCCCGCGAGCTCACCTCCTGTGACTCGAGTCATTTGAAACAGTAGGCAGTGCCTAACTGTTAACGTGGAAGCTGTATGTGCACATAGTTTAAACTTTAGTTGCGTTCAGAGTATGAAAATTATTTAATTAGGGTTGACAACTTCGATGTTTGTATTTAAAGACTAATTATATATAAAACTTTAAATCTTTGTGTACAGAAAATAAAGTGGGAAGGTCAACGTCTGCCCTTCAATGCAGTGCTTTCTTGCAAATTGCGTTTTAATAAACGTGTTCAATGAAGCATCTCTGTAATAACTCCAATTTGTTGCTTTGTGCGTGTCTTAAGTTGTATTTGTTACGTGGTGTATAATCTATGGCATTTCACGTCACACTTCTGGATGACATGTTGCTGGCGGCTGGCAGTTTCACCCACGCTACGAGCCGCTACGGGCCGCTCGCTTCAACGCCTCAAGAGCTGTGTATCTGCGCGGCCCATGTCTCTCCCGCCGCCTCAAGCGCTCCTTGCAGAGAAGGCTCGAGTCCGACTTCACAAATTTCCCCGAAATAACTACAGGGGAATGCCGGAACCGATTGATTATTACAATCCTTGGACGCGATATGCTCGCACAAACCACACAGGACTTTAAACTGAAGTATAACCATGCAAAAAGAAACGCTTAGAGCTTTTTTTTGACATGACAACGTCTAATAAATCGATGAACGCCGGCTGCACACACGAAAAAGTGTCCCGTTACGCTCATTCTACGCTTGCGCCGCATCTATCTCTCTTCCACTCGATTGGAACAACCATCGATTTGACTTTTTCGAGGCACATTAAACTTGAAACACTCCCATTCGTTTCCTACTTTTCCTATCATCCTCCTATTCTTAACAGAATAACGCAGATTGGAAGAAGTTAAATAGCAAACATGTATAAAAGTTATAGTTAAAATAATCTCTATCGTTTAAGTAATAAACATATTTGAATTAATGAGTGCAAATAAAAGTACATTTATCAATTAAATTGTAGATTTAATTACACTCCTTCTTTGTATCCATACAAAATAGTGGTAATTTAATAAAAATGATTCAATTTTATTCATAAAAGTATGCAATCATTTCATAAATGTTTTATTATGATATTCTCACTTTAAACTATCGTCCGTATACCGACTTTACAGACAACCAATTTTTTTTCATGTTACACCAAAATAACTCCAGGGGAATGCCGGAACCGCTTCATTATTACAATCCTTGGACGCGATATGCCCGCACAAACCACACAGGCGTTTAAACTGAAGTATAACCATGCACAAAAAACGCTCAGAGCTTTTTTTCTTTTCTAACGGCATTGAAGGCTGGCGCAAGGCAATATATTTTTCTCCTTGGAAGGCCATCCAACTGGCGGGTAGCGGGAACCTGTGCACTTGATCAGCGACCTGCCGTAACGACCTGCAATTAACTGCCTCCGGCATGCGTCTCGGCACTCCTGGTAAGCTTGTTGTAACTACCCTGCTTCCCCCCCCCCTTCTTCCACAAACCAGTCTCTTGTTTCTCCCGCGGTAAAAAAAATAGAAACTCTCAAGGTGACCACATGTAAAACCTTCTCGTTAAAAGTAGTTCTGTTTAAATAACCCTTCAAAACATTAACAAATTAACCAGGGCCGTATTTACGCGCAGGCTATCTAGGCTATGGGCCCGCACCACACGACACGAAATAAAATCATACTGCGATGTGGATCTTCTTATATTCTTAAAATACGTGTTGACATAGTGTCCAGTTGTTTTGTGTGGATTAGTTGCGCCGAACTAAACTCTTCTGTCGAAAGCTGATTCATGAATTGTATCAGCATTTAGAAATTTTCGATTATTTTAATTGGTTTTTGGTGTCACTTAATTCCTTAACCTCTAAATTCTGTTTTGTTAAATTGTCTAGTTTAATAATAAACTATTTTTTTCAAAATAGAAAATTGATCAAAACTATGAGTTTTGTAGGTGAGTTAAAATAAACTAGCCACCCAGACCCAGGCATGAGGCACCCACTGTTTCACTGGAAGGGGATACTTCTTCCCCTTAAGAGAGGGCCCGCACAACAGACTCAGTTTAGGGGCCCACAGGCAGTAAATCCGACCCTGAAATTAACTATTTTGAAGTATGACACAATAATTAAATTTAAAACTAAGCCAATTTACTACTTAATATCTGACATGAAAATACTTAGAAACAAAGAACATATCTGCATAAATAGCAAAAAAGTGTAAAAAAAAAATTGTCTATTTTAAGCTTTAATTGGTTTAGAAAAGTGCAAATTTATATAGAACATGGACCATATTTGCTTTCACTTTTATATAAAGTTCTAACTTACCTTGCTTGTTGTGTGTCACGCTGCTTCCCTAGACGTTTGGGTATGTATGTGTCCAGTTATCAGATGAACAGTTAAAGTGAAAGGCGTGCGTGAGGAGGAAAACAGCATAAGAAATTAAATTTAGTGAAAGTTTGCAGAGGCTCATTTGCAAACTGCATTTAAGTGGATCAAGGGTTATTATAGTAATAATAGGATGTCTGAAATAAATTAACATGAAAGAAAATAAGTCTGGTTTGAAGATCGTATTCACTGATTCATAAGTAGATTTTTAATCTAGTGTTTATTTAACAAAAACCACAAATAACAAAGTTAATCAGGTTTCCAAATAAAAAAAAAGAACTATGTTTAATCCAAAAGAAAACTGGTCCCTAACAAAACATTTTAAGTAATTAGGTGTTAACATAATTTTACTGATTACAATAGCGTTAAATTCATTATTGCGTCTCTTCCAATATTTTATAGCTTCATAAAATTTTTATTATTATATTAATAAGATGAAGCTCAAAATTTATATGCCTTTTGGCATATGAGTTTTGATGGCTGAGTCTATTTAATATATATTTATTTCTACTTAAATTCCATTGTCCAAAATCAAACAGATGTACTCGGATAACTCACATATCACGGGACTTAACCTAATACTGCGCGCCAGACGTGTGGTGGTGGGTGTTTCCGGAAGGCTTGCCGCTAATCAGGGAAAGCCTCTGATTAGCTCCGGCCTCTGACAGAGGGGCATCTCCCGAGGAATGTGCCGACAGAGAAGTCAGGGGAGAAAGCCGTATTGAAAAAATGTCCTCGACAGGTAAACACAAAACATACCTGAGACTGTCCAGAAGCTCATTCTTTGTGGCAAAAAAAGGAGGCTGGTGAGAGATTATTTATCTTAATTATAGTAACTACATGATGATTAATTCGCCATGGACGCACTCCCGAAGTAGATTGTGAAGAACAGTAGAAGTACACCAGGATATTGCACTACAGATACTGTCCCCAGGGGGCTAGCGAAGAGCATAGTTAAAGCTGTCCCCGGAAGGGTCTGAAGGAAGGGGGTGGGGTGGGGAAACTCCTGGCCTGGTGCAGGCGTAGGTTGGCTGTGCCAAGCGCGGCTCCAGAGGAAGGGCGCAGGGGGCGATAGCCCCTTCCGAGCCCAAATTTTACTTCCTATTTCTGTGTAGGGAATATTAATGTTAACTGAAATATTTTCGTTAGTGTGCTAAACTCTTCTTTCAATCAAAATTTGTACGAAAATACTAAATTTCAGTATTTGAGACCATATATTTGGTGAATATCCCAAGGGCAATGTGATGATTATTAACTGCATCCTCCTGCGTGTGAGAGCCCTGCCCGAGAAGTCTTCCTGGAGCCGCCATCGCTGTGCAGGGCACTCTGGCACGCAGGTGGCATCGTAATGCCACACGGGTGTCTAACCAGCCATGCCTGAAGGCGCATGCCCTGCACGGGTACTGGAGGCGGCACGTGTGGCCAGGCGGTACAGACATGACCCGCTGCTAACACAGCATGGGAAGGTTTGCGCGTCCGGCCACTCAGCGCAGTAGAACTGGCCACGGTTGGAAAAAAACGCCTGAAGCTGAAATAATAAGGACCCCATTGGAATAAAGAAATAAATAAACTTAATGTGAACCTCAGAACACTTATCAGAAGTACGAATAAATAAAAAAATAGGTAAGATGGTGCCGAGAAAAACACTAAATTGCCGAACATGTAGGTACGCCTTCTTTATTATTCTTCAAATATTTGAACAACAAATTTTTGAAATTCGCCAAAAATGACAGAGAAACATCCAATTCACCTCTCGCATGACTCACTGCTTTATTCTGAAAAAAACATTCAAAACTATAAAATTCGCGTTTTGAGTGGCCTACCCTGTCGTTACATTATACATTAGTCTAGCCGACTAAATTTGTTTCAGTAAGTGACTACGATTAATTACTTTTGACCACATTGATGTGAAAAGAGTTGTGTCATTAAATTGGGAAACATTAATATTTAGTAAAGGTTTTTCTGCTGAGACTGCGTTCTTCCTGCCTTTCTCTTCACAGACCTCAGAACACAGTCCACGCCATCAGTTGCGCTTCCGCAGTTTTAACTGTATCTCTGATTCCCTTTACACCCTGGCCACCTTCTTCGTAGCCTTAAACTACTTCCGTCTCTTCTCATAATGTTGTTTCACTGTGTCCTTCTTTCTGTTCATTCCTGTCTCAGGCCATATGCTGCTAACTCCTATCACCTACAAGTCTTGCTTTGTAACGACCATCCTATTGAACTTCAAATATCCGGTCTCTTATAAAATGTTCTTTTTTAAATTTTATTTGAATCTTATAGCATCCAGTAATGATTGTTTAAATTAATTTTTTTGTAAGTAAAACTTCTTTGGGTGCAACAAGAGTAAAATTTCAAGGCCGAATTTTAATGCAACGTTTTCGCGAAAAATTGTTGAGAAACGTTTCTGACGCGAAAGGAACTGATAATGCGTACGTGGCCTAATAGATATAAAGAGAGCACTATGCTATATACATTCCTCGGCTCTTTTTAGCTCTCCTGTTTGTGATATGATTCGTCCCCCTCCCCCCAAAAAAATATAAGTTTGAGAGGTAGCTGAATGAAAGAACAAAACCGTGTGTGCTTTTGTGCTTGTTTCAGAAAATAAATCCTATATAGTCAGATTTGAGTGCCTTGAATTTTATATTTGCTACCAGTGCGCTCGCGTTCCTCCTTGTTCAACCAGCAGCGTAGAGAGCACTGTTGAGAAATTCCCAGCATGTCCCGCATAGATACCGCTACCTGTAATGATTTTCATATTTCGTTCTGAGCTTTGGAGTGTTCCAAATGACAGAATTGTTTGAAGAAACAGTAACACGCACAGTTTTTATTTATGGTGTGAGTATTAAATTAATCATTTTGGATATACTGATATACTGATATATTGATATACTAGGCAAGTGAGTAATAATTTTGTTAATTTATGTTTATTTGGAAATTTATTATAAATCTCTCTCTCTCTCTCTCTCTCTCTCTCTCTGCCGCTTTACTTTTTACGATATACTTACGAGTCAAGGTTTAAATTGCTAAAGAATTTCACTTCTATCACGAAAACTGAGTTTCATGCGCCTTTTTTTATCGTTTTAATCCCTCAGTATATTGTCCAGCAACGGCTATGTTACATGTAAGCATGACATAGCGTTCACATATTAAGGAAGAAATATGAGTCTTTTATTTTCTTCAGTGCAAGAAAATGGTACTTTGCTGGAATAACTGAATTGATTCTCAAAGATTTTTACCACCTTTATAGCTTTGTCGCTATTAGTTAAAATTGTAATACTAAAGATATAAAAAATATAACTTCCCTTGAGTTTTCTAAATTTAGAACCCAGAGGGCATACAACTCTTACACTAACATAAGGCCACATGCTGTATAAAGTATTTGTATAACCAAGCTCGCGCTGGCTGTCCATTTATATTTAACAACTCATAAATTTTGCATAAGCGGGAGAACAATTATTTTATAAACCTGATAGGTCGGGCTTACGGTTTCAAATAAATTTTTACAGTTGTTGGCGATCTATTTATTATGTATGGTGTTACAAATAGAGCTTCAATACAGATTTCCTTCTTGATTCCTGTGTAGAAAAGTATTGCCCTTTTCCTTTCCAAAAGTACTCGATTATTCTGCTTCGACTTTTTTCTATAGCTATTATGAATTTCTATAACTATTACGAATAGTTAAGTAAGAAATAATTCCATTTAATCTGACCGACCAAATGTTTAGATTTGCGTTTACGTATTCACTACTATAATAAAATGTGTCTGACACTCTGCCCCTCTTCACTTTGCGTTCTCTTTTATTTCTTCTGACTTCTGACTTTTTTCCATGAAGTTCTTATGCCATTTCGAAATAAAAAAATTAATAAAGTAGGAAAGTTGCAAAGTAGTTGTTACCCTTTAATTTGGTTCTTCTTTCTCTGCACCATCAACGCGGCGCGGAAAAATTTATTATATGTTTTACCTGACGACGCGTTTTACTTAACCTTCCTAAAAAAAATTACTATTCATTCAATTGACATTGTTCTCAATATGTTCGTGTTATTAACTCCAAGATATATACCTGTTTGCGATACCAAATAATTGCAATACTTTTTTTGAGAGTTAAATGCGTTTTATGTTTCACCATGTACGTTAGACGTAAGCCATTTTTTATCATTCAAGCCGTGAAAAACTCAATCTTCTTTTAGAATCTCAACATTTTCTTCATGAAATTTTACTTTATCTTCATTAGGCAGCTTCTTTCAAGATATTTTTTTCTTGGGTACGATATTAATGTGTTCCATTTATTGTAAAATATTTCCTTCACATTAAAACCTCTGCAGTTCGAGCGCGATTTATTTATCACTGAATTTTCTTTTAACTTTTACATTATCAAGTCGAATAAGAAAATCTGCACCTGTAGCACTTCTTTCCGCAAGATTTTAAATATAAAAGTTATTTAGATTCAGCTGTTTGAATAATTGTGTGCTTTCTTTCTCAAAAATCGCACAACTAGATTAATGAAAGTTTGTCATATAAACTTAAATTGGCGGCATGCACTGACAGATTATGCCTCAGAGAAAATATAAAACCTTTTTGTGAACTTTAAATCATTATGGATATTTTTGTATAATGTATTCAGTCTATAACATATATTTTCAAAACTATATATATTTAATATTTGAAAATAGGCATACATCTGTTCAGAAATATCCCATTTAAAAGATAGAACTAAGTATCTTGAATATAACTGAAGATTTTTACTTGACAAAATACTTGTTATACAACTTTTGTCAAGATATTTCGATGAACAATGTTAAACTTTAAATGAGTACTTTTAATCTTTTCAATCAACTTATAGATTGATGCAATTATATAAAATATTTTAAGTAAATTTGTTTCAAAAATATTGCTACCTAAAACTTTCCCAAAATGAATTTTTTTAAATTATTTAACAGCAATATTAAATAACATTTTTTCATAACTCCTTTACCCGCTATTATGTGCTTGGTGAAAATCAGAACTTTAATATAACATTTTCTATAAAACTGCTTTCTTTCTTTGCATCATTACTGCTTATAGCTAATGTGCATATAACAGGGACGTTTCGAAATTTATATTCACGAAATACACGTTTATTTTTGTGTTTATTTACTCTTCATGTCACAACTGTCTCGTAGTTGTAGCTGACTGTATTAGTCTGCGCTGTGATATTTTCTGACTATTTACTTTAACGAAATTCTCTGTTCTGTATGTGCGTTTAACTTTTATATCGGCTCATTTTGGCTGGTTTTCTGTGTGTTTCCGTATTCGTCATTCTTATCCGTTTCTCTATGACATACTATAGTATTATCAGCACTAGCAAGCCTATTTTCAAAAAAAATTCATTTATGTGGTTTGTTGTTAATTAACGAAGCAGGCTTTGTTATGATGATTGTATGAGTTTTGCAAAATCTGTATACAAGCCACCAGCCTTATTATTTACTCAAATACATTGATTTTGTTAAGCCAAGATTAAAACAATGAGTGGACAGTCGTTCTCTTGTGAAAGTACAGTTCTAATATTTGCGCGCCCGAGGCAAGACAACATTTAACTTCCAGCAAGGTTTTCTTGCAGATATTTATTGCAATATTCTCGTTTGCGTCGCTCCAGGAAACTGCTACAAGTTCACCTTGTGCGCTCCCCGGGTGTGTTTGTTTCCTGGTGGCAAGCAGGGAATTCCAGAGAAGAATTAGACGCAGGTAACGGAATCTGTCTCGTTGGAGACGTGTTTGCTGGCGAGCGGGCACAGAGGGTGCGTGCCAGGGACTGCTAGTGAAGCTTCATCAACTACCGTAGTGGCTTCCAACTGCAAATCACATTTAATGCAAGCGGAGAATAATACCAATTTGCGTGTCTAATAAATAACTGTTAAAGAATTATTTCCAACAAAAAATAAATTACAAGAAATTAATAAATAAAATAACAAAGCAATTGATGCAACGAATAAGTTTATAATCTGACATTTTTCACATACAATCAAAATAATCACATCAATACATGATGTGAACCCGTTGTACATTCATCATTTGGGCTCTGAAATGACAAATAACGTTTCAAACTCTATCATATTTGTTTATTTTTTACTTAAATATATATATTAAAGTATTAACTTTAACGCCATTTATTTAGTTAAACAAGGAATTTAAAATAAACTTACAGTTCAAAAATAAGTTGTTATATCTTTAGAACGATTGTAAATCAAACCAAGCCATGATAAATCTAAAAAATAATAATAATTAACATTACATGATAGCTTTGTTAGGCTTTTCTTAACAAACCTTTTGTTTTAATAGTTATTATATTTGAAATTATAATATCAAATAAATTTCAAGGACGGAAACAAGGATATCCATTTCCAGGTTCCCCACAAGTATTTTCCACCGATACATTTGGTCGCATTTACTCAATCCATACAAGCAATGACGAGCGTTTCTTTTTATTTTGCTATTAGTCAACATTCGTGGCCCAACATCATTCCAGCATCTACAACTGTTAATGTTGAATTTTGTGGTACGTATAGAGAAGCCTAACAAAGTTTGCGATTATACCCTCAGAGATGCTATGAATTTTTCAAATGCTCATCAAATATGAAAATTGTTTTTGAAAATTATCTCAATATGCGTCACATCGAAACCGATAGATTTATGGATCAAATACAGTGATGACATGTCTGATGACATTTTGCATAATATGCGTACAATAACATCAAATCCATATTTGCAACTGAACGAGGAAATTCACAAGGTGGCATTATTATGTGCTTGATAATATAAAACAATGCCTCAATTAGACATGTCATCGCCCAATCATCCTACGCACGACACATTTAATAAAGAGTTGAAACGCGAAAAACAATATTATTGCGATGGATTGAGAGAATCAATTCGAACGAACCTTCCGCTGTTGAATCGGCAACAAAAATATGCGTACGACACTCTCATAAAATTTGTAAAGGATGGAACTGGAAGGATTTTCTTCTTGGACGTTCCTGGTGGAACTGGAAAAACTTCTGATCAAATTGATTTTGGTAACGATTCACTCCAAGAATGAAATTGCACTTGCAGTTTCTTATCAGGAATCGCAGGTACGTTATTGGAAGGTGGTCGGACAGCTTATTCAGCACTCAAGTTGCCGATGAATGAGAAAATCAATGAAACTTCAACGTGCAACCTTTCGAAGAAATGTGCGAGGACGAAAGTTTTGGAGCAATGAAAATTGATCATTTGGGATGAATGTACGCTGGCGCATAAAATGTCTTTGGAGGCATTAGACCGAATGATGCAATATCTACGAAACAATCAAAACCGGTTTGGTGGTGCGATCATTCTTTTGGCAGGTGATTTTCGCCAAACATTGCCAGTAATTCCACGGTCAATACCAGCCGTTGAAAGTAATGCATTTTTGAAGACCTCCGTTTTGAGGAAACACGTTAAGACACTCAAATTAAGTATAAAGATTCGTGTTAAGTTGTAGATCCATCAAACTGCAAGTATTTTCAAAACTTTTATTGCTGAACATTGGCAATGACAAAATCCCCATTGACATTTCGATTGGCTGCATTTCATTCCCTGCCAATTTGTGCCAGTTCACCGAATCCAAAACCGAACTCATCTGAAAGCTATTGCCAAACATTGCTCAAAATTACAAAAAATTATGATTGGTTGAGCGAACGTGTTATATTGGCTACAAAAACATTGATGTCGAGGAATTGAATTTCAAGATTCAAAGTGAAATTGCAGAAGAAATGATGACGTACAAATTGGTGAATTCCGTTCCTAGCCAAGATGATTTCAACTATCCTGACGATTTTTTAAACTTGCTAAATTTCCCGGATTTCTTCCTCACAATCTCCAATTGAAAGTCGGATAAGTTATTATAATGTTGAGAAATATCAACCAACCACATCTATTTAATTTCACCCGGCTTGCTTAAACTGATGAACAACAAACTGGAAGATTTTTTATGCCACGAATTTCAATGTTTCAGACTGACATACCATTCTAATTTAGATGCTTGCAGTTTCCGTTACGGCTTGCATTTTCAATGACTATAAACAAATCACAAGAACATTCAATGAATATTTGTGGTTATAACCTTGAAAATCCATGCTTCTCACATGGTTAATTGTATGTCACCCGTTCCCGTGTCGGAAAACCACCAGCATTGTTTGTTTACGCGCCTGGCAACAAAACAAATAAATGTCGTTACATAAAGCATTGCAGTGAATGAAATGATGCTCACACAGTAAACCAATCGAATCAAAGTATTTATATGTTTATTGTTTACTATCAATTCTGACATAATGCAGTTATGCCTTATATTTTGAAACAAAATAGCATGGTTCCAAGAAGATCACATTCCAGACACATCACACATTTACAGCATTTCAGCGGTGTACTGTTGATAGAATTCATATCGCATGTAAAATTTACAAATTGGCGTACATCTGAATGTACTCATCCTCAAATTGAATATCCATGGGCACAATCGTTAATAAATACAATGATCGCACAGAATAACTTTTTTCTTCTCATTTTTACTTTTTTTACAATATAGGTATCTATAGCTTTTTATAAATTAAAAAAATCCTCAACACTCTTACTGACATTAGGACCGGACAATGTCTGTCAGATCAGCTGGTGTGAAATAAACACATTTGTTGAAACGACTCGCACACCACCTATTGTTTGTATCACACACGAACTGAAATGTCGTGGTTTCTATTTGATTTAATTCAATTCTGCGATTTGTCACTGTTTCCTTTTTACTAATTTCAATTCTGTTATACTGTACGTGTGAACTCGTACACCGAAAACACACGAGCTGCCACCAAACTTTATGAAGCACACAACATGTTTGTTTAAAACGATTTGCGTACTACCTATTGTGACATGTTTGTACTAACTCGGAGATATTCGCGGGCATGCGCATAATAACCCACCAAAGTTTCATGGCAATCAGATAAACAGTATAAAATTATCGACTGGATGTGAGCAGTTAAATGAATATGAGCATATTCATGATAACTCTAATGGATCGCTGGCTTGATCACGCAGGACTGGCTGTTCTCCTTGCCGTGAGAACAAAGAGAGTAGGTATCCTGGCCTCAGCTGCGCCGCGCTGTTCCGCAACACGCCGTGCTTGCGACACCCCGCACCACCGAGCCCTGCTCTTGCTTGCGAGTGATTGATGCGGCCGTCTCTCGCCTGGCACGGCGCATCAACCAATTGTTCTCCCCCGCCGAGACCTGAGCAGCACGACTCCAGGAGTGCTTGCCTCGCGCCTCCCACGCCTGCAGTCCGGAGCGGTCCTGTGCTATCTGCTGTCAGCCGTGGAGGCCGTCACCCGGGGGAATCGGAAAATTAACTCTGTCAAAAAATAAACTTTTAAATCAACATGGGAAATTCGTTTTGACGATAGTTTGGCTATTGACGTGATAACGTCTTATAAATCGATGAACGCCGGCTGCACGCAAGGAAAAATTATCACGTTCCGCCTGAGCCGAGCTTGCAAGAAGCGGCCAACCATCGTGCGAGAAAATCTTCTATAATATCAAACAGTTTAAGGCGGGCTTTCTAACTAATTGTTCGTGATTATATTCAAACAAATTATTCAAATTAATATTTGCAAAAATTGTAAAATATATTTGAAAATTAAAAAGTATGCAATTTTTTGATCAATGTTTTCTTATGACGTTTTCACGTAAAATTATCGTCCGTAAACCAACTTTACAGACAACCTCCCATTTTTTTCTTAAGAAATGTTTGTGTTCTTTCCTGATAAATTAATTTTTGGTCCGTTTTATAAATGTTTACGATCAAATTCAGGTATTTATTGCGTAGTTATACGTGTTCATAAAATATTTTAAAGATTTTTTAAAATGAAATTGGAACTAACCAGTATTTAATTAACATGACAATAAAATTGTAATCAGAAGAATGTCCTGTTGAAGTGGCGCTACAACATGCGTGCAGCAGTGGCGCCTTCATGTCGGTTTTGTTAGTTACATGTCGAGAAATCATTTGTAGCGTGGAATGGCTTTTTGAATGTAATATTAGATAAATTTTTTACTCCAGCCGTTTCAAATTATGTTTGTTCAGACAATGCGTACCTTGAAAAGTCGTGGTTACTTGCTGGTGAAAAGGTGGCATACAGTTCTATTCCTTGGGAAGTCGCTAGTATAAATACAATGAATGATATAAAGGTAGAACGTTTTATTGTAGTCATCATACTTTTCTTGGAACATATATCAGTTAATTCTTTGCTTCGAGTTATTTGGGTTGCATGTAAACCTATCGGTGATTGCAGATGGTTTGGCAGTAATTTTTAGGTACTGTACATTTTAAATTTTTTATGAAAATCTCTTTGCAACGTTAGTCATGCAAGTAAATGAGTTATAAAGCTTTTTCGAATAAACATGCAGAGAAATAGAATCTGACTTAATTAAATTTTAATGCGGGAATGATTACTTACAAAAGTCATGGCTGATTCCCTTCCCTAAATACCTTTAATTGTGTTCCTATCATTCAGCACAAGAAACAAAAATATGAATTAAAAAAATATATAATTATATACTTAACTTACTTTTAAACGGTGAGCAACCAATTCAAAAACATCTCATTAATATGTTATTTAAAAATATATATATAGGCCTATTTAATACTGCGTTACAGCAGGTGTCTTGCTTAACTAATGCTGCCAACGTAGATGCTTGTATACCACGGATTAATTAAAAAACAATATGTGCATCCATAGACAAAATGATTTAAAAACTTACGTGGTGAGGCATGTTCAAGATTTTGTAACTTGCCAATGGAATTGTAAATATCGTTGTAGAAAGGGCGAGGCAGCCACATCGCAGAGCATACAGCCTTTCACTGCACACATGCGTGTGATTTATTTTAATGAAGACGAGAAACATTCAAAGATTAAAATATTTTGATTTAATAATCGATACATGTAAAAAAAAAAGAGTTTCAGTGTCACATGTGTCAGTGTCGGGTTAAAAGTGATTTTAGACCACGGACATAAACGACAGACACCAAAAACGATCGAATGCACGCACTAACTGAATTTAATGTAATTAATTACAGTATTTCCCAGGCCAATAGGATTTTTCATTGTGGATGGGAAAATAACTTCGGAGTTATTAAAGGATTGTCACCGGCTGGCCTCTACGTTCCAGACCAGGGCTGACAACTATGCCCACGCTCGCCAGGGAGGGCCAAATATCATTTTATATCAAAAACATCAAAACCTGTACTGTCAGTAAACCAACCCACTCTTTACCTGCGGTGCGTTCTGAAGGCAAAAGAAAATTAGCAAAGCAAAAATAATAGAGTACAAACGGAAACATACTGTTTTATTTATTATGCAAAATAGTTATAATATGGACCATGGCTCATTCCTGCTATATAACCAACTACCGAAAGCTAATATTGTAAATACAAAAAAATTATCTAACAATAAATAAATACATATAGAAAAGCTAGTCTATATAAATATATAGATTTCTTTAAAGTTCGTAAAAATGTAAAGGGGTCCCCATAAAATATTAAATAAAAAGCAATCGTTTGAGTGCTGGCAATCAGTTCTCACTTCAAAAGTCCGAAAAGGGCGTAAACGTCTCCAACAGGTAAGTTCCAAAGTGTAGTTACTCAAAAAAGAGGTACAAGTTCGGTGCACAAAAATCACTTCAGTAAAAGCTTTAGTGTTTATACTCACACGCCTCCTCATTTAACTATGCGTGGGGCTACATACACGAACGGTAACAAGGTGATTATTTCTCCTGGATACCAGCTTGACGAGGCGATAACAATGCCATCTCGTGTCAGGCAGCCCTACCAGCATTCTAACTGCAATGGGAGATCCATATGACTTGGCGACTTCTATAAGAATCTTTATTCAATGCTTCTACGAAAAACCAGTAGTTAATAGACTAACTTACGTCCAAAAAATATGTAACTTGTAAATTTGGGAGTGCGGTGGTGCAGTTGTTTGACACTGTACTTGCATTCTAGTCCTGTCATTCTTATTTCTGTTTCCCATGGTTTCTCGCTTCTCCCCTCATGGATATGCTGGCACGATGCCTCGCAGTGACTCCCGCTGTGTGTAGCTATGTGTAGCTGCGTATAGATGCGTGTGTCTGCGTGTAGATGCGTGTAGCTGCGTGTAGCTTCATGTAGCTGTGCGCTACTGTACAAACTGTGGGTATCTGTGTGTAACTACGTTTAGGTGAGTGTAGTTGCGTGTAGCTGAATGTAGCTACGAACAGCAGCTTGTAGCTGCGTGTACCTACATGAAGCTGAGAGTAGCTCCGTGTAGCTTCGTATATATGAGTGTATCTCTGTGTAGCTGCGTGTAGCTGCATGTAGCTGCGTGTAGCTTCATGTAGCTGTGCGCTACTGTACAAACGGTGTGTATCTGTGTGTAGCTGCGGTTAGCTGAGTGTAGCTGCATGTAGCTACGAGCAGCTACATGTAGCTACGTGTAGCTACGTGTAGCTACGTGTAGCTGAGTGTAGCTCCGTGTATCTGTGTATATCTAGTGTAGCTGCGTATAGCTGAGTGTAGCTGCGTATAGCTGAGTGTAGCTGCGTGTAGGTGAGTGTTGCTGAGTGTAACTGCGTGTAGCTGCGTGTAGGTGAGTGCATCTGCGTGTAGCTGCGTGTAGGTGAGTGTAGCTGCGTGTAGATGCGTGTAGCTGAGTGTAGCTGCGTATATGTGAGTGTACCTGCGTGTAGCTGAGTGTAGCTGCGTGTAGGTGAGTGTAGCTGCGTGTAACTGAGTGTAGCTGCGTGTAGGTGAGTGCAGCTGCGTGTAGCTGAGTGTACCTGCGTGTAGCTGAGTGTAGCTGCGTGTAGGTGAGTGCAGCTGCGTGCAGCTGCGTGTAGGTGAGTGTAGTTGCGTGTAGCTGAGTGAAGCTGCGTGTAGGTGAGTGTAGCTGCGTGTAGCTGAGAGTAGCTGCGTGTAGGTGAGTGTACCTGCGTGTAGCTGAGTGTACCTGCGTGTAGCTGAGTGTAGCTGCGTGTAGGTGAGTGCAGCTGCGTGCAGCTGCGTGTAGGTGAGTGTAGCTGCGTGTAGCTGAGTGTAGCTGCGTGTAGGTGAGTGCAGCTGCGTGTAGCTGAGTGTACCTGCGTGTAGCTGAGTGTAGCTGCGTGTAGGTGAGTGCAGCTGCGTGCAGCTGCGTGTAGGTGAGTGTATCTGCGTGTAGCTGAGTGAAGCTGCGTTTAGGTGAGTGCAGCTGCGTGTAGCTGAGTGTAGCTGCGTGTAGCTGCGTGTAGCTGCGTGTAGGTGAGTGCAGCTGCGTGCAGCTGCGTGTAGGTGAGTGTAGCTGCGTGTAGCTGAGTGTAGCTGCGTGTAGGTGAGTACAGCTGCGTGTAGGTGAGTGTCGCTGCGTGTAGGTGAGTGTAGCTGAGTGTAGCTGAGTGTAGCTGAGTGTAGCTGAGTGTAGCTGCGTGTAGGTGAGTGTAGCTGCTTGTAGCTGAGTGAAGCTGCGTGTAGGTGAGTGCAGCTGCGTGTAGCTGAGTGTAGCTGCGTGTAGCTGCGTGTAGCTGCGTGTAGGTGAGTTTAGCTGCGTGTAGCTGAGTGTAGCTGCGTGTAGGTGAGTGTAACTGCACGAGCTGTGTCGACCTGGCGGTCGACAGCCGAGCCGCGCGGTACGGACGGACGCCGCGTGTTGCAGGCGGAGGACGCGGCCTTCTTCTCGCTGGAGGACTCGAACCCGCGCGCCGTGTCCGTGCGCCTGGCGCAGTCGCTGGACGGCCTCGTGGACAGCGACACGCCGCAGAACGTGCTCAAGTTCCGCCTCGTGTGCGACCACCTGGACGGCGACGACACGGTGAGTCCTCGGCCGGCACTGCGCCCTCTGCACCCGCTGCTAAGTGCGCACTGCACCCTCTGCAACCCGCTGCTTACTGCTCATAGCACCCTCTGCACCCGCCACTTACTGCTCACTGCACCTTCTGCACCCGCCACTTACTGCACACTGCACCCTCTCCAACCGACACTTACTGCGCACTGCACCCTCTGCACCCGCCACTGCCTGCTCACTGCACCCTCTGCACCCGCCACTGCCTGCTCACTGCACACTCTGCACCCGCCACTTACTGCGCACTGCACACTCTGCACCCGCCATTTCCTGCGGAATGCACCCTCATTGTCTTGTCTCCATGCAGAACCATCGGTCAAACTTATGTTAAGTAATATTAGACCCGATATAACACTATTTATTTGAATAATGTCAATTTGTGAGTTTGTCATTTTTAAAGAGTTTTCTTTATTTTTGTACTTAATACACATATTCACCTATTCATTTTCATAAAACGTAGGTGTTATAATCGTTAAAATATTCCTTTGGAGAATTTCCGTAGCTGTTTTTTTCTGACTAATACGCTTTGAATGTTCGCTTTATATAAAACGATGAGCACTATAAGCGATGTGACCTGGCAATGTTTATATGTTTTTGAGTCATTGAGAAGTTGGTTTTAACTCTGCAACCTTTCACTAATCTTCTGAGTGGGCGCGACAAGCTCATCACCCAGCTAGGAGAACGATCCAGATCTCAAGAAAAATAAATGTGTTTTCTTTTCAAAACTGCCAACTTAACCGGAACCCATCTGTCCCAAGATTGTTCGGGGATTTGCTTTCAAACGTTTACAGATTTTATCAAAACCATTGCGGAGTTGAGGGGATGATATTTACAAGTGCTTCTTAACAGTTAATCTTATTTGAAAAATAAATCCGAACTATTTTATTGACGAATCCCACGAAGTAACAAATTTTCTTTTTGCAATGAACCATCACTCGCTTGAGCAATCTATTAACTAGCTTGATTGGGCCACAGGAAACTAACTTAATGCAATGTCGTGGTTGTAGAAAGGTTGCCTCGGCCGGGCGAGAACTTGAGAACTGCCCTCGTGCGAACTGCCGTCCAGACCGAGCTGGCTCGCCAAGGGAAGCCTTCTTTTCACATACGAGAGAGCCAAACGCACGATCGTGCATCTTCGTTTTTTTTTTTTTGTTCATTGTAACTCATGATACCTAATGGTCAATTAGTTTAGGTTAGCTACATTATAAATAAGCTTTAAAACATTGTGGACGGTTGATTTGGTTATGATAGCTACATTAAAGATACGGGAAAAAAAAATCATGAACTTCGGGGAACTTCGGGTTTTGCCTCTCTCGTCTGTGAAAATAAGGTTTCTCGGCTCCCCAAGCCCCGGTCTGCCGTGACGTCACGACTCCCGCCGCGGCAGTCGTGTGAAACACCGTTTCTACCCACATTCCCGCTCGTCTGCTGAAAACATGGATGCTGTTAGCAAATAATTCTTAATGGATTATTTATATTAAATATTAATAAAACATGTGCAACCTTCATTTTCAACAGCAGAAAATCGAGGAAAATCTTTTTTAGAACTCCAATAGGAATAATTAAATAATATAAAGGAAAGCCATTAGTATTACCAACTGTTATAAAGCTATTAAAAACTTATAACCTAACGAACGTACAAAAATTAAATTAAATTAACAGATTTTTACTAATGGCCAACGATTTCAACCAAATATTATGCTTTCATCCCTTTTGGAATGAGTTATTGAACCAAAATGAAAAACTAACATCATGGCAGCATGTATACCTGTAGCAGAGACGACGTGTCAATATCACCTATAAGTGCCATTAGATTTGGTCGTAAGGGAACTATGTAAAACTAATATGTGCGTGCAGTCCACGTGCAACAGAAGTGAAACCTCTTGCTTTATATATTATTAGTTATAGGAAACATAATTCTCTTTAGCTGAGGTTGCAATTCAAAGAAATATATATTTTTTTGCAATTATTCGAACGCTAAATAATGCTATTACGTAAGTATGCAAGTATGAATGTATGTAAGAGTGCAAGTGTAAAATTCGGAAGTAAGCAAGTATGCAGGTATGCAAATGTGCCAGTATGCGTATGTAAAATATGCAAGTCTGCAAGAATACAAGTATGGAAGTGTGCAGCTGTGCATGTAAAATTGTGCAAGTATGCAAGTTGGCCATTATGCAAGTGTGCTAGTGCCAAAGTATGCAATATACAAGTATACAAGCATGCAAGTATGCAACCATGCAAGTGTGCAAATATGCTGCATCATTTCTAAATCCCCTCTCCCACCTCCTCCTATATCGGTTCCCCCTTCACATACATAACTATTTTAACCTCTATCGGTTTTCCCACCACATACCTAACTATACTCGTCCACTCCCTGTTCTCCCACTATGTACCTATTTCCTTCCGCTATTAGTGTCCCCACCACCTGCCTAACTATTTAGCTCATATATCAGTTTCCCCACCACATACCTAACTATTCCCCTCATGCAATCGGAATTTTCGTAATGCTCGAAAATTTTAGCCCCCTCAGCAAAGACTATGTAACACAGATAATGTGGACACCAATATATTTTTCAAACTGGTCTTGTAACTGACTAACTGTAATTGTACTTTTTGTAATTTAATGTCACTCATTTGTGTAAAGCCATCATTTTAATATTCGTCAACCACTCAAGTGAAAATTCACAGCATACTAAGACGTTTCGTCCTAATGAAAAAGGTATTGTTGACGTTGGATGTGGTTGTCGGGATGTTCTAGATATCATCGTACTTGTCCGTGACGGTGTATGTGGAAGATGTGAACGACCACGCGCCGGAGTTCCAGAATGCTCCCTACCACGTCACCGTGGAGGAGTTGTCGCCAGTGGGTGAGTCTCGGGCCTGCTCGGGGGAACTTGCCGTGTCTCCCTCTACACGCACTCTTTGAACTGACGCTTCACGCGATTGCTCTACGCTACACGCCTCTAAGGTTAACTTATACATTCAGCTCAATTGTATTTACATATTAAATTGCGCGGTAAACTCGCTTTGATTAATGAACTAACAGATTTTATTTTGCTTTATTATTATAATTTCTCCCAATTATGTATATTAAAATACTTAAATAAATATTACCCTTTAAAATTTTATTTTACACCCTAATCCTTTCAATTGTTTTGACAAATAATTATAAGTATGTAATTAGTTTTATAGAAATCTTAAGCTGTTTACAAAAGTGTTTGAATTTAGCTTGATGAGACAAGAAATAGAATACCTATTTTTTATTAATTGCCTGCACTGTTAACACTAGAGTTTGTTAAATTGGATGACATTATCTTTGAAAGATTTATGCAATAGGAGTGGATGACTTGATGTAAACTTTTGGACATACGCCATTGTTAAGCACATGTATGTCTGTAGAAGATAACTACAAAAAACACAAATGACAAAAACACAAATTAAGCAAAAAAAAATGATGTTGTCAGGATATAAACATCACATAATATTCCATAACAGGAATATGGTCAACAAACAAAGAAAAACAATGCAAAATGGACTAATAGAACGAAAAAAAAACCACAAATGATGACAGAAAAAAAAATTGAACCCATAAAATTCAGCACAAGTGTTGAAACGAGACAAATACACAGCAAAACGAAAAGACGAAACAAACAAAATAGTTTTCTAAAAAACAGATGAAGAGAACGAAAAACCCCCCACAAATGATGACAGGACAAAAATATTGAACCCAAAAAAATTCAGTACAACAGTTGAAACGAGACAAAAACACGACAAATTGAAAAGACGAAACAAACACAATAGTTTTCTAAAACAGAAACAAGCGACGTTTTGGGAACTGCTATCTGCTCCCGTCCTCAGGCAGAGACGCACATGGTACGAAAACACAGGTGGTGTACGGGAAGTAATTTTCAGTACTTATACTTTTCATTTTCAAAGTGTTATTACTTAAAGTAATTTAATTTTAAACATATATATCATCAATCTCTATTTCGTAAGACTTCGATAAGGATCTCAGTAAATCTTAAATATGTTTAGATCGTTTTCAGTAATGCTACGTAAAATCTGTAATATAATGCATACCGATTTAAAGTTGCAGTAAATTTTTGTGTGAACTAAAAACATATGAAACGCACATACATATTTATTGAAAGCTGTTTAATTAAATTCAAAGGTCACCTTAATCATTATATTAATATAAACTACCATTTTTAAAATTAAAATAGCTCCTTATCAATAAGAGTCAGTTAAAGATATAAGAACAAAAAAACAAAAATCAGCAATATTGGTTAATTAATCGGTTATGGCTAGGGACCGGAAAAATTCGCGGGTTCAATGACCTGTATGATGAACTCCATAGTTCTACGTACACTCGGTCAAATGCCACCCACTCATTGGCTGCTGTCTTGTGAGACGTTCTAGCGTAGCAGCCTGTGATTCGATAAAGCTTTGGTTGGGTGTTTCTCAGTTGGCCCAGAGTCATCCAGGTAAGTTGTGAACCAATAACAGAGGCAGCACTTGAGGTATAACGATTTGTATTTTAGCCTATCGCGAAATAAATTCGCGAATTTTTCCGGTCTCTAATTATGGCATTAGAAAATTTTTTTTTTAAAATGTGTATGAAATGAAATGTAATAAATAGGGGTATGCAGATTTCGCGAAAAGATTTTGAGACATTATGAGAGTTAAAACACTATAGCATCGTCTGTGTTTCGGGATTGGATGAGTTTCTCCCAGGTACATATCAATAGTAACAACACCAATCAAAGTGATTCAGTGGGGAAGCAAACTCGTCCTGAGTGGCTCGTTCAAATAAGGCAACGACTTCTCTCGCAGACGGCCGCCAATCACAAGGAAGAAACCACAGGTGCGGGTATACCTTGTTGCAGTCTAATAGGCGTTCAGATCTTTTCGCGAAAAATGCCTGACCCTAGTTATAGCATATAGAATATGTATGAAATGAAATGTAATGAATAGAGACCTGCAAAATTCGCGGATTCATTTCGTGATATTCTACAATTCAAATAATTATACCTTAGCGCTGCTTCTACCACTGGTTCACTGTTAATCTGGAGTAATGAGGGCCAATTAGAGACCCTCACTCATAGAAGTGTCGAATCACAGGCCACCCAGTCGAGACGTCTCACAAGTCAGCAGCCAATGTACAGGTGGCATTTGCCTGAGTGTGTAGAGTGTAGTAGAGTCTATCCTGGAGGTCATTGAACCCGCGAATATTGCAGGTCTCTAGTAATGAACCACGGACAACTGAAGGAAGGCAGACTGGTACGCAGTGTTCTGGAAGGAATGCAATCACCGCCCCACCGCTGTTGCGCGCGTGCCCGCAGGCCTGACCATCTTCAGGGGCGTGCACGCGGTGGACCGCGACAAGCCCAACACGCCCAACTCGGACGTGCAGTACGCCCTCACGGAGGGCAACGAGAAGGGCTGCTTCGCCCTGGAGAGCAGCCACCGCGCGGCGCTGGTGCTGCGCCGGGCCCTGGACTACGACACGGGCGACGTGGACTTCCAGCTCACCGTCATGGCCTCGGTAGGGTCGGGTCGCCGAACCACCTGTCACCAGTTCGTGGTCAAGCAATACCCTACCTCAACTACAACAATCACGTCGTTTGAAAAGCATTTCAAACCGGCAGCTTGGTTTCTGGGTCGTAGCCGTGTCCTCGGCGGATAATTCACCGAAGTTTCGGTCGACATTGCAGTCGCGTATCATCAGGGAGCAGTGTGAAATCCTCAAATCCTACCAAATCCTTAGTGTTCCGAGGATTCGATATGCGAGGAAAAAGACTGAGAGAAAAATATTCGAGGGAATAAAAACAACACTGATAATCTTTCAAGTATACTAGATTCACTTTTCTTCATACCTTTCATGTTAATTATTCCCCAAAATATTGTAGTTTTAACATGTGTGATTATAAAAAAAAGCAGTTATTGATTCTGAAATCTTTGTTTGTGAAACAACCATTTAGGTACCCTACTGCTCCCTGAAGATACGCGACTGCAATGTCGACCGAAACGTCGGTGAAATTATCCGCCGAGGATCACGGCTACATCCCAGAAGCCAAAGCTGCTTCAGACAATGGCCGTTAAAAGCCTGCGCACATTATTACATTTCAAACCAATTGAAAATGAGTCAACACCAAGCGTGGTTTATCCGTCGATTAAAATAAATGGAATTCACGTCACATACTCGACACCTCCTGAAAGGTACACACCACATCAAATTTATTCCCAGAAATTATAGAACTTTTTTATCTGTATCTTTACCTTCGGGATGTGTGTAGGTTGTCTAAAGCTACCTGTGAAATGTTTTGATGCACAAGTGTATGGTCTGAGTAAGAAATAACTTGATTCAATGTTTGAGTCAACCAGTGGCGCAGCCAGGGGGGGGGGGGGGGGTGTTAGGGTTTCAACCCCCCCCCTTAGCCCCAAATCTTTAATTAATTTCGTATTCATCACTCAAACAAATTTCATATTGAAATTAATAAAAATTTTACCATTACAATATTCAAATTTAAGTACCAAAAATTGCTAAAATAGCATTATTTTACACCTTAAAATCCAAATTTTCCAGGGGGAGGACCCCGTGACCACGGCTTTTATACCGGGGGGGGGGGGAGGGGGGCATGTTTCTTAACACCCCCCATACACAAATCCTGGCTACGCCACTGGAGTCAACTACACTACCAAAGAGAATGTTTTGTTAGAATAACCTCAAAATTGCATGACCGCACGTATGCCATGACTACGACTGGCTACTGTGTGCCCAGGACCGCGGCTCGCCGCCCAAGAACAGCACCACGAGCATCAGGGTGACGGTGCTCGACAACGACGACCTCGGTCCCAAGTTCACCAGAGACGTCTACCGGACCAAGATAACCGAGTTCTACCCTCTCACCGTGAGTGTTAGAGTCCGTCTACAATAGTCCGAACCTGTGCGTGGTCCGTGTCCTTATCCGAATGTGAGTGACGTCACATCGTCTCACCGAAAACTTCCCTGTCCACAATTGCGATGTCCGATGTCCGAATGTATTGATTTATAAAGTTGTCACCAGAGCGCAGTAAATGTGCCAAACCAAATGTGTTTGTTTATTGTTTTGACGCTTTGCAGTTTTAGATTGAACTTATGAAAGTTATGTAATTTATAAGTGACTAACAACACCTTCCATTTCCTTCAATAACAAAAACAAGCACCACGTTTACAAACGGGAACCGGAAATTCAAATATCGTTAGTGTTCTGTTCTTTTTCTGTGTCCGAAGTACACAGGTTGGGACGAAAAGTTCAAATTGACGAATGTCTTCGGACCAGGTAGGTTAAGACCTTCGCCCACTTGACGCATGACGTCAGAGGGTCACGTGGACCAATCAGCGACGAGTGTCCTTCGGACACAGTTTAGGACATTGCTATTGTAGACGGGCCATTACTGCCACACACGCACAAAACCCTAACTGATAGTCGTATTTACATACCTCGAATAAATACATCTTAGCACTTGAGCAAAACCATTTTTGCACAGCTATTTCACAAATAAAAGTGAGTGTGTGTTGTACCACATGTCCAAAAGAAGGAATGTAAAAATATTTTGTAAATATTACATATTTAATACAAAAATAATTTATTTTAAAACATAAAGTATTGGCGGTTATTACGGCTTACCTAAGGGAGATTTAAAATAAAAATATCATTTAAATCATGTTTTATTTCTAATCAGTAGGGGCATGCAGATTTCGCGAAAAGATTTCGAGACTAGATGAAAGTTAAAATACTATAGCATCGTCTGTATTATTTGATTGGGTGAGTTTCTACCAGGTACATATCGATTGTAACAACACCAATCACAGAGATTCAGTGCGAAAGTAAACGCTTCCTGAGTGGCTCCGCCAAATAAGGCAACGACTTCTCACGCAGACGGCCGCCAATCACAAGGAAGAAACCACAGGTGCGGGTATACCTTGTTGCAATCTAATAAGTGTTCATATATTTTCGCAAAAAATGCCTGCCCCTACTTATGAGACTTGCAAAATATTTGAAACAACAACATCTTCTGTTATATAAAAAAATAAACTTTTAGAAATAGCTGCCAGTAGGCCATATTTTATTATGGCAGAATAATAAGACCTTTAACTATAATTGACAAAATAAACAAATCATATGCTTAATCTCTTACTTGAGATAATAATAATATAAAAGCAGTTCTTTAACATGCAATACTTCTAACAACTCTATAAATTTATTCGCCAAACATCTGATCTGTTAAAACGACAAACTCATCGTGGTACCATTTCTGCTCACAACATCTGAACACAGAGCAACAGAGAATTCTTGGTGTCACAGGCAGTCCTCTTTCAGAAAACCTGATTATCCTTTTCACAAGATCATCTTCACGATCTTTGTTGATGATGACTCTTCAACCTAACTGATTTTTTAAGCTGCCACTCTTATGGTTCATCTAGTAGGGTAGTAGGGGTAGTAGGAGGTACTTTCTCACTGACAACCAGCTCTGTGAAGGTTACCGTGGTGAGACGGCCACCGCAGGCCCATGTAGGAGGTACTTTATCACCTGTGCCAGCTCTGTGAAGGTTACCGTGGTGAGACGGCCACCGCAGGCCCATGTAGGAGGTACTTTATCACCTGTGCCAGCTCTGTGAAGGTTACCGTGGTGAGATGGCCACCGCAGGCCCATGTAGGAGGTACTGTATCACCTGTACCAGCTCTGTGAAGGTTACCGTGGTGAGACGGCCGCCGCGGGCCCACGTAGGAGGTACTTGCTCGTTGGTGGCCAGCGAAAGTGCGATGACACGGCGATACAGCCAGAGAAAGGACGGGTCATGCGTCACCATTCTCCCCCTCCTCCCTGCACCCAAACACCACCTCGTCCAGCCCGAGGGCCAGCCAGTAGCACCTGCACTTGTCTGAGCACTTTCCACACGGCCCCTGCTGAGCACTCGCCGCGCGTCGCCGAGCAGGTGGTCCCAGGCATGGCCGGGCATTCGTGTGAGCAAAGCCATTGCCTGGCTCGCATGTAGACATTGCCCATCATGCACATAGCCTAGTCCAGTTCAGGTTTTAACATACTGCTTCTGATTTATACAAATGAAAGAAAAGTCTGTTATTATATTTTAATCATATGTGAGTGAAATTTTAATTTGAAGCAATTATGGTGTGTGGATTCAAGCTTTGAACATCGCAAAGATTTTTTTCAGGGTCGTATGCAGGGCGGAGATTAGGTATATTTATACCCTGGCCCCCGAAACATAGAAAACCAATCATGCCCATAAAATAAATGGAAATAATTTGTAATCAATCAGCAATAATAATGGTTTTTTTTCCTCCCCTCCCAAAAATAACTTTCTCAATCGTTTCTAAAGTTATTTATATGTATTTACATTTATACACTGTAAATTAGGTTTAAGTAGTCTATATATTACCCTTAAATGTATATAGAAGCAAGCACCTATAATACCGGTGTAGGCTAGTCTGCATTCATCTCGAGAGTACAGGTCACCTAAGAATAAAGAAATTTATTCTTAGAACTACTTACACAGTAGTCAGCTGCTGGCATAGCTTGGAGTGCCGTCTAATTATAATTATTCTTTGAAATGCTTCTAGCAAGTGGTAACTCTCAAGGCTTCCAATAACAATTCGATCTCAACATTCAGTAGTAAAACTAGCGATTAGCCAATAAGCGTCGAGCATGATTTTCTCACGAAGTAGGTACTGCCGATCAGTTTTCCTTCTATTCTCTTTGCCACCATGCGCTGGCTGAAGATTAAGCTAAGGAATCGCTTGGGCACTTATAGAACCAGATCAAAACTAACGTCTACGTCCCTAACACAGGCAATGTGAAAGTGCAACAGTACGCGACTGTTATAGCAGTTTAGTTCATCAATTTCGGAGCTTTCTTTTCCCTGCAGCATGCTGATAATTAAATGCGCATTTTAAAACCAAGTTTACAATGTTCGATTATTCCTGTATTCATAATAAAAGAAGAGGAAAAAACTACTAAGGATGTATCTGCGTTGATGTTTTCTGGATTAACAGTTTTTTTTCTAATAAGTAAAATATTTTAAAACTTTTTCAAATGATTGTGTGATAAATTAAATGTAAAGAAATAGCTTGGCTTCTGGGCTGTAGCCGCGTCATTGGCTAATAATTCATAGACGTTTCGGTCGACATTGCAGTTGCCATCATCAGGGAGAAGTTACTACTACCAGTAGGTAACTGCTCCCTGATGATGTTTTCAGGAACTAGGTCTTCACGCCAGCCACAACAGTGAAAGTGCGCTCAGTTAAAGCTTCTAAGTCCACCTTTAAGTCCCTCCTTCCAGAATAATGTCAGCAACAATCCCACTAGTTCATATCGGATGAATACTGCTGTATTTAATTTAATAGTGAATTTCCAACAAATTAACATTGTACTCTCGCAGTTATGCTCAAGCAGTGTAAGCACACGAAAGAAAAATAAGTAAAATTATCAGCGTTGTAGACTTGTAGTATGTCGTAAGGAACATGTCTAAATATTCACCTTAATTAATCTGTGGGAATCATGTTGATGGAGGTTTGAACTGAAATGCAACTAGAACAAGTTGATATATTATTAGGGCCGGGCCATAAATGGTAGAAAAATAATAAAAATAAATAATTTAAATTTTGTAACTGTATCGTTAAAGAAGAGCGACTGCACACATTGAGCCAACAAACGTCAACTTTTAAAGCTACAGAAATAAGTGGCAGGAGGAAACTTTACCGAAATTGCCAATTTGTTTAATTTTGCACGATAGGAATGTCATGCCAGAGTAAATGAATTTAATTTGAACATTGAGTGTCACTTATACACTTTGAGTTCAAGTGTAATATGTGTCATTTATTGAAATTTCTTAGGTAAATAATTTCCTAGAAACATTATCTCAGCTGATTAGATCCCCCGCACCCTCTCTGATGGTCGTGTAAGCTGAGGCATCCGTCTGGGGAAGTGAAGATGCAGGACGGGCCGGGAGCTCGCAGCTATCAGGTGGCCGCATCTGCCGTGGCCCTCCCCTGTGCTCTGGACGCAGCACGCCCTCTGCTCCACTTGTACGAGACCAGCCGAGCTGTACTCTCACCGGGACAGTACATCCAGATACGGGCGATACATAGCTGAAAGAATCAAGCATTAAAGATTAACAAACCGACGGACTTTATTGTTATTGTAACGATTGAATACGGGGAGAACTAAGTTCGTAAGGGATAGCTCAACTAAGTTTTATCACCGTTTTAGTAAATTACTATATTTACATCACTACTTTTACTTAAAAATGTCATCACCAATAACTCGCACTTAAAAATTGTTTATTTGCAAGTCACTCAATGTCTGTCAAGATCCATAGTTTGCACTCCTCACTGAAGCTAAGCTTAAACCCGCGCCTGTTCACACACACACAGTCTCGCGCCACTCAGCCGCACTCTCTCGATCCCGTAGCTCCACGTCGCGCCACTTTCGAGGGGGTCTCTCACCTTCTTCGCCGATGTCGCACTTGCCTTCACTCGCGGAACTCGCGGATCTCTCCGAACTCACGGAACGCCAGCGGAGACCAGCGTCGTTGCTTAAGTACCTGTGGCGTTTTACTCGAACCGACGAGAACGAATTGGACGAGTCTCGTAATCCCGGGTCGACCCAACGCCCGAAACATCAAGAATGACGACGCTTATTCAAGGCACTACACGCGGTGGCCTCTGTACACCAGGTATTCCTTGGCCGCTAAGGGTGATAATAGCCCGAGGCTTGACGATGTTCGTTTGAAGAGAGGGAGAGGTAGAGAGAGGCCTTGTAATCCGGCCAGGCACGCGGGAATGTTTACGTTAATGGACGGCGCGTGACGTCAGTGGCCGTGCGAGACCGCCAGCCAGCAATGAACCTGGCGCGCATCGCGGTCTTGTCACTTACGTTCGTAACTTTATGTTATTAAAATATACTTGTTTGAAGCAATTATACGTACATATTTGCAATTCTTCCTCCAATATATACACAGTGTAAACTCTTTATAACGTCACTTGATTTAACGCCAAGCTCCTTAAAACGTCGAAATTGCTTGACTTTGGTTGGTTCGCCTGGTTTTCTATACAATAATACACTCGATATAGCGTCACGCTCACTCTATTTAACGAACACAATACGACATTATAAATCATTAAGCAGTACTATCTAAGTTGCCGAAGTTGATCAGCTGCGTACGTTCTTTTGTTTGATGTTTTGTTGTATTATCTAGCACGTGTTTACTTCAACTGACTTACCGGAGATTCTAAGAAATGTTGTCTTTTCTTTTTGTATGATGAACTTGCACATGTTTACCTCGGTCTCTAGTTTTTTGTTAAGTTGTTACACATTTTCATTTTCGCAGTTGCTTACAGACTTTCAAACTGTAAACATGGCGAGTAAACGAAAATCTTTGTATTATTGAAGAAAATGTTTTATTAAGCATTTGATGCAGCAAAATTATTAGAAAAATATTTGGGTAAATATTTACTTGGGCGGTATTTCCGAAAAAAAATGTTAAAAATCCGAAAATACCTTTATTTTATGCTGTTAAACTTCCTCTTTTCATTAAAATCGGCGGAGATTAGAAATTCCAAATACTTTAGGAGATATCGAATTTTTAAATTTCTTCATATGTAGTTGAGCGGTATTTGTGAAAAAAAATGTTAAAAATCCGAAAATACCTTTATTATATGCTCTTCAAATTCCTCTTTTCATTTAAAGCGATATAACGATTTTCAAATATGTCCCCGAGTATGGCCCGAAGTAAGCCTTTGACGTGTGTATGAGTGTTTGCCGACCCAGACAGGAGAATGGAATGGCCGAGTCTCGGGACAGGAAGATAGTCGCTTCAAGGTCGGTCGTCACGAAATGTCGCTCGAATCCAATGCTCGGTTCCACCCGGCCGTCCGCGCGGTCACCTGTTATGTCCGTGTCCGCGGCCGTGCGTGTCCAGAACACTCGCAGTCGCCTCGGCGGCCTTGGCTGGTTCACCTCACGGACGAAGCAAATGTCGCAACACTAACACGTCCACCATGCAATGTCGTAGAATGTCGGCTATTAGTTTCATTACAGTCCAGTACATCTACAAGGTCTAACTGTGGGGTCGCTCGGTTGTCCGATCTGTAACGCGAAAAGATCTGAACACTCATTGGACTACAAAAAGGTACACACGCACATGTGGTTTCTTCCTTGTCATTGGCTGCCGTCTAGCGAGAGAAGACGTTGCCTTATTCGACCGAATTACTCAGGACGCGTTTACTTCCGCACTTAATCACTGTGATTGGTGTTGTTACAATCTATTTGCACCTGGGAGAAACTCACCCGATCACGAGATACAGACGGTGCTACAGTGTTTCAACTTTCAACTAGTCTCGAAATATTTTCGCGAAATCTGCATGCCCCTAGTAATGCAACTATAAGTATTAATTTCTGTCTAATGATTCGTGTTACAAATTAATGTTTAATTTTTAAAATCGAAAAATGTTTAAGGTAATTAAATGATTCCTACATAGTGTGTAAAATACTACAAACCTTTAGATTACTTGTATTATTGCTAGAGACCTGAAAAATTCGCGGGTTCGTTTCGTGTTACGCTAAAATTCAAATAATTATACCTAAGTGCTGCTTCTGCCATTGATTGGTTCACTGTTTATCTGGAGGACTGAGGGCCAATTAGAGACCCTCACTCATAGAAGTGTCGAATCACAGGCCACCCAGTCGAGACGACTCACAAGTCAGCAACTAATAAACAGTTGGAATTTGCCCGAGTGTGTAGAAGATATTGGAGTCTATCCTAGAGGTCATTGAACCCGCCAATTTTTCCGGTCTCTAATGATTGGGTATATCTGTAATAGAAATATATTTTGAGCTTGACTCTCTTCCATATAATTACTAAATTAACAAACACAACAACATTATTATTTAAGAAATTAAAATGGCTATAACGTTTGAACATAATTGAAATAGCCCGAAGACAGCGGATTATAATTTGTTGCTCATAGCTGAGTCATGCTTGGTTTTAAAATAAATAACAGACCATCACGTAAATATTTGCGTTCATAGTCACTGAGGTCCCCTTTAACTAGAAAGGGACCATCTGGAATGTAACATTTTAAATTTTTTTTTTAAATTTCAATCCTTTATTTTTACGGTAATAATTCGTTTAATCAAAAATTGTTTCAGCTGAAGTTTTAGATGAAGTCAACGATTTATTTAATAAATTATAATGGATTTTATAGTAAAACTATAAAAAAATAATGATAATTTTTTTACCTTCAAACCTTGTTATTTCCACCCCCTGAAGTAATGGTTGGTTAGATAAAAATTTATTTAAACAATTGTTTATTCAATATTTATAAAGTTTAACCTAAATGAAAATTGATTCGGTAGTTTAAATGGTTGGGAAATCTTTTATTTATTTTGTTATCCCAACCCAAGTTTAATGGTGAATTTTATCAAAAATTGCAACAGATGAAAGTCTTAGATAAAAATTATAGGATTTAGAACCAATTCAAATGGATTTGATAGTGTGCCTAATAAGGGAGCTTTGAATTGTTCGTCATTCAACCCCTGTTTATTCCACCCCTTGCATTCATTGTAGGTCTTACGAAAAAAACTATTTTAAATAAAAGTTGTAGATTATAATTAAAGGTTTTACAATGAATTAGAACGAATTTGATAGTGTACTATTTAAGGAAAAAATGAATTTTTTAATGTTCTACCCTGGTTTTTTCCAACCCCTTGTAGAAATGGTTCATCTTATCAAAAATCGTTTCCGATAAAAGATTTAAATAAAAATTATAAGATTTACTAACACTCCGAACAGATTTGACAGTTAACCTACTATTAGAGTTATGAATTTTTTTAAATTCTACTCCTCATTATTTCAACCCCTAGCAATAAAGGATCGTCTGATCACTTTTTTTTTTAGAATAAAAAGGTTTGTAACATAAATCATAAGATTTACAAATAAATTTTAACGGATTTGATAATGTATGTACTAAGGTACGTACTATGAGAGTTATATTTTTTTTTTAATTCTCCCCCTTATTCTTTCAACCCCTTGCAGCAATAGTTCGTCTAATCAGAAATTTTTCCATACTGTTATAGATAAACATTATAAGGTTGATACATAATATGTTCAAATTCGATGTTATACTTACGAAGGGATATTTTTTTCCATCCCACCCATGTTTTATAAACTCCTTGTAGTTATCAAAGAGAAAACGCGTGCGCAGGGCCGGCGCGTGCACCAGGAGCTGCGCTTCGAGCCGCCCGTGGAAGCGCGCGACCAGGACCTCGCCATAGACGCGCCGCTGCGCTACGACCTGGTGGCCGGCAACGAGCGCCGCCTCTTCGCGGTGGACGCGCGCAACGGCTCGCTGTTCCTGGAGCGCGAGCTGGACCTGGAGCAGGAGCGCGGGCTGCCGGGCAACACCTTCACGCTGCAGCTGCAGGCGGCGCAGCTGGACAACCCGCTGCGGGCCGCCACGGCGCGCCTCGAGGTCGAGGTGCTGGACCTCAACGACAACCTGCCGCAGTTCGAGCACCAGCTCTACAACATCAGCATCGTGGAGAACCTGCCCAACGGCTTCAGCGTGCTGCAGGTGGTCGCGCGCGACCTCGACCAGGTGCGTCCTGCCATCACCGCCACATGCACCTCGCGGGAACCCATAGGTAGGGACCGGAAAAATTCTCGGGTTCAATGACCTGCAGGATGAACTCCATAGTTCTACGTACACTCGGTCAAATGTCACCCACTCATTGGCTGCTGTCTTGTGAGACGTCCCAACGTAGCAGCCTGTGATTCGATAAAGCTTTGTTCGGGCGTTTCTCATTGGCCCAGAGACATCCAGGTTAGTTGTGAGCCAATGGCAGAGGCACCAATGAGGTATAACTATTTGTATTTTAGCCTATCGCGAAATGAATTCGCGAATTTTTCCGGTCTCTACTCATAGGTAGAGACCCGGAAATTTCGTGAATTCGTCTGGCCTCAGGGTAGAATTCAATGTAATAGGTGTGTTAAACCGATGTTTGCTTATCCATTGGTTGATTTCTTAGTGAGAACAGTTTTGGACTTGTTAATCAACACTAGCTGATTCGCTTACTTCTCTCCTAGCTGGGAATCGTTTGGCTCACGGTCGTGGAGGTTGCGTGTCCAAACAACTGCGGTCCATTCATGAACACAGTGCGAGAGTGTGAACGTTTGCATTCTAACTTGCGAATAAATAAATGAATGCGCGAAATTTCCGTATCTCTACTCATAGGCTTATGTTCCTGACGCGCCGAAAGTCCGAGTTCGATCCCTGCGATGTTCCTACCCCGTATCGCTGTGCCGGACGAAAAGCGAACTATGAGTAGAGACAGGTAAAATTCGCGGGTTCATTTCGACTGGTCACGTCAGATCGTCAAGTACGGTGGGTCCTTGATGGTAGGATCACTAACACGTAATACATAAATATATGGTGATTCCAACTCCAGGGCTGACCTTTTTAAATGTATAAGAAACGCGTTATTAATTAATGGTTCAAAACACATTATAGTCTTTGCTATATCATACTTTTAAAAAACTTGTGTGTATCCCAGTAATGAAAAATCTTAGACAATAACCATTACAGTCGCGATAGGCTAGAATTCAACTGCGTGTAACTTATTGCCGCTTCAGTGATTGGAACACAGTTTTGCCTGAAGGACTGTGAGCCAATGAATGACCCTCAACGTAAGAAGTATCGAATCACGAGCATCCCAGTCAGCTGGTGTCACGAGTCAGTAGCCAATGAGCTGGTGTAATATTCCCGCGTACATAGAGGATCGTGGAGTCCATCCTAGAGGTCATTCACACCGCGAATTTTTCCGGTCCCTAACTATGGGCCCTGCTTGGATAAGACAAGTGGCCAAAGTATTAACGGACACTTTCCCCATAAAGTATATTAACTGGTCAGATAGAACAGCATATTAGTTGCATTTCGGTGTTTTTTTTTTCATTCCCATTTCAAAATAACCAAAGAGGCCCAGAAAACTAGTTACACAGCTTTTTAATTTTGGGTTACAGGAAAGTTGACGATTGAAGCAAATTTTTTAGAATCCATGATCATTTTGCGATCGAAAATGACTAATTCTAAAAATATTAATTTTTTCCTCAGCCTGTTAACTTTGTATGGGTTTACAGAAATTCCAGTGTCCATAAGGTGGCCATAAATGTTTCCAAATAAATTCAGATGTTATCCAAAAATTACGACCAAAGTTATACTGGTAATCCTCAAAAATATTTCCCAAATTTTGCCACGAGTAGCCTCTGCGAATCTTTATAGGTGGGATCATAAGGGAACGGGGCATTTTTTGTTCATTATAAGAGAGCTTGGGTGTCACCTAAGAAGTCAATTCACAAGTCACTTACTAAATAGGGAACAATACAAACGACTATTTTCCATTAACACCTATCAATTTAAATATGTCATTTTGTTTGCACTTTGACTAAAAACCCCTGACACTAGCTAACTTGAATCAGGCGCGCAGTACCAGCCAGAGTGTAGTTGAATTCGGGTGACGCTTGTCGGTAGGGAGACAACGGCGAGTTCACGTACCAGCTGGAGTGTTGTTGACTTTGGGGCGACGCTTTCGGCAGGGAGACAACGGCAAGTTCACATACCAGCTGGAGTGTTGTTGACTTTTGGGCGATGCTTGTCGGCAGGGAGACAACGGCAAGTTCACATACCAGCTGGAGTGTTGTTGACTTTGGGGCGATGCTTGTCGGCAGGGAGACAACGGCGCGTTCACGTACCAGCTCGAGTGTTGTTGACTTTGGGGCGACGCTTGTCGGCAGGGAGACAACGGTAAGTTCACCTACCAGCTGGAGTGTTGTTGACTTTGGGGCGACGCTTGTCGGCAGGGAGACAACGGTAAGTTCACATACCAGCTGGAGTGTTGTTGACTTTGGGGCGACGCTTGTCGGCAGGGAGACAACGGCGGGTTTACCTACCAGCTGGAGTGTTGTTGACTTTGGGGCGATGCTTGTCGGCAGGGAGACAACGGCACGTTCACGTACTAGCTCGAGTGTTGTTGACTTTGGGGCGACGCTTGTCGGCAGGGAGACAACGGTAAGTTCACATACCAGCTGGAGTGTTGTTGACTTTGGGGCGACGCTTGTCGGCAGGGAGACAACGGTAAGTTCACCTACCAGCTGGAGTGTTGTTGACCTTGGGGCGACGCTTGTCGGCAGGGTGACAACAGCCATTTCACCTACCAGCTGGAGTGTTGTTTGATTCGGGGCGACACTTGTCGGTAGGGAGACAACGGCGAGTTCACGTACCAGCTGGAATGTTGTTGACTTTGGGGCGACACTTGTCGGCAGGGAGACAACGGAGAGTTCACATACCAGCTCGAGTGTTGTTGACTTTGGGGCGACGCTTGTCGGCAGGGAGACAACGGTGAGGTCACGTAACAGCTGGAGTGTTGTTGACTTTGGGGCGATGCTTGTCGGCAGGGAGACAACGACGAGTTAACGTACCTGCTGGAGTGTTGTTGTCGGCAGGGAGACAACGGCGAGTTCACGTACCAGCTGGAGTGTTGTTGTCGGCAGGGAGACAATGGCGAGTTCACGTACCAGCTGGAGTGTTGTTGTCGGCAGGGAGACAACGGCGAGTTCACGTACCAGTTGGAGTGTTGTTTAATTCGGAGAGACGCTTGTTGCCAGGGAGACAACGGCGAGTTCCCGTACCAGCTGGAGTGTTGTTGACTTTGGGGCGACGCTTGTCGGCAGGGAGACAACGGTGAGTTCACGTACCAGCTGGAGTGTTGTTGACTTTGGGGAGACGCTTGTCGGCAGGGAGACAATGGCGAGGTCACGTAACAGCTGGTGTGTGGTTGACTTTATGGCGACGCTTGTCGGCAGGGAGACACCGGCGAGTTGATATACCAGCTGGAGTGTTGTTGTCGGCAGGGAGACAACGGCGAGTTCACGTACCAGCTGAAGTGTTGTTGTCGGCAGGGAGACAACGGCGAGTTCACGTACCAGCTGGAGGACCCCCGCGGCGCCTTCGTGGTGGACCCGCGCACCGGCTGGCTGACGGTGCGCGACCAGGCGGCGCTGGACCGCGAGCGGCAGTCCTCGCTGACCATGAGGGTGGAGGCGCGGGAGAAGGTGCCCAGCGCGGCGGGCAGCCAGGTGTCAGCGGCCACCGTCGAGGTCACGCTGCTGGACGCCAACGACAACAACCCGGCCTTCGTGCCCTCCAACCTGTACGAGTTCTCCGTGGAGAGCGACGTGCGCGTCGGCAGCATCGTGGGCCAGGCAAGCGCTCTCCCCCTCTTTACCTATAGGTATTGCAAAACAGCAATAGCCTTTATACATCTGTATTCATCTGTAATAATGATGATGTCACGTTTCTACTTAACCAATAATTTTCTCTCGTGATTTTTTTTATCGTTCGTAAATTATTCTGTAATGAATAAATATGTATATTATTCTAGGTAGTGCTTCTTTTTTTTGATAGCATTCACGTACAGTTGTTAGGCCTATTCCTTATTAATATAGACCTGCCAAATTCGCTGTTTTGATGGCCTTCAGGATAGACTGCACACACCCCTGTACACTTGGGCAAATAATGCAAGTTCATTGGCTGCTGACTTGTAAGTCGTCTCAGCTGGTTAGTCTGTTATTCTATCCTTCTTTGGTTGAGGGTTTATAACTGGTTGAGATTCGTCCAGATGAACACTAAGCCAATAGCCAATAGTAAAATTATCTAAGAGGTATATGTGTTTGAATTCTAGCCTATCACCGAAAAATCCGCGAATTTTGCAGGTCTCTATACAAGATATTTGCTTCTTTAATGGATATTCGCCTATCAACAAGTGCAAATGCAAATTTAAACAAAAAATTTAAGACTTTCACCTTAATTTGTTTTCTAAGCCAATCCGTATCTTTCTTCGGACATCATAATGTAAGTTTTCTTCATGCTCACACACAATTTAATTTGTAGATGAAATTAAATTAATGATAAATTTTTACGCGATGTCCCATTGCAAAACAAGATTTGAAGCCTTAAACAGTTTATAAGTAAGACGATTACAATTATAAAAAAAATAAAACATCATTAAAAAATAGTATAATTTTCAAATTATAGGCATTTTTTTAAGTTTATAAATGACATTGTTGCACTAAATTATAATATGCAGTAACTAAAAACGTTCGCTACTCAATCATAAATAAACCTACTATTCCTACTATTCATAACAATTCAAAATAATATCAATCATCAGGGAGAACAACTATTTAAAAGACTTAGGAAGAAAAATAATTAATTGGGTACATTTGACTTGTCATGCTTTAAAAAATATTACTTTGCTAATTTAGCAAGTTTTTTTAAAAGATGACTAATAAAAATAAATAACTGGCTAAGTTATCAAAGTAATTGTTTTTACAGAATCAACCGATTAATTAATATTTCGCATAAGTCTTGCAAACGACCAAGTTACAGCTTGTTCGATATTATTTTGAACTAGCTGCAGTACCCGGCTTTGCCCGGGCTGAACACCGGGTGAAATATTGTCCGCGAGTTACAGCAAAATGGATAGCGATATGTCCAGTGTGGTGGACATTAATAAATGAAACATAATTACTGTTTGTGTATCTGTGATCTATGGTTTTCTGTTTACCCATGGCGATCGGTTGAAAGGTTTAGAAGTTGATGCGCTACAGCGCCATCTAGCGGCGAGTTACAAAAAAAAATGGATAGCATAAAAACCTTCTCCATGATAAAAAACACTTCGATGTGCCAACTTTCATGGCGATCTGTCAAACGGTGTAAGAGTTTATCGACGTCATACATGCCAACATCCAATTATATATTTTCTTATATTTCGAAATTTTAGGGCTTTCACTTTTGCGGAAAGTGGATGTTCAGGACCTCGAATGGTTTGGAACACTCCATCTCGAAAGAATAGATATTTGAAATTCCTGAAATTGTCGACATTTTGGGGCTTTGTTCCCAGAGGGGGGCGGGGGGTTCGAGGACCCTGAATGGCTTGAAAACACTTAAAGTCGAAATAGAAAGATTTTTAAAAATTTTTAAACTTTCGAAATTTTGTTACTTTAACCACCTGGGGGGGGGGGGAGGGAGGGGGGTGATGTTGAGGACCCCGAATGGCTCAGAAACACTCCAAATCGAAAGAGATATAAAGGAATATAAGCATAGAAAAGAGAAAGAATGTAGAAAATTTACTGTACTCATATCTACCATAATAACAATATTGACAAATAGAAAGATTATTACCTACCTATGAATAATTATCTAAATAAATTAATAAATAACTGTATATTTAAGAATTTACGTACATACATAATATTAAACTTCAAACTATACACACCAAAAAAAACTAAGGATGATTGTGAAACTATTTTTTATTTGTCATAATGTTTAAAACATTTGTAGGATTTGTTTATAGTAAAACTGTGGTGACAATATTCTGCTTATCCAAAGGAGTATATAAATTAATAGAGATATCACTCCCTGTACACACCACAAATCTTTAATTAAGTAAAAAAAAAAAACATAGTCCAAAATGAAACAAAAAGTATAAATAACAATTAATTTGACAAAAAAATTTATACAACTGGAATGACAATGTTAACATCCGCCTGAAATTTAATAGAAGTAGGTAGGTAAGAATATATATATATAAGAAATTAAATGAAATTAAAACATACATAAATAAAATTATCTCACACTCAACCAAACATAATGTTTAATATGAAATAAAGGAAGATGGCAATTACACGTAACTATTCTAATTAATAAAAAAATCAACTTTCCTGAAATAGTTAAATTCAAATTTTTCAACAATATATTACATAATTGATAAATATTTCTGGTCTTCGGTCTCAGCAGCCCTAAGACTCTTGACGCTCAGCAGATAAATTATAAACACTTAACCAAACTCCTTGCACATAAGTAGGTACTGTAAAAAAAATAACAATATTGACAAATAGAAAATATTACTAGGCCCTTCCAACCTATGAATAAATTTCGAAGAAATTTATAAGTTTAAGAATTTATGTACCTACACAATATTGAACTTGAAACTATCCACACAATAAAAACCTAAGAATGTTAGTTAAACTAATTTTTTTTATTTGTCATAATACCTAAAATACGTATGTTTCCAAAATGAAGAAAGTATAAATAATGACCAATTTGACAAAAATAAATTGTACAATTCGAATGACATTGAAAACATACACGTGAAATTGAAAAGAATTATGAGTGCCCTAGGTAGGGAGAAAAAAAATATATAGAAGAAATTAAATTTAAAAAAAATGGGTGCGTGTACTTAGGTACGCGCATTAGAAGTTAAACTTCTTTGGCATCATTAAAAAATAGTTTTTAATTGCATGCAAAAATATTGCGTGGAGTCCCTCCTCGTGGAAGAAGTGAAACTTCGTAATGTGGAAATGAAAATAGCAAGGGGTAGAAATTGATTTTTAGTGAAATCATATTGTATCAAATCAAACTTAAAAAAATAAAGGAAATAAATTTGTAACGATTCATAGATTGATCTTCAGAGAGAGAGAGAGAGAGAGACCTATTAAATGTCTATAAAACTAACTTTTTTATGAGAGCAGATCTTCATGAAATAAATCATGAAATAAATCAACGATAAAAGCTGTTTATTTAAGTAAGCGGACGGGTTCACCCGAAGGAGAAAATTGACGCGGCGAGACCTCGTGGACATACAGAAATGACACACGCTCACTATATATGTGTCTATGAAACATGATTTTTTTCTGCAATTTAAATTGTAATTTACAAAAACGGTATTGAAAATTGAAACAAATATGCCGACACTACAAACTGTCAAGATATTTATTTTTTTCTTTCTCTCTACTTAGTTCCTTACAATAGCAAAACGTAACGTAATGGCTTGAAAGCTATTGTTCGGCAGACATAGAGGAATGACACTAACACTTTGTATATCTATGACACACATTACATAAAATTAAGATATATTTTTTAACCCGTTTAAAATTTATTTTTTTAGACAAAAGATAGCCTATGTCCATCCCCAGGATATAATCTATCTCCTTGCCAAATTTCATTACGATCCGTTTAGCCGTTCAGCCGGGAAAAGGTAACAAACAGGCAGACAGACAGACAGAGTGACTTTCGCATTTATAATATTAGTAAGGATTCCTAATTTTTAGTATTAATGATGGTTTATGATTCCATAGAAAATATTTTTGCTTAATGTTTATGTTTTAAAGGTCAATAATTAAATACTTTTGAAATCTAAGAAACTTTTTGTATTTTCATTTATTTTATTCAGAACAGTAATTATTTGGCCTAGTTAAATTTTTGTCTTGTCGTGACATCTTATGTATGTGTTTATAAATCACATGTTTATTTAAGAGTGGTGGTAGCATATATTTAGTGGCAAGCTCTACAATGATGTCTATTATCGGTGACATTAGTTGAAAAGAAAGAAGCCTGTGTTAAACTCCTGGAGGATCCAGAAACGGAAGCCGGCAAATAAGTAACTTGTTACTAGATGTGTTTCCATTAAATTCCTTTATTCATTTGCTTTACATATTTATTTTTATTTCGCTTTCAAGGGTAGTAGTTTATAATAGCATGTCCGCCTCCAGGAGTCGAATAGTAAAGCGATATCCGGTTTTCGTTCTTTTGGATTGTGACGTCACGGTAGTCATTTTGGATTGGACTTGATCTCGGCCCTGGCTTTGACTTGGGAGACCATCCTTGATGATTTTATGACTGCCATATTTAATTATATTACCACCACCATTTCGTTTTATAGAACTTTCTACCATCTTGTATTCCAACACTTCGTTTTCTAGGCAAATCCTAGTTGATTATGATGTCACAGTCACTACATTGAAATTCCTTAATCATCAGAAAAAAATGTTGATAACATAAAAAATTAAGAATATAGTTTAATTATATTTTAAAACATACCTTTGCATGGAGCTTGAAGTCCTTGGTTCTATCCCGACGAGGGCAAATAAAATGGCAACGATGTCCTTACTTCACGGAGGCTATCAGCGGACTGAACCCCACCACTAATATCAAGTAATATATTACATCAACTAGTATGACGTCATAGCGGCCATCTTGGATCCGCCATTTTATTTTCGTCTGCTAAAGATCGCTGCCTTCATATTAGTTTATTTTTTTATCGCTCGAATGCAGTAGTAATATATATTACTAGACAGTCAACTATTGTCACGTCCGGAATTTTGTCGGCCATCTTCGCAGACATTTTGAAAATCTGTTTTAATTTACTCAGAAATTCGGAAAATATTCCAAAAATCGTCAAAAAACAAACACAATAATATATTGATTAATACGATCGATTCCTGTTATAGTTTTAATCCTTGAGAGTGGCAAAAAAAAAATTTTATTTTAAAAATATTTAAATAATATAATATAAAATAAAAATATATTTAATACTGTGTTTATTACCCGATTATAGTGGCATCCGCTGTCTTGTTTGCAATCTTGATCATAATATTTAAAATCTGTAAAATCATTAAATATATACTCATTAATACATTAAAGGATTGCATCGATGTCTGTCCCTTCTGATGAGTAAAACAATTTAATTTTGGCTCAAAAATATTAAGTAAATATATCCTACATTTGACCATAAAAATTAATGATCTTGAAATAAAGGACCTAGTTGTTTACAAATAAAAAACTCATTACAAACATCCTACTCGATTACAAGTACAAAATTGCTAAAGTTATAATTTTTTTTTTTTTTATTTCTGCATCTGCTACCCAGGAATTGAAACTAGGTTTGATCCTCACTACCTGATGTAGGATCATACATTTCTTCGTTTCAGAATCTTCTACTGCAAACAAATTTTGGGATACATTCTGGGGTAACCCTTGAAACCCTTCTTCCTCCTTAATTGGAAGAGGGGTTGCGTCCCCGACTCACTCTGGGCGCGAAGGGAAAAAATAAATATTATAACCAGGCATAAAAAGCTAAACCATATAAATTCCCCACACCACTGCCCAGGGGTCAGGCAAAAAACTTCAAAGGATATAATAGCAGAGTAACCATTAAATAAACAAGAGGCAAGACTTTTGACGTATGTTATTAAAAAATAGAAATTTGCAAAAATAGTATTTACTATACATAACCATACAAGCTTAGTTACAAAAGCTGACGTTAATAATGGCAGCATCTTATCACCATTTGCGATACTAACAATAACCTTTAAAACATCGTAAAAATATAAATACTGATAACAACAAGTATAAAAATATATAAGGGCGTGAGGCGTGGCCACTATAAAATATCAAAATTTACTGACTGCCCTAATACCAAAAATCAAACAAGACAATCAATACAAATATATAAAAGTTCTACAATAATAAAACTGAAGTACAAGAAATTTATTTAAATAAAGTTCTTAAACTCTCAATCAACGGTTTAGTCTTTCTTCAGATGTTCGTTGCTAAAGACTTGCCAAAAAAACAAAGTTAATATCCTAGGCGTGCGCTGGCTTCCTGACCTTCCTCACCAACTCCAGAGTCTAATGCCACGCCGAGCCATAGGTACGAATTCACAAAGGCGTGAACGATGATCAAAAAAAAATTATCTTATTTTTAAGGAAAATGTAGCAAAAACTCTTCACGTAACATAACTATGTTACCACTGAAGTATTTATCATATACTTCAAACAAAGTCTTACTTCTTTATTAACTTGCCAATGATTTCATAAAAACGTAGAATGGCCGCACCAACCAAACATCAGGTTGCGCATGTAGCCCAATACCGATCGCATACTTTTAATAATACTGCACAAGCGGATTATATTAGCTAAATGCAACTTTAAGTATGCAAATTCCGAAGACAAAGTCTCAAAAACAAATTGCAAAATGTTCGTTTCTTCCAAACTTATACTTTTATTACAACTACAGGCAAACGGGCGATCTTTTTAAAAAATCCCACACTGGAACAACGTGTGAAACAAATGGGCCTCTTCACCAAAACAGGCTAATAAAAGTTCCGTCCAAATAAAATTTAGTATGGGAAAATACACAGTTCACTAGGTTTGCCAAAAACCAGTGCAGCACCACGAGCGTAAAAATCAAAATCGCGGCCTCTCTTTACCTTGATTACTTCTGTATCACAGGGCAATCCATTGCCCTGTCACCCAGCGTGGAGCCTCCATCCCAATACTCTTCGTCGCCCGTTGCCGTCCGGCACACCAGTCCGCACCGTCACATAGCTCTGTCCTCCACGGTCGCTGGCCACACACTCCCACCAACCCCAGCTGATTTTCACTCCCGGCAAGCCGAATGTCTGACGTCATCAGCCAACCGCCGGGCGCTCGCCAAGTGGTATTTACGTGAAACACAATCGATGTTCTTAAACTCATAATCCATAGCTACCAAACAGCGTATAACTAATTAACAGAAACAAATATAATTAAAAAAATTTACAGATAAATTAACATTAATTAAAAAAGGCGTAAAAATACGTGAAATAAAAACCATATAAAACTAGAGACCAGCAACAAAAATAAATTACAAGTAAAAATGTGGCCCTGCCGGCCACAACCTCCGCCTTGAACAAAAAAAAATTTAAACAGCAAAGAAAATCTTAAAAATACTAAAACGTCAAAAAAAAAAACCCTTGGACTTGGAGAAAAAGTATTCACAAAAACTTCTAATCCAACAAACCAGCCCAAACTCAAACAAACAAACCAGCAACAAGAAAAACTTGCCTCCAAAGTCCCAGCCAAAATTTAAACGCTCAAAAAAAAAAAAAAGCAAGAGAAGGATTTTCCGACAAGAAACGGAAAAGACAAGCTAAACATCACAAACCCAACAAACGGGATCTAAGAATGACAAAACAAACAAACAAGCTCCAAAGTCAAATCCGAAACGTATTAGACAAAACCTTCTCTTTCAAAATTATCAAAAACTAAAGATCAAAAAAAAAAAACAAAGTCTGACAACCCGGAGGTTGCAAACTAAAGCAAAGAACTATAAAACTATAACCTCACAGGAAATATATCAAAACCATCACTGGTAATCTAAATGACCACTATAATTCCTGGAGCTGATCCTGCTCCCGCTTCTTTTTAAAGCAAAATTTTTCTGAATGACCATTTTTGCCACAAAAACCACAAACAAATTTATTTACCTCCGAAACCGAGCAATCCTTAGCAAAATGCCCTACCTTATTACACTTAAAACAAGTCTTATTACTTTTTTTATTACCCGGCATTTTAAAACAAACCGGTTTAAAATTGATTTTGCCTTTACACTTATCGAATTCACATTTAGCGTAAAAAATATTATCAACCTGGATAGCCCAAGTGTTGAGTTCCTCCACACTATTAGGTCTGCCAATAAATGCGCATTCGTGTCTGATGGCAGGATTTAGATTTTCCAAAATAATAGCTACAAAACGGTGATCATCTAACTGCAGACCAAATACGTTAACGTGATTTCTAATATCCTGTATAAATTCTAAGGTGCTTTCATTTTCCCGTTGAAAACGGAAAATCAATTCCTTAATTAGATCGTCCTTCACCCTCTTAGGGCACAAATATTCCCACAAATTCTCTTTCACTACTGACCATCCAACAGACTTATTTATACCTGACGTAATCACATCTCTAGCGATCCCGCTACATTTAGTCGAAATACACCTTAACAATTCTTGCTCATTTTGTAAACAACAATTAGTTTTCAAACTATCTACCCCCAAGCAAAACTTTATTAAATCTCTTGGCCCACCGGAGCATAAAGATGGCAACCTATCCAGTTCCTTAAAAAGCAATTTACTTTGCATAGCAGTATTCAATGAATTTACTTGGCTGATCTCCGAATTCTCCACATTTTCCTCAACAGGTTTTTTCCTCCCTTCTTTAATGTGGGTACTTAATTTCCTGCGTAAGGTATCAATGTCATCCTCCAGACCACTCTCTACTCCCGCTGCTTGCAAATTAGCGTAAACCTGTTCTTTGGGAAGTTTATAAATCCAAGAAACTGCCATTATTAAAAAAATCAAAAAGGTCAGCAAAATCGTAAAAGTCCAAAGTCTCTGCCTAGCAGAGTGGCGCAGGTTGGCCGCACCAACCAACATCAGGCTGCGCATGTAGCCCAATACCGATCGCATACTTTTAATAATACTGCACAAGCGGATTATATTAGCTAAATGCAACTTTAAGTATGCAAATTCCGAAGACAAAGTCTCAAAAACAAATTGCAAAATGTTCGTTTCTTCCAAACTTATACTTTTATTACAACTACAGGCAAACGGGCGATCTTTTTAAAAAATCCCACACTGGAACAACGTGTGAAACAAATGGGCCTCTTCACCAAAACAGGCTAATAAAAGTTCCGTCCAAATAAAATTTAGTATGGGAAAATACACAGTTCACTAGGTTTGCCAAAAACCAGTGCAGCACCACGAGCGTAAAAATCAAAATCGCGGCCTCTCTTTACCTTGATTACTTCTGTATCACAGGGCAATCTATTGCCCTGTCACCCAGCGTGGAGCCTCCATCCCAATACTCTTCGTCGCCCGTTGCCGTCCGGCACACCAGTCCGCACCGTCACATAGCTCTGTCCTCCACGGTCGCTGGCCACACACTCCCACCAACCCCAGCTGATTTTCACTCCCGGCAAGCCGAATGTCTGACGTCATCAGCCAACCGCCGGGCGCTCGCCAAGTGGTATTTACGTGAAACACAATCGATGTTCTTAAACTCATAATCCATAGCTACCAAACAGCGTATAACTAATTAACAGAAACAAATATAATTAAAAAAATTTACAGATAAATTAACATTAATTAAAAAAGGCGTAAAAATACGTGAAATAAAAACCATATAAAACTAGAGACCAGCAACAAAAATAAATTACAAGTAAAAATGTGGCCCTGCCGGCCACACCCTCTTCGGCATAGAAGCCACCACGAATAGGCGAGGTAGAAGGACTTGGACAACGATTTGCTAATGTGATTCGCATGGAAAAGTTCGGGATTCCACAGTAAAATAATTTTCGAAGGCATCTATCTGCATGGAGATCTTCACAATGTAACAGAAGTTATTTTTATGCATTGTGAATGCATTGTGAATCTTTTTCTTCTTGTTGGGAAACACTGTTCAAAGCATGTTATCGTCCCTTATGTCAATGGTCTTCATTTTAATGATTGAATGCACAGTGGAATAGTTATCGCATACTAGTTTTGGTAAGATATCCAGCTACATGTAATTAGCCATTAGCCCTAAACTAACAACAAATCTTGATACATAAAGTTCTGTTAAGCCTTTCGACTGCAGAGGCTTTTCTTGGAAAATGGAAACCATTTTGTTGATGTGCGAATAGTTTCCTGCAGTAATAGAAGTCATCAAGTCTAAGACGATCGACCAATTCTTAAGAATCTTTCCAATACACATAGGCAACGTTTTGACCACTTTATAGCTTTCTAAAACCTTCAACATGTACTGTTAGTTCGCTGAAGATATTGGAAAGTATGTTGTTTTTTCGTTATCTTTCATTTTTATGTATACCACTTTCCGGATCGTGAACATGGAAATGCGCTTGAGTTAGCTTAAGCGGTTAATGTTTTTATTGTATATATTCAAGAGACTATCATTTAGGTTCCATGCAAAACAGCTATTCACTCAGACCTGGCGATTCGTTTGTTTTGACTCGTCTACACATATGACATTTCATGGTAAAAGATATATTTATTTAGAACCCAGGAATCACTTATTATGTTTTCTGTACACTCCGTAGGTCGTGTCATTATTCCGACTGGTGAAAGGTCTCAGGTATGTCCCAACCATTGCATTAAATTGGTATCCACATTTCTTAAATATTTTCATGTGCATAAACTCTACTTGTAAGGTACGCTTCTTCTTGAGATAGGTAGTTAATTTTCCTCTACTTTGGAGTTGACATTTTTGATCAACTTCTGTCTTCACCATTATGGGTGGTTTTTGCCTATTTTAAAGTTTGTCGAGACGAAATGAATTAGTTTAAATATCTTTCCATTTTAGAATCTATGTAAAAGTCTGGCAACCAGTTACTCTAGTAATTCGTTTTTTTGGTCAATTATATTTTTTAACCAAGTAGTGAGATGTGTCTCCGGATATCGGAGTCGTGAGAATTGAGAACAGTATGTAGATAAATGGCCCGACTGCTACGACCGAATTCCGAAATGCCATAGCTCATGTTTGACAATCAACTGATTGAAATCTGGTCTGTACCTGTCCTTATAAAGAGTCCAGTCCGGGATTATAACTAGGAATTCATACTCATTTTTCCAGTACAAGGAGCACATGTCTTTGAATTCCTGAAATGTCCAGTCGGAGTTTATATGGTAGTCATAATAATTTCTTAAATTAAGTTCTTCTGTGCAAAACAACACTATGACATTCACATTATCATGGAACAGATGTTTAGGTATTCGGCTAGACGTCTGAAACATTTTTCCTTTGCGTGTCTACCCATGGAAAATTTTTCTTGTATTATGCCTAGCTTCTCACACATGGCGTCGTAGAAAACTATTACGGAATCGGCTATTGCTTTGCTAAATGGCACCAAATTTGCTCTATCACTAAAAAGAAAATACTCCAGGCCTCCAACCAATCATAGAATCATAGCCAGACGCAGGTATTTTGGCTGTGTCAGGGACTTGGAATAGAGGTATACATTCTCAAACCGAAGACCGTTTGATTCTTCCAGAAAGTTCAATAGAATGTACTTTTGGCTAGAATAAGACCGTCCTGCCGTAATGCATCGCATGTTAGAAGGCAATAATGAGGCATGTCGCAATTCGCAATCACTGGCTTCGTCTTGCGGAATGCGCACGGGCAATCACACTTCCTGCTTGATGACTTGCATTGTAATGCCAAAATTCTATGAAAGCCAACACATTTATACTATAAACTCAGTCGTGCGTAATACCTCGAAGAGGTAAGAAGAAAAGTACATTGGCATAGGACTTGTGAACTCGCTGATAATTAATAATCTTTCTTTCGATTTACACAATCTAGGCAACAGGTTCTGTGGCCCAAGAACGAAACTATCCAAACGATTAACTCGAGGCAAAGTTGGAATTAATTTCCTTGACGAAAACGGGAATCAAGGCACCAAACTTCCACAAATCACTGGGTGCTTGTTACATTTACCTTGACACAGTTTTGAATCATTGTATTCTACGGTGCAGGGTGGTATAGGTGTGGGCGAGTTTTTAGCTCACGGGCTGTGTACGATCTGTCGGGTTTGTTGCTCTTTCAAAAGTGTGTCGGTGGAGAGTGAAGCTACCAAGAGACCAGGCTGGCTGGTGTAATGTACGTTGTTGTCATTTATAAGCTTGTGCTGGGTATTAAAAGTGACCTAGTTAAGTTGTTGAAAAAGTGTAATGTAAAGCTGTGCGAACTACCGCAGCTTTAGTTGAAAACTATGGGTTTATATATGTTAGAGCTCCTCTCCTTGCCAATGGCAGGCAAGGGCTATCCTGATTGGTCTCCAACAAAAGGAGTAATATTATTGGCTGATATATTGCTGTGAGGTTTGATGGTTTGTAACTTAGTTCTGGTGTAAATTGGTTTCTGTTTTAATTAAAGGTATACATATATATTTTTTAATTCAATGTTTTGTTGACTGATAATATTGCTATTGCTGACAATAAATGCTGATTCCTTAAGTTTATTTTTATTTTGGTGATTTTTCTTGTATCAGTGGTGCAGCATTTTCCCAGAGTATTCTATGGCTATTGTCCGAAGCATGTTCGGCAAGTCTAGAATTTTGAGTTTCGCCCTTCTTTATGTTATTTTGTTATCCTTAATGCGTGCTGAAAGGGCCCTGCCAGTTTCTCCTATGCAACCACATTCGCAGGGGATCTGATACACACAGTTCTGACATTGAAACGTATCCATAGACGGTTTTTCTTTGGTAATCATGCTTTTCATAGTGGAATATGACTTGAAAACTGTTCTTTTTTTCCGAGAGACAACAATCCTAGGGAATAATTAATGTGCCACTTGATTTATCTGTGGTGTAATGTTTCTTGATCTGTGATTTGTTTGATGCCATGTGCTGTTTTATGATATCAGGTAGGTAGCCATTTGATAGAAGTTTATACTTTAAATGATAGTGTTCATCGGCTACTGATTTCTTGTCAGAACAAATAATTTCAGCTCGGTTGATTAAAGTGTGATTTGTGCCAGTTTGGGTGCATATATGATGGTTCGAATTGAAATGAAGGTATTGGCCTTTGTGAGTTGGTTTCCTGTACACTTTAGTGGTGATTTTTCAGTTTATCCTGAAAGCTAAGACATCTAGGAAAGGAAGTTTCTCTTTGGTTTCCATATTTTAGGTGGAGTATTTGGTGTGTTCAGTGCTTCTTACTCGAAACTCTCCATGAAAATGTTGGCCATGAAGGGAGAAAATGAAGAACCAGAACCATTCGCCATTCCAACGATTTCTTTTTTAATTCGTCTTTGAACTGAAAATAGTTTTTTCCCGGAACTTTTTAATGACAAACAGAACAGAACTGGAATGGTGTAAAACAAAAAAAAAAAAAAAAAAAAAAAAAAAAAAAAAAAAAAAACTGCATTAAATCCAAATTCCCCAAGGCATGAATCATTTAAAGAACGTAGAAAAATCTACTAAATACAATGATTCACACTTAGCTACCAAGAAATTAGTTGTACTGATCAAAATATCCCTAACATTTTTCGGTTCATTTAAAATAAATGAAAATATTAAATTATTAATAATGCATAACAGTTCCAGCTGACCTTTACACTTTTTGACAAACAATAGCTATGTTATTATTTAGTATTTAATAAAATATAAAATGCAGAGAACAAATATTATAACTCATAAAAAAAATTGATTGTCTGTAAAGTCGGCTTACGGACGATAGTTTAACGTGACAACGTCATAAAAAACATTGATAAAATTATTGCATACTTTTGTGAATAAAATTGAATCATTTTTATTTTAATAATAAAAGACTAAATACTTGAAATTATACTAGTAGTCAGATTTTTAAAATGCAAGAATAATTAACATTTATTGCCGAAATTGTTTTTGTAATAAGCAATGAAAACCACATTAAATTTTCACTTCACTTTATAAACAGTCGACGACACAGTTCACGTGTAGATGATTTGTAATTAATTTAAAAAAAACTGGCGTATAGCTATAAAGTTTAAATATAATTATTAACAAGTTTTCATATAAATAAACTGTAATCAAATATATATCATTAAAATATAAAATCCAGAGAACAAATATTATAACTCATAAAAAAAATTGATTGTCTGTAAAGTCGGCTTACGGACGATAGTTTAACGTGACAACGTCATAAAAAACATTGATGAAATTATTGCATACTTTTGTGAATAAAATTGAATCATTTTTATTTTAATAATAAAAGAATAAATGCTTGAAATTATGCCAGTAATCAGATTTTTTAAATGCAAGAATATTTAACCTTTATTGCCGAAATTGTTGTTGTAATAAGCAATAAAAACCACATTAACTTTTCACTTCACTCTATAAACAGTCGACGAAACAGTTCACGTGTAGATGTAAGTTGTGTGCTGCCGCTGTCTTTCATCTCCTCGGACGCATAGGCCAGTCGAGTGGAAGAGAGATAGATGCGGCGCAAGCGTACAATGAGCGTAACGGGACACAGCGTAACGGAATAATGAGCGTAACGGGACACTTTTTTGTGCATGCAGCCGGCGTTCATCGATTTATTAGACGTTGTCACGTCAATAAATATTTGAATGTTATTTTGGAAAATAAATTTACATTTTTTTTGCATTAATTCACGAATAGGGTTATTGCCCATATGTATTTTAACAAAAAAATTAACATTGAGGTATATTGTAGCTGTGTGAGGTGGTGAGGGCCTCAGTGACGAGTGTCTGGCGACAGGTCCACGCCACGGACCCGGACCTGGGTCGCAACGGCATGGTGCTGTACGAGCTGCAGCGGCCGGGCAACGGCTCCCAGGCGTTGGCGCTCTCCGTGGACGCGCGCAGCGGCCAGCTGGTCGTCATCGACTCGCCGCTCGCTGTGGGGCGCCACGCGCTGCTGGTGCAGGCCGCCGACCAGCCTGCCAACCCCAGCGAGCGGCGCTTCTCGCTCGCCGTCGTCACCGTGCACGTCACCCGGCCCGGCGGCAAAGGTAGCCGCTCGCTCGCCATTGCTGCGTCACACTCTTCTCCCTTCACTGGCCGCTCGCTCGCCATTGCTGTGTCACACTCTTCTCCCTTCACTGGTCGCTCGCTCGCCATTGCTGCGTCACACTCTTCTCCCTCCACTGGCCGCTCGCTCGCCATTGCTGCGTCACACTCTTCTCCCTTCACTGGCCGCTCGCTCGCCATTGCTGTGTCACACTCTTCTCCCTTCACTGGTCGCTCGCTCGCCATTGCTGCGTCACACTCTTCTCCCTCCACTGGCCGCTCGCTCGCCATTGCTGCATCACACTCTTCTCCCTCCACTGGCTGCTCGCTCGCCATCCTCCCTCCACTGGCTGCTCGCTCGCCATTGCTGTGTCACACTCTTCTCCCTCCACTGGCTGCTCGCTCGCCATTGCTGTGTCACACTCTTCTCCCTCCACTGGCTGCTCGCTCGCCATTGCTGCGTCACACTCTTCTCCCTCCACTGGCCGCTCGCTCGCCATTGCTGCGTCACACTCTTCTCCCTCCACTGGCTGCTCGCTCGCCATCCTCCCTCCACTGGCTGCTCGCTCGCCATCCTCCCTCCACTGGCTGCTCGCTCGCCATTGCTGTGTCACACTCTTCTCCCTTCACTGGTCGCTCGCTCGCCATTGCTGCGTCACACTCTTCTCCCTCCACTGGCCGCTCGCTCGCCATTGCTGCGTCACACTCTTCTCCCTCCACTGGCTGCTCGCTCGCCATCCTCCCTCCACTGGCTGCTCGCTCGCCATTGCTGTGTCACACTCTTCTCCCTCCACTGGCTGCTCGCTCGCCATTGCTGTGTCACACTCTTCTCCCTCCACTGGCTGCTCGCTCGCCATCCTCCCTCCACTGGCTGCTCGCTCGCCATTGCTGTGTCACACTCTTCTCCCTTCACTGGCTGCTCGCTCGCCATTGCTGCGTCACACTCTTCTCCCTCCACTGGCTGCTCGCTCGCCATTGCTGTCACACTCTTCTACCTTCACTAGCCGCTCGCTCGTCATTGCTGTGCCACACTCTTCTCCCTTCACTAGCTGCTCGCTCGCCATTGCTGTGTTACACTCTTATACCTTCACTGGCCGCTCGCTCGCCATTGCTGTGCCACACTCTTCTACCTTCACTGGCTGCTCGCTCGCCATCCTCCCTTCACTGGCTGCTCGCTCGCCGTTGCTGTGTCACACTCTTCTACCTTCACTGGCCGCTCTCTCGCCATTGCTGCGTCACACTCTTCTCCCTTCACTAGCTGCTCGCTCGCCATTGCTGTGTTACACTCTTATACCTTCACTGTCCGCTCGCTCGCCATTGCTGTGCCACACTCTTCTACCTTCACTGGCTGCTCGCTCGCCATCCTCCCTTCACTGGCTGCTCGCTCGCCGTTGCTGTGTCACACTCTTCTACCTTCACTGGCCGCTCGCTCGCCATTGCTGCGTCACACTCTTCTCCCTTCACTAGCTGCTCGCTCGCCATTGCTGTGTTACACTCTTATACCTTAACTGGCCGCTCGCTCGCCATTGCTGTGCCACACTCTTCTACCTTCACTGGCTGCTCGCTCGCCATCCTCCCTTCACTGGCTGCTCGCTCGCCGTTGCTGTGTCACACTCTTCTCCCTTCACTGGCTGATCGCTCGCCGTTGCTGTGTCACACTCTTCTCCCTTCACTGGCTGCTCGCTTGCCATTGCTGTGTCACACTATTCTTCCTTCACTAGCTGCTCGCTCGCCATTCTCCCTTCACTAGCTGCTCGCTCGCCATTGCTGTGTTACACTCTTATACCTTCACTGGCCGCTCGCTCGCCATTGCTGTGCCACACTCTTCTACCTTCACTGGCTGCTCGCTCGCCATCCTCCCTTCACTGGCTGCTCGCTCGCCGTTGCTGTGTCACACTCTTCTACCTTCACTGGCCGCTCTCTCGCCATTGCTGCGTCACACTCTTCTCCCTTCACTAGCTGCTCGCTCGCCATTGCTGTGTCACACTCTTCTACCTTCACTGGCCGCTCTCTCGCCATTGCTGCGTCACACTCTTCTCCCTTCACTAGCTGCTCGCTCGCCATTGCTGTGTTACACTCTTATACCTTCACTGTCCGCTCGCTCGCCATTGCTGTGCCACACTCTTCTACCTTCACTGGCTGCTCGCTCGCCATCCTCCCTTCACTGGCTGCTCGCTCGCCGTTGCTGTGTCACACTCTTCTACCTTCACTGGCCGCTCGCTCGCCATTGCTGCGTCACACTCTTCTCCCTTCACTGGCCGCTCGCTCGCCATTGCTGTCACACTCTTCTACCTTCACTGGCTGCTCGCTCGCCATCCTCCCTTCACTGGCTGCTCGCTCGCCGTTGCTGTGTCACACTCTTCTCCCTTCACTGGCTGATCGCTCGCCGTTGCTGTGTCACACTCTTCTCCCTTCACTGGCTGCTCGCTTGCCATTGCTGTGTCACACTATTCTTCCTTCACTAGCTGCTCGCTCGCCATTCTCCCTTCACTGGCTGCTCGCTCGCCGTTGCTGTGTCACACTCCTCTACCTTCACTGGCTGCTCGCTCGCCATCCTCCCTTCACTAGCTGCTCGCTCGCCATTGCATTCTGACTCTCTACTACAACCTTCACTAGCTGCTCGCTCTCCATTGCATTCTGACTCTCTACTACCTTTACTAGCTGCTGGCTTGCCGTTGCATCTGACTTTGGTCTACATTTACTATATGCTCGCTTGCTATTGCATTCTAAATCTCTAGTGAATTTACTAGCTGCCCTCTTGCAATTGCATTCTCACTCTCTACCAACTTTACTAACTGGATGCTTGCCATTGCATTCTGACTCTCTATTACATTTACTAAATGCTCCTTTACCATTAATCTCTCACACTATACTACTTTTACTAGCTTTTGCATCTCGTGCATAATTAAAATTTGTTAAATGTTTCTTTATCTGCTTACAATTTTACAATTAGTAAATTAAAAGCGTTTTATATTATTTTACAGCAACTGAAGATACATGTTTTTTTAAGAATGTTTCCATATTTAAGAAGATAAATTTACAGAAATCTAATTTATTTTGAATTAATTTTGTTGGGACTTCGTTCGATAATTTTGGTGGGCTAATATTAAACGTGTTTGACTTCTAGGCTTACAGTTTTTAATCAGAAATCCCATCTCGGGCATAAAAGTTTGTCTTCCAGCTCAAGACAATGTTATCATTATGTAAAGAAAAATTAGTATTTAGCTTTTGAGCTCAGACACCCGTTAATATAATTTTACATTATATTAATTTCATGAACAAGGCCTATTTTGCAATTCGTCTTTCCATGGCACAAATTGCTTACTTTTTAAATTTAACTTTTAAAGCCAGGTTTTTTATAATTTAGGCATAACTGTTATTTTTAATTTTTTATCAATACGTTTTTATCTACGTTTTTCTGTTAGACATAATATTACCTAAAATGTCTATACATGTGTCTCATAAACACAAGTAGGCTAAACCAGTTAGTTTAGTTTTTTTAAAAAATGAAACTGTGGAATTGGGCAAACTTTGCAACCTGAGCATTTAGAAGGTGAATGTGGCCGTATGTGTGTATCAGTTCTGTATGCGTTTGTAGCGAAGGACAATGACTTGCCCGACTTCATCGGCGCGCCGTACGAGTTCTGGGTCGGGTACAACGTGCCAGTCGGCACGAGTGTGGGTCAGATACGAGTCACCGACGCCGTCGACAAGAACACCGTCATCTACGACATGCTGCACAGCTACCACGACGGAGGTGAGCGCAGTGCCTGGTGTCGGGGACGCACCACAACGCCGAAATAACACAACGCCGAACGTACAATAACGCCGAAAACCATAACGCCGATTGCCAAATTTACTACAACGTCGACAGATAGAAAACTGCTGTGTACCACAACGCTGAAATACCACAACGCCGAAATACATTAACGCCGAAAAATGTCATTGCACGACAGTAGTATATAATAGGGGCTCCGGAAACAGGCCTCAGGCGGTGGATTGAGATTGTCGGTCCGCCATCTTGGATTGTGACGTCACGGCGGCCATCTTGGATTGGGACGTCACGGCGACCATCTTGGATAAGCGTAACGGGACACAGCGTAACGGGACATATCGTAACGGGACATATCGTAACGGGACATAACGTAACGGGACAAGTAGATCACGGCGGCCATTTTGGATCCGCCATCTTGGATCCGCCATTTTGAATGACGTCATTGTGTTCTAGAAAATTCCGGTGATGTGTTTTCCGCCATATTGGATGATGACGTCACCGTTGCAATTTTTGTTACGGCCGCCATCTTTAAATTTGGACGCCATCTTGAAAATCTTTAATTATTATCCGATTTTAATGAAAAAAATTCCAAAATTCATCAAAAAATTAACTTATTCGAATTCTGATTGATTATATCGATCACCGTCCTCGGTTCAAACCCGGTGAGTCCAAAAAAATCTAAAAATGGCGACAGGCTCCTTCCTCAACGGAGGATGCAGGCAGACTGACTCCTAGCACTTTTTTTCAAAACATATATATCGTCAGCTGGTATGACGACATGTCCGCCATCTTGTCTTCATCCGCTGGAGACCACCATCTTGTTTTCGTCTGCTAGAGTGTGCCGATAACATGTAGTATAATTATCTGGTCACCATACTTTTGTCCTCAACTGTTGACATTGAACATTGACCTTGACCTTTGTCCTTGACCTTGAACTTTGACCTTGACCTTGAACTTTGACCTTGACCTCGAAATTTGACCTTGACCTTGAAATTTGACCTTGTCCTTGAAATTTGACCTTGACCTTGAAATTTGACCTTGACCTTGAAATTTGACCTTGAACTTTGACCTTGACCTTGAACTTTGACCTTGACCTTGAACTTTGACCTTGGCCTTGAACTTTGACCTTGACCTTGAACTTTGACCTTGACCTTGAACTTTGACCTTGACCTTGAAATTTGACCTTGACCTTGAACTTTGACTTTGACCTTGAAATTTGACCTTGACTTTGAAATTTGACCTTGACCTTGAAATTTGACTTTGTCCTTGTCGACCATCATGGACCCGACATTTAATGTTCAGTACATGCTACCAGGAGCGACCAACTGCTGGAGTACGTCATCTTGTGTGTGTACTCATATTATAGAGTACATTTACATCTGGTTAATTTTATTTTAACCTGCTACAGTGCAGTAATCATTTATTACCGAGGTGCCCCCCGCCATCTTGAAATTCGGACGCCATCTTGAAATCATGTAATAATGTAGCTAGAAAAGCGGGAAAAAATCCAAAATTCATCAAACAAATCACTCATTAACTTACAAATCGAATCGATGGACCCCTGTCCACGGTTCGATTCTTGACCAGTGACAGTTGTAACTAATTATTAAATAAATGTTAGGTTCTGTTTTCCATTACCTTTCGCGGAGTTTATTAATCATTCGCTCTAAGAAAAACAACTCAAGTCAATATACCTGACCAACGAATTAAATCAGTGCCGATTAGCCTATTATGAAAGTCTAATTTTTCAATTATCTGAATAACATATAAGCCGTTCATGTACAAAGCCACACATATAGATCAATTGTCTTCAGTCCATAAGACCGAGTCATGACATTATCAGACGTATAGGCTAGTCATTTCAGGACCACATGAACTTCGTCGTTATCTAATTATATTCTATTAATCCAACGTGACATTTTTTTTTAAACAAAACTAAAAGGACCAAGTAACCTTGAAAAATATTTTAGTAACACCAAGAGGTTTTAAATTAGTAAATATTCAATCACTACATTTTGTACTACGCGCAATCAACAAAAGGGAAGCACTGACAACGAAAAGACAGCACCACCAACGAAAAGGCAGCACATTTGGAAGCACCGATAACGAAAAGGCAGCACATTTGGAAGCACCGTCATCGAAAAGGCAGCACATTTGGAAGCACCGACAACGAAAAGGCAGCACATTTGGAAGCACCGACTACGAAAAGGCAGCACATTTGGAAACACCGACAACGGAAAGGCAGCACATTTGGAAGCACCGTCATCGAAAAGGCAGCACATTTTGAAGCACCGACTACGAAAAGGCAGCACATTTGGAAGCACCGACAACGAAAAGGCAGCACATTTGGAAGCACCGTCATCGAAAAGGCAGCACATTTGGAAACACCGACTACGAAAAGGCCACACATTTGGAAGCACCGACAACGTAAAGGCAGCACATTTGGAAGCACCGACAACAAAAAGGCAGCACATTTGGAAGCACCGACAACGTAAAGGCAGCACATTTGGAAGCACCGACAACGAAAAGGCAGCACATATGGAAGCACCGACAACGAAAAGGCAGCACATTTGGAAGCACCGACTACGAAAAGGCAGCACATTTGGAAGCACCGACTACGAAAAAGCAGCACATTTGGAAGCACCGTCAACGTAAAGGCAGCACATTTGGAAGCACCGACAACGTAAAGGCAGCACATTTGGAAGCACCGACAACGAAAAGGCAGCACATTTGGAAGCACCGACAGCGAAAAGGCAGCACATTTGGAAGCACCGACAACGAAAAGGCAGCACATTTGGAAGCACCGACAACGAAAAGGCAGCACATTTGGAAGCACCGACAACATAAAGGCAGCACATTTGGAAGCACCGACAACGAAAAGGCAGCACATTTGGAAGCACCGACAACGAAAAGGCAGCACATTTGGAAGCACCGACAACGTAAAGGCAGCACATTTGGAAGCACCGACAACGAAAAGTTAGCACATTTGGAAGCACCGACAACGAAAAGGCAGCATATTTGGAAGCACCGACAACGAAAAGGCAGCACATTTGGAAGCACCGACAACGAAAAGGCAGCACATTTGGAAGCACCGTCAACGTAAAGGCAGCACATTTGGAAGCACCGACAACGTAAAGGCAGCACATTTGGAAGCACCGACAACGTAAAGACAGCACATTTGGAAGCACCGACAACGTAAAGGCAGCACATTTGGAAGCACCGACAACGAAAAGGCAGCACATTTGGAAGCACCGACAACGAAAAGGCAGCACATTTGGAAGCACCGCCAACGAAAAGGCAGCACAGTTTGTATGCTTCATCGAATAAGGAAGCACATTTGGAAGCTCCATCAACTAAAAAAGGCAAAAAGGAAGCACAAGTTACGGGATCTAAGTCTTAGTAAGAAATCATAATAAAAGAAATAAAAACATTACATTCTTATAATTTAAATTATTTATTTTATTGCTTTACATTATACAAATGCAAGTAAAACAAGTCATTATTGTATGTAGCCAGCATTCCTCAGTTCCTTGAGTATGAAGGATATTTCTTTGATGCACGAATAGTTTTCTGCACAAAGCGAACCATGTAGAAGTCTTAGCCGGTCAACCAATATGTTTGGATCTTTCCATGATGTGTAATCATTCCCTTCTACCACCATCTTCCTTGCACCTTTATAATAAATATTGTGATCTCTGGTGTCTTTCGTTTTACCACCAACCTCAGGGTAACTTTCATGTTTGAGACGGTGATCATCACAAGCTTGATCAGATTTATTTAATATATCACGTCGTTTCCATCGTTTCGGTCTCAGGACACCGCCACATTCTTCGATCTTGGCAGCTTTAGGTGCTTCATCATAGTCTATGTCTTTGTCAACAGCCTCAGAGTCACTGTAACAATCACCGTAGAAGGAATCGTCTTCACCCAATTTACCGTAATAATTCGATGTTGATGATGTTGAAGTGTCTTCATCGTCTTCATGCTTCCTTTTTAGGAGTCCATCATTTTTACAAAGTAGGAAAGATCTACTTGAATTCGGCTGGAATATATTCTCACTTTTCACGTTAAGGATTCTTCCATTGTCTTCATTCTTCCGTAAATCATCAACCTTCTTCAATTTAAGTTCTTTGTCGAGATCAGAAGATCCAAGAAAATTATTGTTGTAATGCAGATCACTCTTCCTTAGGCTAGTAGATTCATCGTTGTCCTCTAGCTTGTACGCAGGCTTGGCGCTACAAGTTCTGCCATGTCTTTTTAGGCTCTCTCTCCGCGTAAACGACTTGCTACATCGAAGACAACTTATCATATTGCGCAGTGGATTTTTAACACAGTCATTCTTCTCGTGTTGTCTTTTATTCTTTCTCAAGATAAACTCTTTACTGCAAAACTTACACCTATGTTCTTTCGATACAGCGTCAGATCCCAAATCGGAATTCATATTAGTTACTGAGACTAATGCCAGATACCAATTGAGTGTTTTAAATTAGATTCAATACTTAAATAGAAATTTTTTCATATTTCATCAGCGAGAATTAATATATCTCATGCAAAAGTACTTTAAGCATGTAGTTCTGCTTTTCAGCAACAGATGTCGCCACATGTTGCTTGCAGGTAAATAATATTTAGTTCTTTTATGCGGGATGCGGGATGCTCACTAACGATCGCAAAAGAAGGATGGCTTCGCTAGACTCCAAGGAAAAGGAAGTTCGTCTTGCATGTTGGTGCTCCACAGATGTCTCATGGCGTAATATTAATTTGACTGAGTAATCATATTTGTTAATTCCACCTGATAAAAATATTGCAAGTTTTGATTTAGTAGCAGAAATTATCGAATTAAATGTAACTCCAAATAAAATGACATGTCTCATTAGACCAAAAAAAATCCATGCAGAGAGCTGTTTCTCAGAATAGTCAGAAACACTTGAAGAAACCACAGGAATGATTGCAAGAACACGGGAAAAACCATCAAAATATTGTCAAGAATAATCAGGAGCACACTGAGAAAACCACCATAATATTAACAATTATAATCGGAAGCACACGGAGAAAACCATCATAATATTGACCAGATTAATAGAAAGCACACAGAGAAAACCATGTTTTCTTTGATATCATAAAATTACAAGAAAAAATATTTAAATATAAAAATAAATTAATAAAAAAATAAAAAAAATGCATAAACAGTTTCTGCTAGCTTGTAAACTTATCATTGTTGAGCAAAGATAGAGTTCTTGTACAAGCCAGAAATTTATGCATTTTTTTTATTTTTTTATTAATTTATTTTTATATTTAAATATTTTTTCTTGTAATTTTATGATATTAAAGAAAACATGTGGTGGTTTTCTCTGTGTGCTTCCGATTAATCTGGTCAATATTATGATGGTTTTCTCCGTGTGCTTTCGATTATAATTGTTAATATTATGGTGGTTTTCTCAGTGTGCTCCTGATTATTCTTGACAATATTTTGATGGTTTTTCCCGTGTTCTTGCAATCATTCCTGTGGTTTCTTCAAGTGTTTCTGACTATTCTGAGAAACAGCTCTCTGCATGGATTTTTTTTGGTCTAATGAGACATGTCATTTTATTTGGAGTTACATTTAATTCGATAATTTCTGCTACTAAATCAAAACTTGCAATATTTTTATCAGGTGGAATTAACAAATATGATTACTCAGTCAAATTAATATTACGCCATGAGACATCTGTGGAGCACCAACATGCAAGACGAACTTCCTTTTCCTTGGAGTCTAGCGAAGCCATCCTTCTTTTGCGATCGTTAGTGAGCATCCCGCATCCCGCATAAAAGAACTAAATATTATTTACCTGCAAGCAACATGTGGCGACATCTGTTGCTGAAAAGCAGAACTACATGCTTAAAGTACTTTTGCATGAGATATATTAATTCTCGCTGATGAAATATGAAAAAATTTCTATTTAAGTATTGAATCTAATTTAAAACACTCAATTGGTATCTGGCATTAGTCTCAGTAACTAATATGAATTCCGATTTGGGATCTGACGCTGTATCGAAAGAACATAGGTGTAAGTTTTGCAGTAAAGAGTTTATCTTGAGAAAGAATAAAAGACAACACGAGAAGAATGACTGTGTTAAAAATCCACTGCGCAATATGATAAGTTGTCTTCGATGTAGCAAGTCGTTTACGCGGAGAGAGAGCCTAAAAAGAAATGGCAGAACTTGTAGCGCCAAGCCTGCGTACAAGCTAGAGGACAACGATGAATCTACTAGCCTAAGGAAGAGTGATCTGCATTACAACAATAATTTTCTTGGATCTTCTGATAACGACAAAGAACTTAAATTGAAGAAGGTTAATGATTTACGGAAGAATGAAGACAATGGAAGAATCCTTAACGTGAAAAGTGAGAATATATTCCAGCCGAATTCAAGTAGATCTTTCCTACTTTGTAAAAATGATGGACTCCTAAAAAGGAAGCATGAAGACGATGACACTTCAACATCATCAACATCGAATTATTACGGTAAATTGGGTGAAGACGATTCCTTCTATGGTGATTGTTACAGTGACTCTGAGGATGTTGACAAAGACATAGACTATGATGAAGCACCTAAAGCTGCCAAGATCGAAGAATGTGGCGGTGTCCTGAGACCGAAACGATGGAAACGACGTGATATATTAAATAAATCTGATCAAGCTTGTGATGATCACCGTCTCAAACATGAAAGTTACCCTGAGGTTGGTGGTAAAACGGAAGACACCAGAGATCATAATATTTATTATAAAGGTGCAAGGAAGATGGTGGTAGAAGAGAATGATTACACATCATGGAAAGATCCAAACATATTGGTTGACCGGCTAAGACTTCTACATGGTTCGCTTTGTGCAGGAAACTATTCGTGCATCAAAGAAATATCCTTCATACTCAAGGAACTGAGGAATGCTGGCTACATACAATAATGACTTGTTTTACTTGCATTTGTATAATGTAAAGCAATAAAATAAATAATTTAAATTATAAGAATGTAATGTTTTTATTTCTTGTATTATGATTTCTTACTAAGACTTAGATCTCGTAACTTGGGCTTCCATTTTGCCTTTTTTAGTTGATGGAGCTTCCAAATGTGCTTCCTTATTCGATGATGCATACAAACTGTGCTGCCTTTTCGTTGGCGGTGCTTCCAAATGTGCTGCCTTTTCGTTGTCGGTGCTTCCAAATGTGCTGCCTTTACGTTGACGGTGCTTCCAAATGTGCTGCCTTTTCGTTGTCGGTGCTTCCAAATGTGCTGCCTTTTCGTTGTCGGTGCTTCCAAATATGCTGCCTTTTCGTTGTCGGTGCTTCCAAATGTGCTGCCTTTACGTTGACGGTGCTTCCAAATGTGCTGCCTTTACGTTGACGGTGCTTCCAAATGTGCTGCCTTTTCGTTGTCGGTGCTTCCAAATGTGCTGCCTTTTCGTTGTCGGTGCTTCCAAATATGCTGCCTTTTCGTTGTCGGTGCTTCCAAATGTGCTGCCTTTTCGTTGTCGGTGCTTCCAAATGTGCTGCCTTTACGTTGTCGGTGCTTCCAAATGTGCTGCCTTTTCGTTGTCGGTGCTTCCAAATGTGCTGCCTTTTCGTTGTCGGTGCTTCCAAATGTGCTGCCTTTACGTTGTCGGTGCTTCCAAATGTGCTGCCTTTTCGTTGTCGGTGCTTCCAAATGTGCTGCCTTTTCGTTGTCGGTGCTTCCAAATGTGCTGCCTTTTCGTTGTCGGTGCTTCCAAATGTGCTGCCTTTTCGTTGTCGGTGCTTCCAAATGTGCTGCCTTTACGTTGTCGGTGCTTCCAAATGTGCTGCCTTTTCGTTGTCGGTGCTTCCAAATGTGCTGCCTTTTCGTTGTCGGTGCTTCCAAATGTGCTGCCTTTTCGTAGTCGGTGCTTCCAAATGTGCTGCCTTTTCGTAGTCGGTGCTTCCAAATGTGCTGCCTTTTCGTTGTCGGTGCTTCCATATGTGCTGCCTTTTCGTTGTCGGTGCTTCCAAATGTGCTGCCTTTTCGTTGTCGGTGCTTCAAAATGTGCTGCCTTTTCGATGACGGTGCTTCCAAATGTGCTGCCTTTCCGTTGTCGGTGTTTCCAAATGTGCTGCCTTTTCGTAGTCGGTGCTTCCAAATGTGCTGCCTTTTCGTTGTCGGTGCTTCCAAATGTGCTGCCTTTTCGATGACGGTGCTTCCAAATGTGCTGCCTTTTCGTTATCGGTGCTTCCAAATGTGCTGCCTTTTCGTTGGTGGTGCTGTCTTTTCGTTGTCAGTGCTTCCCTTTTGTTGATTGCGCGTAGTACAAAATGTAGTGATTGAATATTTACTAATTTAAAACCTCTTGGTGTTACTAAAATATTTTTCAAGGTTACTTGGTCCTTTTAGTTTTGTTTAAAAAAAAATGTCACGTTGGATTAATAGAATATAATTAGATAACGACGAAGTTCATGTGGTCCTGAAATGACTAGCCTATACGTCTGATAATGTCATGACTCGGTCTTATGGACTGAAGACAATTGATCTATATGTGTGGCTTTGTACATGAACGGCTTATATGTTATTCAGATAATTGAAAAATTAGACTTTCATAATAGGCTAATCGGCACTGATTTAATTCGTTGGTCAGGTATATTGACTTGAGTTGTTTTTCTTAGAGCGAATGATTAATAAACTCCGCGAAAGGTAATGGAAAACAGAACCTAACATTTATTTAATAATTAGTTACAACTGTCACTGGTCAAGAATCGAACCGTGGACAGGGATCCATCGATTCGATTTGTAAGTTAATGAGTGATTTGTTTGATGAATTTTGGATTTTTTCCCGCTTTTCTAGCTACATTATTACATGATTTCAAGATGGCGTCCGAATTTCAAGATGGCGGGGGGCACCTCGGTAATAAATGATTACTGCACTGTAGCAGGTTAAAATAAAATTAACCAGATGTAAATGTACTCTATAATATGAGTACACACACAAGATGACGTACTCCAGCAGTTGGTCGCTCCTGGTAGCATGTACTGAACATTAAATGTCGGGTCCATGATGGTCGACAAGGACAAAGTCAAATTTCAAGGTCAAGGTCAAATTTCAAAGTCAAGGTCAAATTTCAAGGTCAAAGTCAAAGTTCAAGGTCAAGGTCAAATTTCAAGGTCAAGGTCAAAGTTCAAGGTCAAGGTCAAAGTTCAAGGTCAAGGTCAAAGTTCAAGGCCAAGGTCAAAGTTCAAGGTCAAGGTCAAAGTTCAAGGTCAAGGTCAAAGTTCAAGGTCAAGGTCAAGGTCAAATTTCAAGGTCAAGGTCAAATTTCAAGGTCAAGGTCAAATTTCGAGGTCAAGGTCAAAGTTCAAGGTCAAGGTCAAAGTTCAAGGTCAAGGACAAAGGTCAAGGTCAATGTTCAATGTCAACAGTTGAGGACAAAAGTATGGTGACCAGATAATTATACTACATGTTATCGGCACACTCTAGCAGACGAAAACAAGATGGTGGTCTCCAGCGGATGAAGACAAGATGGCGGACATGTCGTCATACCAGCTGACGATATATATGTTTTGAAAAAAAGTGCTAGGAGTCAGTCTGCCTGCATCCACCGTTGAGGAAGGAGCCTGTCGCCATTTTTAGGTTTTTTTGGACTCACCGGGTTTGAACCGAGGACGGTGATCGATATAATCAATCAGAATTCGAATAAGTTAATTTGTTGATGAATTTTGGAATTTTTTTCATTAAAATCGGATAATAATTAAAGATTTTCAAGATGGCGTCCAAATTTAAAGATGGCGGCCGTAACAATAATTGCAACGGTGACGTCATCATCCAATATGGCGGAAAACACATCACCGGAATTTTCTAGAACACAATGATGTCATCCAAAATGGCGGATCCAAGATGGCGGATCCAAAATGGCCGCCGTGATCTACTTGACCCGTTACGTTATGTCCCGTTACGATATGTCCCGTTACGCTGTGTCCCGTTACGCTTATCCAAGATGGTCGCCGTGACGTCACAATCCAAGATGGCCGCCGTGACGTCACAATCCAAGATGGCCGCCGTGACGTCACAATCCAAGATGGCGGACCGACAATCTCAATCCACCGCCTGAGGCCTGTTTCCGGAGCCCCTATTATATACTACTCACGACTGCCACCAAGGTTAGGTTAGGTAAGGTTAGCACACAAATTCATTCATTTGTTTTTCATTTTGCTCCTGTGCCCCCCCCCCCCCCCCCCCTCCACAAGCAAAATTTTTCTGCGTTACTGTATTTCGGCGTTGTGGTACACCGCAGTTTTCTAGCTGTCGGCGTTGCGGTCAATTTGGCATTCGGCGTTATTGTACGTTCGGCGTGTGGTATTTCGGCGTTGTGGTAACGACCCCCTGGTGTCTCAGGCTGTGTGCCGGTCCTGTGTGCTGGCTTTCGGCAACTTATCACATGCGTGACATGTGTTGAAGGTTCCGATATTACAACCCACAAGAGAATAAGAAAGACTTGTTTCTTTATTTATGTAACTACATTTGAGTTTAAACACTTTTATTTAAACTTTCTTCGAATGATCCCTGCAATATAAAAGAATTATAAAAAAATGTAAGGACACACGACTTTGCTGCTTTACACTGTATGTATTATACAAACATCAAGAATGGACAGCCATGATGAATACATAAACACACTGAAAACCAGATAAATTCAGCTGGTGTCAATTATAAATCCCTAGACACACCGAAAATTCTGAGCAAAAAGTTTATTTAAAAAATATGAAAGCCCAGACATACACACATTGAGCTGGCAACGACGAGATAGTTGCAGCAAGAACAGGAAATACAAACAACAAAATTGTACAACACACTGCCAAACAAATGAAGACTAATGAATGGAGTGTATCTCAGTTCCAGAAAAGTCGCAACTGTTTTGTATTTTTTGTCTGTTTTCTTATGTCATGTGTTTGTCTGCAATGTCATCGTTGTCAGCCGACTGTGATAGTTTGTCTCGGGATGTGTTATTTGACACCAGCTGATTTTGATTTGTTCTTCATGTGTTTGTGTGTATATCATTGTCCTCCATTCTAAAGGTTTTTCTATGACATACAGTGTAAACCAGTTATACTTAAAGTTAAAATTATTATTTAAGTAAGAGAAAAGGAAATATCACAACCTGATTCAAACAAAAATTGAACAATTTAAAAAATATATATTTTTAATTATAACTTTTACAGGCTTGGGCGGTTTCTTTAAAAAATAAAACTTCAAATATGTTCTCTCTCTCACACTCACTCAAATAAGAATGTTGGTTTCATTAGCAAAATAGTATTAAAATAATTAGTCATCAAGTTTCCATAAAACTGTTTGTTCGGGAAATATGATGAAATATAGCTATAAATTATAAATTAAAACAGCTAATACGTTTCTTTCGAAGATAAAAATTATTTGTAATTTGCACAATACCTTTATTTATTGTAAAATATTATTTTCAATTATATTTATTATTGTGCAGAAATTATTTTTAAAATTTAACATTATAAAAATCATCTAAATAATGCACCGTGTGAAAATGCTATTCTTATTGAAGAAATTAAATATAAGTAAATGTATAATCTATAACTTGAATTGGGTTATGAATTTCTAGTCATCACAGCTAACGTAAACATCGCCGTCTGTAACTAGCAAAGAACCGAAACTGGCAGCTCAATAATTGTAAGCTTGCAGTGAACGCAAGTGCTCGGTTTTACGTGGAATGTGATGTCGCAGTGTTCACCATAAGCTCGCACCGAACGCGAGTGCTGGGTTGTAAGTGACGAGTGATGTCGCAGTGCCCTTCGCCGTGGAGGAGCGCTCGGGCACCATCAGCGTCATGGACGAGATCGCCAAGTACGAGCCGCGCCAGTACGAGTTCGAGGCGGTGGTGTCGGACGGCCGTGACGTCACGCTGGTCAGCAACGTCACCATCCACGTGGTCGAGGCGGTCCAGACGAGCTCGGAGCTCGCCAAGTGAGTCGAGTCACTGGTGGATGCCGCCTGTCACACACGATCAGCAATGCAGAGCTTCTCCTTTCTCGCACTTCTACTTTGTTGTGCCTCTGTTGGCAATACTACATCCCATTGTTCCGATGAACACTGTTAATTTTGGGTAGTAGGACTGGCCTTAGATATCTAAGAGATTGTAATTTTTGTTATTTAGTTTTGGTACCATTCTCGCTTTTACAAATACTTTTTATTTTTATAATAATATATTTCGTACCTACATACGGTCTTAATTAAGTGAAACAAAACATTTACTACTAAAAATTGTGTATGTACTAGGCTTTACATTATTATACGACGGCTGTTTTTTTTTTCAACCTCCGAAAGGCTATATAAAAAAGGAAATTTACATAACATAGTAATTCTACCACCAAAATTACAGTAGGGTCTTACTTATTTTAATACATAAAAGCCAAAACTATCGAGGCTTTTGTCATATCGTGACACAAGTATATCTATGCATGTTTCGAAGAAGTTAGCCGCCAGTCAATAGAGATAACAGGACAAGTGCCTTGATCTCCCGCTCCCTCACGACACCGCTGTAAGGCGAGTGGACTAATTGTGCGGAGTATTGTGCCTCATTATTCATATTCTTACGATAATTCTTGACGCGGGAGCCAGTGCGCCGCGCGATTAGTCCATCCGCCTCACAGTGGTGTCGTGAGGGAGCGGGAGATCAAGGCACTTGTCCTGTTATCTCTATTCACTGGCAGCTAACTTCTTCGAAACATGCATAGATAAGCTTGTGTTACGATATTGAAAATGCCTTGATAGTTTTGGCTTTTATGTATTAAAATAAGTAAGACCCTACTGTACTTTTGGTGGTATAATTACTATGTAACGTAAATTTCCTTTTTTTATATAGCCTTTCGCAGGTTGAAAAAAAAAACAGCCCTCGTATTTGCTTTCAGTAGTTTTAATTTATTAAAGCAGCTACTAATCGAGTGATACATTGTGGTTATAAAGTACTCGATTTACTTATGGCAGTTCACACTTTTTAATTCGGGCTCCAGTTTTTGTTTTTGCCGGAAATACTACAGGAAAGTGCGCTGATTTTTTAATAATATTATTTTAATTTTGTGTGTTAAGGCAACCAATCAATATTCAAGTTGTAGCAGATTAGTTACATGTAATAAGTGCGTGCACCTAATATTGCAACAACCCGGTATCTCTTAACAGTCTTATAGACAGAGACTAGGAAGTAAATTAAGTTACTTAAAACTGATTCTTTGCACCAAAAGGATCATCTAATGTACGACGCATATCTCGTGTCTCATTCTTATGCCCATATAATTAGTGGATTATAAATTTTAAAGGTATGGCCAGTTTTAGTTCCTCTGAGTATCATTGAGTAAATAGCAATTAACTTCAAGTGCTCTTAAAAACATACTTGTTTTTTTATTCATTTTTAATTCTTGAATGATTCAATTGTTTTATTGAAAAACAATACTTAAAGTTTGTTTCAAATCTAGTTAAAGTGTAAAAACAAACTATAAAAAATAGAACTATCAATTCCATTAACTATGAAAATATGAGATTCAAAAAACTTTTTTCTTTGTTTATAATAAGAAAAAACTGGGTTTAAGTAATATAAATACAAAATAGCGGGTAAATAAAATAAAAATTTTAAAAAATATATAAAAAAACCTTTTCATAAGTTTACATTTTTAATATTTATAAATGTTAATATAAACAAATTAAGGTTGAACACTACCCAAACTATAATTAAAGAAAAATAACTACCCAAACACAACATTATTTCTTCTAGGGTGTCGGGTGGTTGCCTGAGCGCAGAGTGGTTGTGTGCTGAAAGCCCTAGAGTGGTCGTGTGCTGAATGCCCAGAGTGGTTGCGTGCAGAAAGTGCAGTGGTTGTGTGCTGAAAGCGCAGAGTGGTCGCGTGCTGAAAGCGCAGAGTGGTTGCGTCCTGGTTTCAGCAGGAGCTCGGCGGCGCCGCTGCAGTTCAGGGTGCGCGAGAACGTGGCGGGCGCGCTGGTGGGCCAGCTGGGCAACACCTCGGCCGGCTGGAGGAACATGCGCTTCATGATCGCCAACCAGCAGGACGTGGCGGAGCGCTTCGCCGTGACGCAGGACGGTGCCCTGTACACGCAGCGGCCCCTGGACCGGGAGGAGCGGGCCAGCTACCGGCTCACGCTGGTGGCCGAGAGCCCTCGCGGCCTGGCGCGCGGCCCTGCCATCTACCAGGTAGGCCCCTCACACGCCATCTACCAGGTAGGCCTCTCACATGCCATTTACCAGGTAGGACTCTCACACGCCATCTACCAGGTAGGCCTCTCACATGCCATTTACCAGGTAGGACTCTCACACGCCATCTACCAGGTAGGCCTATCACACGCCATCTACCAGGTAGGCATCTCACATGCCATCTACCAGGTAGGCCTATCACACGCCATCTACCAGGTAGGCCTATCACACGTCATCTACCAGGTAGGCCTCTCACACGCTATCTACCAGGTAGGCCTATCACACGCCATCTACCAGGTAGGCATCTCACATGCCATCTACCAGGTAGGCCTATCACATGCCATCTACCAGGTAGGCCTCTCACACGCCATCTACCAGGTAGGCCTCTCACACGCCATCTACCAGGTAGGCCTATCACACGCCATCTACCAGGTAGGCCTCTCTCACGCTATCTACCAGGTAGGCCTATCACACGCCATCTACCAGGTAGGCCTATCACACGCCATCTACCAGGTAGGCCTCTCTCATGCTATCTACCAGGTAGGCCTATCACACGCCATCTACCAGGTAGGCCTCTCTCACGCTATCTACCAGGTAGGCCTCTCACACGCCATATACCAGGTAGGCCTATCACACGCCATCTACCAGGTAGGCCTCTCACACACCATCTACCAGGTAGGCCTCTCTCACGCTATCTACCAGGTAGGCCTCTCACACGCCATCTACCAGGTAGGCCTCTCTCACGCTATCTACCAGGTAGGCCTATCACACACCATCTACCAGGTAGGGCTATCACACGCCATCTACCAGGTAGGCCTCTCTCACGCTATCTACCAGGTAGGCCTATCACACGCCATCTACCAGGTAGGCCTCTCTCACGCTATCTACCAGGTAGGCCTCTCACACGCCATCTACCAGGTAGGCCTATCACACGCCATCTACCAGGTAGGCCTCTCACACGCCATCTACCAGGTAGGCCTCTCTCACGCTATCTACCAGGTAGGCCTATCACACGCCATCCACCAGGTAGGCCTCTCACACGCTATCTACCAGGTAGGCCTATCACACGCCATCTACCAGGTAGGCCTATCACACGCCATATACCAGGTAGGCCTCTCTCACGCTATCTACCAGGTAGGCCTATCACACGCCATCTACCAGGTAGGCCTCTCTCACGCTATCTACCAGGTAGGCCTCTCACACGCCATCTACCAGGTAGGCCTATCACACGCCATCTACCAGGTAGGCCTCTCTCACGCTATCTACCAGGTAGGCCTCTCACACGCCATCTACCAGGTAGGCCTCTCACACACCATCTACCAGGTAGGCAACTCACCCGCCTTCTACCAGGTATGCCTTTCACCTGACATATACCTGGTAGGCAACTCACATGCCATCTAGCAGGTAGGCCTCTCACATGCCATTTACTAGGTAGGCCTCTCACATGCTATATACTATGTAGATTATTCGCCTGCCATCTACCAGTTAGCACACCCAACATCTACTACGTAGGCCACCCATCAACAATCTACCAGGTAGGCTACTTACCTGACATATACCTGGTGGCCACTCACCTGTCACTCACCAGGAATACCTCTCTCCTGTCATATACCTGATGCCACTCACTCAACCATCCTATAAGCACACCACCTAACCGCACATACTTTTGCAAATGGCGTCTATCTTTACCATTCTCTGTTTGGACTTCAGCCAACTTGAGCAAAGCACTGCCATTTTTATGAAACCCACAGTATTATGTTTACCATACCCACTGACAGCTGACTGTAGCAAATTTGGTAACTTCAACAAAATTGAATAATATATTTTATCATTCTGCTAGGCCAATTTTTTTTATTTTTTTTTTCTACATTCACTTGAAATAAACATATCCATTTCATAAATATTATGTGTCCAAACATAATACACTTATCTGTATTCCCGGTATATATATATATATTGTTTTACTTGCTAACAAATTTAAAGGATTTCTTGCTTTAGTTAAAATTATTATTTTGGTTGATTTTTTGATGTTAGGAAAAGGTTTCATGAAATCAAAAATATATGATTTGCTATAAATATATGTATATTAAATAAATTCTTATCTTAAAGTTAAATAAAGGCTATACATCATGCTAGAGACAAGTTGGAAACTTCAACTAACGTAATTGATACACAACTTAGTAATTTTTAAGGCATTCTTAAAAATATGACTCTCTGGTTGCCCACAATTGACTTTAAAATATAAATACCACTTACAGTCCTAATACAATTATGGAAATTAACCAGAAGTGACATATTCCTGACTGGTAAAGGAAAGAACCCGCAACACTTTTGCTTACAATCCAAAAGTTGTCACTGAGCAATCAGATTGGAATGTTTGTTCACGAAGAACTTAAAAAGCAAAAAAAAAAAATAGTAACTGCAAACATTTTTAATATTGTGGTTAATATTTTTAACTATTCTGTCAGCATTTAGGACACACATTGTAGATGTGAGCTAGGATTAGTAGCAAAGCGCGTCTCCCAAAGGGGAGCAGGCAGGGCAATAGCAGCGCCCGAGGTTGAAATTGGTTTATTTTATTTTGGAAATTATATTTATGTATGCTTAATTTCTTAAACTTATGTGTGAAACTATTCTTTCATCAGAAGTTGTATAATTTTTTAATGTTCTTAATTTAAGACCATACACTTCTTAATATCCAAACGCTTATCTCTGACTTACTTAAAGTCATGTTTTGTCACTGCGTCGTTTCTTTGTATGATAGCCCCTCCCATAAAGTCTTTCTGCAGGTGAACCTGATTCTAACTCCATTAGGTGAGTAACCTATTCGTCTAGGGAAGTTAAATGCTCACAGAGGATGAAGAATCCTGCTCAAAGAGAAGAGGTCCAAACTCACTAAGCAGATTTGTATACCCTCTTAGGAGGGGAATCTGCTCGAAGAGAAGAGCTGTTGTTTCACTGAGAAGGGTTGCATGTTCTTTGACGTTTGATGTATAACCGAAAATATGAGTTATTTCACTAACATGAGCTGAAGGCTCGCTGGAGGAAGGGGACGCTTGCTTGTTGGGGTTGAGTTGCCAGTTTGAAGAAAGTTGGTTCCCACTTACTTACTGAAGGAAAATCATGTTACTGAGGGAAGTCGCATGCTTGCTGAGGAGATATGCCTGTTTGAAGTGGCAATGCCTCATCTCACCGAGAAAATTTGCATGCTCGCTGGGGTCAGAGGGTTCTTGTTTGATCAGGAGAAATGCATGCTAGAATAGAGGAGGCACCATCTCATTGAGGGAAGTTCCATGCTCCTTAGGAAGAGATGCTTGCTCAAAGAGAGAAATTCTCTGCCTACTGACGGGAGGTTGCAATCTCTCTGAGGAAAGATTCCTGCTTGAAATGAGGACATCACCCACTGTGGATAGTTGCATGCTTTCTAAGAGATGGAAAAACTGCTTGCTTAGAAAATATGCCTGATCGAAAAATGGAAGTCCCCTCAAACTGAAAAAAAATAGCATGTTCACCGATGAAACATACCTTTTTTAAGAGAGGATGTTTTCTCACACTAAGGGAAGTTGCATGCTCGCTGAAAATAGAGGGGAATTTATCTCTAAAGAGACTTATTGCTCCAGGAAAGGAGGTCCCCACTTACTGAGAGGAATTGTATGCATCCTGAATAGAGATGCGTGCTCCAAGAGAATAAGTATTCTTTCGGGTGTTTTTTTTATCACTGAGGGGATTTTAATACTACTTGTTGATGGGAGTTACTTGCTCAAATAGAAGAGATGCTCACTTACGAAGGTTGCGTGCTTGCCGAAGGCTTCGAAAGCTTACTGGTTGTCGATAGATTACTGCTCGAAGAGAGGAGGTCCCTGCTTACTCAGGGTAATTGCATGTTGGCTAAGAGAATGGTGTCAATGCTCGCTGAGGAGAGATTACTGCTCAAAGAGGGGAACCTCGTGCAGGCAGGGAATGATTTTACTGACTGAGAAGTGACAGCTTTCTGAGATACCACCTTCTAAAAATTTGGCGTCTCTTCGATTAGGCTAAGAGCTTGTTTTATAATGGGGATATATACACCAAAAAATTTTCTCACTTAAAAGTCGTTTCTCTATGCAGTTGGTGACTGTAGTGAAAGAAGGTCCACATAGAGAAGAAGGGAAATTGATTCACCCTTAAAATGGGTGTCAACTTAATAGATGATATTCCTGATATGCATGCTAGAGAAGAGGTCTGCTCGCTGAGCATAGGTTCCATCACCTGAAAGTTGGTGTCCACTCAGTTAGTGGAGCTTACTGCCTGCTGCGGGAAGGTTCCTGCTCTCTAAGTTCTGGTACTTCTTCACTCAGAGGAGGTGCATCTGCTATGCGAGTGGGTGTCTGCTCAATTATTGGAGCTTCCTGCCTGCTCAGAGGAGGTTTCTAATCACTAAACTCTAGTACTTGTTCATTGAGGGGAGATTATTGCAGCCTTAGAGTTGGTGGCAGTTCGATTATTGAAAGCTCCTGTGTGCTGAGGGAGATTATTGCTCTATAAACTCTCGTACTTGTTCGTTGATGTAAAGTGTCTTCACTCTGAAAGTGAGTGTCCGCTCGGTTAGTGAAGGCTCCTGTGTGCTGAGGGGATGTTCTTGCTCGGTAATCCCTGGTTCTTGTTCGTTGAGGTGCCCTGAGAGAGGGTGTCTGCTCGCTCAGTGGAGGCTCCTGTGTGCTGATCCTATGGACTGGTTCGTTGAGGGGGGATGCCTCTTCCCTTAGAGGGGGTGTCTGTTCGCTTACTGGAGGCTCCTGTATGCTGAAGGCAGTTTCCGTCTCTCTAAACACCGGTACTTGTTCGTTAAGGATAATGGCTTATCATGAGAGTTGGTGATCGTTTGGTTAGTGGAGGCTCCTGTGTGCTGAGGGGATGTTCTTGCTCGGTAATCCCTGGTTCTTGTTCGTTGAGGTGCCCTGAGAGAGGGTGTCTGCTCGCTCAGTGGAGGCTCCTGTGTGCTGTTACTGCTCTCTAAGCCCTGGTACTTGTCGGTTGAGGGGCATTACTTCCAACCTATAGTGGTTATCTGCTGGGTTACCACAAGGTTTTGCCTGCTAAGGTAATATTCCTGCTCGCTAGGCACTTGTAATTGTTTGTTGATCAGTGGGTGTACGCTCGGTGGGTGTGCTGAGGGGAGGTTGTGCTGAGGGGAGGTGTGGTCGCGCCAGGTGGACGTGGCGGTGGAGGACGAGAACGACAACCCGCCGGTGTTCGAGCGCCCGGCCTACGAGGGCCGCGTCAGGGAGAACTCTCCCGCCGGCACGGAGGTGAGCCTGGACAGCCCCGTGCGGGCGCGAGACGCTGACGCCGCGCCCAACGCGCAGTTCAGCTTCACGCTGCACGGCGACGGCAGCGAGCTGTTCGCGCTGGACCAGGCGGGCGGCCGCGTGCTGCTCAAGGCGGCCCTGCTGGACCGGGAGACCAAGGCTATGTACTCGCTCATGGTCGTGGCCCGCGACAAGGGTGAGTCGCTGCCCTCGGCCTTCACACTGAAGCTCCTTCCAGTCAGTTTACTGAGTAGTTTTGGCAATTATTATATCATGTTCACGTATCACTGATATGCACTAATATCAACAGCTTTACATTTTGAGTGCTAATCTCGTCTTCATTGTAAATTAATTTCAAATAACAACATATATGTAGGTAGTACTAAACCAAATATGCCATTAATAACTATAGAAAAAAAATTCATAATACTACCTTACTAATAGTTATAATATTATAAACTACAACTTGTTACTCTGTTTGATTTTGTAACATCGTGTAATACATCATACTCATTATTAAACGAATTGAATAAATCATTTCTTTTCCAAATAATACACCTATTACTTTCATTGTTAACAACAATCTTATCACTGCTGCGAATAATAGTTTCTCTTATTTGTATCTACACAGCCATAATAATCTTGTGAGCCTGAAGAAGTAGCTATCTTTTTTTTTATTTGTTCTTCATAGGATTGCTGGTTTTGTATTTGATTAAATACTTTATATTAAATAATTTAATTTCCTAGCAAAATTTTTACTAATATTAATGTAATGTGTTTCAAGTCTCGTATGTAATAAATATTTAAATATTGTAAGTAATTATTTAATAATAATATGTAAGTAGGTTAATAAATGTTTGTTACAAATTAAAGAATGAAATTAATCAATTTATTTTAAATAAATATATACCGAAAACACAAAATTTAAAATTATACAATAAACAAGCTAACAATTTTCTACACTTTAAAAATATGATTACACTTTCGTATTTAAAAAATTAAAAATGAAAATTTAAACTTGCTAAAAAAAATTAAGTATTTTAAATCAGCACTTCCCTTCTTAAGATTCCGAATATAATTTTATTTTACTAAATAAATTACAGAAATACAGAAAATATTTTGCTGGAACAGACCATTTTGAATTTTTTGAATTTTATTATTACAATACTATAATTGGAGCGGAAATTAAACTGACAGAATATATTTATTAATAGGTAGCATTTACTTATTTACATTTTCTCTGTTGTATTTGGTTAATACAATTTTCTAAAATTAAAATTAAATTCAAGAAAAATAATTGTCATTGTGTTGCATTTTTAGGTAACCTCAACTCAGAAGCTAAACTGACCATCCATGTTGACGATGTCAACGATAATGCGCCGAACTTCTTGCAAATGGTAGCTCTTCAAGATCAAGACATCGAGATATCAGAGCCGACCGTGCCCGGGAACGCTACGCCGCACCTGCCAGCCAACATGACCAGCGAGGAGTACGTCAGCCACATGGCCACCACGAACTTCACGAACCACGACAACATCCTGTACGTGGCGCCCCTCGTGACGATACCAGAGGACACTCCTGTGGGCATGGCCATCCTGCGACTTCTCGCCGACGATCGCGACGCCGGGAGCAACGCGACCATCGCCTACAGCATTTCCTCGGAGACCTTCATCCCGAACCTTGTCCTGGGGCCTCCCAAACCGACGTCCAAGAACTACTTCTTGATACACCCAGTAAACGGAGAAGTGTCGGTCGCACGAATTCTCCCTCCCGTGACTGAATTTCGGTTGAACTTCACAGCAACCGACGGGGGAGGACTATCTGATAACGTTTCCGTCAGGATTTACGTGAAAGACGTCAACGACCACGCACCAGTTTTCAAGAAGTCGTGGTACATGTTTGATTTAAAAGAAGGGTTCTACTCCGGGTACATAGTTGGGAAGGTCGAAGCCACCGACTCCGACTTTGGCCCGAACTCGGAAATATCCTACACAATTCTGCAGAGCGAAAACGCGTCGATCCCGCTGCCTTTCAGGATATCCAGGACCGGCGGAGAGATAAGCGTGAACGGTAACATCGACAGGGAGTCGAAAGATCACTACAAGTTCAGGGTGATGTCCCAAGACGGCGGTACGTCGCCACGCAGGAAGAACAGCGTCGTGAACGTGGAGGTGCACGTTCTGGACGTGAACGACAACGCCCCGACGTTCTACAACTACGACCACATCCTCCAGGTGTTCCCGACGTCGGTGGGCGCGGGCGAGGACAGGAACCCCGTTCTCATCCCGGTCTACTACGCGTCCGTCCTGGAGAACAGCCCCGCGGGCACCATCGTCTCGAAAGTGTCGGCCAACGACTCGGACTTCCAAGGGAACGGCAACGGCCTCCTGCTGTTCGACATCCCGCGCCGGACGGACGGACACGACTCGTTCAGCATCGACTCGAAGGAGGGCCTGATCAGGACCGCGGGCGCGCTGGACTACGAGCGGCGGGGAGCGTACAACGTGACCGTGGTGGCCTCGGACCTGGGCAGCCCCAGCCTGAGCTCGACGGCCGTGGTGGCGGTGAGCGTGGTGGACCTGCAGGAGGAGGCCGGAGAGCCGCCGCGGCCGGTCTTCGCGCACCGCTACTACGAGGTGGAGCTGCCCGAGAACAGCGCGCCCGCCCGCCTGCTGGACCTAGAGGTCACCGAGGCCTACAGGGACTCCAGCCTCAGGTTCTCGCTGGCCCCCTCGCCAGGCAGCGAGCGCTTCCAGATACACGCGCGCAACGGCACCCTGGTCGCGACTGGCAGCCTGGACCGCGAGCAGCAGGCGCTGTACGAGCTGCGCGTGAGGGTGGAGCAGCTGAAGAAGGGCCGCGGCCTGCCCGTGCTGCTGTACCCGCTGCCCGCCGAGCGCCTGGCCGACCTCGGTGAGAGCTGCCTCGAGCCAGTGTGGCGTGCCAGTGGTCCATTTAGCTTTTATCTACTCCAAAATAACCACAAACTTAAAGTTCAACTAACATGACGTTCTTAATTATGTTTTTCTAATCAGAGTTAATATTTTGACGTGACAACGTCTAATAAATCGATGAACGCTGGCTGCACGCACGAAAGAGTCCAATTACGCACATTGTTCCGTTACGCTGTGTCCCGTTACGCTCATTGTTCCGTTATGCTCATTGTTCCGTTACGCTGTCGGCGAGTGATGTAATAATAGGTCATGTTACAATTGACTAAAAAATTATGGTGACTCATATAATTGATGATAGATATTTGATTACAGTTTATTCATATGAAAACTTGTTCATAGTTTTATTTAAACTTTATAGCTAAACGCCAGTTTTTAATATTAATTACAAGTCATCTGAACGTGAACTGTTTCGTCGACTGTTTATAAAGTTAAGTGAAAAGTTAATGTGGTTTTAATTGCTTATTACAACAACAATTTCGGCAATAAAGGTTAATTATTCTTGCATTTTAAAAATCTGATTGCTAGTATAATTTCAAGTATTTATTCTTTTATTATTAAAAATGAAAAAGATTCAATTTTATTCATAAAAAAATATGCAACAATTTTATCAATGTTTTGTTATCACGTTGTCACGTTATACTATCGTCCGTAAACCGACTTTACAGACAACCAATTTTTTTTAAACTTTATTGTTTTATATATATTCTAAATTTTTAAAGAAAAAACTTCTATAAGACAAACGATTTTTAACAAAGTGGAAGATAGCAGGTTATTAAAAATTATTTTTAAATTTACATCATTATTTATTATATGTTTGATATCAAACTGTACCTAGCCTGATTTAACTTATCGTCGGTTTCAGTGCAGGTTGTCATTTGAGACGGAATTAAAGAAACACATTATTGTATTGTTTTCAGCTGCCAACGAAGTAAAAGTTATAGTTCGAGTCAAAGATGTGAACGACAACTCTCCGAAATTCGTTGTGAATGGAAGGCCCATAGTGGCAGCCATCCCGACAAGTGCCAGCTATGGGTACCACATTGTGAGGTTACAGGTATGTCCATTGCATTTATTGTTCTGCATTAGTAATGTTTGAAGCATATTTCCGTCTGAATTGTTTAATTTAATTGGTATATTAAAGTTTGAATACATTAATATTAAATATTTTTATATAAAATTGGTAAAGCTAAAATTTCAAGGGGAGCGTTTTAAAGTTTTTGTGTGTGACATACTTCAAAATATTTGACTCAGTTTTAATAAATTTTGGACAACGACTTGAAAAATTTCAAGATTTTGTTCTTTTATGTACTGCAATGAAGCAGAGAGAAAATTTAAAATTCAATTTTATGAAATTTCTATTTTATTGTTATTATTTTACTAATATTTACTAATGAGGCTGACATAAATTGTGGTACATTCAAATATCTCTTGAATTTCCAATTAGCACTAGATTATTAATACATTTTATTAATTTTTTTAATTTATAATCTCTAATAAATGACAGGCACTTAAATAAAGTAAATGTAAGGTATGAAGAGCTAACACGAGTTATTAAACATATTTTTCTTGTGGTTTGAAAACCAAAAAGGGTTCCAACCAGCCATGAGCGAAACCAAACCTTCTTGAATAAGAGAAAAGAAAAGCTAGTTAACATACTATATGAGGTTTTATTATAAACCTTTTATGACAAGGAATGAGATTTTTACACATTCTGTTTATAACGTTGTTTCTCATACAATCACTGTACAAAGAGTTGTGAGACGGAAATGAATGCAAACTTTTCAATTATTTTCTGACAAATGATTCTCTGACACTTCTTCATTAAATAAGCAAATGGGAATGATTTCCCACAGTTTTGAAGTGCAAACGAAACATAACAAATGTACAACTTTTAGAGCGTAAAAGTATTGCTTTGAACCGACCACCGATCTCTTTAAACTATTTTTGAGGTTACATTTACGAACAGATAAAACTATTCTTTTAAGTTTTGGCAAAATTAGCGATCAGAATTTCCTTGCGAATGTTCTCTCTCTCATCGCCCCTTTTTTTGCATTCCACAATTGCATGATAGTAGACAGCAACGTACCCTGAGTTCAGAACGCAGGTACTTGCTGAATGACAACGTCCTCGCAGAATGTTCCCTCTCAACACATTATTGTTCTTTAAATCATAAGACACGAACCAGCTTCTTTCGGAAGTCGAAATACGGTGTTGTTCCTGCGAATATTCAGTTATTGTAAATTACGAAGAAATATTCGTTGATTTCAGGTAAATTTTTCGTTGAAAGGTCTGAAGAGTTATCGTTAATTCTGTGTGCTTCCTTCCCCAGTCTGCTGACTTGTTGCACCGTAGTCCCAAAGACCTGCAGCCAAGCATTGCAGATAATATACGCACACAAGTTTCTCTGATAGACCATTCTAGTACTTTTAACGCATTTTGTCAAAATAAACCAATCTGACGCTCACCTTTTATCTTCCTCGGCACAACTCATTATGAGCACAGTGTCAGTACGAAATAGGGTTGGGGCCATTTTTAATATTGTGCCACTTCTATATTTTTATTACGAATAATATTAATTCGAATAAAAAATAAATAAGTTAATAATTGTTAACTGACTGACAGGACTAGATCAAATTACCTATTGAAAACCACACATTATACGAATTTTAATCTAGTGAAAATTTAATCAAACAATGTGAAAAATGATAAACTGAACACGTACTAGAGGCACTGACTCGTGTTCAGTAAGGCTGTTTGGAAGATAAAGAATTTTGGGTAACCACGTACCAGTATTAAGCATTAAGGGACGATGTGTGTGATCTAGTCCTGAACAATGCACTGATCAGTTCTGAATAGCTTAAAATTCCTAAGAGAAGCTCGAGGATACTCACAAGTACAATGGAATTTAAGGGTACCGAGCAGACGATAACTTGGCAACTAGCAGGTATTCCGCTTTCAGTAGTCGGTGCTGGGGGGAGCTTGATGACCAGAACAGGAAGATACAGCCCTTTAAGACATCCAGCGTAAAAACTCTTGTGACAGGGGAGAACTCATATTGAAGTGGTTGAACTCGTGGCGGCAGTGTATAAAACAGCTAAAAGGAGTGGAAATATGAAAATACATTGCAGTATATAGCTAATGAGCAAAACGAATCCTAGTAACCTAAGCTCAGTATCGAGAACATACTAATGCTTCTAAGTATTTGTAAGACAGTTTTCCCGTCACCTGAGTTTTTTTTCCAGAGTGTCGCAACGTTGAGCGACGCTGAGTGATGCTGAGTGACGTTGAGTGACTTTGAGTGACACTTAGTGGCGCTGAGTGACTATGAGTGTTGCTGAGTGATTTTGAGTGGAGCTGAGTGACTATGAGTGGCGCTGAGTAATTATGAATGGCATTGAGTGATTATGAGTGGAGCTGAGTGGTCATGAGTGGCGCTGAGTGACGTTGAGTAACATTGAGAGATATTGAGTAGTGCTGAGTGACATTGAGTGATGCTGAGTGATACTCAGTGATGTTGAGTGACGCTGAGTGACACTGAGTGACGTTCAGTGGCACTAAGTGATGTCGAGTGGCACTGAGTGTTGCTGAGTGGTTATGAGTGGCGCTGAGTGGTGCTGAGTGACGCTGAGTGACGCTGAGTGACGCTGGATGATGCTGAGAGACGGTGAAGTGGCGCTAGAGTGACGCCGAGTGGCGGTGCCGCAGGCGACGGACGCGGACGAGGGCGTGAACGCGGACCTGCGCTACCAGATCCTGGGGCGCGCCGACGACCAGGCGCGCCGCTTCGCCGTGGACGCGCTGACGGGGCAGGTGCGGTCCGTGGCGAGCTTCGCGCGCGACGCCGGCCGCGTGTTCGGCTTCGACGTGAAGGCCACGGACCGCCGCGGCGCCGACGACGGCCGCTCCGCCATCACCAACGTCTTCGTGAGTTCCCGTACTCCCTGTACTCCCTGTACTCCTTGTACTCCCTGGGGCAGCTCGCCTCGCTGCCTTGCTTCGACCCGTCAACAGCTGTCTTCGTGAATATGCTCATTTCCTTTGCACATGGTTCCAAAATAACATTCGGGACAAAATTAACAAAACTCTTAAAAAACCGGTTATATCTGCACCAAAAACATTCTTCTTTTGTACATCGGTGTTTTATTTTTTTTTTTGTTTTTTTTTTAGAGCGGAACACAGAAACACACTAAAGTATTTCGAAAGTCGAAATACGGCGTAGGTCCTATACGAAGATTCAGTTATTTGAAATTATGAATTACTACTCATTCGTTTATTTCAGGTAAATTCTTCGTTGAAAATTCCTTAGATTTACCGTTATTTCTAACTCTCCGCTTCCTTCCCCAGTCTGCTGACTTGTTAAACCGTAGTTGCAGAGTCGTGTAGCCAAGCATTGTAGATAATATACGAACACAACGTTCTTTGACAGAGTATCCTAGATTTTTTTTCTTCATTTTGTCAAAATTGTATGAATTTATAAAGAAATTATTCAGTTATATTTGGGCCAAATTAATTTTAACAAATATTTTTAACTGTAAATGAAAAATATTTCTTATTACTTTAAAAAACCAATATATTTTCAAATACTCTTACATTTAAAAAAAACACATTCACATCATTGAACAACTAAAACCATCGACATATTATTATGTATTAAAGAATGTTCTGTTAACCGCTTATATGACACACTGTTACCGTTTTCGGTAACTTTTTTTGCCATTTAGTTGGCTGTTGCTTGTTTCTTTTAAGAAGCGTTTCTTTGGTTTTGCATTTAATAATTTAAATTTTAACTTTAATGTTAGTATTGCAAGGACACTTCGTGTTAAAGCATTATTAAAACTGTGCTTAAGTAGTTTTTAGTATACCAGATTAAAATAATGCCTCCAGGTGACATGTGGTGTACTACGTACACTGTAAAGATGTGTAAATTACCTTATTCAGTGTTAATGAAGTTTTACAATTTTCAACGTGTAATAAGGAAAAAAAAACACGAATAGTTTGTAAACTTTACAAATTCCTTGTAACGTGACCACTTTGTCTTGTAAATTTACAACTAATGTATCTTTATATTATAAATATTTAACTTTCGTGTAAAAATATATAGTTTTCGTGCAATTAACGATTCTTCCAATAGTTTTGCACCCAAAATGTCATTGCAAAAGTACATTAATAATTAGTAAAGTAACGCATTATTTTGTCATTATAATACACCAAAATGGTTTGTGATATTTCACAAAAAAAGAGCGTATTTGAACACTTTAAAACAAATGAAAGTTCACGTTTTGTATTCCGTTGTGCCTGGCAGGCAACATTCCTTGTGTAATTTTCTCGCTACAACTAATTCCCTGATACGGTAGTAAACTGAGTTACAGTTAAATCATAGATGCTTTTGATGGTTTTACCCTTGAAAAATTACAGTAAAATTTCGCAAACCTGAAGTTAAATCACACTATGTGTTGTAACAGTAATCCATCCACCTGATGTGTGTAATTTTAAATACTGTGAAACACTGTCAACAAGTCTTAATTTACTCACTTGTACCCCCGTGTGCAACCGCTATAAAAATAATTATTTTTAACCTTCGAAGTAGGTGTATTTTACACGTATGTATAGGTAAGCTATGAAAACTCATTGTGTGTAGTATTATATGCAGTGTAGCAAAGATAAAAAAAAATGCTACCAATCATAATTTAAAGAACATCGACCCTTTGTAAGTTAACACGAATATAATTATATTATTGTTAAAATATTCATTGGTATGTTTAAAATTAATAAGTAAAATATTTTTTAACATGTTTGGTAGAAATACAGTTTCAATTTATTTGTTACTTTACATGTTTGATAGCGAACATTACACTTTATTCAGCGCAAAATTTCTCCTTTATTATGGGAGAAAATGACAATGAATCTAATGAACAAATACTTTGATAACAGTTGTAATAGTTGCCACTTTGCCAAGATAAACTGATAATAGAAGCAATCTAGGACCCCCAGTAATAACAATGGCTTCTTAGAGACCTATATAAATTAAAAATAATATTTTAAGTTTATATAACTTTTTAATTCCATAATTCGAACTTATTACGTTGCCTAATGCAGAAAGCCGTTGCTTTTAGAGTACGAGATAAGCAACTGCGAAAATGGTTCGACCCTGTGCCACCACATTCAGGATTTTATAAATATTTCTACAAGACTCCAAACTAGCGACACCTAGTGGCGAACCACATTATATTATATGATGACATAGAATGTGCAAAATGTAATTATAATTTAACTTTTTGAATTATAGAAACACATAAAGAGCAACTTAATTTTACACAGACTAAAAGGGTGTTATTTTACACTTTGTTACACATTAATGAACTGCATAAAATATACAATACATGTGTAAATTTACATTCCAATCAGTTATATTACATATCTAAACTGAAAAAAATTAAGTATTCAGTGTATATAATTTTTTTAATCCTAAATAATTTAATTACTGGTCAGAGTTGTATGAAATAACACCTATTTTTCTTTGTATAGTATTACAACAAAACTGACTTTTTAAATACATTATTATGTTAACATACACTTATACATGTGGGGTAAAAATACACCTTAATCAGTGGAGATACAGCTGCCTATATAAGTGTAATATTACAATTTATTGCAGTGTAACTAGCCCCGTTGGTGTACTCCAGGCAGCTTGAGATATTATGTCCTGCTAACATAATGTGTAGCCTAATTCCCACTAAGCCAGTAATGTGAAGATACATGCATCAGTAGATCCTCTAAATGAACGCAATATGTAGATATTTTATTTTTATTTTAAATAACTATTACTTAAATGTCCGGGAAATCCCCTCATAATCATGTTTCGCAGTTTAGCTATATCCAGTTAAAATTAATTTACTAGCGTTCATTCAACTTACATTATGTTGCAGGTTTATGTTCTGGATGATCGCAAACAACTAATTCTAACTCTAGGAACAAGGCCAACATCGATAGAAAAGAATATTGAAAATATCACAAAGTAAGTACGATTACAAAGTAATTTAGGCGTTGTAATTAGAAAAATTCATACCTTTTGAGTTATCTCATTAATGTCTGATTTTCTGATTTATTTTTTGTAGTTCCCTTTACAACATCACAGGCCTTGATGTGAGAGTGCGGAAGATTGAACCACACTCTGAACGAGATTTAGAAGACGGCACAGCGTAAGTAAACTATTATTTAGAAAAAGTCATATAAATTCATATTGTAATAAGCATAATGTTGTTTTTAGAAACGTAAGTCTAAAATCCAAAAGATATAATTTATGTTATACTAAAATAAACTTTTAAACCACTAAAATCGGTATTTATGTTTTATAGGACTGACCTGTTCCTTTATGCCGTTGATCCTCTGATGAATGTCATCATTGATATGGACACACTGCAAAAGTAAGTGGACATAAATATGTTAATTATAACTTAATTTTCATTTTTTATATATTAATATAACACGTTTAGGTAATATATTCAAGCATTTAAATATTTTTAATAGCAGTTTTATTTTAAGTAACAAAAGTGTGAAACTATTAAAGAATAAAATTCTTAGCAAACAAAAGATCAACATTAAAAAAAACTTAAATCTTTGTATTCTAGGAATAAATAAATTTAAAAATATATTTCCAGAACTTGTATTGCAACTACAGGGAACTGCCTTAGAAAATAATAGCAAATCGAAAGAAATTAATGTAAAATATCAATTTGTCAATGTTTCATCTTAACAATGACCAGTTTCAGACATTCTGCTTCAAAAAATACTTAGAAATTTTGATATGTAATAAAAATGCCGTGCAAACGACACTGCAAATAAATACCGTAGGAGAAGCTGACAAAAGTAGTATCCAGTATTTCGGCGAAGTTTTCGTTATCAAGCTTTATTGTTCTTGACGATATTTAAAGTATTCGAACAGAACAATTATTACAACTTATTTATTGTTACATCAACAAAACCTATGCGTTTTTATAAAATTATTTAAAATTATTTAAATTAATCTTGCCTCAACTGCAAAAATATAAATATTCTAAAACAAAGAATAATTTTTAGTGATATAAGATATATTTTGTGTTTACGAGTTAAACGTTAAAACAAAAAAAGGGTTCATTGATCTGAATCCCGTAAAAAAAGAAGTGTATGAACGGAGATAATGAAACGTTTGCCTTTTTGCAATATCATACATACGCTGTAATATATATTTTTTATATTGTAAAATAACACAAAAAAAGATTTTTCTTTAAATGATAAGACCTTTACACAATCTCATTAATTATTGGTTGCTATCTAGAAATATTGAAGCTGGCCTACATAGTTGTGACTTGAGGTAAAGGAAATCATTACCCTGTTTGATTTATGTACAATGTATTAACTTAATTTTTCCTAACTGGTCATGTTATTTATTTAGCCTTGTGCACTAAAAATGAAAAAGAAAATGATTTCCTAAGTTTTTTTAATCTTGCTTTTAGTTAAGCCAATTACGGTATAAATAGACGACAACGCAGTAAAAGAGATTATAAGTATAACAAAAAATACAATTTTTCATTGCAATGTATATAATGTGTGGTTTGATAAAGTATTGATTTTGAATTACTCTTACGTAAACTTAGATGAAAGATATAAAATTGAATTAATTATTAACATTAATTAAAAATGTACACTTCATTTAATGTGTTAATGTTTAAGAATGTTTCGGGAAGACTCATAATACAAAATTGACCTTTTTAAATAAATTTATATTATTTTTCACTATAAAATCATTTAAATTAGTATAGTTATATTTTTCATAGTTCAGTTATAAAATAATCATTATGCTGTTTATTTTAAAAGTTTTCAGCTATGTTTTATAGTTTGTCCTGTTTTATCGAATTTATCTTTTAAATCTTAATATTACATACCTCACATTGTAGAAACTTTGTATGGTTGATATAGTTATAATAATATAAGCATAAATAGTTTGTAGCATTCTAATTGTAAAACAGCCATCAGTTTAAATAAACGAGAAGAAAGGACATTTACATAAATATACATATATTTTTTAAATCCAATTATGGTTCCTAATTTTTGTTGAGCTTTATATAGTGACTGAAATTTGTTTTATGGTATTTGGTACATTTTTGTTCATGTTATACATCAATATACGTTTTATTCTAGTAATATATCAATACATTTTTTTATAAATAAACATGTTCCTGGTAAAAACGTCTCATTGAGCAAAGAATGCAAACAATACATTTGTTCCAAATTGAGCACTGGCTACTTCTGTTGCAAAAAATTAATTTTGAATTTTAATTTTAAAAGTTTATTGTAACACTAGTATGGCTCAATTCTATGAAAAATTGTAAATACTCATTGGTAGTCGGTAGCTTTTCTGTGAAACGGCGTTCCAATATAATTTGGTTATTATAGGGGAAATTAAAAATACTTTGAATTTGTGTGAATGGTTGTCTAGGTTAGATCAACTACATTTACAAAAATCCCTTTTGGCACAGCCTACCGGAATAGGTAGATTTCTAAGTACCTATTCCTTTTGGAAATATTTTGGAAAATTCTATAATATCCTGGAACAATTTAATAATTTAATGTAGCCTACATAACATCCTATATATTCGCAAAAATTCATAAAAGATCGATTTAACATTTTCTCATATTCCACGCAGCTCAATTAAATAGAATGTATTTCTTTTAATGTATCCAGCATTGAATGTCTTGAAAAATCCCGTATTAAACCTACTAACGTAGTTATACATTTATTTAACTGCAACCAGAATAGTAAATTTACTATTGTCACTGATAAATTTTAGACTATCTATCTATCTAAAAATATATATTTTTTTAATTTCTACCCCTGTTTTTACGTTAATAGTTTGTTTCATCAAAAATTGTTTCAGTCAAAGGTATTAGATAAAATTTAGGCGTTTTAAATAAATTATAATGGATTTGATTGTATATCTATTAAAAAAGTAACGGCTTTTGTCTTTCTACCCTTATTATTTACACCCCTTGCAATAATGGTTTGTATTATCAAAAACTATTTTTTAACAAAAGTTTTAGATAATAATTATAAAATTAATACAAAATTCATACGAATTCAATGTTGTGCTTACGAAAGGAATATTGAATTTTTTTGTCCTCCAGCTTCTGTTTTTGAGTCCCTTGAAGTTATGGTTGGTCGTATCAAAAACGTATTCAGACTAAAGATTTTTTTATTACTCCTACGAGTTATAATACATTCAAACAGATGGGATATTTTCCATATAATTGGAATTACAACCATTTTTCTGCTTTTCAAAAAACCTTCCCTATTTAGATATAAAACTATATATTTGTATAAACTTTTGAGTTGACAATGGATTTGGAGTCTAAGGACCATAAACGAAAAACTAAGTAAAAATTTTCTGAAATTTACCTAGTACTGTGAAATTGTGTGAATTTTTGGTAAGATTAGGTTGGATGCATAATAAATTCTTTAAAATCATTTAAACTGTTGGTAAGGTTGGTAAGCTACATATAAAATAATTTTAAGATTGTGTGTTCGGTTGGAAAGGTTCGCTACATTAAAAATACAGTAAAAGCGTTTGAACGTTTGGTTAGGAATTATCTCTAATAATAAAAATAACCTAACAAATTTAAACATTATAACATTAAAATTTAAAGTATTTTAATCTTCAAACCAAATATAGTAAAACAGGCACATATTTTAATACTATTTTTAATATAGCTAACTTAACCTTACGAACCGTTCTCAACGATATCACTGTACTTAAATGCAACTAACTGAAAATAATGAAGCATTTTCACGACTTTACGCTATATGTTAATTGCGTAAAATAACATAATAATTTTTTATAACGGTAGATAATTTGTAAACTACTTGAAATATGAAAATTATTTTTCACAGAATAGTTAGCTTTAAATATCGGAAGTAGGTAATGACATTGTCAATTCTGTTTTGTTTTTTTGCTTTTAGCTTTAAACTGTACTTGTATTAACTAAAGCTAATTTACGTAAAAAGAATGCATACATAATTTCGTACAAAATAATTTATCATTCATATGGATATAATGATAAGACCAATAAGATTTATGGTAAATTGCTAATTAATAAATTTATAATTCATATTATAGAATGTTATCTCAGTCATTAAAACTTCTGTCTAGTGAGTCTTATGTTCCAGAATGTAAAATCTAGCTTTACTTGTGAAAGTGTTCCTTCCCGAATCAGCGATTGAATGTTGTGTAGTTCTTTCACCATCAAATCACGGTGGGTAATGGCGAACCACAGCAGTTTCACCCCTTCTGACACGCCCCATTACGTTATGGTGGTTCAGGTCTTATCAACTAACAACAACATTTATATAGTCAACAAAGAATTTTGCCTTTTTTAAGAAATAAAATTCAGTAAAAATGCAACAGTCCAACTCATTTAAATAATACAGCAGGATTTTACAAACTAAGTCACCATTGCATGAAATAGCATATGGCAATTAGCGAGTGCCATCAAAAAACCAAGCATTAAAATTATTTATAAGGCCTGACCCAGTGCTTAAAATTACTGATGACATTGTAGATTCTTTGCCATTTAACATGGACCCCAACTTGAAATTTCTGCAAAAAGAGGGAGCACAGTTTCATCAGGGAACAAATGTTTGGCTCCATGAACGCAGCATCAGGCGAGAGCATTTTTTCTTTTTTCTAACCTAACTAAAACTAAGTGTATTTTGTTTGGGAGGGGTCTGGGTTAGGGAAGACTCTAGGTGCGTCCCAGGCCGAAGCCTTTACGCCTATTCATGATGGGTATAAACCATGCAGACAAGGGAGCATGCATCGTGTGCTTGTTCGGGGATTGGCCAGCCACGGCTGCAATTGGCGCCACGACTAACTCCCCTTCTTAACTCTAGACTATAACTAGATAAGTTGGGGCCAGGTAAAACCTCCGTAGACAGAGGGAAAACCCTGGGCACTGTCATGCGGGATGCAATTGCATGCATTAATAACGAGCTGGTTGGCTACGGGAATAAGAGGACGGATCAGGAAGAAGAGTTGGTCAGAGTAGAAAGAGTCTACCATGCAGGGTTTGAGCGCTTGGAGGCGAGAACACTGCAGCTAGAACGTGTGCCGACAGCGTGCTTGCGACGGTGCTTGCAGCATGCTGCAGCTGAAGCGGGCCGACATGGAGCGCGAGCTGGACCAGTACCGGGTGCTGGACGTGGCGCCGGCCCGCGAGCTGGTGGTAGCGAGTGCCGGCACGAGAGAGCGTGTGCTAGCAGCGTGCTTGCGACGGTGCTTGCAGCATGCTGCAGCTGAAGCGGGCCGACATGGAGCGCGAGCTGGACCAGTACCGGGTGCTGGACGTGGCGCCGGCCCGCGAGCTGGTGGTAGCAGGCCACCCGGGGGGTCGCCACCACTCGCTCTCCGCCCTGGAGGTGGGCGTCGTGGCGCTGGCCTGCGTCGTGTTCGCGGGCGCCCTGGCCGCCGCCGTCTGCGTCGCCTGCTTGCGCCGCGGCCGCCGCAGGCAAGCCTCGCTGCTCTTCTCGTGGTCCTGACCGCCGCCACTAACTGCTCCGTCTAACCGCCCGCATGTCCTCCCCTAGGTAACGGCTAACTGCCCTCTCCCGCGTGTCGTGTGTTCTTACCCTGTACATGGAGACCGGAAACATTCGCGGGTTCAATGACCTCTAGGGTCCTCTGCATTTCTCAAGTAAACACGCGTGTTCTTTGGGTAATAAATTGTGAGGCGTCTCCACTGGGTAGCTCGTGATTCGACGCCTTCTTTGGTCGATAGTCTCTCATTGGCCCAGAAGAAGCTCCAGTTAAACTGCGAGCTAATAGCAGAACCAGCAGAATTGTACACACGTTTGGATTTCAGCCTATCACGAAATTAATCCGCGAATTTTTCCTGTTTCTACCCTGTACACAGAGACCGGAAAAATTCGCGGGTTCAATGACCTCCGGGATGGACTCCAATTTCCTCTACACACTCGGGCAAATGCCAACTATTCATTATCTGCAGATTTGTGAGTCGTCTCGACTGGGTGGCCTGTGATTCGACACTTCTACGAGGGAGTATCTCTAATTGGCCCTCAGTCCTCCAGATTAACAGTGAACCAATGACAGAAGCAGCACTAAAGTTTAATTATTTGAATTTTAGCATAACACGAAATGAACCCGCGAATTTTTCAGGTCTCTACCAGTACAGCATGATATCTCTGGTCTGTTGAATTCACTTAACCAATCCTTCAACTACTTTACCTGCATGTTCTCCCCTACTGGTCTCAAGTACACCTTGCATGTACAACATGAAATAACAATGAATTATTGTTGTACTTACTTAACCATCCCTTATAGAACCTATTTAACTGCCTGCATGTACTCTCCCAGGTACTGGCTAACTTTCACCATCCTTCCTACCGCATATTAAAATCACGTAACCAAAAGTTCAACTTCTCCATTTAACAATTTGCATGGCTTCCCCTAGGTGTGAGGTAACTGCCATACTCACGTGATAGGACATGACTGGTTTCATGTGTGCCTTTCTTGTGCCGCGTTAAGTAACTCTCAAGTAACTTTGCCGAGTAAATATTTTTCAACTACCATATTTTGTAATATTAAGTGATAAGCTCTCTATGTTTAGACGCCTTGATTTCAGCAAGCGGTGAAGTTACTCGCACACTCTCAGTGTCACTCTGTTGAGATTGGATAGCTAGCACTGGTGACACCGATCAAACTAACAGCTGATCCTGTAGTTCTGTACAGTTAGCGAACGTCTCTCCAGCACAATCAGCACTCATTTCACCTCATTCCACTCCGTTATCACTTCATTTACCTTCGCGCAAAGGGTCTTGTCCGCCGCACCTCAGCAGACCATCTCGCCACTGCACTCCGCACGCATTTCGCACTGTCTAATTCCTTGTGTCTTCTGTAGCCCAGTGGGCTAGCATATCTTGCACACAATGCCTTAGTAAACCCCCTTGCAGAATCACTCCAAACATGTCATCTCGTCTAACTGTATCACTGTTGACATCTGGCGTGCTAGCTTGTTTTGTCAAATTAACTTCAGGTTGCCTTCTCGTCGCCTCACTTCGCGCAAATGTCATGTCGTCTCTCTGCAAGACACTTTTCCGGCCTGCTTAATACTTCACCTTGTTTAACTCGTATACTCTCTTTCGCCCGTCCTACCATGCATCAGGTGACTTCCTTGCCACCTCACTCGGCACACATGTCGTCTATTCTCACTTAGTAGCACTTCCCTCGGAATGGACTAGAGGTTATCTTTTCTATCATATCTCAGATGAACCCCTTCGCCTCCTTACTCCGCACTTAGGCCCTATTTTAACTTTTCAAACTTATATCCCTTCTCTCGCACCGCTCAATCCCCCCCTCCCACTTTCCGTTTCCGGTAATTGTATGGGGGCTTTTAACAGAGCTTCAATACAATAAAGCCCATGAACACATCGACTTTTGGGCCGGAAGGGGTGGGGTTCACTTTACTCCCTTCTATTTTCCCTGAAAAGATTTAGAATTACGAGCGAAACTTTTGTTCTTGAATAATGAATATAATACCTAAACTACATTCTAAAATAGACTGCGCAAATTTAGACGCTTTTAAATATTGTTTTTAGAACTTATTTTACTATTTTTTTTTAATTCTGCAGGACACAAATGAGTCTTAATTTTGTTGTACTTAAATTCATACCAAAAAATACGGTGATCAAACTATCAGTCAGGCCGTAGGTGTATGACAACACGTTCTTTATATAACAGTTGTAAATAAGACAATGGTTATTGGAAAACACAAATGTTTGGCATTTGGGTAGGGTACAGCTAAATATTTTTTTATATGCTTAAACATTATTTATGTGTTTTTAAACCATCTTTAAAGGTCATTGCAAAGCAAATAAATTAATATATGGTTTGAAACAGTAAGAAATGTTCTAAAGATGTAATTCTCTGGCGGTATGATAAAAGGCATCACATTTTTGTGCCTAACACGCCAGCCTCTTTATTTACTGGAATCTGTAAACCATGTAAGAAATGCAGGTATGTGAAATTGTAAGCAGTTATCCGCATGTAAAATGTGGCGACGTGATGACGTGACCCCAGGAGGCAGCAGGAGCGCCTGGCCGGCAAGATGTTCCACCCGCCCGTGGGCTTCACGTTCGGCGGCGCCGCCAACCCGGCGCTGGGCGGCCAGCACCCCCTGGCCAAGGCACACCTCTTCTCCGCCTCGTACCTGGACGCGCTCGCCGGAGACACCACCGACACCTACGTCGACATGCACTCCAACAAGTCCGGCGGCGGCGGCTACCACCGCCACGACTACCACCTGCACGACCACCTGCCGGTGCACCTGGTGCAGGTGAGCCCGCATTTCCACCCTTACACATGTCCCTGACATCCCCGACACCACCGACACCTACGCCGACATGCACTCCAACAAGTCCGGCGGCGGCGGCTACCACCGCCACGACTACCACCTGCACGACCACCTGCCGGTGCACCTGGTGCAGGTGAGCCCGCATTTCCACCCTTACACATGTCCCTGACATCCCCGACACCACCGACACCTACGTCGACATGCACTCCAACAAGTCCGGCGGCGGCGGCTACCACCGCCACGACTACCATCTGCACGACCACCTGCCGGTGCACATGGTGCAGGTGAGCCCGCATTTACACCCTTACTCACGTCCCTGACATACCCGACACCACCGACACCTACGTCGACATGCACTCCAACAAGTCCGGCGGCGGCGGCTACCACCGCCACGACTACCACCTGCACGACCACCTGCCGGTGCACATGGTGCAGGTGAGCCCGCATTTACACCCTTACACACGTCCCTGACATCCCCGACACCACCGACACCTACGTCGACATGCACTCCAACAAGTCCGGCGGCGGCGGCTACCACCGCCACGACTACCACCTGCACGACCACCTGCCGGTGCACCTGGTGCAGGTGAGCCCGCATTTCCACCCTTACACATGTCCCTGACATCCCCGACACCACCGACACCTACGTCGACATGCACTCCAACAAGTCCGGCGGCGGCGGCTACCACCGCCACGACTACCACCTGCACGACCACCTGCCGGTGCACCTGGTGCAGGTGAGCCCGCATTTCCACCCTTACACATGTCCCTGACATCCCCGACACCACCGACACCTACGTCGACATGCACTCCAACAAGTCCGGCGGCGGCGGCTACCACCGCCACGACTACCACCTGCACGACCACCTGCCGGTGCACCTGGTGCAGGTGAGCCCGCATTTCCACCCTTACACACGTCCCTGACATACCCGACACCACCGACACCTACGTCGACATGCACTCCAACAAGTCCGGCGGCGGCGGCTACCACCGCCACGACTACCACCTGCACGACCACCTGCCGGTGCACATGGTGCAGGTGAGCCCGCATTTACACCCTTACACACGTCCCTGACATCCCCGACACCACCGACACCTACGTCGACATGCACTCCAACAAGTCCGGCGGCGGCGGCTACCACCGCCACGACTACCACCTGCACGACCACCTGCCGGTGCACCTGGTGCAGGTGAGCCCGCATTTACACCCTTACACACGTCCCTGACATACCCGACACCACCGACATACCTGACATCTCCGACATTGAGTTTGAGTAGTTCACGATCTAGGACATGTACAACCATTGTTACACTCCACTCTCGATGACTTGTGTAACTGGTGGATCTTTTAGTTTCAAAAGGCAAAATAATGATATATTCTAGATATTAGTACCTCTAAGTTTATTTAACTTTTGGTTTTCTTTCACATAGAATAATCAAACTTGATAAATTAACTTGACAAATATATTAAAATTATTAAATTATATAAACATGGATTCAAAATTCTAAAATCGCTAACATCGCTAACATTGAGTTTGATTAGTTCACAATTCTGGACATGTACAACTATTGATACACTCCACTCTCGATGACTTTTGTAACGGGTGGATCTGTTAGTTTCAAAAGGCAAAGTAACGATTTCGTCTAGATATAAGTACCTCTATGTTTATTTAACTTTTGATTACTTTCACATAGAAAAATAAACTTGATGAATTGATTTGACAAATATATTATAACCAGCTGCCCGACCCGGCTTCGAACGGCCATACTAATGGAAAAAAATTAAGCCACATCTCCAATTTACAGTAATGGTAAATAAAAAAAAATTCATTAAAAATTTATTACAATGCTGTATAATGTACCGGAGAGAAAATGAATAGCACCGATGGTTTCCCGACTCGTGTACGCAACGTACAACTGATGCACCCATACTTCGCTACGGCAGTCTACAGGCAGATCACTCTTGCGCCGCTCATTATACATGCCCCTCCTTGTGGGTACGCCACTGCCGCGCGATGCCCGTTGCCATGGAGACGCAGAAGGCATGAACAATGCAAAATCCTGTTCTCATGCAGACAAAGTACCCACTGTTGCCTGGTTTTAACCACCCATCGGATCTAATTTTCGGTAAATGTCATCCTGCGTAACATAAAGAACATTACTGTGAAGTTTCAAGTCTGTAAAATATATATACTTGAAAAAAAAAGCAATAAAAAACAAATTAAACACAGAGAGAGGAAAATAAACAATAGTTTAGGTTTGCGATTTAAAATGATAAAAAGTATTTAAATACTAATTGAACTCTTATGAGGGTACTGATTGCTTCGTTGTTAATATCACACAGGTGTTTTTTACTTTTATTGGAAAATTAAGAATGATAAGGCATCTAGTGCATGGCAACAATGTTAATAGGCAATAGGAAATAAACTTCTTTGGCCTGCGGCATTGTCAACACACACTTCGTACGTGTACTGCATGTTGTATCTAACCCCCTCCAACGCATTTGATTCTAAATTGGACTTTTAGAAAAGAGCCCTAATGTTATTGATAATATAATATAGCCTATTGCCTTCCTCGATAAATGTACTATCCAACACTGAAAGAATTTTTCAAATCGGACCAGTGGTTCATGAGATTAGCGCGTTCAAACAAACAAACAAACAAACAAACAAACTTTTCAGCTTTATAATATTAATATAGATTATTAAATTAAACGAACATGGATTTAAAATTCCGTTATCTAAAGATTGTGCCGGACCTTAATTAGAAAATTACCAATAATCATTGGACACATTTAAAATAGAAGCAGAAACAATAAACAGGTTAATTTATTACAGTTCCAGTATGCTTAGAGCGTTTAAAAACCCGAAAGAAAATTTCTGGTTTTTCGATCTTTTCAATGATGTGATTTAATGTTATTCTGAAGATTTAAAAATCTGAAGGACTGGAGGTTTGACTTTCGCTGGCGGAAGTTGAGCTGCTAACGAGGCGTCAGGCCGCCTTAATCGTTCTGCTTGCTGGAGTTAGCACTCGAGGGTGGTGTTGTTAGGTCCGCATTAGGCCCTTGGACCCTGTCTGTGGACAGGTCCGAATCAAACATGATCAGAACATGATCACAGACAGTTAGAAAAATAGGCAGAAAATGCCCACTAACAAAGATGATTGTGGTCGGGGAATAAGGTTTGTCAAAAACTCACCATACAAAGAGATGGCTTATAGCGTCAGCCAGGGTGCGGAGCTCGTGAACACGCGACTGTGGCGGACGTTTCCATGATTCAAAAGATAGAAAAAATATTATGAAGTATTATCAACGAAGCATGACTACTTCTACAAGGTACGCAGACTGACTAAATACTAATTACTAAAGTTGTGGGGATCACATCCCTTGTCTAGCTGATTACATCTTTAAACAACGACCGGAGTGAAGTCTTGATGTGCGGCTCGCCGACGATGCGGTGTGGTCAGTCTGCTGTCGCGGCACGAAGTAAGTTTGGGGCGGCAGCAACTCGTGATTAAAAGACAAAGTCAATCAAAAGAAAAGGGGGGGGGGGGGGGGGAGGCTTCGGCTTATGGACCGAAAGGTTCCGAAGATTTCCGAGGGAGTGATCGAGAAATACTAACTTTCATATCTTGAAGTTGGTGGTACTGGCCGATGTCTGCGCGACCTACTGAGGGGTGTCCGAAACAAGGAGAGATCGACTCACACGAGGCAACTGCTAAAGCATTGGGCTTATGGAGGGGAACTAGTGCAGCGCTCTGGTGGCTTGGAAATGAACTACAGGGCACTGTTTGTTGTGTGAGGCACTAGGGGACTGGAGTTTAGCAGGCATTCAAATACCCAGGGGAAATAACTTGCAACTCTGCCAAGAGAGTGCAGCTGCGATACATTCGGAGACGGATGTCGTGGCCATGAGATTGGCTCGGGGTTGATGCCCGGCCATTGCACTGGGCCTGGTTCCCTGGAGTAGGCTGCAAGGGGGGTATGGGGAAAAGTGCTGCTGATCGGCAGCGACCGGTGACATGTCGCGGGTTCGAGCAAAACTACCCATGCTCGTGCCTGAAATCGCTAGCAAAAGGCTGGCTCTCAGAAACTAGCTGCTCTAATAGCTTGCAGGACATAGCACTTCTTGTCACGGCTCGGAGGAGAATTGCAGGCGATGGACGTACACCAAGGCGGGGATAAGACGATAGCACTTGCTGGGTCATTAGATGGTAGGCAAAATTGTATTTATGCTGGGAACGATTGGGGATAGAGATCTGACAACATTAAATGGGAGAGTGCGGGAGGCGGAAAAAGTTTCAGTTGTTACAGCAAATCTTAACTAGAGACATTATTTTTCCAATATTCAAATTTGGAATTGTCCAAAAAAAATACTAATTGGCGGCACACTATTTCTTACAGCAAACAGGCCGGTAAGTGGAAGTCCTGCAAATGCGGTAGTGTGCCGCTTAAGCGCGCACCCACCCATGAGATCAATGTACCGTTTAAACCAACCTGTACAAAGCTTCGACCCGTGGAGTTATTTCAAGTCAGCTTACTATTTAACAAATCTACACTTTTTTTTGCGCTGCACCAAACATAAACAAATTTCAGAATAACGTCTAGAAGCAATTTTTTTTTTCCATGTTGCACATCTCAAGCATTATTTCAAACGATATTAAAATAGAAACTTGTGTTCCAAGACCAATTCATTTGAAATTTTTGTACTATATGGGCAAAATCCGGTCACTGGACTTGCAGTTAACATTGAAACATAATTTCCAGAAACTACATAAATGGGGAACTCCTGAAGCGACTGCATAGGTGTGTCTACCAACAAAGGCATTACGCCACTACAGTCCAAGTTTCGGATGAGCTCTATGTGTTTATTGGAATATAAGCATGGATTTATGATAACCCCAATTAAATGACGTAACTTTTATTAATGACACTATTAATTTTTGGTAATGTAGCATTTCTTAAAAGACTTTTATTGGGGAAACTTAAACGAAAAATCTTAAATTCTTATCTAAACTAAATCTAAAGAAATTAATATGAGGTTTACTTTCTATATTTAAGTCTCGAATATTTTTACATTCAAAGCATAGACCATATATAGCCTACTTCCTAGTTAGTTATAAACAGGGCAGTAGTGCAAAAAAATTATAAATAAGTGATACAAGGCTAAATCAATCTCATAATATTTAACCATTGGAATAAAAGATCTTTATGTTACACATGTATGATTATTGTAATTATTATAAGTAGTACAGTTCGGGGGATACTGGCGCAGGAGTGGAAGTGTGAAACATGGAGCGGGTCCATGACCGACCATCCTGATGACATGGAGGCCATTTTCGGTGTAAAATTTCATCAAAATTCCTAAAACATTCTTAACAATTATCTTATTCCAGGGAGGGGGAGGGGGAATCCCCATTTTTAGGGAAATTTTCCGTTTGATTCCATAAAAAATTCACAAATTTGAATGTTCCTATCGAGTCTTAAATTCACCATGGGCAAACCTCTAATAAGCCTTTGACCTTGACCTTGACCTTGACTACCATCGTAGCACTTTTTGTTACAGATGCCATATTAAATATCCGTTATTATAATACAATTTTAACACGAACATTTTTAAAATCCATACAAAAATAATAAAAATTTACATAAAAATCATTCCGCCATATTGTATTATTACATCACGGCACCTATCATGAACTCTAGAAAATTTATACTTTTAGTTACACTTGCCATCTCGATGTATTCTATAATGCTGCCCTTTTCGTTATGGTCGCTACCTTGTATGTGTATAACGACATAGTTGTAATTTTCGTTTTGGATGCCATCTTGAAGATGCGTGATTTTTATACGATTTTAATGGGAAATTTAAAAAAATTAATAAAAAAAATCAAGTCATAACAATTTTAATAAATAATGTACTTGCATCGTGGAGTCCTCGGTTCCAACACGGCAAGGGCGATCTATTAAAAACGACGATAGATCCTTCCTCTTTACAAGCCACCGACAGACTGACCTCTCACCACTAATGCCAAGGCCGATATTACATAATTCAGTATGATGTCATGACAGTCATCTGGTTTTCGCATACTGGAGGCCACCACCTTGGATTTGACATATTGTTTTTTGTCTGCTAGAGTGTGCTACCTACATATTAGTTTATTTTTTGCCTGCTAGAGTGCATTAATAATTTATTAACTGTGGCTTCTACCATTTTGTCATTTGGACTTGAAATTCTATTATTATTTAGCTAAAAGTTCGGGAAAAATTCCAAAAAGCTTAAAAAAAAAAAACGGTTAAAATAATGATTGATTCGATTGATTTCTGTGTACTTTGATCATTCCTTGCTTGATACAATAAATTATTATGAAATAAATTGTTATGCAATTAAGTTAATATTACCATAAATGACATGGTTAGAGAAAAAACAACTTAATTAAAAGTAAAACATTTACTACACAAATTTTTACAAGTACAAAAAACTAACAAGTACTAATGTTTCTCGATGTATACAGTCTTCACAGAAGGCGAAGCGAGTCCTTTGCAAACCTTCACGTGTGGTTTCAACGCATTTACACATGTAAGTCGATTAACCAGCTACGACCAGTTGGTGGATCATGCATATAGGTTTGTTGGCCAGACACGCACGACCATTCGGTTGGAAATGCTATAACGTCCAGTAGGCGGCAAGGCACGCCAAGTAAGTAGTGAGACATGTCTATTGAGTGGTCAGGAACGCATGTCCAGTAGGTAGACAGCCACATCCAGTTGGTAGCCAGGCGCCCAGTTGGAGGTCATACACATCCAGTCAGTAGCCAAGAGGTAATTTTCATCGATACTGGGCTAACATTTAAACAGAACATGTTCATAAAACCCCATAGGCCAAGCATCTTCGAACCAAGAGGTGCGATTCGCCGATACACGACTAACATTTGAAACAGTTCATGTTCATTGTCAGGCGTATAAACCAGTTGTCTTTGAAACCACGAGTCCAATCACGTCATGAGTACTGACTTGTTGATGAACATTCGTCAAAAAGGATGAACATTCTAAATAGAAAGAACATTTATTAAAAGTAATCTCATTCAACGAAAAAGCACAATTAACGAAAAGGTTGAAAGTTTGTATGTAAATTCAACTCAGTAGAATACGATCTGATTTCAGGGATACGATCTTGTCACAGGTATACTATCTCATCAGTTCGATTCAATAATAAAATAAAAAGATGTATATTTTCACGAACTTTCAAATTAAAAGGATGCGATCGTCATTTTACTATATGCTACATTGCCTCTAAATGTCTTTGGCTACAAAAGTCCTTGGTTCCAACAGTCTTGAGCTCCAAATGGCATTGGCTCCAAAAGTCATTGGCTCCAAAAGTCGTTGACTCAAAAGGTCTTTGGTTCAAACAGTGTTTGGCTACAAATGCCATTAATTCCAAAAGTCATCAACTTAAACTGTCTTAGGCTCAAATGTCTTTGACTCAAACAGTCTTTGGCTCCAAAGGTCATTGGCCCCAAAAGTCACTGTTCCCTAAGGTCTTTGGCTCCAACATCTTTAGCTGCAACAGTCTTTGGCTCCTAAAGCCTTTGGTTCCAAACTTCTTTGGCTAAAAAGTCATTTGCTCTAGCTGTCTTAGACCTAACCACTCCAGCAACCTTTGGCTACAAGGTGACTTGGCTACGAAGCTACAGGACTACGAGGCCACAGGACTACAAAATAACTAAAATAGAATAATAATATTACATGTTCTGTTTCTTTAAACAATTCTACTTTTAAAGTGGGAGTTCTAAAAGTAATTAATTGTGTCAATCAATTTTCTTTTAAATTGATTAATAAAAAAACTTATAAGAAAAACAATATAATAGCCGCACTGGACCCCTCGTTCATAAAAACCCAGCTAAGGCCTTCATTGACCTCCAATAATATAGCAAATCATTTATTTTATTTTATTTACAATTTTAATTAATAATTTTAGGAATGAAAATTAGTTACATAAAAAATATTACCTAAGTAAATGAATAGTATCTTACTCGGTTATATTTATTTGTTGTGTGTAGTGTGTATAGTTAATTATTTTTATTTAATCATTAATGATGTGTCTCTATTAACCAAGCAGTTAAATTTTTTTTTTTCAATTGCAAACAGCAAAAGTAATTCGTATTTTTTTTTTCTATATTGCTGTTAGTTGCACTAGCTCGCAGCAAAACGTGAGAAGTATGTGCGAAGGCATCCAGTGGTTGTAAGGTTTGGTAGCAGATGGCGCGCGCGAGGGCATCCAGTGGTTGTAAGGTTTGTTAGCAGATGGCGCGCGTGTCGCAGGGCCGGCAGCGACCGCGGCGCCACCAGCACGAGCCGTCGTGCGGCCGACACCCGCAGCGCCGCGCCACCGTCGGCCCGGCGCTCGAGACCTCCATGACGTCACTGCACTCGAGCAGCAAGGACTCGGGCATCGCCGAGCACACCCGCTGCGTGTGCGGCCACTCCACCAGCCCTTCCTCGGCCGACAGCAGCAAGTGAGTTCATTTATACCGCGGTGCTGCCATCTGCAGTGGCGTAGCCAGGATTTGTGTATGGGGGGTGTTAAGAAGCATGCCCCCACCCCCCCCACCCCGTATTAAAGCGGGGGGTCCGGGGGTCCTCCCCCGGGAAAATTTTGATTTTAAGGTGTAAAATAGTGCTATTTTAGCAGTTTTCGGTACTTAAATTTAAATATTGTAATGGTAAAAATGTTATTAATTTTAATATGAAATTTGTTTGAGTGATGAATAAGAAATTAATTAAAGATTTGTCGCTAAGAGGGGGGGGGGGGTTTGAACCCCTACCCCCTTCCCCCCCCTGGTTACGCCCCTGGCCATCTGTGGCGGATGGCACGAATCAAACTACACAACATGTATAGCATTAACTGTAGATTTAATTATTTATTGTTGTTGTTAATAGCACAGAGGCTAACATAATCACATAAAAATAAAACATAGGGTTCATACATCCAATACTGACAACATTATAACATCGTATACATACAAAATCACCTTGGTATACATGTATACAACATCCGACTTATAAGTTGGTATTCAAGTCATTGCTGTCTTTTGCATAACAAATATTTTCGTAAGTGTTCCCTGAAAATTCTTAAATGTGGATATTCTCTAATGTAAACTGGCAAATTGTTGTATTCCTGGAGACCTTTAGCATATATTGACTGTTGAGCTGAAGCAGTCCTCCTATATTCCAATTACGTGTGGCATAAGAATGTACATTGGAATTTTTTTCTAACCTAATGCTTAAATATTTTGGCAAGACTCCAATATTAATCATAAATATAAAACTTATACAATTGTAATAAGAAATTCACGGACACTTAGCAATCACAATTCCTCTAGCATAACATCAATTTTCTCGTACCTATCTTTCAACAGTATAGCTCGCGTTGCCCTGTTCTGTAATACTTGCAATCTGGCTTTATAGCTTTGATCCGCAAAGTGCTACGTAGTGGTACGTCTCTCCCCCCCCCCCCCCCCCCCAACCTTCCCCCCCCACTCCTTCCCCGGTGGGATCGACACTGGCCCTTTTTAACGAAATGTTAATGTTGTCAAAAAAAGTCTAGGTCACTCTTCAAGTCTAACATGTGCTTTCATTCACCGGACTACACAAAATGGTTTTCGGCGACCGTGTCGTGTTGACCGTTGCTATACCATGTGTTTGTATCACACGATATGTCCAACATGTGCTTGAGGGGTATTGTGAATATTGAAGAGAATCGTGAACCAACACTCAACGAACGTCTCATCCTTTTGTTGTAGAACCGAAGACATACAATAATTTCATGAGTATGAGCTGTATGTCCCGGGGGAAGGGGATGAGTCTTTAAAAAAATCCCTTCATTTCGAACTATAGACAATAACTATGTTTTTTTTGTAGAAATGAGGCCGGGGAATGATGGGAAATTTTCTGAAGTCTACTGCCCCCCTCGGGTTGATAAAGGAGGGAGTAGTAAAGGTAAAAAAAAATTTCCAACGTTTCTAAAATGTTTTTTCTTTCGAGTTGTAGTGTTTTCGAGCCATTCAGGGACACCACCCCTCCCCCCACCATTGTTCCCCACACAAAAACTTCGCAAGGTGAGAGCTCTTTTGCCTCCGATTTTTCTCAAAGTGGGGAAAACTGAAGTAGGTACGTTGATTTCAACGTGCATCTGAAGCCTTCAGGCACCATAGAGCCTCCTCGCGGGGTGGGGTCATTCATTCCCCAAAGTGTCGGGACATTGAAAACTGATTTTTTGGTGCATTACGAGGAATTTATAAAAAAATTTATTCAGTTTGAACTAAAAAAAAATAATATATATATATATATATTTTAAAAACTAAAAAAAAACACTTCCATTGTTTAATGAACTAAAAAGTAAAAATAAATTTTTAATTTTAAGTAATTTTTTAACAGCGATGAAATGAACTACAACTCTGTATAATGTAATTTTTAATAAGCTTTAAACAAGGATCAAGTAATTAAAAAAACAATTAATTTTAATGATATTGAAGCGTGGTGCTCTATTCTTTCAATTTCATAGGACTCTATTCTAAAGAATAGCTAGTTGTGGTAGAAAATTAAAACAAAATCTTATATCAAGCGTTCCTACGTTGCTCTCGTCTATCCTATTCAAAATCACAAGCCTAACGAATAGACATTAGTAATAGAAAATGTAAGACAACTATATCAAGTACATCACGAATTTTTTCATTAAAATTATTTGTTTTGTTTATTAATTGATTCTTATTTTAATCTTATTAAAAATATTTCATTATACAGATTCATCGTACATTCTCTCGCTGTTAAACAGATTGTTATTTTTTTTTCTTTTTAGTGAATAAAACAATGAAAATAGTTTTTTTTAGTTTTTTAAAAGATAGTTTTATTCTATTTTTTAAACTAGAAGTTGCACTTCAATAGATATCTGTTTTTTTTTTGTTAAGTTATCAGAGTAGCAGTGGTTTTTACGACACATATGACCTAGAACTGACAACCGTGTAAACTTTGCAAAATGATTACTACCAGACTACAAGATTTATTGAATATTGACCATTGGCTCTCGATTGCTTTAATTTTGGCTGGTTTTAATTGGATGATGGTCAATGTTGTAATATAAGATAAGATTTTAAGATAACGTAAATAAATTTTAAAAATACAAATATGAGAGCTAGTGTTTTTCACTACTCGCCATTCATGTATACACATCACACCTCAGAAACGAGCGGATTCATGTATTCTTGTGTTGCAAATAAGTTAGTTTATTAAATGAAATCTACTCTCCGAAGCAAATCAAGGGGAGGTAATAACTAAGGGCGAATAATGTAGAACTGAGGAAGAATAATTTTCAAAAGAAGGAGAAAGTTTATTTCACTTTTGGTTTGTGAAAAACAAAATCATATAAATGAAACTAATCAAATGGGAGGGTGATTTTTTTGGAAATTATATTTATTAGTAATAAACATAACTATTTTTCTACTCACACGTACGATAAGAAGATTGATACCAGTATTATACATTTCAAAATAAGATGCGATTTTATCAAAATTCTTCAAATAATGTAGATGTCTGTAATGAATATAAAAAATGTGGAGTTTAATTTTAATCATTCTATACACACATACTCAAATTAAAAGAAGTGAAAATTTTAGAGATGACAAAATATTAATTTAAGTTTTATACGGACGCACGTGTTTCAGAAATTTTAAAATAAGCTATCTCAGAAAATAAAGACAAAAAAAATGAGATAAGTGTGATTTAATCAAGGTAATATATTTCAGAACACACTAAAACGAGTGTTACAAAATTGGCGTGTTAATTTATTTTTAAAATTAATCAATATTCCTTTTTACAACAGTAAGAGACGCGGTGGTCGAGTTGTTGGAACATTCAAACCCCAACCCCTTTTTTTCCATGGTGACCGAGTTCGATTCCCGGTGGAGTCGAACCAGAATTTCGCAAGTGGAAATGTGGCGGACGATGGCGTAGCTTTGGGTTTTCTCGGAGTACTCCCGTTTCCCCTACCAACTCATAACCCACTCTACCTCTCCTCAATCATTCTCCGTCGCATAGGGCAGCCGGGTCCTATGAGTATAAGCCCCATTCCACCCATGTAGACCCTGCCTATGGCGGGACACGGTTTGTCGATTCTCGAGGTACTTTCACAACATTACACAATTCAACCTTATATAGTTTGGTTGGACTGAAATCATAAATATATCTGATATTCAATTTTTTTTTTAGTTAAAAGTATTTTAATTATTTACAAAAAAAATATTTGACAGCGTTGCAATATCCTGAAGTTGCCACGAGCGAAGCCGCAGGTTATAAGCTAGTAAAATTAAAAGTGGCTTAATTACATATATACTCACAACTTAGTCTACTGGACTCCTTGTTCTTGTCAACAAACATGTACATTGTAGCAGTGATTGAGCAGAACATGGTCATGTGATACGCGACATTGACTCACACAAGCCCATAGGTGGAATAGGAACCGAGTCCCTGACGTGTGATCTGCAACTCACACGCAGGTCCAGGTCCGGACTCCTGAGCTTTGTATCGCTCCGCCGGCCTCTATTGCCACGTGTCTTAATGGCTGCGACGACGTCAACTCTTAAAAGAATCCTATTACACACCATCAGTTTGTCTGTAAAGCAATCAGCACTGGATTTCGTATTGCGATACATACTTTTCCATGTTAGGTAACTAATAAAACATATATTTATTAAAAGATACATCTTGGAGAAAATTTAATCCATACAGAATTCAAACATAAAATTTTTAACAATTAAATATGAGAGAAGGTAGGACAGATAAAAAATGTTAGAATATTTTATCGCAGAGATTCAGAATCTTTCCTTATTTTGTCTTTCTAACCACGACTATCTGGGGAAAATTTCACGCGTTCTCACACGTATTAACTAATTCCCTCTAAAATTGAAATTAATTAGACTAAATACTTTTAAAAATAATTAACTTTTGTATAAATAACATTATCACAAATTTAATATCCGACAATAAATATTATAGAACTGAACTCAGAAATCAGGGGGGAAAAATTGCCAGGACATGTATAAATGACTCACAACCCGATACTAGTCAGAAGAAAAGGTTATTTTTCATTTGATGTCATCGAAGGACCTGCAGCAACCATTTGCAGAACATGTTTCACAAGTCCACATAGATAATTTCACACAAATCGTCTCTTGGGCAGATATAAAACATTGGAAGTTTAGCGGAACAGCAGCCACCAAATCTCATATTATTGAATAAAGTTCACACTAATGCCGCAAACACACAGGTTCGCTCCTAACCATAAAGTTCGTCACGAGTAAGTGCCCGCTAATAAAACATTGGGCAGGCTAGGACAGTCCATGTCATGCACAAATCGAACACGACGGCACTATTCAAGGTCATATCGACCGTGCATATTTTTCACATTGCTCACCAGAAGTTCAACATCAGGACTTCATAACGAAACAGTATGTGCCCAGTTAACTTACTCCATGTCTCTACTATATTCTTAATAACACTTTTTGAGAATTGTTCATTGCAGATCCATCGACTACAGTGAGTGCACCACTCGTAAACTCCACCAAAATTCAGTTTAATAAATGAAGCAGGAAGAGAATAAAGAATGACACATTACAATGACAATGGAAACAAGTAAAGATTAAGAAAAAATATTAATGGACCACTTATGGGTAGCTATTTATTTTAAATAACCAGAGAAGCATACAAAAACGACACTTCGAATCATCCTTCAATATCTATATGATCCTTAGGCCGCATGGGTTAGTAATATAAACAGGTATTTTTTGTGCATATGTTAACTTCGTAGGTACATTACAAAAATTGGCATTTATAGTTTTTCATACCTGACATGTAATCCACTACAACTTAATACAGCATTATTTTCTCACTAACAAATAAATCTCAATATTATTAAACGAACATTATTGACGTTATAACGTCTTATAAATTGATGAACGCCGGCTGCACGCACGAGAAAGCATGACTTATTTTCACGTTACGCCTGAGCCAGGCGTGCAAGAACCGGCCAATCACCGTGGGAGAACATCTTCTATAATATCAAACAGGTTAAGGCGGGCTTTATAAAAGCAGCAATTTAAAAAACTTGATTTATTTGTCCAATTTCTTCATTTCAAATTAACCATTTATTGACATTGATTTGATTTCATTTTATTTCTATAGCTAATTGTTCGTGATTATATTTAAACAAATTATTTAATTTAAATTTGCAAAAACTGTAAATAATATTTGAAAATTAAAAAGTATGCAATTCTTTCATCAATGTTTTCTTATGACTTTATCGCGTAAAATTATCGTCCGTAAACCGACATTACATCAACCCCCTTTTTTCATATAAAGAAAGGCACACTTGTATCTCAAATTACAACATCAGTTAGTAAATTTAATTTTTTATGTTTCCCATTGGCTAGTCTTCTTGCAAGGATGAACATCTACTGGCAGTCTCTTGTGTAAAATTAACTTCATAGTAAAAAGAAAATCACTACTATTTTAACAAGAAGAAATGTGTTACAATGTTTCAAAGACTCAGTTGAATTAAGTTGTTTAGACCAAATACTCGAGGAAATGTTCCAAGCCCTACCGGATACAAGTTCTTAATAACAATTAGCAAAGGGACACTACTTTTAAGATTTCAGTGTGGTATGTTCGAAGATCAGTTCTCCTCCAGGCAGTCAACCAATAATGGATGCACAAGAGTATTAGTTTGATGATGATCTTGAACTTATTAATTTGTTACGTGAAACAGGCAGCATCTATGAATTGATGTTTAAAATAAGAAGAAAATTTGCAGATAGAAGATTTATTAATTTAAAGAACTTTGTTCAGATACAAAAAAAAACTTTCACATGGTTCCTGATTGGAAATAGCTCAATGATTACAGCTGCGCCATTAACCAAAATTTAATGGAATTGACAATATTATATTACTATATTTCATTATGTTTTATTAAAGTTATTAATTTCATAAATATATTGTGAACCTAAAAGTTTGTTTAAAATATTTTTAAAGCTCAAATACTAATCGACTTGTCAGCAAAAAAATTGCAGAAGTTAGGCCTCTCAAGCAGCCGAGCATAAAATTACAAGGCGGTATTGCCACGTGACATTGTGAGGGTCGATGGTTCGTTCGTCATCTCCATTTTGACATTAGTGACGTAGTTGATGTTATGTTAGTTGAGTCGTTTTAGTGCTTGAATGTTTTCTTGGAATTCCGGTACACGTATCAGTCGAGAAATTTTGTACGATTGCTGCTGGCATCACATAACTAATGGTTAATGAAACCAAAGTTGAGATAAAAATTTCACTTTAATTATGACTCTGTTTTTATTATATAGTTAGAGTTTTTTAAAAATAATGTTAAAAAGTTATTATTTGGGGTCATTTTCAAAAAAATTTAAAACGTAAAAATACAAAATAACATCAATTTCAAAACAAAACTCTGCAATAGAGAAAGTAAGCAATGTAGCAAAAAAATACACTTGCATTTCAGAATGTCTGTTTTCAAATCCTGGTTAAGATTTTCGAATTTTGGTTTAACGTAATTTACAAAGTCACTCCAGCTAATTTCATACAGTAGGCTACATCAGGAGCAAATTTTTTTTATATATCTGTGGTGTGTGTGATTTTGTCTCAGCGTATATAAGACGACGCTGTCAAGAGAGGTTAACCAATTTTAAAATGACTCACCGCGGTGTTGTTGCAGCGGAAGCTACGAGGACTCGCTCAAGTCCCTGCACCGCCAGCAGACCAGCGAGGCGACGCCCGCCGACGCTAGGCCAGTGAACGGGGCGAGGCGTCCCGGCGGCGCCCAGCGCAGGCGGCAACGTCACAACTCCGTGAGCAGCTTCCAGCAGCCACCACCAGCGGCGCTGGTAGCGCTGCCCGCCCCCGCTCTGGCGCGCCGTCCCAGCAACAGGGTCGCGGCCGGCAGGTAGCTCTGCTCTACCCGGGTCTCACCTAGCGCCACAGTGGCGCCCAGCTCAGGCAGCTACGTCACAACTCCGTGAGCAGCTTCCAGCCGCCACCACCAGCGGCGCTGGTAGCGCTACCCGCCCCTGCTCTGGCGCGCCGTCCCAGCAGCAGGGTCGCGGCCGGCACGTAGCTCTGCTCTACCTGGGTCTCACCTAGCGCCACAACGGAGCCCAGCGCAGGCAGCTACGTCACAACTCCGTGAGCAGCTTCCAGCAGCCACCACCAGCGGCGCTGGTAGCGCTGCCCGCCCCCGCTCTGGCGCGCCGTCCTAGCAGCAGGGTCGCGGCCGGCACGTAGCTCTGCTCTACCTGGGTCTCACCTAGCGCCACAGCGGCGCCCAGCTCAAGCAGCTAGGTCGCAACTCCGTGAGCAGCTTCCAGCAGCCATCACCAGCGGCGCTGGTAGCGCTACCCGCCCCCGCTCTGGCGCGCCGTCCCAGCAACAGGGTCGCGGCCGGCACGTAGCTCTGCTCTACCCGGGTCTCACCTAGCGCCACAGCGGCGCCCAGCTCAGGCAGCTAGGTCGCAACTCCGTGAGCAGCTTCCAGCAGCCATCACCAGCGGCGCTGGTAGCGCTACCCGCCCCCGCTCTGGCGCGCCGTCCCAGCAACAGGGTCGCGGCCGGCACATAGCTCTGCTCCACTCGGGTCTCACCTAGCGCCACAGCGGCGCCCAGCGCAGGCAGCTACGTCACAACTCCGTGAGCAGCTTCAAGCAGCCACCACCAGCGGCGCTGGTAGCGCTGCCCGCCCCCGCTCTGGCGCGCCGTCCCAGCAACAGGGTCGCGGCCGGCACGTAGCTCTGCTCTACCCGGGTCTCACCTAGCGCCACAGCGTCGCCCAGCTCAGGCAGCTAGGTCGCAACTCCGTGAGCAGCTTCCAGCAGCCATCACCAGCGGCGCTGGTAGCGCTACCCGCCCCCGCTCTGGCGCGCCGTCCCAGCAACAGGGTCGCGGCCGGCACGTAGCTCTGCTCCACTCGGGTCTCACCTAGCGCCACAGCGGCGCCCAGCGCAGGCAGCTACGTCACAACTCCGTGAGCAGCTTCAAGCAGCCACCACCAGCGGCGCTGGTAGCGCTGCCCGCCCCCGCTCTGGCGTGCCGTCCCAGCAGCAGTGTCGTGGCCGGCACGTAGCTCTGCTCCACTCGGGTCTCACCTAGCGCCACAGCGGCGCCCAGCGCAGGCAGCTACGTCACAACTCCGTGAGCAGCTTCAAGCAGACACCACCAGCGGCGCTGGTAGCGCTGCCCGCCCCCGCTCTGGCGCGCCATCCCAGCAGCAGGGTCGCGGCCGGCACGTAGCTCTGCTCTACCCGGGTCTCACCTAGCACCACAACGGAGCCCAGCGCAGGCAGCTACGTCACAACTCCGTGAACAGCTTCCAGCAGCCACCACCAGCGGCGCTGGTAGCGCTGCCCGCCCCCGCTCTGGCGCGCCGTCCCAGCAGCAGGGTCGCGGCCGGCACGTAGCTCTGCTCTACTCAGGTCTCACCTCATAGCGCTCTACGAGTCTGAGTACCAACGAGTCATCGGAGGAACGAACTCATATCCTCTTCATAATATATAGTAGTGGATGCTTTTGTTCTTACACCGGGAGACCTGTGTAGTATGATTTGGTGATAAAGTGGATAACACTCTTATTTCTTCGTGCTCCACTGCTCATGAACACCCGTGAGACCTGTGCCTCTGCGATACAAAGAGCCATATGTTGCTCCCTGCTGTTATCGGGATCACACCGCTACCTGGAGACACAATCTCGGGGGTCTTGCAGCTGAGATATATGCTTGGACCCATCGTAAATGGAACAGTATCATGTAGAAGTTTATATCTAGAGACGATAGGTATTGTATCGTGATTCATGTATAATGTACCATGTTAAATGTTATCTTGGTCATCACTGTGTACATTTACCGGGTTTAACTGATGTGAGCTCACATTTATTTATGTGTTCTAGAGTTCAGTTGTGATTACAGATCTAATATTCTAGCCATGGTTATTCGACTCAAGTTTAAGATGGATAAGTGTTTTTCTCTGGTGTTTATCGTGTCTTTGGACAGATCTGGAAAATGTAACAAGGGTGGTTTCATTTAAAACCTTAAAGGTTTGTAGTAGTTTGTTGTAATTTGATGGTGACGAGAAAAACTGTAAGGTTTTCCTTCAAGTTGGCACTAAGTAAATCTTATTAGTATTTGTTACTAGCGAGTGCAGACCATTTTTATCGTAAGCAAAAATTTAAACATCGGTAATTGACATGTGGATCAGCTTTTAAAGTTTTACAAAACGTAATTAAAAATCTATTTTAGAATTAAATTTATAACTTAAATCTTAATGTTAGCTTTTCTTATTTTATTCAAGAACTGGAACAAAGCTTTTGAAAGATTTGGTTTTACTTTTGAAAATTTACGTGCAGCGATTATACTCGCTGACTCCCAAAGACAATAAAAGTCACTGTGCTATAAATCATTTCTTAAACCAATTTACCATTATTTATGTAAGAAATATTAAAATTGCTTACTTCAGGAAAGGGAGATATTTGAGTACTTTTGGAACTTTACAACGATTTTATCAAAAAACCGTTTTAATTATACTTGGTTTGCAGACCAATATTGAAAATTCTCTACCAAGAGAATAAAGTTTTTAACTCAACAGTGAAAAGCAACATAATAAAGTGCTTTGCAAGCATTATGTAATAGCTATATTTTAGATCTCAAGCGATACAATTAAAGTTATGTATTCAATAAATTGTTATAATATTTTACTTTTCTGAATTTTCTTTTTGTGGAACTCGACGTTACCGCATTTGTGCAATAATGTTATTAGCAATATCATACTATTTGTATAATTTTAAAACAAATTACATATTATGTAACTAAATAGCAAATAGCCAATATATATTAAAATATAGCTCTAATGTAAGTGTAAAATCATTAACAACTATTTGCAAAAATAAGATTAACATCACTTCTAATTTGTTACAACCACTGAAACAAGGCTAAGAAATACAAAATTGTAAATTTTTTCTGTCTGTTATTGTATGATTCATGGTACAAAATTGTTTCCCAACGACTTGTAAATCTTCTTGCATGACATTTTTGGCGATTGTTTATGTAGATAGTTGTGATTTCAGTTACATATTCTATGTGCTACAGCATAACAGCATTTGGGAACCCTTTCAAGAGTATTTTAATCATGTGTCAGATTTACAATAACATAGCAATAAACTGGTGATACATAACATAAATCCCGTAATAACTCAAGTCCAAATATCATGATTGTGCCAAATAATGTTAACATGTTTTTGTAATTATTTTAGAATCAACTCTGGAATCAATTAATTTTAAAGATCTGTAAAATTTACGATAAATATAATATTTTTCTAGCTACTGATTTTAATTTAAATTTGTATTACAAGAATTCACAAGTGATCAATAAGTACATTTAAATTGCGCAGTGAACTAAAAATACATATCTATAAAACATACATAAAATAAAATTCTCACATACACTATTAAATGTATTGTGAAAAATTAAATAATGTTATAAATCACATAAAAAGTTTTAAGTAATATACTGAGTCTGAAGGTTGTAATGTATACATTAAAATTTGAAATTACTTGTTGAATTAATTTTCCGTAACGTCTTCATTTCACATTTTTTTGTATATGATTCATAACTTGTTTTCATATAAATGAGAGTGCCAATTTCTCCTATGACAATTAATGCTAGTTGTACAGATGTCAAAGAATTGTCCCAAATGTGATTTATAGTTTCTCTTGTCTTGCAGTTTACAAAGTTAAAAATGATATGAAATTTGTTTTTACTTACATAAATTGTCTCTTTGCACGCAATTTCCTAATGCTTTTTAGAACAATGAAAATTTACAGTCAAAAAGACTGTTTATTGAAAGAAAATTGTAGAGCAATATTATTGGAATAGGCCTAAATGTCATTTAATCTATAGATTTAACAGAAATGCTTTTCCAACAATGTATACCGACTGTTTCAAATGTTGACTGAAATATAAGTGGTGTAACTTGTGGGTTTTATAATGGCTCAGTAGGACCACGGGAAATGGTGTTTGTACGCCTTCGAAATGCAATGCCGCAAGAAACGGCAATAGATCAATCAACCGCTTTTCTGTTTGTTCCAGCCCTGACGTGTGGGGAAATGTGATGAATGGCGGTGTGGGAGGATGTTAGGTCAAGGGAATCTGTAATTAATGTTAAGGGTAGAGTTTTAGACAAGCCATCAAACACTACTGCAAATGAAGCAGATTTATGTTACTCAATTTCTACCAAAGGCCAAGATAGACTTTATACAGCATTTTCATTTTACAATAATTGATTTGAGGATCATATTCTTTGAGTTTATTGATAAAAACAATATTATTTACATAATTAGTCGACAATTCGGGTGTAAAGAAAAGTTGATCTATTTAAATATATTTTATCAATGTCTACGTTTTGATCACAGGTATTTTATTAGTAGAATGAGTGAAGTTTACAAGTATTAAATTTATTCTGAAACACACAATTTGCCCGATTATAAGGTGTTTACAATATTAAACATACTCCTACAGGAAAAAAATTGTCTGGTTACTCTCTGAAATTATTTAATAAATTATTTTACCGAACAACGATAGCATTTTGTTTTACCTTAGCACTACAAATTATGATTAACATATTAAGGGTTTTAATAACACGGACTTGGATGGATGAACACATTTCAGAGTCATTATTTTATTGTTTATATGTTTTAGTTAGATTTATACTGTCAGAATATAAATGTAAAAGTAGGCAATTTTAGTTATAGTTCCATTTTTATAAAATATTTGTACCTTAACTGATTTTTACCAGCTAATTTATGGTTTTCAATGTTGCATGGAACCGTGCATTCGTGAATAGATGAGTGCGAAATACATAGTAATTAACAACCACATTTTAATAATAATTTAAACCTATTTCACAATGTTTAATTGTATTCTAGGAATCACTTTGTGTGCAATAAATAGTACAACTTCCATTTAAGTTACCTATGAATATACTGAAAAAAATTATCTGAACCAATTAGCTCAATGTTTAAACGTTTTTGTTCGGAATTTCAATGAAAACCCCTTTAATTATCAGTATTTTTTACTCGATAATTGTATAAAATATATATGTTACCATTACAAAAAAAAAGTGTTTGTAACAATAAAGTGTTCACATTGGTGCCTCAAGAATCCCTTTAACTATTTATAGTATCTATTTTTATGAACTATTTTGTAAATATTTATGAAAAAAATACCTTTTTTTTTAAATTTTATATGAAGTGTTATATTAAATATATGTAATGTTTTGAAAGTTATATAAAGCATTTTTTCTGGCTTATGTATTTTTAAGTTATATTTTATTCATGATTATTATTTATGGAGAATAAACATACCTATGTTTTGAAAAATTATTTCATTCAATTTTAAAGTTACTATTTCGCTTTAACCGAAAAAAATATATAATAAACAATAAAATAAAACAGAAAAGCTCTATTAGTTATATCTTATTTAAAAGGAATTTTCAAGTCATAGATTTTTTAGCATTGCAAAATATATCTTTGAAAGATTTGTGCAATGGGAGTGCATGACTTGATATAAGCTTTTGGACATACGCCATTGCTAAAGCACATGTATGTCTGTAGAAGAAAACTACAAAAACACAATAGACAAAAACACAAATTAAACAAAAAATTGCTGTTGTCAACAGGATATAAACACCACAAAATATTCCATAATAAGAATATGGTAAACAAAGAAAATGGACTCACAGAACGAAAAATCCCCCACAAATGATGGCAGCACAAAAATATTGAACCCAAAAAAATTCAGCACAACAGTTAAAACGTGACAAAAACACAGCAAAACGAAAAGACGAAACAAACACAATTCTTTTTTTTAAATCATTTGTACTGTGTTTAATTGTTAACTAAATGTTACTTTAGCTACAAACGTTTTGCACTATTTTTATAGTACTTTAATTAGTTCGCGGTGCGCCACCATTTAGGGACTTGTGTATCGTAATTTTCACTACTCTGCGTGTGGGTGTGTGCCACCAGTACTCTGACTCGTGCCGTAATATAGGTGTGTTATATTGGGACGCGCGAATAATATCGCTGCCTGGCACCTGCCGGAGGTAGCACGTCCGGGATTGGTGCTTCCGAGGCGTGCCTGGGTGCAGGGAAGCCAGCACGACTTCGACATCGCGGTCGACACACTTCTGAATCCTGTGGCTCCTTGGAATCTAGTCTTGGAGGCTTCCCTTTCTGCTGCACTTCTTGCAAAATTTACCAAATCATAGATTGGGTTTTCAAATAAAGTATTTACCTACCATTCTCTTCAAACAGTTTGTAACTGAAGATTGTGATACACTCAAGAAGAAATCTTGGCCAATAGAACGTTAGCAAAAAATCACGTATTTAGGACCTGACAATTATAAACCAATTTTTATTGTAGCAAACTTGTTCTTTTATTTGTTATCTATGCCAATTAAAGAAACTTCATAACTAGACAATTTACTATCAAACTCTATAATTATATTACAGTTTAAATGTAAATTTTTCCTTATCTTAAAATCACTCTAAATACTTTATGAGTAGGAAAATAAAGTTTAACTACTGTATAGCACTGAAAACTTGTCTATTTCTAATACCTATTAGCTAAAAAGAAAATTAGTATTATCCTAATTTTTAATATTTCTCTTTTTAAAAAAAAAAACGTATTGTAATTTCTATTGGGTGTGTACACATTTTTTTTCAGGATTTTCAATTCCTAATCCATTTTCATTTACATAACTACCAAAACCACTTACTAAAAAAAATTTAAAATTCTTTATTTTGTATATTCTCTGATGCTACTTACAAGTGATGGCTCACACAATCCATCATTCATGAAGTTATAAATATGTAATATGAGGAAATAACTACATAAAAAGTAAAAAAAAAATAAAAAGTGTAATTATTTTATCTGTTAAAGAATTTTCTAGCCACTACAGCTATAAAACTTGTATTTATTTTTTATTTTAAAATTAGAATTTTAAATTTTAAAAAGATTAATCAGTATGTTAAATGCAGGTAGCACTGAACTGCTCCATAGCCTTGTGACATTGTCACTTGAAAGGTATATGTGGGACATAAAAGCATATTACAGTGTTATAATAACTACATCACATTATTAAGTATAATTGTTTTTCAGAATTAGGAGAGAATTTTTTAAATAGAAAATCAACCTTAAGAACATGTTAGTCTGCATTGCGCCACAAACATAAGTATTATCTCCATATTCACTGATGAACAAACAAAACCGAATATTTACCTGTAATTCAATTGATAGCCCCGTGTTATTTTTATGATGAAGAAATGGATGAAACACGTTACGCACATTTTTTGCCACTGCTGGTGATAGTCAATAATTTACCCTGAACTTATCCTCTGCCAAACGAAAGGGATTTTGAGAGTCTCTTAACAATTTTCGCTGACTTCATAACTCATTACTTTATCCTCCTCCTGTTCGATAGTCACCATAAAAGTAGCAAGGGCCATTCTGTAGAACCCGAAATATTTTCCACACATTAAATACTTTGGTGGAAACAATAGTTTGGTAGGTGCCTATCTTTTAACAAGGAAGAGAGGCATTCATAAAATAAATTGTGTATTTGACTTTAATGCATTACTGCATTTAGAAGTTTCAATGTCACTAACTACACTAACTAACCGTTCAGCCAATTTTACGTGTATGTCACCTAACCATCCACAAGATTTTAGGTAAATCTTCTAAAAAAAAACTATTTTCAATATTTTTTAAATATTAGAAAAATATATAAAACAATTCCAAACTTTTTTTAATGTATCTAACCTCACCTAAATAAATATTGAGACAATATGCAGTATTATAAACCAAACTTAACCAATCCTTAAAACGGTAAAATACCTACTTGAAATATCGTCATGATGTTCAACAAAATTATGATCAGCGCCACTTGTTATAAAATGCTAAAGGTTTAAACATAAAATTAAGTTAACACAAAAGTGATAACCAAAGTCAAACTAATTTCTATCTATAGATTATCAATTATTTATCTGATTTTTAACCTTTAATAGAGATCGACATAAGAAATTTTAACACCAATGTAATATTAGTTAGCTATCACTAGTTCAGTATTGTGATTTCTGTAACTATACAGGCAAATTTTAAAATTACATTACAAATAAAGTTTTTGTGCAATACATAAACATCAAATGTATTTACTTCGCATTATGCATGTAAATTACATTGAATTTAAGTATAGGATTTATGTTTTTCGAAACACTGAGTTTTATTTATGTATTTATTTTCTTATGTTGACCGTATTAAAACCACAAAATATTAATTTTAAATGATTGCGGATTTAAAAAACAGTATTTATGTGGTAAAAACAGTAAAACAGCAACACTAACCTCACACAAATATTTATTATTTAGTTCCTTTTTTAGTTTTATATCATACTCACATTTGAAAACCAAATTCTGCTACTACAATTGCGTTTTCAAATAGAAGCAGGATAATATTTTAAAGGATAATTAAATCACTTACCTGGTATTCCCTTTGTCACTCCAACCGAAACACGCATAGATAGGGACACCTGTATTTCGCTAATACATTTCGTGTCAAGGTATTCCACCAAACACTGTAGCTTTTTATAAGAGTCATGGCAAATTGTGAGGGTGCAACAGTACGGTGACCACATTCTCATTGGCCCCGTCAAGAGCGGGACGACACCTCTCACCGACCTCAGCCAATAACCACAGGAGAAAAGCTACAGTATTTTGTGAAATACCTTGACACGAAATGTATTCGCGAAATACAGGTGTCCCTACTCATAGAATATAACGTAGCTTCGGTGCGTATAATATCACCTGAATTGTATGCTCGTACTCAACGGTTGCGTTATAAACCGTCACAAAGTCGTCAATATTTATGTGTTCGTAACCGTGTTGCTTCTTCCTGTGGTATTCTTCACAACTTTCGTTGTATATATACACTTAGACCGCAGAGTGTGTGTTCGTAATTAACCCGCTGACCTTTGTGCGAAATGTCGGCTTGAACAGTCGGGGCCTCAGACAAAGAAGATAATTATTCATTTTTGTTGACCTGGAAAGGTGTTAGCTTGGTTGATAATTACCCAGCCGTGCAAGCGATCTTATTTGTTGTCTTTGCGTTACTTATTCTTATAAAGTTTTTATATTTTCTGTTTATTTTTATAGTAACAACGATTTTCCTCAGACTTTAGCGTTTTTTTTTTTGGTATTAATTCGAAATTATTAGCAACGATTGAAGATTTTGGTAGCATTTTGATGCGGTTTTAAGTGATACTTTATAATACTGTAATAATTTAATAGGTTATAAATTAATAAATAAGTTACAATAATATATAAGTGTGGTATTTTTGTGGGGATAAGTATGCGTTTATGAATTCAGTGTGGAAAAAAAGTAGCTCAAAGCAATATTAGATAAGGCTTTTAACTAACCGAGTTAATATTAACACGTGTCAATTGCTTCTCGCACGCCCAGCTCTATGTTCACACTACGAACAATGCCTATGCTAAGAAAAACGTACCTCTATTGTTCTTGGAGAAGCTATAAAGACTCAGGTGACCTCTCAATCCCTTCGGATTACAATGTTGTACTAGTTATCCAAACAAATCATACGGTTATGTCCAAACCGACTAGTCATCCTTAATCACATGTGAACCACGTCGCGGTCACAGATAATGTTATATAAATACTTTGCCGTAACTCTGTAACGTGGAAAGGAATTCTCAGTCGAATGTCTCTCTCCGTTTCGCTAGAGGTGCTAGATGTTTTACACGAGCAGTCGCTGCTGTTTCCCCGCAGCTCCTCGTGTGATTGTGTTGGTCGGAGGGCGATCAACACTATCGTTTACGCAGGCGGCTCCATTACCAGCCACCCCCTTAACACTCTGTTTCTCAGAGCCGCGATCCACCCTCGTTGCCACGTCTAATTCTCTCTTCCCTTCCCTCTCACCCTCAGCGCGCACATTTACATGCTTCCTGCTTCAACTGCTTGACGCTTGCAAAAAAAAATTGTTGTTTTGTAAAGTCAGTTTACAGACGATAGTTTAACGTGACGTCATAACAAAACGTTGATGAAATTATTGCATGCTTTTATGAATAAAATTGAATCATTTTTATTGAACTATCATTATTTTGTATGGATACAACGAAGGAGTGAAATGAAATATACAATTTAATTGATAAATTTACTTTTATTTGCTCTCATTAATTCAAATATGTTTATTACTTTAACGAACAGATTTTTTTAAATATAACTTTTATACATATTTTCTATTTAACTTCTTCCAAACTGTGTTATTCTGTTAAGGATACGACGATGATACGAAAATTAGGAAACGAATGGGAGTGTTTCAAGTTTAATGTGCCTCGAAAAAGTCAAATCGATGGTTGTTCCAATCGAGTGGAAGAGAGATAGATGCGGCGCAAGCGTAAAATGAGAGTAACGTGACAAAGCGTAACGGGACAATGTGCGTAACGGGACAATTAGTCATCTTTTTTCGTGCGTGCAGCCGGCGTTCATCGATTTATTAGACGTTGTCACGTCAAAAATTAAAAGATATTACTTGTAATACACCAACATAATAACGAGAACATAAGAATCAACCGCCCATTTACAATTATTTTTGTTAACCTTTTCGGGTGGCATTGAAATATCACCATCGTTTGTAAATGAAATTTGAATATAAAAAAAATAAGCTAAAGGTATCTCCGGTGAATTTTTTTCTCGCAGGATGAACTATCACTTTAGTAATAACATATAAAGCATAAACCTCTAATGCTATTCTTCGTTATCGTATGCAGGGTTATTTTCATACTAGCTTCAATGAAAATGTACGTATTCACTGAAAACAGTTTATAAGAGTCAATTGAAATAATTCTGAAGACAACAAAACAAATTGAAAACTATATAACTTTTTAAATAAAATCCTTTGGCACACCAACAGGTTTGGATTTAATTATGAACAAAACATAATGCCAACTCAACCCCATTTATTCGCAAAAATTTATTGTTAAATATTTATAAACGAGCTGTGCAGTCGATTTCGTTAGCACAAAATCTAGAACGATTCTTTGGTTGAAACACGACCGTTAAGCATAATTAACAGGCTTGGACATCTCTAAATTACAGGACTAAGTATAATATCTTACTAGGTCAGTAACAAATCTTTAAAACTCCTAAAAATCGTGATCAGTAAATAATTATGAAATATTTTACAAAACGTAAATAACATATATTTTATTTCAAAATTTCCTTTGCCGTATGTAGCTCTACCTGAACTGTAGTGTTTGCTAAAGATATGTGCAGCGCCATATTAACAAAAAATTCTCAGAATTTGTACTGACAAGACTCCGTTTAGTTTTGATAAAGAAAATGTAATTCAACAAACAAACTTTATTCTTCTGAACTTTGAACCTGGTATATGTTGCAAGCATGAAACATTTGGAGACAAAACTGTATTTTTTAATACCTTAAATCCTTAAAGCAGCATATTTTGCGACTCCCGAACGCTGACGCCCCACACTCTTCTGCTAGCTGGGCCCTTGTTTACCAGGAGAATTACTGCACTGCAGCAGTTGTTAAGAGAACAATGCACTGTTGAGTATTCGATGCCTTGTTTACCAGGAGAATTACTGCACTGCAGCAGTTGTTACGAAAGGAATGCATTGTTGAGGATTTGATGAATTGTTTACAAGGAGAATTATTGCACTGCAGCAGTTGTTACGAGGGCAATGCACTGTTGAGAATTGATGACTCGTTTTCCAGGAGAATTACTGCACTGCAGCAGTTATTACGAAAGCAATGCACTGTTGAGTATTTGATGACTTGTTTACCAGGAGAATTACTGCACTGGAGCAGTTGTTACGAGAGAAATGGACTTTTTAGGATTTGATGACTTGTTTACCAGGAGAATTACTGCACTGCAGCAGTTGTTACAGGGCAATGCACTTTTGAGGATTCGTTTCCTTGAAGATGTTTTGCTGCTTCTAATCGTAGCGTTGAGCGTTAAACCCATTCAACTCACCTCAACACATTGTAGAGTTGAGTCAGTGGGCGTCAACATGGTGAGGCTTAGACCCGTCCTACCTCTATGGAACGTTCCGTAACGGGTTGAATACACTGACCACAATGCGGTTAATTACTTGGCTATTGTCCTAGAAAGGACTGAGAGAGCTTCCAATGTCTACTCTCCGCTTAACATGCATACCAAAAGAATTTTTGTGTATAAATTCAAGTTTTATTAACTTTGTAATAGTTCAAGTGTTCTTGTTTGTTTCTAAATATGATAACATTTTTATTGCTTCCCAAACTGTTTAAATTGGTTTACTTATTTTTAAGTAGTTTTTAAAGATTTATTTCGATGTTGATAATATCTAATATTGCATAATATCATAATTTACTGTTAAAATTAAGTTTTTTTAGTTTAATATTTATATAAATTTTATGAAAATATTATTGTATTCGTTTGGTGGCACTATAGGTAATTGAATTTTCACTGAATCTTTTTAAACTTATGTTCACGGATAAAGAGAAAAGGAGCGTCTTTTCTGTTTTATGGTGGATTAAGTTGTCGAGAGGCGCTGGTCTACCTTGTATTTCTTTGTGTCAGCAGTTTATACTGATATGGCCACTGACGTAGCGTATGACATAAATACGATCACGCTGCCACCTACATTGCGCTGTGGAACTATGCTCATTGATGAAGCACCGGCATCTATTGTAGGACGCAACCACTTTCGGACCAGCACTATACTGGCAGCGTCACATGAGCGTCTTCCAGCACCGTTATACTCTAGCAGTGCCTTTAGCATACTTAAACTACTTTGGCCCTAACTCTCTAAACGTTATGTATATTATGGTACTTACATGAAACGATTTTCACCGACCAGTTAAACAATAAATCTCATTAACGAAAAAACTTATGTCATTTATAGATTGAAAAATACATAAAAGATATCACAGTGATCGTAATGTTAAAGAGAGCCAAAAAATATTTTAAATACCGTTGATCATGTTTGTTACAGCGCAATTTTCTGGGCGAAAAATTTAAATATAATTTTTAAAATTTCGATTATGTTTAATTAAATATATTAATGTTTTTGCGTATATTCCAATATAGTTTCTTTATCATAAAGTTTAATTTAGCATACTAATATGCTTAGTTATATTTCCCGATGTTCATGAAAGCGAACATTTATAGGTGCGTGCTGCCACATGCGGATCTGTCATCTTGTCTACCTTGGCTCGTGGGTAAAGCAGAAATGCGCATGCGTATTGAACTTCAGCCTGTTATTTTTCCGTTTCATGCACAAGTTTTATTGCATTTATGTTGCCAATTACAATTTTAATTTTTACCTACATCGTGCTTAAGGAGGTGTAAGTTAAAAGTAAATAAAGATGTTTATGTATTTTTAACACGCTTTTATTACCTTCGAATGTATGTATGAATAGAGACCGAAAAAATTCGCGAATTCATTTCGCGATAAGCTAAAATACAATTCGTTATAGGCCCTACCTCAGCGCTGCCTCTGTTATTGGTTCACAACTCACCTGGATGACTCTGGGCCAATGAGAAACACCCAACCAAAGCTTTATCGAATCACAGGCTGCTACGCTGGAACGTGTCACATGACAGCAGCCAATGAGTGGGTGGCATTTTACCGAATGTACGTAGAACTATGGAGTGCATCCTACAGGTCATTGAACCCGCGAATTTTTCCGGTCTCTATGTATGAATGAATGGACCGTGTAATAAAATCTTTTCATTCAATTTTCACCCACTTTCCGACGTCGGAATGTGTTGAAATTTTGCATACCTATAAAGAACCTCTGACAATAAAATATTTTGATAACTTATGACTAGGGGCCGGCATTTTTCACGAAAACATGTGAATGCCTATTAGACTGCAACAAGGTATACCTGCAGAAGCGGTTTATTCCTTGTGATTAGCGGCCGTCTGCGAGAGAAGCCGTTGCTCTCTTTGACCGAGACACTCAGGACACTTTGGCTTCTGCACTGAGTTACTGTGATTGGTTCTGTGACTGTCGACATGTACCTGACAGAAACCCACCCAATCACGAAACACTGACGATGCTACAGTGTTTTGACTTTCAGCTAGTCTCGGAATATTTTCGCGAAATATGAATGGCCCTACTTATGACCTTAGTGTTAAGGGGAAGTGTGGGATCAGAGGGTCTAAAAACCACTAATTTAGAGTTATGGTTAATAACCAGGCTTTTGGTGTATCCATGAGGTCAAGGCATGGTGATAATTTGCCCCAGTATTGACTGTTACCATGGGGGGGGGGGAGGGGTGAATTAAAAACCCAAAATTTCTAAAATTTAAAACCCAATGCTTTTTCAATTTGGAGTGTTGGACCAAAAAAAAATTAATTTAATTTTTTTTTTTAGTTCATTCGACGATAAAAGCAGGACTTTATTAGTTTTTTTCAACTACAAGTTAATTTTCTTTCTCTATCACCTGTCGAACGTTTACGTTCAAATTAATTTTAACAATTTTAAAACTTACAGCAGTATGATACATATTCTTATAAGTAATATTTTGTTATTAACATCTAAGAGTTAGAAAGAAAACTTTGTACATAATTATTTTATTTTGTTAATACAAAAAATTAGTGGTTCCTTAAGTTATGTTTAAAAATATGAAAAAAAAATTGAAATAATTAAGAGAATCACTGTTGACTTTTTCATCCTGAATTTTCTAGCGTATCTATTTCATTGTTTTTTTACGTTCCATGAAAATACGTTATTCTGAGATTTACACATCATGCCAAGAATAAATACAATATATCGCTCTTACTGCTGTGTATATTCATATTTATTATTCACTCTTCAAAACAGTTTTATGGAAATTAGCTACTTAAAATTTAGATTGATCTAAAATTATTTTCAAAAGTATTTTTTAAACACTTAAAATATCGTTCTGCTTTGTTTAGGGATGTATTTAGTATGACATTCAGAGAATGACAAATGATTGAAATATTTTGGTATTCTAAGTTTCTAAAATCTAATCAATAATCATACTTGGTTGTATACCAGGAGTATATATTCTCCTTTCAATTAATTGCGATTTTTTGATGTCTTAATGAAGTAAATTTGTGGCTATTAGACAGGTTTTTTTTTATGAACGGAAAAGTTTATGCGTTCAAGTTGGCTTCTACTGGTTTATATACTTTAACCACAATGGTATTACTTCAACGCCTCAGGATTCAGAACTATAGCGTCACTTGAAATCACGCTTTTGCTATGCAGCCCAAATCTAGTCAAGATATACTTTCAGGATTTCAGATGCTCAGCAACCAGCGTAGCACAAGTCCGTAGATCATATCACAAAATATAAATATGCTCGTGGGGGAACTAAAACCTAGCATTACATTATATAGCTTGCAACTCTGCCATGCCACAAATAAAATAGCAAGATATTTTCAGATGTCACAGCATTTACTTCATACAGTGTTATATTTGCTGTTCACGTTTCATATTTTATTCTTGGATATAAAATATATTGAAATAACTATTTTGTGTGGTAACCAAATTTTGAATAAAATATATATATAAGATTTCTTATCTTTGTTATTCAGATAACTTACATAAAAAAAATCTACTTATACTTAAGGTGTAACATGAGACAAGCGGCTGGCAAACTGTGCTTGGAGTTAATTTATTTTTATTCTTTTAAATAATTACCAGCTAAACAGTATTTCCAAACCTTGACAAGAATGCACTACACACAAAAACAACAGACTAGACCGACACTACAGAACAAAAGTCCAAGAGAAACAAAGACATTAACATACGTCATAAAAGAGATTTTAAAAAAATTTCAAATAGTTAAATATAATGTTTTAATTTGTGGTGGATGAATAAACCTGAAAGAGAGGAAAAAATAGTTACTTAAAATTTATAATTACAGCTACTGCAAATAAATTTTAAATGTTTAAGAAAATAAATCAAATTCTACACACTAACTATTATTTTTATGAATACAAAGCTGAGGCAGAAGACATGAATGTGTTATGTATAAAAAAGGTCTTACATATATGGTTGTGAAATGGACCCTTCGCGTATGTGTGATCTACAGAATGAGTTTGAATTTGACTAGAAACTTCGGCTACAGAATCATAACTACAAAATAAGTTTAAAACATAACATGACTTATAGTCTAATTGCTTATCAAGGCTAGTATACGTCCTTGAAGTTGGATCTGAATTGTGTTGAACATAACAGAGAAATTTTTTAAGGTAGAAAATTAAGAGTGTGGCTTTTGTTTAATTAAATTAAGTTCTACAATCACCGCAAATAAATCACCGCAAATATTGTCGCTACTGCTAAATTATTATTGGATTGAAATGATTTTTGGTAACACCATTGTTTTCTACATATTGTTACGATTTACCGCGGGCTCGTAAAGGTTAGCCCAATTAAATATTTTATTACACTACACAGTTTTATTTATTGCCACTACTTATGTCACTTACAAAAATCTTCTAAAATGGCAAATAATTAATTACACTTAAAGAAAGGTCTATTCCCCAGTCACTCGTTCCACACACCTCGCTGGGCCACACTCTGGTGCAACTCTCGCCGCAGCACCCCTTGTGGGTCTCCGCTGCGGGACTCCGTCGCCACACTACGCCGTCGCCGACGCACTTCCCCTTCGCCGAGGATCCGCTCGAGTCCTCGCTCGCAACTTCATTCGGGACTCCGCCGCGCCCACGACTCTATCGCCCGGAAACTCCGCCGCGGGAAAACCCCCGACTTCACTGAACTCACTCACTCCCTGCCCTGGAACCTTCGTCCAAGGACTTCGCCACTCTGCCGCACCCGCGGCACTATCGCCCGGAAACTCCGCCGTTGGAGAACTCCCGACTGAACACTCCGAACTGACTCCCTGCCCTGACGTCCTCGGGCATATATATAGGCCCCGGCGCAATTCCAGAACTCACGAGAGCAGCCGGGACCAGTCGCGTCATCGCGAGCCGTCCCGACGGCAGAAATCTCTCGAAAACACGTGTCGGCGGCTCGCGTAACTCCGCAGCTGGCAGGTTTCGGATGTCAAACTAACAGTGCCGCGCGGGGGGAGCGGAGGGCTGGAGGGAGATAAAGCGGCGACCCAGGTGCGCACGGCACATCTCATGTTATGGCAGCCACCAGCCAGCTCTGCACCTGCGCATGTCGTGGCCTTGCTCACATTCGTAACAATATTATTGTGGCTTGTTACTAGGTACCCTAACTATTATTCAAAGAAATAATTTTACTACAGCGAAAAAAATCGCGGTGGTTGTACAACATAATTATGATTTCTGCTAGTTACATCACCTTTCAATGATTATTTTCTGAATTTATTGCAAGGTCAAATTTGAAAAAAATACTACTATTAAATTAAACGATTTAAGCAGATACAAAGCAATAAAAATCGTACAGTTTAAACTATCATAAATTTGAGAACAATGGATAATTTTTTATTATGTCCATCCGGAGATGTAGACATTAACTTTCCTCTTATTTGAACAAGTGTAAATACTTCATCACAAAAGTAGATACTAAAATTCTGTCTGAAAAAGAGAAGTGGGTGGTTTTTTTTTCCCCCAAAATATTATATAGACAGTGACATGCCTCTAATTTTGGAATTCAAGTGTTAAAATTTTACCAACAGTTAAAAATGTTGATTAAATAAATTATGGTTGATGAATCAATTCTATTTGGACTTTTAAAGGCCTGTAAAAAGTAAAACCAACTTGAGTCGGTTACATAACTGAGTCTCTGACGAGGCTTACTTAACTTCTGCCAAGGATAAGGTCCTTTGAGAACAACAAGAATTGCATCCCAAAGCAGTGTTTTTTTATGCAATTCATGGGTCGAAAATTAAATTATATTTTGAACTGATTGTCATCCTTCAAACAATCTCTAGAAAAATATTTCAAACGCGATACCCGGTCATGAATCACACTGCATAATAAGTTTTTTCATAACTGACTTTAAATTATACATGAATACGGATTCATCAAAATTCCTGAGTAAGATATCGCTTACATGGGGCCAAAGCAGAACTGTAAAAGAAACGAGGAGCGGGTATACGACATAAAATTTCAAAACGATACGAAAAGAAAATAAGTATTTTTTTTATTTAAATATAGAAAGGCTTTAACTCAATGAAATTACAGAGCATGACTTGTACTTGGTTTCATGACTGAAAAGAGACCTTATAAAAAATGTTATAAACTTTTTCATGCAAGACTTTCCAAACACAGACAGCAGCAAACAAATTTAAAAAGGCTAACACGAAACCTCGCAATATTACTAATTATTCTGGTAAATATTTGATCATACGCCATTCTCCTACATACAGAAAAAATCAAGAAAAGCTCCAAAACGAAATTGTCGCACCGCATATCTTAGAGCCTACACAAATGTGCTCTACTTCCATAAATACTACTTTACACCATAAATACATTGCTAAAGAAAGAGCTACTTAAAATATATACCTAATATGGATCAAAACATTTTATTACGGGTTACTTTAAAAAGTTTTCTTCTTTTTTAGAAAACTATTGTGTTTGTTTCGTCTTTTCATTTGATTATGTTTTCTCGTTTCAACTGTTGTGCTGGCTTGTTTCTGTTTTGGAAAACTATTGTGTTTGTTTCGTCTTTTCGTTTTGTTGTGTTTTTGTCTCGTTTCAACTGTTGTGATGAATTTATGTGGGGTTCAATTCATCATTTGTGGGGTTATTTCGTTCTCTTAGTCCATTATTCTTTGTTTTTCTTTGTTTGTGAACCATATTCCTGTTATGGAATATTATGAGTTGTATACATCCTGTTGACAACATAAATTTTTGCTTAATTTGGGTATTTTGTCTTTTTGTTTTTTTGTAGTTTTCTTTTACAGACATACATGTGCTTAGCAATGGCGTATGTCCAAAAGCTTACACCAAGTCAATATACAACATTATAAAAATTACCCCTATATATGTAATACTTATAAAGCATTATAAAATTAAACTCAAAATTCGGTCTTAAAATATCGAAAAATGTTTTATTCGGGCAGTGTTCTTTAGGCGCAATCGTGGCATACAAGCTCAGAACTCTTGTTACGGGTACCCGTGTACCCGAACATTACGCACATACGAAGAGTGATACGGTCCCGTCTTACACCCAGCGTGCGGGTATTTGTTTGCCGCGCCCTCTGTCTGGTCGATGTCGGGGAACTTCGGCAATCCTCGGTTCCCCCGCCCAGTGGTCGGGAATGGCACTCACGAACGCGGCAACCCAGGCTTGTGTGGTCCTTTCGACGAGGGGATCGAAATCTTCGGAGGAGGTATACAAACCCCTCCTCAGCTCTTCCAGATGTATCCCGACCATGCGGCCGGCGTTCTCACATTCCCCTCCCAATACGCGCCCTTGAAGGGTAGTGTAGGAGTATCTTCCAGTTCTCTTTTAAAACATTCCAGAGATTTTTAACATACAGAACTGGTAGGGATCGCTCCCTGTTGTAGGTTGGGAGGGTATTAGAGCTTCGGCACCGACCAGCGGCTGGGGCCACCAACCCAGCATAGTCGCCTCCTCAGCCCCTCTACCACTCAGCCAACCAGTCATTTGGCTGTGTCCTGTGCCCTAAGACTTTATCAGCACTGCTGGCGCCTTACCCAATCTCCCACATCACGCTGGTACCCCTCAAAACACCCAGTGAACCCGTGGTCCGGTGGAGGCCTATCCAACCTCTGCTAGATGTCCATACTAGTACTGGAGCAGTGTCGTCGCTCACAAAGTCGACTACGCATCAGGCTAGGGAACCCTTGTAGCCTGCTCCAAGCGATCGGAGCACCAATACCAAGTACGAGTCCTACCCAATCAGAATCCAGGGCCTTGTAGGAAACCTCAGCGAGACACCGTTCAATCGTTCATGGATTCTTCTTCCATACTACAACCAACTTGGCGTTGATTCGGCAGACTGGTCGCCAGCTGCTAAACGACTACCACTCTTCAAAGTTACTCCACAGGATGTCCTCGTCTCCTTGGATTACCCTCCGACCTGGCAGATTTACAGCCGATTAACGACCGGAAGTTCCTGAACTCATCCGGCGGCGATTGCCCTGGCAAGAAATGACTACCATGGTGTGTGTGCAGGAGGGCCTCGGTACCTCCCCCAACCACTGAACTAGGGGAATGTATCACACCTAGTCGAGCGGTTTACAGCTCTTTTATAAGCCCGGGTGCACCCGAACACAGGGGTGCCTTTCATGGCCCTTCCATTACCATAGGCCTGATCCATTCACTATGGAGCCCTTTGAGGCCGAGGCGCCGGGGCTTGACTGTCGAACCCCCCAGAAAGGTTTCAATCGCATCTGCTGTTGCCCGCAGATTCAGCCAATCCACCATTTCTGGTCCCATACATGCAATTGAGGATGCACTGCGGCAATCAGAAGAAGTAGCACAGTGGTCGACGCCGAAGACCGCCACGCGGCCGGAACACCTTAACAACCCCCCCGTTGCGGCCACCCCGCCGATGGCGTCAGAAGAAGTTGAATTTGGTCAATGATGAGCCTCGTTGACTACATATTGCTTGAGTTAAAAAAGTAGACTAGTTGCAGATAGTGGCAGAAACGACACAGTAGTTTTTGAGACTGTGGCAGTAAGGAGTAGCAAGTGGTCGTTTATACACGTTTACTAAATTTAAGCACTCAAGCAACCAAGTAGTTAAGGTCACGAGGGCAGGCAATGGTAGTGAGTTTCGCGAGGTGCAGGAAAGCAAACGGTTACTAACGTTATCGGTTTTAACATTGTTCCCGGTGGAGTAGCAGAGACTTAGAAGTACGTTGTTCGTATTCAGATACGTTTACGTCACTGTGTAGAGTCCCAGAGGACAGACACTTTGTAGTTTCAAGACTTCAAGGGCATAACGAGTCTTGTGAACCGAAGGAAGGTGCCTTGTGAAGGCACGAGTGGGAACAACTTGTGTCGCCGGTTACCAAGGTCAGTATTGGCGAGTAGCTAGCCGGGTATGCTACTCGCTGAAAGCACCGCTACTTGCCGAGGCCGCCGTCAGCAAGTTCACGGCCGGGAGGCAGTAACATACTTATCAAAAGTTGTTTTATTAACGCTGCTAAAATATATGTATTAAAAATTAGATTGATTGTGTAACCAGGTAGACGGAGACCGGGGAAGGTTGAAGATGTTAAGAGATGTCCATTTGTCATAAATTCATTCTTTGAGGTAATTTTTCTTTCTTTACATGTATGATTATAATGGTCTTTTGTTGTGGTGTAACTACTTGGAAATTTTTTATTTCCATATGATCTAAACTATTCTGACTTTTTAAAAATATAATGCAAAAGTTTCATATTTTTCCATTACCGGGACTTTGAATACGGGGAAAGATGACAATTTGGTCAAAAGTTGACAAATTATTCTTTGAATGCAAACTTCAGTAAAATAACTTATTGAACAGTGTTATGCATTTTTATGAACATCTTCTCAAAGAATTATTGTGTTAAATATTGAAGTTAATAATTAACTAATTACTCAAAATCTGTGTTTTAACAAAAACCGCACACATTTTTTCCTCCAAAATTGTAGCAGTCCTCGTTGCTAACATGTGTGGTATTTGCAGCAATCTATCCCGTCTTCTGATGAAAGGTCAACATAAATCTCATCTAGCGCAAGACACTGCATTATGAAAATTTAAGCTGACATCATAGTTGTTGAAAGTTGTAACTGATATGCTTTTTCAAGGGAATCGAACTTGAGTATCTTAGTGACACTATTGACACTCACATCAAATACGAGTGTTCGCTTGGAAGTTACAAGACACTAGAGTGAGTGTGCCAGTCGCGGACATCGCTACAGCCCAACCCAGGGAATTTGTGGCCTGTCCTTCGCAACTCTCTTCGCAGTCGTCAAGGGAAATTCAGGTTCCGGGACATCGGTGCACCAACGAAGTCCATCCACGGCGTCGTTAGGGAGGCAGGGTGCTGGATGGCCGGTGCTGCCTCCAGTGACGACTCGGCGAGCGACGCCCGTGCAGTGACGACCACCGAGTGTTGAGGTGAGTGTCCGGCCATTATGGACCCGATAACACGAGGGGTCTTTTCCATGTACATTTTGTTGTAAGCCACAAGGCAGCCTGGAACTTGAGATTTTAACGCATAATATTATTTTGTACAATAACTTGTGACATAATATTTTCTTTTCATTTCTCCACTATATAATCATTTAAATATATGTTTACTCGCTGTTGTTTCATAGAGTAAAGCGAGCTGAAGAACTTCACAAAGATTTTTAATAATTTTGTAACAGTTCAATATGTTGTCATTTTACGTATTTTGCCAATTGTTTATATTAGTCTTATTTTGTGTTGGCAGCCAACTGGTGTATTCAAGAACCCAAGAACGAATATTAATATTCGAAGACAACTTGAGTGTATCGTATTAACATGTTTATTGTTCTCTCCCGTTATTTAATTTTCATAAAACTTGCTAAACACACAACACAGTTTTCTCGTGTCGCTCTAAATAACTCCCTTGTTTCCCCTACCCGGGGGCAAAAAGGTGTCAACATTCATTACGTTATTGATAACGGGATCAATTGTGAATAATGGAGTAACAGAACTTTATTAAAGTAGACATATCTAAACTAGACATTTAAAAAGAATTTTAAAAAATATATTTAATTACGAAGATACTATCAAGTAAGTTTTAGATAAAATCATAAACTTACATTAACTGTATCTCATCATACGCTCTAAGGCTACTTTTCCTCTGTTCTCATTGTAATTTGAACTTGCCATTTTACCTTAGAACAATGATCAACTTGAACATAATCGAACAGATACCTGGGTGACCGTTGCCCGCCCAGTCATTCTAGAAATTTTATATCAAGAAACGCGAACTTACCTCTTAAACTACCCCGAATCTTTACAAACATGAGCAGGAGCACGCCCAATGAGTCTTAACTGACATGTCTAGCAACTTTCGAACACTATAGACTTGTTACCAGGACGGGTAGAAGGCAACCCAGTGAGCCTCAAGGTTAGTAGAGAGAGGTTGTCTCGATCCCATAAGAACAATGTAGACAGCCCGACACTCCGCTCTGACGTCATCTGCAGCCCCGCCGTTCCCAGCCGTAATACTACACCTGCTGACTGACGGCGCTCTCTTATCAGCTCGGCTCGTTTCACATGTCTGATACGCAATACTTATAGTATTTCATTTATGGTTTGTAGATTACTGTTAATTAAAATCGCTTTGATATGCTTTTAAAATGACAACATGCTGTGACTGAAAACAAGGATGAATTAATACTTCAACATATTTTTTTCAGTGACAGTAAAATTTTTCAAAATATCAATGATGAATCCATGAATTTTTAAAAATTAATATAATTAATATGTAACTAGTAAACAAAATGGTTTATTTGTATTCATTTCTCAGCAAGATTATAATATTTAAAATAATTGCATATCAATAATTTCTTAGTGTTTAATAAAAGTAGCCATAGCTCATTAAAACGTTTTGGGAATGTTTGCAATAGAAATAAACTGAAGTTAGATTTAAAAATAAATTTCTAACATGAATAGACCAGTATTTCGTGCAATCGTTTCATCCTCTTTTGCATCATACTCAAGCGTTTTCTTCACTTTTACTTCGTCAAAGAACAACAATGCGTTCGAAGTCTATTAACGAAGAACGTGCTACATTCAAAAATTCAAACATGTTTTACTAGGATACCTTTTCTCGTGTCAAATGAAGATGCCCATCGTTGAAGAGTTGAAAGTCCAGGCAATGGGAAGTTAAGTTTCTGTTTTAAAAATAAATAACATCGCTTACTGAAACAACGCAAAGTGAAAGCGAGAACTATTTCATAATTGGTCCAGTTTACACTTTTTTTCAACGAAAGTAATAAGTCAATATGATTTTTTGAAAAAACACTATGAAAGAATATTCCGCATACGGAACTCTAATGAAGAACGTTTTTTTTTGTTTGTTTTTAAGATTTACGTTTTATTTTTTTAATTTTTTCATGACTTCCAAATTTAAAACTGACATTCTTTCGGCAAGAAACAAATTTTCTTTAAGAATTTGGATTTCCTTCCTAAGCATTTCAACCGAGTCATTGTTAGAACAAGACTTTGAATGCTTTAACTGACTACAAGAACATGTTTCTTCCTCACTACATTTTCATTTGAATCTACGATTAATTTACATAACATTTTTTTTTTTGTTTTCCCTGCATTTAACTCCGTCTTCTCGGCGCACACGACTTTCCAATGTTTCTACAGGTGTTGTAATTCCAAGTTTTAATGAAGGTACAGCATTTGGTTTAAGACGTCTTTTAGCGCATGTATTTAACAACTCAGCTTTCAAGTCGGGCTCGTAATCATCATCTGTAAAGTGCTCTGAACAAATGTAAGTGGTAATTGGATTCCACTCACCATCACGTCGGCATTTCTGAACCCACACTTTCAACAGATGATAATCACGTGGGAATCTATGATATTTTATATGATTTGTTTCAGGTAAAGATTGTTTTTAACAAGCTTTTTGTACACTCAGCCACTGTACACTGCGTACCTGGCATTGTAATGTTAAATACAACTTTTAACAGCCTTTAGTCTAACAAAACAAATTCACTTTAAATAATTCGTGTTCTTAACATTTTGCCTGCTAGTTATAATTAACGAAGCACCTGTGCACTTATGATATAAGCAACACTAACATTTTATAACACACGCACTCTCAATTAAACTCCTCACAACAATAACTCTCCCTGCATTACGCTGTAGTTTGACACGTTATTACGAGCAGATGTGCTTGTAAACTAAGTAACTGATAGGAGCGGACGGGCTGGCAAGCCGGCCGGGGCTGCAAGTGACGCGATGCGCAGAACGATGCGCAAGCGATCGAGGCAACCTCTCTTTAATAACCTTGAGTGAGCCTAGAAAGTACATCCCTACGAACTCATGAACACTATAGACTCGTTACCAGGATGGGTAGAAGGCAACCTAGTGAGCCTAACAAGTACATCTCTAAAAACTCATAAACACTATCTACTCGTTACCAGGACGGGTAGAAGGCCGCCCAGTGAGCCTAGCAAGTACATCTGTACGAACTCATGAACACTATCGACTCGTTACCAGGACAGGTAGAAGGCCGCCCAGTGAGCCTAGCACGCACAGCTCTACAAACTCATTAACACTATCGACTCGTTACCAGGACGGGTAGAAGGCAGCCCAGTGAGCCTAGCAAGTACATCTGTACGAACTCATGAACACTATCGACTCGTTACCAGGACAGGTAGAAGGCCGCCCAGTGAGCCTAGCAAGTACATCTCAACGAACTCATGAGCACTATCGACTCGTTACCAGGACAGGTAGAAGGCCGCCCAGTGAGCCTAGCACGTACAGCTCTACAAACTCATGAACACTATCGACTCGTTACCAGGACAGGTAGAAGGCCGCCCAGTGAGCCTAGCACGTACAGCTCTACAAACTCATGAACACTATCGACTCGTTACCAGGACGGGTAGAAGGCAGCCCAGTGAGCCTAGCAAGTACATCTGTACGAACTCATGAACACTATCGACTCGTTACCAGGACAGGTAGAAGGCCGCCCAGTGAGCCTAGCACGTACAGCTCTACAAACTCATGAACACTATCGACTCGTTACCAGGACGGGTAGAAAGCAGCCCAGTGAGCCTAGCAAGTACATCTGTACGAACTCATGAAAACTATCGACTCGTTACCAGGACAGGTAGAAGGCCGCCCAGTGAGCCTAGCAAGTACATCTCAACGAACTCATGAACACTATCGACTCGTTACCAGGACAGGTAGAAGGCCGCCCAGTGAGCCTAGCAAGTACATCTCAACGAACTCATGAACACTATCGACTCGTTACCAGGACAGGTAGAAGGCCGCCCAGTGAGCCTAGCACGTAAAGCTCTACAAACTCATGATTACTATTGACTCGTTAACAGGACAGGTAGAAGGCCGCCCAGTGAGCCTAGCACGTACAGCTCTACAAACTCATGAACACTATCGACTTGTTACCAGGACAGGTAGAAGGCCGCCCAGTGAGCCTAGCACGTACAGCTCTACAAACTCATGAACACTATCGACTTGTTACCAGGACGGGTAGAAGGCAGCCCAGTGAGCCTAGCAAGTACATCTGTACGAAATCATGAACACTATCGACTCGTTACCAGGACAGGTAGAAGGCCGCCCAGTGAGCCTAGCACGCACAGCTCTACAAACTCATTAACACTATCGACTCGTTACCAGGACGGGTAGAAGGCAGCCCAGTGAGCCTAGCAAGTACATCTGTACGAACTCATGAACACTATCGACTCGTTACCAGGACAGGTAGAAGGCCGCCCAGTGAGCCTAGCAAGTACATCTCAACGAACTCATGAGCACTATCGACTCGTTACCAGGACAGGTAGAAGGCCGCCCAGTGAGCCTAGCACGTACAGCTCTACAAACTCATGAACACTATCGACTCGTTACCAGGACAGGTAGAAGGCCGCCCAGTGAGCCTAGCACGTACAGCTCTACAAACTCATGAACACTATCGACTCGTTACCAGGACGGGTAGAAGGCAGCCCAGTGAGCCTAGCAAGTACATCTGTACGAACTCATGAACACTATCGACTCGTTACCAGGACAGGTAGAAGGCCGCCCAGTGAGCCTAGCACGTACAGCTCTACAAACTCATGAACACTATCGACTCGTTACCAGGACGGGTAGAAAGCAGCCCAGTGAGCCTAGCAAGTACATCTGTACGAACTCATGAACACTATCGACTCGTTACCAGGACAGGTAGAAGGCCGCCCAGTGAGCCTAGCAAGTACATCTCAACGAACTCATGAACACTATCGACTCGTTACCAGGACAGGTAGAAGGCCGCCCAGTGAGCCTAGCAAGTACATCTCAACGAACTCATGAACACTATCGACTCGTTACCAGGACAGGTAGAAGGCCGCCCAGTGAGCCTAGCACGTACAGCTCTACAAACTCATGAACACTATCGACTCGTTACCAGGACGGGTAGAAAGCAGCCCAGTGAGCCTAGCAAGTACATCTGTACGAACTCATGAACACTATCAACTCGTTACCAGGACAGGTAGAAGGCCACCCAGTGAGCCTAGCAAGTACATCTCAACGAACTCATGAACACTATCGACTCGTTACCAGGACAGGTAGAAGGCCGCCCAGTGAGCCTAGCAAGTACATCTCAACGAACTCATGAACACTATCGACTCGTTACCAGGACAGGTAGAAGGCCGCCCAGTGAGCCTAGCACGTACAGCTCTACAAACTCATGAACACTATTGACTCGTTACCAGGACAGGTAGAAGGCCGCCCAGTGAGCCTAGCACGTACAGCTCTACAAACTCATGAACACTATCGACTTGTTACCAGGACAGGTAGAAGGCCGCCCAGTGAGCCTAGCACGTACAGCTCTACAAACTCATGAACACTATTGACTCGTTACCAGGACAGGTAGAAGGCTGCCCAGTGAGCCTAGCACGTACAGCTCTACAAACTCATGAACACTATCGACTTGTTACCAGGACAGGTAGAAGGCCGCCCAGTGAGCCTAGCACGTACAGCTCTACAAACTCATGAACACTATCGACTCGTTACCAGGACAGGTAAAAGGCCGCCCAGTGAGCCTAGCACGTAGAGCTCTACAAACTCATGAGTACTATCGATTCGTTACCAGGACGGGTAGAAGGCCGCCCAGTGAGCCTAGCACGTACAGCTCTACAAACTCATGAACACTATCGACTCGTTACCAGGACGGGTAGAAGGCAGCCCAGTGAGCCTAGCATGTACAGCTCTACAAACTCATGAACACTATCGACTCGTTACCAGGACGGGTAGAAGGCAGCCCAGTGAGCCTAGCAAGTACATCTGTACGAACTCATGAACACTATCGACTCGTTACCAGGACAGGTAAAAGGCCGCCCAGTGAGCCTAGCACGTACAGCTCTACAAACTTATGAACACTATCGACTCGTTACCAGGACGGGTAGAAGGCCGCCCAGTGAGCCTAGCACGTACAGCTCTACAAACTCATGAACACTATCGACTCGTTACCAGGACGGGTAGAAGGCCGCCCAGTGAGCCTAGCACGTACAGCTCTACAAACTCATGAACACTATCGACTCGTTACCAGGACGGGTAGAAGGCAACCCAGTGAGCCTAGCATGTACATCTGTACGAACTCATGAACACTATCGACTCGTTACCAGGACAGGTAGAAGGCCGCCCAGTGAGCCTAGCACGTACAGCTCTACAAACTCATGAACACTATCGACTCGTTACCAGGACGGGTAGAAGGCCGCCCAGTGAGCCTAGCAAGTACATCTGTACGAACTCATGAACACTATCGACTCGTTACCAGGACAGGTAGAAGGCCGCCCAGTGAGCCTAGCAAGTACATCTCAACGAACTCATGAACACTATCGACTCGTTACCAGGACAGGAAGAAGGCCGCCCAGTGAGCCTAGCAAGTACATCTCAACGAACTCATGAACACTATCGACTCGTTACGAGGACAGGTAAAAGGCCGCCCAGTGAGCCTAGCACGTACAGCTCTACAAACTCATGAACACTATCTACTCGTTACCAGGACAGGTAGAAGGCCGCCCAGTGAGCCTAGCACGTACAGCTCTACAAATTCATGAACACTATCGACTCGTTACCAGGACGGGTATAAGGCAGCCCAGTGAGCCTAGCAAGTACATCTGTACGAACTCATGAACACTATCGACTCGATATTAGGACAGGTAGAAGGCCGCCCAGTGAGCCTAGCACGTACAGCTCTACAAACTCATGAACACTATCGACTCGTTACCAGGACGGGTAGAAGGTAGCCCAGTGAGCCTAGCAAGTACATCTGTACGAACTCATGAACACTATCGACTCGTTACCAGGACAGGTAGAAGGCCGCCCAGTGAGCCTAGCACGTACAGCTCTACAAACTCATGAACACTATTGACTCGTTAGCAGGACGGGTAGAAGGCAGCCCAGTGAGCGAGAGGGACAGTGCCCCCTGTTTCACTACAGAGCGACCCAGAAACTCAGCACGAGGTAGCGCCTGATGTGTTGTCGGGCTCACGCCACACATAGGTATGTGCGACATTAGCACAACCACTGCCTGGGCTCGCCACATGCTCCCGTTAACGAGTTGCACCCTTATTCAGCTGTGGCGACACCCAACCAGCCTACACCAAGGAAGACAGAAATTTAAACAGCTATATTGAAAAATTCTGGAATGCGACAATGCATGTGCACACCCTCATCTATAGATGAATTTGGTTTCTCATTTCACTGTTCTTAATTTTTATATTTACTCATCTAAACATCTAGATGTAAGTCCACCTTGTCAATAGGTTTACTTTTGCCTGAGACTCATGAAAGTGAAGTCAAAGACTCATGTTTCACAAGTGCGAATATGTTCGCGGGTATCTGATGTGTGTTATCAACATTTGAATTGACTAAAATAAACTTTCTCGTTTATGGCTTAAAGATCTAAAAATATTCTCTAAGCCAGCAAAAACTTTCCAGACATGTTTTATCTGTTGGCATATACATCACGACTGAAAATTAGTTATTTTGTACACCACTGTGATGGCTTTGTTTAAAATCACAATAAGGCAAGCCACAAAGTGTCTTTTTCACAACTTGTTGTGGTAAAATAAAATGTCACAGCTTCACATAATTTATAAAAATGCCAATCAACATTCATTTTCAAAGAATTATTGATATCAAAACGATTCCATAGCATTGTGCACTCTATTTCAATTTACTTTTCGGAGCTCGAAATTATAGATGAAAATTTGTATTTAAGCACTAAAATATGGTCCAAACCTTTCAGTGCCAAAGTGTTACACATTTAAAAACTTGCATACAGATTATAAAGAAATATAATCGAAATTACAGCGATATGTAACTTCTCTGGTGTGTATTTCATGCACCGAAGTCAATCACTATCAGATTCTAAATCTTGCTTTTTAGCTTGTTATACATTACACACAGCTCATTTGTCGTGATGCTATAAACAGCGTATTTATTATTCTGATTGGCAGCATCAATTACATCTCTTTGTGAACTGATGCCTTCAATATCAAGTTCAATATCGAACTTGCCATCCTTGGTACGATTCAAACACTTTTTACCTCGATGCTTAATATCACCTAATCAAATGTTTTAAACTAAATAGTTTTCATTTTCCATGATAGTTTTATTTTTAAATTATCAATATACAACTCAACCATTAATCAGATAAACTAAAATACGTTGATACATAAAATTAAAAAAATTAAAAATATGTATAAGAGCTTCAGCAGAAATATCAAATACACACTAAAAGAAAAATATTTTGACATGAAACATTTTAGTAACTGGTGTTTTTTATTTAATTTACTCGTGCATTAAAGACCGTATTATTAATTTTTAACTATTAGTAATTAGCTGTTACTTCTAATGGCAGTAGTTTAGAGTAGGATAGAAAACTCTGCATTTATGTGTTAATAAGAAGAATATTTTTAAGCAATAAACCCTACATCGATGGAAGAGCAGTAGTATATAAAATCATTCATTGTGATGCCACGGCGGCCATCTTGATATATGTCACAATTGCACTTTTAGCTATGGTTACAATTTGGATTGTCACATCATGGTGGTCATCTAGGATGAATTTTGCCTTGAGCTTTGACCATGACCATGACAGCTTCAATTTTGAAATATGGAGGAAACCAAGTGGCGGAATTCAAAATGACAGAAAAATAGCGACATTTAAAATGACGGAATTCAAAATAGCGTAAAAGCAAACTGGCGGATCCAAACTGGCCGCCGGGGTCAGGTTTAGGTTCGAAGGTCAAGGTCAATGTCATCCAATATGGCCGCCGTGACGTCATGGCGGTCGTTCATTTACCCCATCTTCAGTCCTCGATCTGGAACCTACGCCAGTACCGGCCAAGCTATACTACATTTAATGTGGTGGACTGTGCTGTTCTCCCAAAATTTCCCCCCCCCCCCCTCCATTAAACCTGTTTATGTACATTCCCATTCAGTCGCCAGTCTGATGCTGACAGCAAGCCGCAATGGTCGTTTTCTGTCTATAGTAATACTGAAGTGTGTGAGGAATTTAATGATACCACCAGGTGTGAGATACGTAGTGTAATATGCTTTCGGAATGCCAAAAAAAAATTTCCGCCCTATCTATAATTTACAAGCAGATAAACGAAGTTAGTGGTAATGTTATAAACGATGCTTTAGTTAGAAAATGGTGTTTCGTGTTTAAAGTGCAGGTGAACGAATATACAGTAAACTAGTCAATGCAGTGGCCTGCCGAAGCAAGCATGTCGGAGTAGGGTAAGCCAATTTAACCACAAACTGACAGTATATGTAAACATCAGGTGTTTCTTATAGAAATGACATGGACTACTAGGGCATGAGGAAACTGCGGGCGGTGGGTAGGTCACTTGGGGGCCGGCTCCGGACTCCTGGCAGGGCGCACCACGGAGCGGATGTAGTTGTCGCCACCCAGTTGCTGCACCACGTCCTCCAGGCTGCGGTTCTTGGTCTCCGGCACGAACAGGTAGACGCAGAGGCCGGAGGCGAGGCAGGCGCCAGCGTACAGCCAGAAGCAGCCATGCTGGCCCACGAGGCGGGCGAGCGCAGTATAGGTCTGCACCAGGCCGAACATGCCCACGGACAGGTACATGAGCACGGCGCTCTGCGCGGCGCCGCGCGCGTGCGGGCCGATGGTCTCCGTGGTCAGCGTGAAGGGCAGCGGCGTGATGGCCAGGCCCAGAGTGAAGATGTAGCAGGACAGGCTGAGCAAGGGCACCCAGCCCAGCGAGGTCAGGTCCCAGCCCAGGCCCTGCAGGTAGAAGTGCGTGCCCAGCACGAACAGGCACGCCGCCACCACCAGGTTGGAGCAGATGAGCAGCGGTCGGCGGCCGGCCCACTCGATCACCAGCGCCGACAGGACGGTGCCTGCCGTCTGCACCACGCCCACCAAGATGGCGCACAGGTTGGGCGGCAGCGAGGAGCCCGCCGCCTGGAAGATGGTGACCGTGTAGGCCACGACCGGAGACAGCCCGCTCAGCAGCTGGTTCGTCATCACGCCCAGGCAGATGAGCAGTCCGCGCAGCGTGGGCCGGTCCAGCGTGGCCCACAGCGAGACCTGCCAGGCAAGCGGAGAGACCGTGCATCTAGATGCTCATCTCGTAGGTGTATCTCTAGTGACAACACAAATTATTCCAACCTACGGCCGGCATTCTCAAGTTCCCCTCCCACATTTGCGCCCTAATAGGGTAGGGTGGGAGTGACATTCCAATTCGTTTTAGATGAATTTCGGAGCTTATTATTTAAAAAAGAACTGCTAGGAATCGCTCCTTTTTGTTTGATCGGGAGGGTATTAGAGCATTGGCACTGACCAGCGGCTGAGGCCACCAACCCAGCATAGTGACAACACTGCGACGCCTGCCAGTCAAGGGAGAGGCCATGAACCCTGATGCTCATCTCGTAGGTATATTTCTAGTGAAAACACAGAGAGACCTACTATAGAAGTGTAGAGGCCATCAAATAATTGATTTATTAGTACAACTCTAGTGATTACACAACGACACATGCCTATATAATGGAGAGGGTTTTTTCTTTAGTTGCTAAATTAGTTTATCTTCACTTATGCGGAGAGGCCATTTATCTAGATGCTACCCTAGGAAATCACAGTACACAATAAAGCGAGACCTGCTTGCAAATCTGAGAGGGTATTTATTTAGATGTTTATCTGGTGTGTCTCTAGTGTTTACTAGGTAGATCCCAGTTTAAGTAATTAATAAATATAAATATTATGTCTGTCTTAGATAAATTCACAAAATAATTCCTTCTGAGAGTTTTTTTTTTAAGTAACAATCAGCAGTCGTTTTAAGAAGTATTAATTGTTACACGAGAAGATATTTTAAATTTCCTGGATCATCAATTAGCCAAAATTCGTACAAAATAATTAACAGTGATACAATTTTTCTTCAAAGAAGTAAAAATATGTTTGTATTAAAATATATATTCGTGCTGTATGTTCCAGGGTCCTGCTAAAGCACTGTTTATACTGACTGAAGGTATTACCGCCCAGAATGTAGTACGGCAACAGAGGTTCAAAAATATATTCTTGCTATATGTTCCAGGGTCCTGCTAAAGTACAGCTTGTACTGACTGAAGGTATTGCCTCCCAGAATGTAGTACGGCAACAGAGCTGTGTGTTCAAGGGTCTGCTAGAGCACAGCTTGTACTGACTGAAGGTGTTACCTCCCAGAATGTAGTACGGCAACAGAGCTGTGTGTTCCAGGGTTCTGCTAGAGCACAGCTTGTACTAAATGAAGGTATTACCTCCCAGAATGTAGTACGGCAACAGATATGTGTGTTCCAGGGTGCTGCTAGAGCACAGAGGCGGTACCTTGTTTTGGCGCCGCTCCAGCACCTCGGCGGCGCGCTGCCTCATGCGCTCCAGCTCGGGCCCGCAGTCGCGGCCGCCGCGGAACCACTGCAGCGCGGCGCGCGCCTCATCGGGCTTCCCCGCCGTCAGCAGGAACATGGGCGACTCGGGCAGCCAGCGGAACCCCGCCACGAACACCAGCGGCAGCAGCACCAGCACCAGGTGGAAGGCTAGGTACGAGGCGTAGAAGCCCACGGCGTACGAGAAGGTGATGCCCAGGTTCATGGTGAGGCCGAAGCCCACACCCAGCCGGCCCTTGTTGCAGTCCTCGGCGATGTCGCCCGTGTAGGCCGGCACCAGGATGGCGGCGCCACCCGCGGCCACGCCGATCACCAGTCTGCGAGCACCCTCAGCACCATCACTCAGCACCATCGCTAACCTTGCATGATTCACATACTCCTGGCTTGGTTTCCGTTCATCCTATAAAACAATGTGTGTGGATTGGTGTCATTAACTCTCGTCATTAGAGACCGGAAAAATTCGCGGGTTCAATGACCTCCAGGATTAACTCCAATTTCCTCTACACACTCGGGCAAAGGCCAACTGTTCATTGGCTGCTGACTTGTGAGTCGTCTCGACTGGGTGGCCTGTGATTCGGCACTTCTTTGAGTGAGTATCTCTAATTGGCCCTCATTCCTCCAGATTAACAGTGAACCAATGACAGAAGCAGCACTAAAGTATAATTATTTGAATTTTAGCATAACACGAAATGAACCCGCGAATTTATTAGGTTTCTACTCATCATAAAACTGATTGTCACATGATTTAACTGTAATACAGATGGTGTAAAATATTCTCTCGATTGGTTTATATTAAAGCTCACAAAATGAATCTCAGACTTTGGGGTTTGGTAGTTTGTAAGAGATCGGCAAAGGTGTACCGACATAAATGACAATGGGACACACTTACACTATCACTTCTTTTTTCTTAAACTATTCGATGTATCTTTATTTTAGGCTTGAAAAAATTACTTGAAGGAAGTAAATTTTCGAATTCTTGGATAAAAGTTATCTAAATAATAGACGGATGCGAATGTGCCTTAGGCAAGATTTAAAACACCAGACTTTATAACGTATGTCACAAGTTGACTTTGAGCAGCTTTATTCCCGCTATGTGGCTTTTTCCTGGACGCAGTGATTATACCTTGGCTTTTCATTAAATTGATGCTTGTAGTTTTATTAATTATTAACGAAAGGGTTTTCAAAGTGATTTTGTCTGCACAAATAATATAGTTGGATTTCCATTAAAATAAATTTCAAACATAACAAATCACTCGATAAAGCCTTACGACCCTTCTTTTTTGGCTGCGGTTTAAAAGAGAATGCCAAATACTTGGACGTCATTAGCTATAAAATGTGAAAAAAAAAGTAATAATTTCACTTCTAAAACTCAACAGTAAAGATGTTTTAGAAACCATTTTTTTACCCCTTGAAAGTTCACTGCCCGACAGTAAAAAGTTCTACAACCACGTTTTTACATGATAAAGGACCAAGTGGTGAAAATTTACAATAAACTGTGCGTTTTCGACGATTTCTCCCAATCCCCCACATTTGATATAATGCACAGATTCGTTTGGAACAAGGTTTAGTGACATTTATGATAAATTTAATAAATATTATGTTTAGTTTTTGTGCAGTTATCTAAATGTTGAGATTGATACCATTACTATTTTTTATTAAACACAAGTAGAAACTATGAGCGATAAAAGTCATACACAATAAAAACAATGTGACATAAAACTTATATTTAATTTGATTTATTTGATCGAAATTGCAAAACACCAACATGAAGACAACCTACACACTCAATTTGAAAGTTTTCGGAACAAGAATTTTGAAGAATTAATTTTTTTATTCAAATGATAATTTTAACATTAAATGGTGAACTATACAGCTAAAAGAGCTGTAAAGCTTTTATTTATTTAACTATTTTTAGTACATTATTTATAAGGTTATAATTCAGGTAATAAAGGGGAGTATATTCGGCTGGAACACAATAAATGCAAGCAATGGAAATGTAGCGAAATCCATAATAATTTAATTATAATCTCACAACCTTGTACTCTAAAGTGCAGGGCAATCCTAAAATAAGATTACTTAAAATGAATGTTGAATCATTAAAACATTTCGAGGTAAAAATGTACGCATCCATCTAAAATTCCTTAGCTAATATAAGTGTTTGTTTCTCTTACGTCACACAAGACAAATGTGCTCAGTTACCTGCTTCAAGGTTGAAGGGTAGACAGGGTCAGTAAGGTTAGAGTAATGGTCTTTCATTGAAAGACCATACAATGTTACGGTTGGCTCCAAAAGGTACTCGTAATTAAAGACATGCTGGAAGTGGCGAATAAACCACCAAAACTCCTGGCACGAGTACAAAGCTAAAGCTATCATTGACTCCCATAACTATTCCAGTCAATAAAACAAATCGAAGAAGACTTAAAAGTTGAATCACTTGCCTTCCCCAGTAGAGCAAATTGACGGAATCCGCGAACAGCATCATGCTCCACCCGACGACGAAAGGCAGCGCTATCATGTGGCTGGTGAACTTCCTGCCGAACTTGTCGTTCATGTAGACGTAAGCGGGGAGCGTGACGAGGCGAGACAAGCTGACTACAGAGGACAGCCACGAAGCTTCGTCGTCGGTGACTGGGCGGATGTCGATGGGGGAGTCGGTGGACTGCAGCTCGGGTATCAGAGGAGCGGGCCATCCCCACACCGTGCCTCCCATGAAGGACAGCAAGTTCACTGTCGGCAATCAACGGTATTGGAGCATACATATCATTTTAACACTTTGTAATCAGTTTTCATTTAATTCAATTAATTTCTATTTTTTCTATTACTTTTATATAAATTTATTACATTTGACAAATTTAATGTTGAAAACTACATATGTTTACCTATCAGTTTACATACAAATCATTATTTTGAACTGACAAGCACAGCATACATAGTAGGAAAGTTTTGAAATTTTTAATTTTATGATAACTTTACTGCCCGCAATACTAGTTTTTAATATTTTAAATAACTTTAACATATTTGACTGTTACGATTGGGGAAACAGGTCAGAAATTGACAGCCAAATTCATGAAACACATTTTATTTATTTAATAATATTTGCAATTTAATTTAACTGTTTGTCAACATACTAATTACTCTTTCATTTAGTCCACAATTAACTCTCCCAACTGGAACTCGGCTCGATAATGCTTGTCTCATATCACGCACCTCTGTCACCACACATTGGCTCGCACTTCTAATTCGTCCACCGCACATACGACAACCCGATGCCTCAGGTCCCAGTACACCAAACATGGGGGTCACTCACCATCTTCACCTCTGAGTCTTCACAAGTAAACCTCGCCATTAACATAACTCGCTGAATTTCAAAGTGTTGCTTCGTCAGTGCCGATTCGACACCCGAAAATCCAAGTACATTCACATCCTAGGTACACCGGTTCACACAGACGAGGTTCTGGAAATGTGCCAAAACCTTGATGGGGAAGAGAGGTTCACCCTAATTGGATTACCATGAACTGTGGTGATGGGAGGCGGGGCTTTACCGTTGGCCTGCGTGCCAGGATATCTGACCTGCCTCGTTGCCTCACCTCTAGTATATTCATAACATAACACTTAACCATTCATTAACCTATTAATCCCGAAACGTTTACAGATATCTTCGGACATATTTCCTCAAATGATCCAATAATTGTGCCACTTTAATATGTCCCCTATTTCCTCTCTGGATGTGTTAGACCATATCATATACCTAGTTGTTTTATTACTTCAACACCTCTTGATACTTGGAAAACCTTACTTCCTTTCGTTGCACATTGTATAACCTTCCTTAATACCAGTCAAGTTATCCTCCAAACCGAACCTTGTCTTCATCTGGTTCGTCACAAATATATGGATAGTATGCACCTCATGTATTATGAGTACTAAAGGCTTTTCCAGGGGTTTCGCATAGTCGGTGGTGCTAGTTGGTTTTTGGTGAGGATGGCCGAATTTGACACTACAGGGTAGTCTCAAGTCATGTCCAAACATAATACTCGTAGGAGCTTATCCATTCGAATCATGAATGACAGTCATATATGCCATCATAAATAAAAGGCTGTGTTGTTCCCAATCGTGTTGGTGGTCAGAAACAACATTGGCAAAGTGAACTTCCAGGCTCGTGTTGAACCGTTCCACCATGCTATTACACCAATGATGTAAGGAAGGAGTTCTGGTTTTATAAATAATAACCGACACACTTCCTGAAAAAAAAACCTGTGAGGTCACAATCCTGGCCTTAATCCGATTGCAGTTCGATCGCTACCCTAAATCTGCCAATGAGATTGTTGACTAGTGCATTCACCACGGTAATTGATTCCTAGTAAGGAAAGGAATAAGCCTCCAGCCACTTACTGAAATAATCAATTTTATCAGGATTTAGTGGTTACTATATAAAATCAAAGGGGAACAGCACTGCAATGTTAATCGCTACCCTCTCGAATAGGACTCTTAATTGTAGAAACTTTTTTTTTTTTTTTCATGACAATGGTAATATAGTCTTTTATTATGGTTAAACCAGGTGTCACAAATTTAAAAAAGAACTTATATATCCTGATGGCACTGACGAATTATGGCTTGAGTTTAATTACTATAGTATGGCCACCCAAGGTCCCAATTTGTATTTATTTCAGCACTTCTGTTACTAGTCTTGTTGGGAGAAGTAGCTACATTGATACCATTTTCCATTTGGACTTTCCCATGCTGTCTTCAGCAACCTATTATTATCCATAAGTAATTCCATTGCACCCGGTAAGCTTTCACAAATCTTCGGTCGCTGGACATCTCATGCAATGATTGAATGTTCTATACACCTCTCTTACAAGCCTAGAATGGGCCCTAGGTCAAGGTCTGCTCACTGTGACCCTTTTTAGAAAAGTATGGTCATATTTATCCTCGCTGTTAATGACAGTAGTAAGTCGGTTGTCTTTTTTGAAATATTTTCAGTCTACAAGGAAGGTCGATGTTGAGACTTCTGTCCTTCCTGTGTTCTATTCGGCAATAATACTGCTGTATCTGCAAGTTGCCACTCTTGGTTCTCAAACTGAAGCAGTCGCTTAAATGCATCATGTTCAGTGCATACAAGGAATTTTTTCCCGTATAGGTAGTTGTGAAAATGCTGACATAGTAGTAATTTTCGAGCTTAGATAATTCTTGGCTGTACTAACACACAGTTTGTTGGCTTCCATTCTGAACCTAGGAAAGTACAGTTAGCCTATCTTCGTTTGCATCTGTGTCAAGGATATAACCTCTATGCTAATGGTAGTAAGCTATTATGGAGCTAGAAAACAGGGCCTCCCTAAATTTCTAAAAGGCAGTCTCACTCCTGGAAGTCTGCATAAACTGCTTATTTTTCTCAGACAACTGATGCAGTGGTCTGGGAATAGTCGTTAACACAGGCAAAAGTGTCTTTAGTAGGTACAAAGTCCCAAGAAACTCCTTACCTCATATCTATTTTAGGTTGAGGCCACTTCTTGACAGACTGGATCATCTCGTGGTCTCTTCATACTTATCCTGCAATACCACATTACATAAAAGTGTTACTTTATATTGTAAAAAAGAAGTACTCCTTAGGGCTTAACTTGAGATGTGTGGTAATGCCTGTTTTAAATCTCCTGGTTATTTTTTTTAGATTTCCCTTAACAGAATTTTTCTTCATAATAATGCAATACATTTATAAAGCATGATTTCTACATCAAGCCATGTAACACACGTTCCATCAGTATTTCAAAGAAGCAGGATCAATACAGAATAAAAATGGCAGCTCAATAAACTGGAACAACCTACTTCCTGTTGAGAAAGCAGCCATCTTTTCAAGTCCAGTGTCGAGAACCCCCATAGTGCCTGTAAGTATATCTACAGTGTCACCAATACGTGGAAGGAGGTAGCTGTATTTTCAGCTTATAGTTGTTGACACAATACTTCAGTTTGCCATCATTTTTGCTACCATAAAAACTGGGGACACTCAGGGAATCACTGATGGCTCTCTTATCCCACCATTAATTAAATCTGTAGTCATTCTGTCGGTCTCATCTTGCTTAGTTTAAGGCAGTTGCCATAAAGCCTGCCACAATGGTTCTTCATTTCCTATATTAATGAAATGTTAGACAATGTTAGTTCTCACAAATTCAGTATCCCCTAGAGAGAACACGTCCTTGTTGTTTCGTTAATAAGCTGTATTTTCTTTTTCATGGGAAAGGTTATTCTGAGATTGCTTTGATAATTCTATTTCAGGGCTCGGTGGAAGTAGAGTGCAGTCTGGAAATGGGATACCTAGGTTTTAAAGAACTCTGCAAAGCAACTTAACTATTTAACTAATAAAATTATACACAAGACAGGAAACACTGCCTTACATCACTCTTAATTATGATGACTCGTAATACAAAATACTAATATATTTATATATATATATATAACATATTAATACTGAAACGACGATTGCAATTTCCAGCTACTCCTTTCTATTAAAAACAACTAAAATCCTGTTGCAAGAAAGGCATTACCAAGGAGCACACTCGCCTCATACTGCGGCACATGGTGTCCAGCAGAGTCCCACTTAGAGTCGTCCCCCATCTTCCTCGTGCCTGCCGAGTAGCACGCTCCCATCTACTGCTGCACTCAACTCGCACTTCAATGTCGCTGAAGGGAAGCAGAAACCACCAGAATAAGTCCCAGCTACTATTGGGCACTAAGCGAAAGACTCGGAACTCGTCGACGACGCGACCGAAACTACATCTGGTACACTCGTACCAAAATAACGTCTAAGTCCAATGTCGTTACGTCCAGAGAGCAAACTTTCCCTTGCTACTCTATTTAAACAACCAGTCTTTCTGACCGGGTAAAATTCACAAGTCGTCTTCAATGGTTTTTAGTTGTGTTCAGGTAATTCAGCCTCAGCCTGCATGCCTTTTTAGACTACAACACAGTCCACCACAAATGCCGTATATGCACCCTTATGTTTACATGTGCCCTTCATGCACCAAACACTTCAACTTACTAGCTCCCTTCTTCACTCACCCGGTGATTAAAACTTATGTTATGTTACCGGTGAGACTTTTCAAACATTATGTCATTTTCTATGCACCTAATGTTACCCAATTCCGATGAGCGAGTTTTACGTTCAACTCGTTGGGCAAGTTGCCTTTACCAGTGGGCTTCCGCATTTCCTTGCTCCATCGCTGCACTAAGTCCCTTATGACTGTTACTGCTTCGTCCTCCACGATCAGCTATGTTCGTAATAAAAAATATAAGTGTTTAACTGTGACGTGTATATGTAACGATTAATTAAATTATAACGTATGTCTTTGAATGACGTTATTAGTTATCAATATTCACAATGTTTTCATTCATAGATACAATAAAAGGACATTTAGCTTAGGAGATTCTCTCTTACGACGGGAATTGGGATCAGTTTTTACTCACGTCATATATGCACTCCTAATTACATATCTTTCCAGATATCCCCTTCCAGTAACATATATATTTATTATTACGTCGATTAAAAATATCCTTACACTCGGATGACCTATTTTAGCTCGAAGATTGATGAATATCAAAGGGATTAATCCCCTGGCGATTTCAATACCGCCGCCACAATTACATATGTCCTTTCTTTATGAATTGTTCTAAAAACTATTAACTTTTGTAACTCTGCCTTCCATTGGCCGGAACAATAAAACCGTTAACGGAAATTTACACATTAAAATAATTGCACTTAGTGCAGAGGCTGAGTCAAATTTCTTCGTGCTTTGCGTGGTCGGGCAGAGTGACGTTGTAGACTCAGGCTACGAACAGGACGGCGGCGCGGTGAGTTCATGTTGAGAGCGTCCATCATTCTCTCTGCTTATCTGTTGCTCTGTCTGAAGTCCTCCTGAGGCAACCTATGTATACTGTTCAGCCCGGGCCGCTCCGCCTTTCCAGAAAACTGCAGAAGGTGGGCGGAAGGATACACCGCTGAACTATCTTCAAGACATGTGACTTATCCACGGTCCCGTTCGCTTGACTGCATCTGATCACATGACGATTGCCGCACAAGCTTGCACAATGGTTAGGTGTCTGATGGTTCAGGGGAACAAAATCATGAGTGAAAAAAGAACATTGCAATGAACCAAAATACAACTGCTATAGCATTTCACCTTTGACCTAGCCTAAATTTCTTCTCAAAACTAATATTAATATAATCACACTTAAACTAAAGTTAACTTTATTACAACCCAAAAAATATTATTCTAGACCAAATTTTTACTCTTGGAATGCTTAATATTATTTCTTTTACAATATTTATTTGTTTTAAAAATAAAACCTAATCTGTTAATTTGGACTGTCCCTGCTTATGACATTAAAAGTTATGAGTGGGAAAAGAATGCTCTTCAAAGTGTAGTCTAATTTAATTTTCCTAAGCTAGGATTCCACGTTAATTCCAGTGATTTACTACTAGGAAACATGATTTTTACATAATTATTAGTTTACATTCATTTAACAAATTATACTTTACAAAAACAACCTATCGTGTACAGATAGTATGTTTGAGTCTAGAGAGAAAATGTTTGAGAGTACAAGGGGAATGTTAGCTCTCATACATGAAGGGAACGAAATCGGTATTGTTTATTTGTAGTTTTTAACAAATGACTTACTTTAAATGAAAAAAAAAATCACAACCCGCCTCGTTTTCGGGACTGAAAGAGCACATAGAAGCCAGTCATTTACTAAAGTAACAGGCACATCACTACAGCGGTAGCCAGTGCAACTAGAAGGGAAAGGTTGTGTTATATGGGCAGAAGAGAATACAGCATTCATGAAGATGTTGAGGGAGCGGAATAAAAGGGGAACGAAGGCAAAAGAGACGGATGCACCAATGCCACTGGCTGACAGGAACCAAGGCCAAAATAAACCATGTCCTCACTCCACTCCCACGCTATTCTCCCTCAGCATTGATTCTTCACTTAAACGTATTCTCATGCAGATTCAAAGCGATAGAAGTTCCACTTTGAATAAGACCCGGTCGAACAGCAATAAAAATCCATCTCCGGGAAATCTTAAAATTGTAGGCAAAAATTCTTGAATAAAACATCACTCTGTATAGAATTAAATGAACATAATCGTTGAAATGGCTGCAAGGAAGCGTCGCAAAGTTTAAATTTAGAAGTCATCTTCAAGTCATGCGAGTAGTCTGACAAGGCTAGAGGTCCATAGAACTAAAGGGGCGAACCGTGTCAGAAAGACACTATTTTAAATTAAGCACACTATAACCTTGTCCAATAGAAGCAGACACGAGAAAGGCCTAGTGGCTCGGTGTCTCTGTTCACATCCTTTTATTTTCCAATGCAGTCCTAAGCGTACTGCTTACCGAGTGTGGTTCTATAGAAGACGTAAAGCTTATTTAGGGCGACCTTGTACAGTAGGTCTCGTTTTTACTAGTGTTTTCAGTTTTGACTTGTAGTCAGTGTTATTATTACCACGTATTACGGTGAGTGACGTCATTACAGATCTATTTATATGTTTGGTTTTATATGATAATGGAAAGTTTTACGACCATTTTCATTAAAACTTCTATAAAGTTGAAACATAACATTATTATTAATATTACATAAGTAATTTTTTAAGAGGGTTAATATTTAATTAAAAATAATTTTATTAGTAATGTTATAATTTTCGTAACTAGGACAGCAATATAAGTATTTTAATATTAATAACCCATATCAATTGTTTCGTATAAGAGATTTATTTTTGATTTATTAGACTTTACTAACGTTAAAAATAGTAGAGGAAAAAATTCGGAAGCGATCTGGATTAATAAAACAAATTGATGGTTAAATAATATTATTTACTACACACAATTTTGTTTAGTAATAGGTGATATTATTTTAAGTTTTGGCTCTCAAATAACCAGCACGCCTCTATTAGTGTTTTCTATTTTGTAGAAAAAACTATGCGATAATATTTTCAAACAATTTTTAGCAAATTTCTCGTGTGTTTTACATAGCCATTAATTAAAGAATATTTTCAAAACGTTTTTAATAATAATACAATAAAAGTGCGCTTGAAAAACTGACCGTTATTTATCAATATATTTTCCTTTGGATTGATCAAACATTATTTATTTAAATGATTAACTTACATTTAATATTTATTATTTCCACATTTTTTTATATCTAGAAGTGGGTAGGGTAATATTCTGTAGATAAGTCTGGTCATGTGCTTTTAAATATGTACATATTACTTTGCGGTTCTCTCACAGTAAATTTATGGCCGTTTGTTGTAAAATGATAACACTGCTTGGCCTTCAACAATATTCCGCAATGTCAAATTCCACCAGATATAGAAACAACGTGAGCAACGTAGATAAAATGTGTGCGTGGAGTCTACACGAGACAGAAGTGAAACTTCTTGTTTATTAGATATAGAAAGAGATCTATTATTAGAGACCTGCAAAATTCGCGGATTCATTGACTTCTATGATAGACTCCACAGTCCTTTCAATACTCGCGTAAATGACACCTGTTCATTGGCTACTGACGCGTGAGACGTCTCAACTAGGTTGTCCGTAATTCGGCACTTTCTTTGTTTAGTGTTTCCCATTGGCTCACAGTTCACCGGATAAAATGTGGGCCAATCGCAGAAGCGGTACGAATGTATAGTTGTTTTGATGCTAGCCTATCGCGAAATGAATCCGCGAATTTTTCATGTCTCTACATATTATTATTTTTTTAAGAACAAGAGGTGATAATTGATAATAGTAATGATGCAGATATGATTTTAAATGAAATATTACTTTTTAAAATGAATAAATAATTTGTACATTCTTTAAAATAATGTAGGTAATAAATATTGTTTTTCTCATTTATTTACAACAAAATGACGCAAAGTAGAATTAAATTTTATAATAAAAAATTCTTAAACTTGAAGCTGGCCCATAATTGGGTAGTATATGCAGCTTAACCATTGTCCATATGGACTTCTGGAGTCTGAGGTCAATATCTAACATGTGAAAGTGACAGCATGGCATACGAACTGGACCTAGCTCAATGCTACTTTGTTAAGCCACAGTCGCCCACAGCTACACTCCGATCGAGAAATATTCACGCCACTTACTTGGACTTAAAACATTTACACTTTCGTATGCTCGTATCCACGGTGTGTGATTTATTAATCAAATAATAATTTTTGACAAATGTAAACTTATGTCAAACTAAAGCAAGAAAGCAGTATTAAGCAAAAGTATTTTGTTACATAGCTGAAACCATACTCACATAACACTGTATAGCAATACTGATTTACACAAGTCATTATCATAATAATACGTACATGAAAGAACAATTTTTTTTACTAATACGGCCCTTTGCGCGGTGCACAACAATAAGCTCAAACCCCGTTGTGTTGCCCTCTGCTCAAATACTCCCTAAACGGGTTGGCGTCAGGCGCAGGCGGGTCCCTATCCCTGCAGCTTGGCGGGGTTCAACCTGAGCCGCACGCCGCCACGTGGAGCCCGCTCAAGGCTGCTCCAGCGATCACCGCCCGCACCAACGGCCCCGGAGTGGGGGTAGCATCAGGCGCAGGCGGGTCCCTATCCCTACAGCATGGCGGGGTTCAACCTGAGCCGCACGCCGCCACGTGGAGCCCGCTCAAGGCTGCTCCAGCGATCACCGCCCGCACCAACGGCCCCGGAGTGGGGATAGCGTCAGGCGCAGGCGGGTCCCTATCCCTGCAGCATGGCGGGGTTCAACCTGAGCCGCACGCCGCCACGTGGAGCCCGCTCAAGGCTGCTCCAGCGATCACCGCCCGCACCAACGGCCCCGGAGTGGGGATAGCGTCAGGCGCAGGCGGGTCCCTATCCCTGCAGCATGGCGGGGTTCAACCTGAGCCGCACGCCGCCACGTGGAGCCCGCTCAAGGCTGCTCCAGCGATCACCGCCCGCACCAACGGCCCCGGAGTGGGGGTAGCATCAGGCGCAGGTGGGTCCCTATCCCTGCAGCATGGCGGGGTTCAACCTGAGCCGCACGCCGCCACGTGGAGCCCGCTCAAGGCTGCTCCAGCGATCACCGCCCGCACCAACGGCCCCGGAGTGGGGGTAGCATCAGGCGCAGGCAGGTCCCTATCCCTGCAGCATGGCGGGGTTCAACCTGAGCCGCACGCCGCCACGTGGAGCCCGCTCAAGGCTGCTCCAGCGATCACCGCCCGCACCAACGGCCCCGGAGTGGGGGTAGCATCAGGCGCAGGCGGGTCCCTATCCCTGCAGCATGGCGGGGTTCAACCTGAGCCGCACGCCGCCACATGGAGCCCGCTCAAGTCTGCTCCAGCGATCACCGCCCGCACCAACGGCCCCGGAGTGGGGGTAGCATCAGGCGCAGGTGGGTCCCTATCCCTGCAGCATGGCGGGGTTCAACCTGAGCCGCACGCCGCCACGTGGAGCCCGCTCAAGGCTGCTCCAGCGATCACCGCCCGCACCAACGGCCCCGGAGTGGGGGTAGCATCAGGCGCAGGTGGGTCCCTATCCCTGCAGCATGGCGGGGTTCAACCTGAGCCGCACGCCGCCACGTGGAGCCCGCTCAAGGCTGCTCCAGCGATCACCGCCCGCACCAACGGCCCCGGAGTGGGGGTAGCATCAGGCGCAGGTGGGTCCCTATCCCTGCAGCATGGCGGGGTTCAACCTGAGCCGCACGCCGCCACGTGGAGCCCGCTCAAGGCTGCTCCAGCGATCACCGCCCGCACCAACGGCCCCGGAGTGGGGGTAGCATCAGGCGCAGGCATGTCCCTATCCCTGCAGCATGGCGGGGTTCAACCTGAGCCGCACGCCGCCACGTGGAGCCCGCTCAAGGCTGCTCCAGCGATCACCGCCCGCACCAACGGCCCCGGAGTGGGGGTAGCATCAGGCGCAGGTGGGTCCCTATCCCTGCAGCATGGCGGGGTTCAACCTGAGCCGCACGCCGCCACGTGGAGCCCGCTCAAGGCTGCTCCAGCGATCACCGCCCGCACCAACGGCCCCGGAGTGGGGGTAGCATCAGGCGCAGGTGGGTCCCTATCCCTGCAGCATGGCGGGGTTCAACCTGAGCCGCACGCCGCCACGTGGAGCCCGCTCAAGGCTGCTCCAGCGATCACCGCCCGCACCAACGGCCCCGGAGTGGGGGTAGCATCAGGCGCAGGCATGTCCCTATCCCTGCAGCATGGCGGGGTTCAACCTGAGCCGCACGCCGCCACGTGGAGCCCGCTCAAGGCTGCTCCAGCGATCACCGCCCGCACCAACGGCCCCGGAGTGGGGGTAGCATCAGGCGCAGGCGGGTCCCTATCCCTGCAGCTTGGCGGGGTTCAACCTGAGCCGCACGCCGCCACGTGGAGCCCGCTCAAGGCTGCTCCAGCGATCATCGCCCGCGCCAACGGCCCCGGAGTGGGGATAGCTGGACGCGACACCCCCAAGAAACAACAGCGCATATGCAAGTGCTCAAGTGCGCGAGAGTGCAAGTGCGTGAGGTAACGAGTGTACGATAGTGCAAGAGCACGATGGCGCGAATGCTCAAATGTGTGAGTGAGCAAGTGCGTAAGTGTGCAAGAGCGCAAGTGCGCAAGTGTGCTAGTGCATAAGTGTGCCAGTACGCAAGTGTGCGAGTGAGCAAATATGCAAGATAGCAAGAGCGCAAGTGTCCAAGTACAAGTAGGCAAGTGAGGAAGTGCACGAATGAACATGTGCACAATATAGCAAGGTAGCAAGAGCGCAAGTGTGCAAGTGAACAAGTTTGCAAGTGTGCAAGCATGCAAACATGCGAGCGTGTAATTGTGCAAGTATGCAGCGTATTTCTATCTTTCCCTGCCGTCTCCTTTACCGCACGTAGCTAGTCCTATCCTCTCCCAGTTCACCCACCACATACCTAACTATTTCTCCTCATGCAATCGGATTTTTCGTAATGCTGAAACTTCTTGACTCCGCAGCAATGAAGTTTCACTTCAAAAGAGTGCTTTTTCGTTTTCTCCATAAAATTAATTATCCATACTCCTTAATATTCCATCGCTGCTTCATTTAGGATTTATATGTTATGTTACTTAATGGATGACGAGCACATACAGAACTTACTTAAAAATGTCCATCTCATTTGTATTAATATTCTACAACCTGAGAGTGTAACATTAAATTAATTAAATATATATTTAAAATATAAATATTATTTCCTTTAATGTACATATTTAGTTTATTTCGGAACGAAATTATTTTGGTATTAAGTTTCTCGATACTTCATTATTATTGAAAAATATATAATCATTAATTCTGTTTTATCTCTTAAATTAAATAATAGGTTGTATGTTTTACTTAGTCTGTAACTATCCTAAAACCGTATATTCTTGTAAATTATTTACAATCAAAAACAATTTCATATTCAGATTTGAGGTGTTTATAAAATGTTCTTTTTATTCTAGGACATAAAAAAGTGATAACTTACAAGTTTAAATTTAATGATTAAGATATATAACTTCTTTTCAAATATTTCGTAATCTCTTTTAACATTTTAAATTTAATTTACACTGTAACATATTAGTTAACCTAACTTTATTTTAGTTAATTCAAATTTTAAGGGAAAAAAATATTGATTTAATAAAAAAAAATTACTAATTTCTGTACCTTCTCTTTTATTTGATTTCGATTTTGGTTCTTTAAAAAAATTATGTTATATGCATTATAAAAAGAAAATTTAAATCTTAACTTAAATAACTTAATTTTGACAGAGGTTAAAGGCACTTCACAGATTGTCATTATTAGTTTTCCTGAAACTACTGGTTGGATATAGAAGCTGACACGGTGGCTGCTAGTGCGAGTGCCTGCGATAGGGGCAGGCTGGCGCGCTCACCCAGCACGACGGCGAGGTACTGCCGCCACCGGCCGTCCGCCCCCGGCTTCGGGCCGCCCCCGGCCGCCTCCATCTTGCTCGACGCCATGCCGCCACGACTGCACTTCGCGCCTCGTGGCCACAGCGGGACTGGCGCAGAAACCTGGCCCGCCGCCGCGCGAACAAAGGAGGGATTACCTGACCCGTCAGTCGCGCGTGTTTGCCTCCAGCTCAGCACGTCACACACACACACACACACACACTCTCTCTCTCTCTGATTTACGATGTCTCTCGTCCGTACGAAAATAAATTCACACTTCAAGAACTGTATTGTTTACTGCATGGCACGCACTTCAAAAAAAACCACGCAGGATAAAGTGTACCTTGCAGAGGTGGCATTAGCGATACTGACGCGGCAGTTGTGTAGGTACAACTCATGGGCACACGTCATTGCGTCAGATAAGAATAGTACACAGCAAAAAAAAAATTAAATAGTAATTGAAATCGAAGTATTGGTTTCACAAGTACAAATTTTAGTAAAGTTACAACAATTGTTTTCGTAAACCTGCGTCTTTCAAGCAGGTTATAAAATTGTAATAAGAATTACAAAAAAAAATTGTTATGATTCGAAATGTCCGGAAAGGATAACCAAATTAATTGATAGCAGTTTTATTATTTTACATTGCTTAAATTAAAACAATTAACAATTCTATCCACTTATTAGTCACACTTTAACAAGTCCACTATTTTCTCTCACATTCGGAGCTCGGCAGTGGCTCTCTCTACTGCTCGTCTCTTAGCGTGCACCTTGGTCCCAACAACTGCTTCGCATCACTCACATCGTGATACTGTTAACGATGATCAGTTTGTTGCTCTCGAAGGCCATTGCTCGTCGCCCGCTATCGCACGCCAAGTGGTCACCCAACCTCTTCACTTCACTGCTCTAGCAGGTCAGCCTGCCTCTTTCATACCTCTCAGACCGGCTCTGAAAAGGTCTCGTAGCCCTTCGTAGTGTACACCCGAAACTACAAGAACAATCGCGTCCTAGTTATGCTAGTTCATACGATGAGGCTCCGGGGAACTACCTGATCTTGAAACAGAGTGGAGCTAACACTGTTTAAAAATGTGTTGGAAGAGAATAAGGGAGTTTGCTAGGTTAGTTGTCAGAAAGTGGCTGCGTTAGTGAAAGTTCGTTGTACCTTATTTGTAACATACTCTAGGAATGGAAGGGGGAGGGGGTCCCGCAGTGTAGAGCCAGTAAGCAAGCAAGCCCCAGCAGATTCCAAGTACTGCCCCTTCTTTACACATATTCATCCCGGAAAGTAATACATATCTTCCGGCGTGTTCTCGCAATCAGTCGAAATGTACTTTTTACGTTCGTCCTCTCTTTCCCATCCAAATACGATAGACCACATCATGAAGTTAAGTAAGCTCTTTTATATGTGCCTTTCCATGCATTTTGAAGATAAGAGCACCTGCATTACTTTCACTGTGGGTTGTATAGCTATGCCAAATACTCTTCCTGAAATCTAGTTGAGATAGCCTTTATATCGGATCTTGGCTAGTAGCCAATCAAAGTTTTTTTTACGGGCCTCATCATGTGTAAGTGAAATATGCTTCTTCAGATTATAGGCATAGTTTGCCGAAGATGAGTCATATATGGCAGCCTTATATGCCATTACGAATCATTGGTTGTATTCTTCCTAATCCTGTTAGTGATTAGTCATAATCATGGCAATATGTTCCTCTAGTGTCCTGTTGAACTTCCCTACCATGCCATTAGACTGAAGATGTAAAGGTGGAGTTCTGGTTTTCTTTATCCCCAGTAATCGAAAGAACACCCGAACTTTAGTTGATTCTAAAATGCATCTTTGGTTTTAGTGCACCACCATTGGTACAAAAAATCTGCAAATTAGGTGTTTGCCTAGTGCACCTGCCGTTGTGATTGCTTCCTGGTTGGGATGAGCGTAAGCCTCTGGCCACTTACTAAAATAATAAATGGTTAAATGTAATATACTGGTTACCAACTTAAGAAATGAGTAGAGACCGGAAAAATTCGCGACTTCAATGACCTGTAGGATATTCTCCATGATCCTCTACGCACTCGGGAAAATTACGTCTGCTCATTGGCTACTGACTCGTGACACCTATTAACTGGGACGCTAGTGATTCGATACTTCTTTTGTTTAAGGTTTTTCATTGGGCGAGTATCATTAAGATAAACTGTCGCCCAATCACTGATGCAGTAAAAAGGCAAACGTTTTTCGATTCTAGACTATCACGAAATGAATCCATGAATTTTTCAGAGTAGATGTATTTGGTTCGATCTGGGACACCGGAGGACGGAGGGGATTCGGGGATTTAGTAGATGGATAAGGCCGATTCAAGGACAGGCGCAAGATCCAGGATCCGGCCGCCATTTGGATGACGTCATCTAATCCGTATGCTAATCCATGCTAATCCATTTGTTAATCTATGCTAATCTATGCTAATCCATGCCAATCTATGCTAATCCATGCCAATCTATGATAATCCATGCCAATCTATGCCAATCCATATGCCAATCTATGCCAATTCGTATGACAATCTATGCTAATTCGAATGCCAATTTATTCTAATCTGTATGCCAATCTATGCTAATCCATATGTTAATCCATAATAATCCATCCGCCATTTTGTATTTCTAGAAATTTCCACCAACTACGAATCGTGATGTCACCATTGCACTTTTCGTCACGGCCGCCATCTTGGATTCGAATTTTTTTTTTCGAACTTCAACTTTTCGAAATTCGATGTAATCATCAGCCGCCATCTTGTTTCGTCAGCATGTGGCCGCCATCTTGTTTCGTCTGCTGGTGGCCGCCATATTGTTTTCGTCTGCTGGAGGCAGCCATCTTGTAACATCATATAGTTCTGTTGGTCGCCACCAGGTAGCAGCAGGGATTATTTTATTTTTTTCTTTAACTAAAATATTTTCAGTGCCGAGGCTGGGATTCATCCATGGGACGTGAAAACGTCCAGGATGTCGAGGTTAGAAAGCAGGCACCTTACCAACCAGACCACGAAACCAGTTATGATATAGTGGAATATATAATCTATATATGCTACGTACTGACAGAAAGTTTATGATAAATGAGGGAGAGGGTGTTGTTGCCTTCCTTAATGCATACCTAAGGCGCCACATTTGAAATTAAAATTATTATACAGCCGCCATCTTTAATTCCAGCACAGACTACCAGATGGCGCCAAATTCAAAAATTAATTGCCATAGGCGCCGCCATCTTGGTTCTCAAGTTGGCTGGTAGATCTCGCTAGTATCGCGCGCCAAATTCAAAAATTAGTTGCCAGAGGCGCCGCCATCTTGGTTCTCAAGATGGCTGGTAGATGTCGCTAGTATCGCGTGCCAAATTCAAAATTTAGTTGTCAGAGGCGCCATTATCTTTGATCTCAAGTTGGCTGGTAGATGGCGCCACCGGCGCCTAATTTTAGTTCATATAATCGATACCAGATGACGCCACCGTCGCCATCTTTAGTTCCTAGTGTTGCTACCAGAGTGTGCCACCGTCGCCATCTTTAATTCTTTAATTTACCGCCGGAGCACGCCACCGACACCATCTTTAATTCTTAAAGTTACTGCCGGATCTTATTTATTAAATTAAGAACATAAACTGAAACAGAAACTATACAACAAAAACACAAACTAACAAACAAAAATGAAACTGCACGACAAAAATGGAAACTATTAAACAAAAAAACAGAAACTATACACCAAAAATGGAAACAATAAACCAAAAATGGTAACCATACAACAAAATAAAAACAATAAAACCAAAATGGAAACTATACGACGAATGGAAACAGAAACCAAACTACCAAACTATTTACAACAAAAACTATTTGCCGAAAAAAAAAATTATTCGTCGCCTCCGATATAGCCGTGGGGGACCGTGCGGATGCCATCTTCACAGATTAACATTTGTCATCCTCCCACGTTATGGCTAGCTTATTGCTGTATTCGCTGTACAGCACATGCTTTCTCGACCGTATGGCTCTAACACCTGCCCTCCTTGTGCGGTGGTCTTGCAGGGCATCCAGGTAATCACCGAATGTGATGTGGTTTCTGACCACACAACGCTGGATGCCCTTAGCCTTCTTCTCAACCTTACCACCGCACCTGTATGCATAGAGTTTGGCCCGCAGACTGACAAACTCGCTCATTACTTCTCCCCCACATTCATCTTTGAATTTGCCAACAACTTTCTTGTTTATGGGGGAGAAGCATGGGTGGTCAGGAGAGTAGCAGCTGGTGTCGAATTCAGACATGAACTTAGGGTCGGCTCTTAGATCATGGTAGACGTCCTGTGTTTCCATCTCATACACAAAGCTGTCTGTATCCATATATGCCAGATGAATATGTTCCTGAAATTTTGGTTTCATAGTATTATAGTGGAAGTCGTACATGATTGTTTTTGATAGATCAAGTACTGCGAGTCCGACATAGATCAGCTTGTCGAAAATGATGGTCTCATGTTTCGGGTGGACAAGAGACAAGTTTGGTTCATACATTGTGCGGTCCTTGAAGGACGGACGACACACCAACTTCTTAAAATGCTTCTCGGAGCACACCAACTCCATTTTGATCCTCCGTCTCTTGTTCTCCATTAGTTTTCCAAATGTCGAGTTCACAGCGAGCTTGAAGAACTCCTTCTCGAACTCGTTGGCTGCTGCTTTGCGCTTGTTGGTGTTCAACCGAATATAGGGCTCCAACCATGCCGACTGCTGAAACTGAAGAACTTTATGGATTCCTATGATCTTTAGACCATGCGATACTGCCTGCTGTAGGTCTTTATAGTGAATGATGTAGTGCTCTTTATTTTCCAGCATTGTCATCAGCTTTGATTGCTTTGAGCAGGGCGGACACTGATTCACGGGATGAAATGGCAGGTATTTGTGACTCTCGTGGAGTTCGAGGGTACTCCACATCACACTCGATAATGTAGCCTGTGGAGGAATTTTCCGGAATAGACATGACATCAATTGATGTGTCTGTCCATTGGAAATGACGAATGGGGAGCGGCAGAGACATCGCCCACCCGTACAAGTTGTTTGCATCAATGTACTCCAGGAATGTGGATGGCTTGGATGAATCATGTGTTTCTGGTACGTAGGCATTATTGGCTACGCAATGACGTTTAATGCTTGGTGCTACACCACCGCGAATACCAGCCTCCACAAACATATACATGTCGTAATCTGTGAGTAGCTCTAGCTGTACACCTGTGGTTCGAAGCATCGCGTCGAAAGCGAACCCAGGACAAGGAATGTAGTGAGACGGATCTAAACTATATGTTTCCAAGCAAAGACTGCGAAAATTCTCGAATACGTCCGCCAAAATCAGAACATCCGTCTTTAGGTACAAGTCAGCGTACTCCCCCAAAGTAGCACACCAAAACTTGTCCCAGACATTTTGTGCGTGAGCGTAATCCGCCTCGGAAATACCAGTATCAGTCAGAATATTAAAGAACTCATCGATTGATGGAAGACTAGTATCGTCTAGTCGAGCAAAAGAATCAACGAAGTCATAGGGGAAGACTCCTTTGCGGGTAACCAACTCCAACTCATCAGGAGCGAAAAACTCGGCAGTACTTATAAACTTGTCTGCAGGCAAGAACTCGGCGAGCGAAGCGAGACCCCGTCTCATTAAACGGAACGTATCGACAAACTGAATGCTGAACTTATCATGTAACATCTTGGAAAAAGTTATCAGCTTCTCTTCCGAATTAGGAATGATGAAGATGTCTTTAGTGTCGTACCCCAACTTCCTGATAATGAAGTTCTGATCGTATGCTAGGTTGTGGAAGAACACAATCATCTTTTTTGGTCTGCGCCTGAGAAGGTTGCAGTCATTACATGCAGGCCCAGTAAATTCGCCGGTGAAGTGATTGTGGTCACGAACTTTCTTTACAGCCCCTCCAAATTTTCCCCCACAGTAGCAACAACACCTTGCTTGCAGAAAAGCAGTGTTTTGTGCATGTGTGAGCGGAGTCATAGTAACAGATGTAGAAAATATTTTCTGTACGTCATGTCCAATTTCCACAATGCGGGATATGAATTTATCTTCTGCATCACACCACCTGTATACTTCAGGCTGTGAAGGAAGTGCAGAAGTGAGGTGTGCTGGAATGACTGTGGTATCTGCTTTTACAATAATGCAGTAGCTGTACGCTTTATGCTTTTGGTACTGCAGCGTGTATGACTCATCAGGATTCGGGTGGCACGTATGGATTTTCTCCAGAATAGCTTCAAAGTCAGAATATACCACGATGGGCATCTTATCAGCATGATTGAAGTTTTTCAACTTCAGAACAGGATGCAAACCCTTTTTATCTGTCGATGGCATCTCCATCCTAACAGCAGCATGCTTTTTGCAGATCTCACTGTGTTTTACCAAACACTGAAGACCAGTGAGCCCACTAACCCTTTCCCGATCATCATAATGCTTGAAGCATCTTTTACAAATGCGGATAGCGTCATGATGAGTAGTGAGTTGGGACCGAATCAATGCTGAAAAATTAGTTATGTAGGTGAAATGGGACGAATTGTCATTAACCAAGAGCAGAAGATCGTAATGATGTTTTTTTTCTTCAGGAGTGACTCGTGCAGGTACAATGCTCTGGTTCTCATCGATACTGTAGATGTTGATTGAGACTCAAGGGTTCTGTTTTTCGAACAGAGGTATTTGCCGGTTTGGAGTAGGAAACTCGATGTTGTTGAAGTTGAATTTATCTTCCAAGTCATGGTAACGCTGGTTCACACGTTCAGGATGCTCACCTTCCACATACTTGACCAGGATCGCCCACTTAAAGCACATGTGGTCTTCAAGATTTTGCGGATTTATCACCGCATGTTTTGTTTCGATGCATGCTGGTAGCTCGATGTAGGAGCTGGCACGGAGTGGATCGAGCTTGTTTATTCGGAGTTGAAGTCGCTTAACGGCCGACAAAGTCCATCTGGACCCCTTCCCCAAGTAGTCTTCCTCCTCCTTGCCGATCTTAGAGATGGACTCGGTAACTACCTCCTCCACCTCATGAACTGCTTAGAGGGGGGCATTCATGGTTTTGAAGGCCCTCTTGTCTTCACTGGAATCTACTGGTTTTTCGTAGTCGCACTCGAGCACGATATTGAATTTGAGAGGTCCGTTCTCTTCAATCTCCTCCACAAGTTGGTTTATTATTTTGTTCTTGATGGAGTCCAGGAACGTACAAATGTCCTTGGCAGAACTTGATGTATTAACAGCAACGTAAGTCTTCAAATTGCCCTTGAATCCTACTTCAGCGGTGATGAAGCCATGGGTATTGACCAAACCCGCACCGGTCACCACCTTTGTTTGGCTGGTCGATGGTTTATGCAGTACTGCTGGCATAACTGCTGCCATCCTCTGCTTCTTTGTCGGAGGCGGAGCAGGTCCCTTGCACGCCTTGATGTGGGCTTTCAAATTATCTGCTCTAGCGAACTCCTTAGCACAGTTGATGCAGGAATGTGCTATGCGGTTAGGGTTGAGACCACAAGCAGACTTCTCATGACGTCTAGCAAAATCAGCACAGGCGAAGACCTTATAGCAGAAACTGCACCGCATGCCTGATGTCGTGGCGACAGCTCCAGCACATGTTGACAGGTGCTGCTGCATCTTGTCGCTGCGTGCGACCATCTTGCCACATAGGTGGCACTGCTGGAAGTCACGCTGCTGGTTCACGGCACACTGGCTCTCATGTCGGTAGCAGTTGTGAGCCAGCGAAAACACGGCAGGACAGAAAAAGCATTTCTGCACGGTAGATGCCATCACAGCAATCTGCAGACTGGTCTCGACGTACGGAACAGGCACAGGAAGCTCGACGTTCGGAGAACTATAACAAACGAATAAAGAAAACAATGTAGCTAGATGTTACACGAAAAAGTTGCAAACATAACCTCAAAACTCTAGCCCTCAATCTTATTTACCCAAACTGTTAGCAGTGTTATTAAATAAAAAAGTTGCAAACATAACCTCAAAACTCTAGCCCTCAAGCTTACTAACCTAAACTGTTAGCAATGTAACTAAATAAAAAAGTTGCAAACATAACCTCAAAGCTGCTCCTTCATGTACAATCCTAAAAATGGTATAATAATTAAAGTACTGATAAAAGTTAGATCTGAAAAAGTATTCAATGTTAACTAAAAATGATTGATTACATAACCTCAAAACTACTCTAATGCACAACCCAAAAATTCTAGAATATTTAGAGTGTTAAACGTTTAAGCTAAACAATTCCTGGTTACCCACACACAAGTGTACAGAGAAAAAACTAGCTTCTGACAACCTACAAAAAAGCTGAGAAACATATAATTATTAACGAAACATGTAGCATACCTCAAAAAACGATGAAGTGGAGCTGCAGAAGATGATGTAGCTTTTGCGGTAGGAATCGTGGTAGCAGCGAAACTCACACACGAACTAACTCACTCAAACTCTAAGAACACACTGAAGCTCCGACAGCTAATCCCGGAATTTTATAAGTAGTTCTGCTTTTCAACAACAGATGACACCACATATTGCTTGCAGGTGAATATTATTTATTTTTTTTTCATGCGGGATGCAGGATGCTCACTAACGATCGCAATAGAGGGATGGCTTCGCTAGACTCCAAGGAGAAGAAAGTTTGTTCTTCCAGTTAGTGTTTCTCATATTTCTCAGGGCATATTATTATTTGACTGAATAATGATATTTTTTTAATTCCAACTAATAAAAATAAAATAGAAGCACTCAGAGAAAACCATCAAGGAGAAGATGTCGTTTATATACATCATAAATTACCAATTTTTTAAAAAAAAGTCCAAATTTAATCCTGCTTAAGCAAAGAGTTCTGGCACAAGTCAGCTTGTGAACTCTTACCTTAAGCAACAAGAGAGTTCTGGCACAAGTCAGCTTGTGAATCTTGACTTGTGCCAGAACTCCCATGTTGCTTAAGCAAAGAGTTCACAAGCTGACTTGTGCCAGAACTCTTTGCTTAAGCGGGATTAAATTTTGTACGTTCCTGGACTCCATCAAAAACAAAATAATAAACCAACTTGTGGAGGAGATTGAAGAGAACGGACCTCTCAAATTCAATATCGTGCTCGAGTGCGACTACGAAAAACCAGTAGATTCCAGTGAAGACAAGAGGGCCTACAAAACCATGAATGCCCCCCTCTAAGCAGTTCATGAGGTGGAGGAGGTAGTTACCGAGTCCATCTCTAAGATCGGCAAGGAGGAGGAAGACTACTTGGGGAAGGGGTCCAGATGGACTTTGTCGGCCGTTAAGCGACTTCAACTCCGAATAAACAAGCTCGATCCACTCCGTGCCAGCTCCTACATCGAGCTACCAGCATGCATCGAAACAAAACATGCGGTGATAAATCCGCAAAATCTTGAAGACCACATGTGCTTTAAGTGGGCGATCCTGGTCAAGTATGTGGAAGGTGAGCATCCTGAACGTGTGAACCAGCGTTACCATGACTTGGAAGATAAATTCAACTTCAACAACATCGAGTTTCCTACTCCAATCCGGCAAATACCTCTGTTCGAAAAACAGAACCCTGGAGTCTCAATCAACATCTACAGTATCGATGAGAACCAGAGAATTGTACCTGCACGAGTCGCTCCTGAAGAAAAAGAACATCATTACGATCTTCTGCTCTTGGTTAATGACAATTCGTCCCATTTCACCAACATAAATAATTTTTCAGTATTGATTTGGTCCCAACTCACTACTCATCATGACGCTATCCGCATTTGTAAAAGATGCTTCAAGCATTATGATGATCGGGAAAGGGTTAGTGGGCTCACTGGTCTTCAGTGTTTGGTAAAACACAGTGAGATCTGCAAACAGCATGCTGCTGTTAGGATGGAGATGCCATCGCCCGATAAAAATGGCTTGCGTCCTGTTCTGAAGTTCAAAAAATTCCATCATGCTGATAAGATGCCCATTGTGGTATATTGTGACTTTGAAGCTATTCTGGAGAAAATCAATACGTGTCACCCGAATCCTGATGAGTCATGCACGCTGCAGTACCAAAAGCATAAAGCGTACAGCTACTGCATTATTGTAAAAGCAGATACCACAGTCATTCCAGAACACCTCACTTCTGCACTTCCTTCACAGCCTGAAGTATACAGGAGGTGTGATGCAGAAGATAAATTCATATCCCGCATTGTGGAAATTGGACATGACGTACAGAAAATATTTTCTACATCTGTTACTATGACTCCGCTCACACATGCACAAAACACTGCTTTTCTGCAAGCAAGGTGTTGTTGCTACTGTGGGGGAAAGTTTGGAGGGGCTGTAAAGAAAGTTCGTGACCACAATCACTTCACCGGCGAATTTACTGGGCCTGCATGTAATGACTGCAACCTTCTCAGGCGCAGACCAAAAAAGATGATTGTGTTCTTCCACAACCTAGCATACAATCAGAACTTCATTATCAGGAAGTTGGGGTACGACACTAAAGACATCTTCGTCATTCCTAATTCGGAAGAGAAGCTGATAACTTTTTCCAAGATGTTACATGATAAGGTCAGCATTCAGTTTGTCGATACGTTCCGTTTTATGAGACAGGGTCTCGCTTCGCTCGCCGAGTTCTTGCCTGCAGACAAGTTTATAAGTACTGCCGAGTTTTTCGCTCCTGATGAGTTGGAGTTGGTTACCCGCAAAGGAGTCTTCCCCTACGACTTCGTTGATTCTTTTGCTCGACTAGACGATACTAGTCTTCCATCAATCGATGAGTTCTTTAATATTCTGACTGATACTGGTATTTCCGAGGCGGATTACGCTCACGCACAAAATGTCTGGGACAAGTTTCGGTGTGCTACTTTGGGGGAGTACGCTGACTTGTACCTAAAGACGGATGTTCTGATTTTGGCGGACGTATTCGAGAATTTTCGCAGTCTTTGCTTGGAAACATAAAGTTTAGATCCGTCTCACTACATTTCTTGTCCTGGGTTCGCTTTCGACGCGATGCTTCGAACCACAGGTGTACAGCTAGAGCTACTCACAGATTACGACATGTATATGTTTGTGGAGGCTGGTATTCGCGGTGGTGTAGCACCAAGCATTAAACGTCATTGCGTAGCCAATAACGCCTACGTACCAGAAACAGATGATTCATCCAAGCCATCCACATTCCTGGAGTACATTGATGCAAACAACTTGTACGGGTGGGCGATGTCTCTGCCGCTCCCCATTCGTCATTTCCACTGGACAGACACATCAATTGATGTCATGTCTATTCCGGAAAATTCCTCCACAGGCTACATTATCGAGTGTGATGTGGAGTACCCTCGAACTCCACGAGAGTCACCAAGACCTGCCATTTCATCCTGTGAATCAGTGTCCACCCGGCTCAAAACTATCAAAGCTGATGACAACGCTGGAAAATAAAGAGCACAACATCATTCACTATAAAAACCTACAGCAGGCAGTATCGCATGGTCTAAAAATCATAAGAATCCATAAAGTTCTTCAGTTTCAGCAGTCGGCATGGTTGGAGCCCTATATTCGGTTGAACACCAACAAGCGCAAAGCAGCAGCCAACGAGTTCGAGAAGGAGTTCTTCAAGCTCGCTGTGAACTCGACATTTGGCAAACTAATGGAGAACAAGAGACGGAGGCTCAAAATGGAGTTGGCGTGCTTCGAGAAGCGTTTTAAGAAGTTGGTGTGTCGTCCGTCCTTCAAGGACCGCACAAAGTATGAACTAAACTTGTCCCTTGTCCACCTGAACCATGAGACCATCATTTTCGACAAGCCAATCTATGCCGGACACGCAGTACTTGATCTATCAAAAACACTCATGTACGACTTCCACTATAATACAATGAAACCAAAATATCAGGAAAATATTTATCTGGCATATATGGATACAGACAGCTTTGTGTATGAGATTTAAACACAGGACTTCTACCATGATCTAAGAGCCGACCCTAAGTTCATGTCTGAATTCGATACCAGCTGCTACCCTCCTGACCACCCATGCTTCTCCCCTATCAACAAGAAAGTTGTTGGCAAATTCAAAGATGAATGTGGGGGAGAAGTAATGAGCGAGTTTGTCAGTCTGCGGGCCAAACTCTATGCATACAGGTGCGGTGGTAAGGTTGAGAAGAAGGCTAAGGGCATCCAGCTTTGTGTGGTCAGAAACCACATCACATTCGGTGATTACCTGGATGCCCTGCAAGACCACCGCATAAGAAGGCCAGGTGTTAGAGCCATACGGTCGAGAAAGCATGTGCTGTACAGCGAATACAGCAATAAGCTAGCCATAACGTGGGAGGGTGACAAATGTTAATCTGTGAACATGGCATCCGCACGGTCCCCCACGGCTATATCGGAGGCGACGAATAATTTTTTTTTTCTGTAAATAGTTTTTGTTGTAAATAGTTTGGTAGTTTGGTTTCTGTTTCCATTCGTCGTATAGTTTCCATTTTTTGTGTAATGGTTTTTATTTTGTTGTATAGTTTCCATTTTTGGTTTATAGTTTCCATTTTTGGTGTATAGTTTCTGTTTTTTTGTTTAATAATTTCAATTTTTGTCGTGCAGTTTCATTTTTGTTGTATAGTTTGTGTTTTTGTTGTATAGTTTCTGTTTCAGTTTATGTTCTTAATTTAATAAATAAGGTTTTACCTACATATTACTTATTATTTTTTAAATGTTCTAACCTATATCCTCCAAGGTACTGATACTTATAAATGTCTTAGAGAATGGTAAAATGTAATTATACGCAGACAATCAGTCTGTTTGTAGAAATCATAGAGGTAGGATGTGTACGAGTATATTAATTAGGACTCGTCAGATGCCCGGGTGGCAGTGACAGCAACGGTGAACTTGGTGAATACCGGCTACCGACTTGTCTGGTCTTGTCCCCCGACTTGTCTCGACTGTCTAGACTTGTCTCGACTCGTTCCCGACTTGTCTCGACTGACTTCATAACACTTGGTGCCATCCAGCAGTAACTTTAAGAATTAAAGATGGCGTCGGTGGTGCTCTCCGGCGGTAATTTTAAGAATTAAAAATGGTGATGGTGGCACACTCTGGTAGCAACACTAGGAACTAAAGATGGCGACGGTGGCATCATCTGGTATCGATTATATGAACTAAAATTAGGCGCCGGTGGCGCTATCTACCAGCCAACTTGAGAACAAAGATAACGGCGCCTCTGACAACTAATTTTTGAATTTGGCACGCGATACTAGCGACATCTACCAGCCAACTTGAGAACCAAGATGGCGGCGCCTTTGGCAACTAATTTTTGAATTTGGCGCGCGATACTAGCGACATCTACCAGCCAACTTGACAACCAAGATGGCGGCACCTATGGCAACTAATTTTAGAATTTGGCACCATCTGGTAGTCTGTGCTGGAATTAAATATGGCGGCTGTATAATAATTTTAATTTCAAATGTGGCGCCTTAGGTATGCATTAAGGAAGGCAAAAACACCCTCTCCCCCATTTATCATAAACTTGCGGTCAGTACGTAGCATATATAGATTATTTATTCCACTCTATCCCAACTGGTTTCGTGGTCTGGTTGGTAAGGTGCCTGCTTTCTAACCTCGACATCCTGGACATTTTCACGTCCCATAGATCGAATCCCAGCCTCGGCACTGAAAATATTTTAGTTAAAGAAAAAAATAAAATAATCCCTGCTGCTACCTGGTGGTGACCAACAGAACTATATGACGTTACAAGATGGCTGCCTCCAGCAGACGAAAACAATATGGCGGCCACCAGCAGACGAAACAAGATGGCGGCCACATGCAGACGAAACAAGATGGCGGCTGATGATTACATCGAATTTCGAAAAGTTATGGTTCGAAAAAAAAAATTCGAATCCAAGATGGCGGCCGTGACGAAAAGTGCAACGGTGATGTCACGATTCGAAGTTGGTGGAAATTTCTAGAAATACAAAATGGAGGATGGATTATCATGGATAAACATATGGATTAGCATAGATTGGCATATGGATTAGCATAGATTGGTATACAGATTAGCATAGATTGGCATACAAATCAGCATAGATTGGCATACGGATTGGCATAGATTGGCATAGATTAGCACGGATTAGCATAGATTGGCATGGATTAGCATAGATTAGCATATGGATTAGCATATGGATTAGATGACGTCATCCAAGATGGCCGCCGGATCCTGAGCCTGTCCTTGAATCGGCCTTTTCCATCTACTAAATCCCCGAATCCCCTCCGTCCTCCGGTGTCCCAGAACGAACCAAATACATCTACTTTTCAGGTCTTTAGTAATGAGAAAAGGTAACAGTATCAATGGCTATTCTTCCAAATGGGACTCCAACACTGTACGACTACAGTTTTCCATGACTACAGTACTGTGGCCTTTTACCGGTTGAACTTGTAACACATTATTTACACTAATAGTACGAGATCCCACCTCGTGATTAATACGTTTATCTGATTTTTTAATAAAATACAAATTTTATATATAATTATTAATATAAAAATAGGTATCTAACCAGATTGCCTGTCAAATTATGGTCGCCAGTATTTTTTATTTATATTAGTTTTTTAAGTGAAAACTTCTATAGGTAGGTTTGGATGGGGAGTAAATTCATGTAAGTCGTCATCGACGTGGTCACGTGAATTGTTATTTTTTTTTATATTTCAAGGATGAAAATTAATTTATTCTATTTTTAAAGATACAACGTTTTAATTTTAATCTTTATTTTCCAAGAAACTGTAACGTTATCGTGTGGTACATATTGCAAGTATTGGATATTTTTTAGTTGGTAGTTAGGTTGAGGTTATGTTTTTTCTTTTGTTTATTTATTTGCGATGAAAATTTCTTCAATTGTCAGCTTATTGATTTATTAGAGATAATGTTGAATTTTTTGTAGATTTCTTCTAGTTTTAAAGTTATTATTGGAAGGGGCGAATCTTATGGGTTTGGCGTCACCGACATGCTAGTGATATAATACCAAAATCATTCTCTTGCGTACATTTGACGTAGAAATGATTTCAAATTACACATTTAAAAACAAAATTTTAAGTTTTCACTTCAGTCGACAGTCCCCATGACTAACTTTGAGTTTTTTTTAAGTATTCCGTTTATATATTATAAATATTTTATTATTAATTGCAAAGAGAAGTATATAAAGAAAAAAGAAGTTTGGGTTACTGCTTCTTACTTAGCCGCAACCTCTTGTCATCCAGTTTTAAACACGTATAATAACGTTGAATTTATACGTTTATAACGTACTTAAATGAATCGTATATAAAATAAAGCAATTTTTTTTGACGTGACAACGTCTAATAAATCGATAAACGCCGGCTGCACGCACAAAAAAGTGTCCCGTTACGCACATTGACCCGTTACGCTGTGTCCCGTTACGCTCATTGCACGCTTGCGCCGCATCTATCTCTCTTCCCCTCGATTGGAACAACCATCGATTTGACATTTTCGAGGCACATTAAACTTGAAACACTCCCATTCGTTTCCTACTTTTCCTATCATCATCCTATCCTTAACAGAATAACACAGATTGGAAGAAGTTAAATAGCAAACATGTATAAAAGTTATAGTTTTAATGATCTCTTCGTTAAAGTAATAAACATATTTGAATTAATGAGTGCAAATAAAAGTAAATTTATCAATTAAATTGTAGATTTCATTTCACTCCTTCTTTGTATCCATACAAAATAGTAATAATTCAATAAAAATTATTCAATTTTATTCATAAAAGTATGCAATCATTTCATCAATGTTTTGTTATGACATTGTCACGTTAAACTATCGTCCGTAAACCGACTTTACAGACAACCTATTTTTTTCTATATATGATGGTACACATTGGTCTATGTACTCTATGTAAAGGTTCCCACAAAGAGGGGTTGCTAATTGTTAAAGTTATATAAGTGCTAGAAAGAGTGGGCGCACCACACCATCCATCAGACAAGGTTGTAGTGTCTGCCATCTGTCCGTCGTTTCGAAACTAATAATGCACATGCGTTGATAGGTAGTGTGCTCAACTTAAGGCAGCAGCAGTAAAAATTACTTAAAAATACTAAACAAATATATTTTTTTTCTCTTGCATTTGATATAATATCAATATAATAAAAATATACTTTCAAGTCATTATGGCATGAACTTACATTAGTAATACCATAAAAAAACGAAGACAGTATAATATTTATTACAAAAGAAAATAAACAACACATTGAAAAAAGATTGTATTAATATTAATAACTATATTAAATTTTCGTGTCATTTAGTCTGATTCATCGGAGCTGTCATCCTCATAGCTACAAATATCATAATCTTGCACAATCTCAGACGAATTTTTAATTGAATCAAAAATCACATCTTTGACTTGCAGTTGTGTTGAGTCTCTAACGAACCATGTGGGTTTTAAAGAACTATGTAAAAACCAACCTTTATTTTAGCGCTAAACTTGACACAATCCACAAAACGTGACTGCTACTACTAAATTTCGAAAAAAATTGACTCATGTTTGACGATAAACTGATCGAAACCTGGTCGGTACCAGCCTTATAAAGTGGCCAGCCCTTGATGATAAGTAGGAATCCATGCTCTTTATTCCAGCATAAGGAAAACATGTCTTGTAATTCCTGGAATTTTAAGTCCGTTTTTACATGGTCGTTTTAAGTGTGACATTAAGTTCGTCCATACGAAACAACATTGTGTATGTATGCATTCTGATGCAGCAAATGTTTAGGAATTCTTCTGTACGTCTGACACAGATAAACACAGTCTACTACTTCTGCGCGTCTTCTCATGGAAAAGTATTCTTCAATCAGGTGCTGTCGCACTAGATGTGTGGGATTTGCCATAGGCATGTCATTTCAAATTTAATACACCATGATCACCACTCGGTTTTTATGAAAGTTAAGTTATTTGGAAAAAAGAGATATTTTTATCCAATAAACAAATTTTTGATTCAATTTGGCTATCAAAGTTGTTATTTTAGTAATCATAAACATTATGCTTAGCCAATTAATTGGGAGTCATAGTTAAGAGCTGACTTTCAGAACAAAATGTAAATGTTCTTTTATTTTTTTTACTTTTCTTGAGTTTTACTAAACTGAGGCAACAGTTTGTAAGAGTTTTGTTTTTTTATATATGTAATATATGTAACTAGATAATCCGTGCGAATATTTCGCTCAGTATCGTGATTAAACACAATTTCGTAATATAATAAGAAATATAACGAACAGCTGTCATGTTAGTTAAACAGATTGTTAATAGATGGCACCTCCTACATGTTGGTTGAATATATTTTGATCAGGAATGCCATAACGGATGACATTCCTAATAAAAATATGCTTTTTATAAAACGTTTTTTAATACTTTTTTTAACGAAAATGTATGTTTAAACCATTTGTCTATTTTTCGTCAATAATGGGAAACATAAACTTTAAAATGATGTTTGAATCATTAATTTCGATGAAGAATTAAGGGCGATATGGCGTTGCCACAAAACAAAACTTTGAGTACTAATATATATTGTGTTTGTAAGTTATGTTTGTGATACAAAATATTAACAGTAATTTCAAAAGTATTTACTTATAATAAAACTCTGACGTGCCAGAAGTTTTGGTTAAGTGGTTTTTTGTGGAATTTTTTTGGTTAACTTGAAGGATCCTCTAAGATTAATTTATCATAAGTTCTGTTTATTATGACGGAAGTGCAATTAACAAAAGAAATATTTAAACGCTGATGTTTCAAGTGGATATCCGATTCCATATATGCCTATCGAAAAATCGATGCATCCATTAAAGGACCTCTTCGTAGATTACTTTAAATCTAAAATGTAAGAGAAGCGGTCTATTTTTCGTCATTAGCCGGCACGATAAGCTTTAAAATGAGGGGTGAATAATTGATTTCCATTCCCTTTCCCTCTCAGAACGCTCAGAATGTTTAAACTTTTGTTACGATTAAATGTAAAATAAATTGCTTTTTTCGGAAGGCTTGTTTAAATATGTGCAATCCTCGCTCCTTAAGATTTATTTTTAATGGTCATATTGATTCGCTTGTAATCTGCTAGAGTAAATACACTTGTGTCACTCATCCGCTCTGCAGCCACCATAGCGTCTGCCATTTTGTCCATCTTCACTTCACCATATTTTAAACCCATATATCATAACCAAAAATAAACAATAAAATAATAAATAACCTTAAAAATAACAAATATATTTTACTACTAAAATAGGTAACAAATTAAATTTTAATATTTTTCATCTATTAAAAAATATAAAATATTTTTATTATTACAAATATATTTAAAAGTTAAAAAAAATAATACCTAAATTTATTTTTAAAAAAATTAAAAAACAGAAAAGTAGTCGACATTTCGAGCCTCAGCGAGAGAAATCATAGAGTTTTCGTTTAAAACGTCACAAAAACAGCTTGCGTATTCACACATTCTCAATATCTTTGGAAAGTTGGTCCTCGGAGCCGGGGAGATCACGCGTCACGCTCACTTCTCGAGGGTCGCGGGTTCGATTCCAGCAGCTTGGAATGACTAGAACATATTTACGGGCGCAGGGCTGTCACAAGTCGTTTGGAGCCCTTTATATTCTTGAAAGTCCCGTTAGTTAAGCCTTTGGCACAGCCACGAGATTTTAATTTCAAACCGACAAAATATATTAAAATACATCAAATGTGAAATTCTGACATCTAGTCAATTAAATATTAATCTGTTTTGTTATCTACTATCAGCATCATAAATTTTACAGCCAGTATAATTATTACTTCTTTTAAGGGCATAGAATATCTTTTAATTTTTAAGTACGGTAAGTTTTGCTTACCTTTTGTATGATGTTATGTCTTCAGGGGGCCCATCTACCTTAAGCTTATTTACGTGTTCGAAGCGCAGTAACACGGGTGTGCTTAGGGTGAGAAAAGCATGTTCGTTCAACATTCCAATCACCTCTACGTGCAAGGCAGTGAGCTTGTACAGCGGAGATAGCAAGCGCATATTGTTCGATGACTCCAACCAACTATATTTTCCAGAAATAAGTCCCTCTAAGCTGTTTTTCGTAAGCTAGCAGCCAGCTTGTCGCTCAATCGCCGAAGAAACTAATGAGATTTCCCCTTCAACGATTTCCTGCTGACTCGGATTTCCAGCTATTTCTAATTTACAGGCACTTAGAGAATAGAAGAGTATGTACGTCCCTCCCCTAGTCCTTCAACCTCCTTGGAAATTCTCGGCACTAAACCCTCCCCTTCCCTACACAAAGAACAAGTAAATCCCATCACCTCACCCCTTACCGAATCCTCTTGTTCGAGCCAGCGTCCTGAATAATTCGTATTGTGAACTGCGAGCACCGAGCAAGTTATTAAGAGCAGAGCTATTATTTTCTGCCTTGAGAACAGAAAAATACCAAAGAGGCTCAGAGAAGATTTTTGAACAGAAAATTAATGAAATCCTCGGAGTTTGTTTTCAGGGAAGCAACATTAAAACAGTAAAATTCTATTTTAAAAACTATAAAAAAGCTTTGATTGCTGTATGAACTAAAAAGTAAAAAAAAAATATCTATACATTTAAGAATTTTGTTCAAAACTGACATAATTAACTATAACTATGTATAATCATTTTTTAATTAGCTAAAAAAAGAACTAAGTAACAAAAACCATTAATTTTAATGGGAAAAAAAGCGTTGGGTGCTTTCTTCTATCATTTTCATAATGACCCTGTCCTAACAAATAGACATTAAGGGGTAGAAAATTTTAGACAACTGATATCAAGCAACCCATGTTATTTTTACATAAAAATTAATTGTTTAGTTTATTACTTCATTCTTATTTTTAACATATTAAAAATTTTGTTTATACAGAGGTGTAGTTTTTTCTGCTGTTGCTGAACAAAATACTTAAAAATAGAGATTTTGGTTTTCAATTTTATTTTATACAAAAAGCTCGTTTATTTATAACTTTTAATATAATAGTAGTATGTTTTGGTTCCTCCGGGCACAGGCTTCAGGCTGTGGTGCCTGTGGTGCCAACCGCCACATTGGATTGTGACATCATGGCGGCCATCTTGGATGACCGTATTAATTACCATACTATCGTTGCATCTGCCAACTTGGCCGCCATCTCAAAAACAGTATTTAAGAACCTAGAAATAAGGAAAATTTTCCAAATATCCTAAAAAGTTCACTTATGTATGAATTAATATATTATACCGAATGCACTTCTAACTATTTATTGCAAAAATCGGTATGATAATGTTAAAAATATGTATCTATATTAATATTATAATGCTGAAGAGTTTGTTTGTTCGTTTGTTTGTTTGTTTGTTTGTTTGAACGCGCTAATCTCAGGAACCACTGGTCAGATTTGAAAAATTCTTTCAGTGTTGGATAGTACATTTATCGAGGAAGGCTATAGGCTATATTATATTATCAATTAATTAGGGATCATTACTAAAAGTACAATTTAGAATCAAATGCGTTGGAGGGGGTTAGATACAACATACAGTACACGTACGAACTGTGAGTTGACAATGCCGCAGGCGCTAGAAGTTTATTTCCTATTGCCTATTAACAATGTTGCCACGCACTAGATACCTTATCATTCTTAATTTTCCCATACAAGTAAAAAACACGCGTGTGATATTAACAACGAAGCAATCAGTACCCTCATAAGAGTTCAATTAGTATTTAAATACCTTTTATCACTTTAAATCGCAAACCTAAACTATTTTTTTCCTCTCTCTGTGTTTAATTTGTTTTTATTGCCCTTTTTTCAAGTATATATATTTTACAGACTTGAAACTTCACAGTAATGTTCCTTATGTTACGCAGGATGACATTTTCCGAAAATTAGATCCCATGGGTGGTTAAAACCAGGCAACAGTGGGTACTTTGTCTGCATGAGAACAGGATTTTGCATTGTTCATGCCTTCTGCGTCTCTATGGCAACGGGCATCGCGTGGCAGTGGAGTACCCACAAGGAGGGGCATGTATAATGAGCGGCGCAAGAGTGATCTGCCCGTAGACTGCCGTAGCGAAGTACGGGTACATCAGTTGTACGATGCGTTCACGAGTCGGGAAACAATCGGTGCTATTAATTTTCTCTCCGGTACATTATACAGCATTGTAATAAATTTTCACTGAATTGTTTTTATTTACCATACTGTAAATGGGATATGTGGGTCAATTTTTTTCCATTAGTATAGCCGTGCGAAACCAGGAAGGCAGCTAGTTTAATTATATATCGCCTCTATTAAACCTTTTACTTTAGAATAGTCAGGATCAAGAAATAAAATAAAAAAATTTCACAAACAAATTATATTACGTAAATTCTAAAATTACAAATAAGCAAATTAGTAAAGTATTTAGCTTTTCTAGATGTATTCTGTCTTTCTGCAGTGCAAATCAAGTCCTTTATATTTCTCAATGTGACTTTTCAGAGCAAATTCTTATGAGAGTTAGTCAACACATTTTTCACACAGAGAAGAATTTACGATTGCGTTACAAGGGCAGTGATATATTTCATAATGCCTTGCAATACTTATGTGTGCAAATGTTTTGCCGCAGAAGATACTTTTTGGTTCTTGTAAATGAGAGACCACTGTTTTGCAAAACCACATGTGTTTATTCAAGTATCCATAGTTTATAAATTGCTACAGCACTGATACTTAAAACGTTCAAAGCTCTAATTAGAATCGAGTGTTACATAATCGCGAATTATTAAGCTATTGATGTTGTCACAGTAAGAACAGTTGGGTGATGGAACTCTGTTAGTTTCTGCATCCTTTATTGTTATCACTAGCAGTGTTCACAACCATTGTCCTTTTGCTGAAGGCACTGCACGCGTTGAAATCTTCAAAGTCTCTGGCAACACTGGAGAAACTTCAACCATGTAAATCTCCATGGTCTGTTCTAGTGGAACAATATGTGCAACTTTGGATACCGTTGATAACAGCACCTGCGTCGTAGATCGCGTCGTAGCCATCGGATTCTGCGATGTCATAATTTAACTTTCCACCATGTTCTCTGTCGTCGTCAGTTTTGTCGCCATGTAGATCTCCGCTGGGGATGGCAAATTGTCCATAACGGCCAGGGTCGATGATGGTAAAGATGCCTTATAATTTTCAATGATAGCCAGACACCGGACTGTGACGTCAGACATGGTTTTCTCGGGGTATCTCCTATTTGCTCTACAAGCGCTACGGAGATACCTGATTAAATCCACACGCGACAGCTTTGTCTATCCTAGAACTTCGTGTTTGACGGATTGGGCAAAGTGCTTTCGGAAGTTGTTGCAAGCGCACACAGATCGTGCACCACCTCCTCGTGGTATAGGGTGGTAACGAAGGCGGGTTATCAGTCAGTGCCTATCACTGCCATAATTCCGAAAGGATTCCCCGTCACGGCTAAGCGTGCAGCTGAGGCGATCTGTGAGGCCGCGTGGATGAGCGCCACGCGGTCTAAGGTCAACCTGGAGCAGTTGGCCCAGGAAATGGGATTGGCCACTGGTGAGGGAAGGGAGCCCAGAGCCATGCCATCCCAAAATCCTGTCCGAGAAACTGGAACTGTGGAGGCTCCAGCCCATACGGGGCACTGGATGGTGAAGAGGGGCCGGGCTTACCGTCGTAATTCCCAGGATCCCAAATCGCCTGAAGGTGGCACTCAGCGGGAGGGCCCCACAGAAAGCTCAGAATCTGATCACGAAGTGGGAACAAGGAGCAGGACGGCCTCCAAGAAGGTTTGTATTGGAAAGACCGGTAAGGGGAAGTCTCATCCTAGGGACAAGCCTCTAAAGGGCAAGTCCGATGATGGAGGACTATCTTCCAGTGATCCGAAGTGTCCGCCCGCCGTGGCGAACACTGAAAAGCCATGTGATCAACCTCAGGAGGGTGAGACCATAGTGGAAGGTCCTTTCAGTTTGAGTCAGCTGGGTCTGACCACAAACACGATAGTTGGGGAGCTATCGAAGATCCTGAATAATAAAGAACTTATTCAACCTGAGGTTGCTCTGGAGATAAATAGCAGGGTAGAAGTACTCCAGATGATCATACATCGCATGGTCCATACAAATATTTTCCTGGCAGGCCGTCTTGAAGGTAGGAGTGAGGCATGTGTTGAGGCTCCAGTTGTGCAGCAGCACTCATATGCAGCTGCAGCCCGGGGGATGGATGTATCACAACCAGGATCGTCCCGAGTTGTTAAGACCTCTGCTGGACCTGTTCCCATCCAACCTGTCAAGAAAGTGTTGGTAGTCTATCCGGTGGACACACTTGCACCAAGTAAAACAACCAAAGCAGCCTTGGTTGGTGGTTTGGATAAAACCAAAAAAGATGTTAAGATAAAGGCGATTAGGCCGGTCGCCAAAGGTGGAGTGCTGGTAGAAGCCGGAGATGATGCCACACTGAAGCACATAAGAACTGTGCTCAAGGATTCCTCTGAAGTGCGAGTGCATGAACCAAGGAAGCATCTTCCTTCGGTCATAATTTATGATGTGCCAAGAAACCTGGCTAATGAAGCTGTGGCTGAAACAATCTATAGTAAGAATTGTAGCGCAGCTGATGGCACTTGTGAGGAATTTAAGCGGGACTTCAAAATCAGGAGGATGATTGGAGACAGGAAAAAAGAGGAGGTCCATCTGGTTGTACAATGCAATCCAGGAACTAGATGTACTATGATCTCTATGGGAAGGATCTATCTGGGTTATACCTCTTGTAGGGTTGCAGATTTTCTGAGCCCACTGAGGTGTTATAAATGTCAGAGATATGGACATCTTTCCGGTAGTTGCAAGCAGGCGCAAACATGTGGTCGATGTGGAAAGGAAGGGCACTCTAATAAGCAGTGCGAGGCCACGAGGGTTTGCTGTGCCAACTGTAAGCGAGAGAACCTCACTGATCTTGATCATGAGGTTACTGCCCGCACATGCCCAACTCTGGTCAAGATGACCGCCTTAGAGGCTTCTCACATAGATTATGGTTAGGTGTGCACAACTTAATATGCGGGGTTCTTCGGTTGTCTCGGCTGAGCTTGAAGCTGTATGCCGTGAAAATAAGATTGACATTGCGTTGGTGCAGGAGCCGTACTCTGTAGGCGGAAATCTGCCAGGCCTGACAGGAAGAAAGGTCATTATGGGAGAACACCCCCAGGCAGCGATTATAGTCTGGAATGAATCCTTAGACATGCTGGTATGTGGCCACCTCTCGGGGAAATATCATATTGTGGTGCAGTTGACTGGGGCTGCACGAGAAGAGATATACCTGGTCTCCTCCTACTTTAAGTTCTCAGACGATGTCCAAGTTCACCTGGACCACTGGGATAGGATACTTAGAAGTATCGGAAATAAGCGAGTAATACTATGTGCAGATGCCAATGCTAAATCAGAGTTGTGGCACTCACCTGTAGTAGATCGGAACGGAGAGGAGGTAGACAGGTTTCTCTTGGTACATGGTTTGCATATCGTAAACCAGCCGGGTAGGATGGCCACATATGTCTCGGCCCAAGGAAGCGAGACATTTATTGATATTACTGCATGCACGGAACGTGCCTGGGGAGTGATTACAAATTGGGAGGTAACAGATCATACCTCAAGTGATCATAGAATGATTCAATTCTATGTAGACCTTTTTCCTACTAATATTGCTACTGTTACTGTCCCTAGGACCTGTTACATTCATAAGGACACAAATTGGAAACAATTTGATGAAGTACTCCTGCAGAAGGTGCAGGAATATCAGGAAAGGCTTGAATCTGACTCAGTCGATGTGAGAGCACAAGCAATTACAAAGATAATACAGGAGACTTGTGAAGCTGTGCTGAGGAAACGCAAAAATAACCGCGTTGGGAATCCCTGGTGGACAAGCGAACTCGAAGGTGCACGTAAACGTTTGAGGGCAGCTAGGTGTCGGCTGTCCTCTCTGCAAGGAGCAGATCGTGAGGAGGGTTCGCGGCGGTATCGTCAGCTCCGCCATGAATATAACCACCGAGTAAGGGAAGTTAGACTGGAGTCATGGAGAAGTTTTGTGGAAACTGAAGGTAACAGGGACCCCTGGGGAATAGTGTACAGAATAGCTGCTCAGAGGCGGCGAGTGGCCAGTGCAATGCATGGATTGAACATAGGCAACCAGTTCAGCACGGATATAGTGGAGAGTTCTGTCGAGATGATGGGAATGCTTCTCCCTGACGACTCCCTTGTCGGAGAGAGCAACTCGCATGCGCACACCAGAATGAACATCTTAGAACCATACCATGCGGAGGACACTCCTCCCTTTAACAGGGAAGAGCTTACGGATGCAGTCAATAGTATGAAAAACAAAAAAAGCCCCTGGTCACGATAAAATAACGGCAGAAATACTTAAGAGAGTCTACCCCAGGATTTCAGAACAACTATTGCAGTTATACAATAAATCCCTCGCTGAGGGAAAATTTCCGAAGACCTGGAAAAAGGGCATCCTTAGAGCCCTATATAAAGGTGATGGGAAGGACCCGGCTAATGCGAAATCATACCAGCCTCTCACACTACTGCCAGTCCTGGGGAAAGTTCTCGAAAAGTTAGTTAACAGGAGGCTTACCCACCACCTTGAGCAAGTGGGGGGATTGCACATCCGTCAGTACGGCTTTCGATCGGGTGTTGGAACGGAAACCGCTCTGCACGACCTCCTCAGCAGTGTGGGGCGATGTACGGAAAAATACCTGATGGGGATATTCCTGGACATCGCCAGTGCCTTTGACACTGCGTGGTGGCCGGGGGTCCTCAGCCGGCTGAGAGAGCTGGAGTGTCCTAAGAACCTCTACTCCTTGTTGTGTGACTACTTTCGCAACCGCATAGCTGTGGTGGAATTGCGGAATGCGGAAGTAGAAAAGACCTTGTCAAAGGGCTGCCCCCAGGGCTCCGTGCTTGGACCCTTGTTGTGGAACATACTGTTCGATGGATTCCTCCGGACCCAGCTGCCTGAGGGTTGCGAGATATTTGGGTATGCTGATGATGGACTTATTCTCGTCTCAGGTTGTTCCAGGGCTGCTCTAGAGTGGCGGTGTAATGAGATCTTGGTGCAGATTTCATCCTGGGCTGACTCGGTGAAACTTCGGTTCTCGTCGGGAAAGTCCAGATGTATGATGCTAAAGGGCAAGTTTAGCGGAGCTTGGGCTCACTACCCACAAGTGAGCCTGGGGGGTGAGCGCCTAAAATTTACCACCACTCATAAGTATCTGGGAGTCTTACTGGATGATCGGCTCTTATTTGCTAAGCATTTAGAGTACGTTTCCCAAAAGGCTGTGGTGATGTTTCATCGCCTCCGAGGATTGTCCCCGACCAACCGGGGCCTGTCGTCGCCTACGCTGGCATGTCTGTATAGGGGGGTGTTTATCCCAATCATGACTTACGGTGCAGTTGCATGGTGGCATCGTTCAGGACTGGTACACATGAGGAGGAAACTGCAGTCGGCGCAGCGTGCTGCCCTTCTTGCGGTTACCGGGGCCTACCGTACCGTATCCAATGACGCTCTGCAGGTTCTCGCTGGGGTGATCCCATTGGATCTGCTTGTGGCTGAAAAAGGGCAGCTTGCTGCCCTGAAAGCTGCGGGCACCCTCAGGCCGGAGGACCACATAAGGCTCAGAGAAGGAACCATGGGGCAGTGGCAGCGCAAGTGGGAAGCAAGTGAAAAAGGTAGGCATACCTATGAGATCTTCCCGAATGTACAAGATCGAATTCAGTGCAAACATATAGAACTGACGCGGGCCACGGTTCAACTTCTAACTGGGCATGGTAACTTCAAGGCCAAATTACACCAATTTGGTCTAGCAGAGAATCCGCTGTGTGGGCACTGCCACACAGTGTATGATGTCAGGCATGTGCTGCATGATTGTGAAAAAGTTGAGGATCTTCGTGAACAGCTGAAGTTCCACCTGGGTCTGATTGGGTGTGACTACGACCTTGCAAATGTGGTGGCACGGAAAGAGAGTTGGGTTCTCTTCCGTGAATTTGCTCGGAGAGTCATAGTGAGACTTCAAGTGGCAGACGAAATTGAACCACTGGCTCCGTGAGCATTCACCCTTGCAACTGTCAGCGGAGTAGTATTCAACTACTACTGAGATACTTGGACTATGTACTCCTGGATAAAGCACGCACAGGATTATTGACTACCTACTGGTTAGTCAGGGCCCTAATGGGGGACCTGGCCCCAGTGGATGGTCCTCAATTTTGGCAAAACCTGGATGGCTGATGGGTAGCAGGCGCTGAAGCATGTCTGGTAATTTGTATATGGGTGTATAATAGATATATAATCTATATAAGGAATATAATCAATATATATAACATGTAATGGATATATAATCAATATAATGGCATATAAAGGACATGTAATGGACTTATATATATATACTATGGTGTTGGTTTTGCTGGACTGTGAATGCGCCTGACTTGAACCCTTACCTGCATATTGCCCCATGTGGGGATTTCAGTCTACAGGTTCCTAAGAAGCCACTATGGGTTCCATAGTGGTGGAGGGGACATGTTTTCTGGATCTGATAGTTCAGTAGGAAGGGGCCCTGGACTATACAGATATGGAAGCAGACTCCCAATCTACCCTTAAAGGGCGCACATTTGGGAGGGGCGGAAGGCGGGTGCGTTGGCCTTCGGGCCTCCGAAAACATGTGACGTCAGACAAGTCAAACTAGACGATCTGCACTACAACACAGCTAGCGGAGGACTAAGGCGTCCCGTCGCCTGGCCTCACTTATATACTCATGTTCGCTGGTATAGTACATGAATTAAAACAACTGTTTTCACAAGCAAATTATTAATGTATTTAGGGTGTCTGGATCATTTCAATCTTCCTAAAGTTCAAAACGTGCCCTTTACCTTTATTCAGGTATGTTTTCATATTATCTTTTCTAGAAACCTACTTGTACCATTACTAACACATATAATTTCCGCGAGATGGATTCTCCGGACATTCTCTCTTCTCTTGTTGGCGGGCATTACTATTGTTTGAGAAAATTTTTCCGCAGTGACGACAAAGGTGCTGGGAAGACGTTAAGTGGACATCATCGCTGCCAGTAATACTTAATACAGTCATTGAAGTTTCGTTCGCTGAAGAAAAGGCATTATCGAAGTTTCCTTTGCAATCGGCACTGTACCCATTGAAGTCTCGTCTAGTGTTTGTCGGAGACGATGGTTCACCTTCTATTGGGATCCTCAGCGTCCTCTTCGTCGATGGCACATATTCCATCAGGTTATCCTCACTCTATGTTTGCATCACTGATATCAGGATCTGCGACGTCGTTGGTACAGCTTCCATCATACTTACTCGTCAGTAATTATGGTAAAGACTTCATCGTGATTACTAGGCTTGTATGTCAGACGATACAACTTAGACGATGATTCCATCGTCATAGCCAGTAGCAAACTAGGGACCACCACTGTCTGGACCACACTTATATACTCGCAGCATTTTGTTTAATATATTAATCAAAACAGCTACAGTTTTTATTAATACATCAGTCAAAACTAGGACCATCTTCATTAGTTTTAATATTTATTATGTTTACTACTAAAGGTCATATTGTAATTTTTTAAAATAAATTATATTCAACTAGATAAACTACCTGGCTTTTCCCGTACTATACACATCATAATATTAGGAACACCAATACCAAGTTTCAAGTTTGTAGGATGGACAATTGAAAAAATTGACATTTGGATTTTAAACTTCGTTGATTGCACTATCTTGGTGCAGAAATGCTACGCATCAGCAAAACCGGTACGCCAATATTCAGCAAGACGCTACGAATGCACCAAACGATAGCGTGTTACAAATTCAAGGCAATGCCATACATTGACGAAGATCTAAGCTAAATTGTCATTAGCGCCTTTAGTTTGCTAGCAGCAACGAGCTTCACTAAGTAGATGGGTTTCACTAAGGAGAAGGGTAGGAACCTGCTAGACCTTACTGTATGACTATGATGCAGACATATAGAAATGACACAAACTCACTGCTTGTGCGTCTATCGCCTATGATTTTCTATAATGAAACTGAATTTACGCCTTTTTCAATCTCTTAGGGATGCAATTTCATAATTATATGTTGTACATATCGCTCTCCGGCACAAAATTGAACTATATTCAAAAAATCATGTTTAACCTTTGTTCTGTTGCTCTGTGAAACAAGGACAAACAAATATACTTTCGCATAAATAATATTATACAACTTTTAACATGAAAGTTAGTACCCAACCTAAGTGAGTTTTCAAGTAAATTCAACGTCTATGCCATATATGTACTCACCCAAGCACTCCATAGGTACTGATTAAACTATCCATAGGAATATTTGAAAACCTCATCTTATAAAATTTATTTACCTTTAAATATATAAAAACTGTCACTGTGGCTGGAATATTAAACTTAGATATATGGAATCACGAACTGTTTTGTAAAGATATTAAAGTTATAATATGTTTGCTATACATTTTATTTCTTTATGCAGTGCACGCCGATAAATTAAATACACGACAATTTTTTTAGCATCAGTAACTATTTTTGTTTTTTCTTACTGAAAACACATCTTTATCAGAAATAAATCTTATAGCACTCAGAGATAATGTAGTTTCATATTGGTGAAAGAATTGTCAGAATTGTATCAGTCGTTTTAGAGATCTCACTCTACATCCAAACTTAAAAATATACAAAAAAAATTTACCTATTTATAAAATTAGTAAAGATCAATTACAAGAACATTGTTACAATTGCTTCAACAGCATTTGACAATAACAGCTCCAATTGCTACAATTGCTACAATTGCACCAACTGCTATAACTGCTCCAAATTCTCCATCTGATCGAATTGCTCCAAGTTTCCAACTGCTCCAATTGCTCCGACTGCACTCAGCTCCCGCTATCTACATTTGGCACCAACTGCACTTGGCTCCAACTGGCTACATTTGGCTACTACTGCTACAATTGCTCCACCTGCACCTGGCTCCAATTGGTTTTATTTGGCTCCAACTGGATTTGGCTCCAATTTCTCCAGTAACTCCAACTGCAACGGTTAAAATTGGTTAAATTATGCACCAACTGATTTTGGATCCAACTGCTCCAATTGCTCCAACTACACTTGATTCCACCTGCACTTGGCTCACACTGGCTTCATTTAGATCGAACTGGCTACATTAAACTCCAACTGCACCTGGCTTCAAATAGCTGCATTTGGCTTCAACTGAATTTGGCTCTAATTACTCTAATTAATCCAAATTGGCTCCAATTGGTTAAATTTATCTGTAACTGGCTACGTTTTACTCCAACTTGCTACGCTTGGCATCAACTGGCTACGTTTGGCACTGACTGGCTACGTTTGGCTCCAATTGCAATTGGCTCCAACTGGAGTCAGTTGCAGTTGGAGCCATGTTTCTTCCTGCATTTTCTTTAGTGATTTTATTGTTCATTTTATGCATTATGGGGGAACAATACAAAGATTAAAAATAGCAAAAAAACATACATTTATTGAAAAGTAAACACTATCGCAACTAATTGTTTTATGTTAGTACGAATTGTATGAAAAATGTTTAGAGAGGCAAGGTTTGTGCAATTTGTAATTTAACAAGGTAGACTTCAAAACACTCTAGTGTTTGTAATATAAACATAAGCCGTTTATAAACTTAACAAGAAAAAGAAAAATTAGTGTTGATCCATTCTTTTGCGACCGTGTGAAATGACACTAAAGAATGGTTGATTATTTTTTTGAAGCAATTACAATCTGTTAAATAATTGTAGCATTAATTATTTTAACATGATATATTATCGTTCTTGAATCAATCAAATATTTTAAAAACAATTTTAAAAATCACACATTAAAAAGTCTTATGTTCATTATAAATCTTGCCGTACTGGTAGTTGCATCATTTTATAAACACTTAAAAAAAACGAATCGATAATTCAGATGAACTTCTTAGTTTTGGATGCCGATATTTTTTGAAAAATTCCATCGCCCAGCGAGGAATATTGGTATCGGCAAGCCACGTGGAAGTGACGCAAATTGAAGAAGGCGCCAGACATTGGCGGAGGGGGTTTTTCTCCGTCGCCGGGAAAAATGACTCGCGACTTCCTTCAGGCTGAAGGGAATGTTATGAATGGGGACCCGGAGGCGATGAGGTCGAACACTTGCCCCTTGGCCCACGGGCTTGTGACGCGGGGACGAGGTGTCGGCGGGAGATTGATGCTTCGCCGCACCTCCTTGCCCGAGTGGCTTGCCCCGTTTGACGGCCTCTGAGAGTGACCTTGTTCACCGGGACCGGGCTCTGTGGACTCATAAGTAGAGACCTGCAAAATTCGCGGATTCATTAGGTGATGGGCTAGAATTCGAACACATATACCTCTTAGATAATTTTGCTATTGCCTCACTGTTCATCTGGACGAATCTCAACCAGTTATAAACCCTCAACCAAAGAATGATCGATTCACAGACAACCCAGCTGAGACGACTTACAAGTTGGCAGCCAATGAACTTGCGTTATTTGCCCGAGTGTACAGGGGAATGTGCAGTCTATCCTGAAGGCCATCGAAACCGCGAATTTTGCAGGTCTCTACTCATAAGTAGTGTCATGAAGATTTCGCGATGATTCCGAGACTAGCTAATAGTCAAAACACTTAAGCAGCATCTGTGTTTCGTGATTGGGTGAGTTTTTTTTTTTTCACATTCATGTCGATTGTGGCAACACCAATCACAGAGATTTAGTGCGGAAGCAAACGCGTCCTGAGTGGCTCGGTCAGAAAAGGCAACGACTTCTCTCGCAGACGCCCGCCAATCACAAGGAATAAAACGTTGGTGTGGGTACACCATGTTGCAGACTAATAGGTATTCAGATTTATTCGCGAAAAATACCTGCCCCTACTCATAAGTAGAGACCTGAAAAATTCGCGGATTCATTTCGTGATAGTCCAGAATCCAAAAAGTTTACCTTTTTACTACATCAGTGATTGGGCCACAGTTTATCTGAATGATACTCGGCCAATGAAAAACCTTAAACAAAAGAATTATCGAATCACTAGCGTCCCAGTTAACAGGTGTCACGAGTCAGTAGCCAATGAGCATACGTAATTTTCCCGAGTGAATAGAGGGTCATGGAGTATATCCTACAGGTCATTGAAATCGCGAATTGTTCCGGTCTCTACTCATAATTTACTGTTCTATAGCATCTTATCTTAATATTAAGTACAGATTTACATGTTAAATATCACTTTTAGTGTAAGGAAGCAGTTATGATTCCAAACTTTTGTAAATTAGTGTACCAAATACATATGTATATCACTTACTAGCTTGAAACCCGCAGCTTCGCTTACGCAATTTCAGAGTATTGCTAAAATCTTACAGTTTAAAGAGGAGTATGTGATTAATTCCAAACATTTTTACCAAATAAATGGACACAGTATATTGGTCAGGTGCATAAAATATTTATTTCTTAACTAAACCGTTTGAGGATAATATTTTTGTAAGTGACAATGTACATACCTTTTTTAATTTATGTTATAGATCAAGAATATAATTTTAAAACTTTGATTTAAGGGTGTTAGAGTATATAAAACCACACTTACTTCTTTTTACATTTCATGAGGTAGACAATTTAAAAAATATATTAATTACGCACATATTTCCTTTAAAAAAAGTTTGTGCCGGCGTTTACACTAACACTTTCATTAAATAATGTAATTAAAAATATGCTAAGAATAATAAAATAATTTCTGCTTATTACAAATACCTCACATTATTGAAGGATATTTGATACACCGCATCTTTGTTTGATATAAAGAGTACGGATATAAAATTTACTTTCGAACGTATCAGTTCATTGTTAGTTTTCTTAGAATAACTGAAATAAAATCCCCAAATTTTTTACCCTACTCCTATTTTTCCACAGGAATGCCAAAGATAAAATTCAGTACTAAGTAAATATGGCAACATCCGTTAACCAAACAAAAAACAAACTCACCCCCAATTTTTTTCCCGCAAACGCTAATCCTACGATAATTATAATACACTTATATTTATATTACTTTTAAATTTTTCTTTTCGAACCTAATTTAATTGATTTCCTAACCTTTTTTTTTTTTTTTTTTAATAATATTTACCACTGTTTAAACTTTAGGATTGATTTTTCGGAGAAAGTTGAATAAGAGAATGTAGCTGAAAGAATGTTTATATATCATATCCAATAATCTAAATTAAGTTTGATTGAATGAGAATATATTAATTTTCAGGGTTACAACTATATTTAAAATATTTCTCCTTTTAAAAAGTAGAACTTCAGAAAATTGTAAAAACGAGTTTGTAGAATTCACATGTTTATAAATCATATAACACAACTTACTTACACCCTGCTTCATTAGCTTCAAAGATACGACTTAGAAAATAAAATATGGCCGCTTTTCACCCTTTTTGCGATCGAATATGGAAAAATGGTAAATGTTAAAAAAATGATATTAAATCATATATGTATATATTTCTTCCTCGGTTTTTTTACCTTCATATTAGTTTGCTTGGATGTATGATATATAACAAGAAAAATTAACTTTTCCCACGTTTCCCTGCTTTTGGGGTCGATAACCAAAAATGGTAAAAACTCTACGTTATTAATTATTTACGTGATTTATGCAAAAACTAGCTTTTACCCGCGGCTTCGCTCGCGTTGATGTCCTTAAATAATTATCAAATATAATTGCAAAGAAATTTAATAATATAAAACTGAAAACATGCTTTATTGATATACTAGCTTTCACCCGCGGCTTCGCTCGCGTTATGTCCTTAAGTATCAAAGATCATTGCAAATAAAATAAAATAATATGGTAATCCTTATTTTTATTGCGTGACAGGAATCAACAGTATTTAAAAATTCAAACATCTGATTTAGCTTTAAAAACTGAAAACTTGCTTTATTGAAGTATGTTTCACTATTACAAATAATAATAATTTTTAGTCCTAAGTAGTATACTTTGGGGGCTCCGGAAACAGGCGCCAGGCGGTGGATTGAAGATTGTCGGTCCGCCATCTTGGATTGTGACATCACGGCGGCCATATTGGATGGTTGTGACCTTGACCTTTGACCTTGACCTTGAATTTGATCCTCAAAAATCGCCAAAATTGTCCAAAATTGGGCAAAATTTGCCCAAAATTCCTCAAAAATCGTCAAAATTTCCATTTCTGTGGAAAAAAGTTCCGCCAAAAAATCTCAAAAATTCCACAAATTAAAAATTTCTCTTTTCGAGGGAAAAATTTCCCGTTTCGAGGGAAAAATTCCCGTTTTTAGTCCTTAAAAATCCCAGCGGCTGAAAATTCCTAAAACTGGCTTAAGCATCCTTAACTCAAGCCTCAGTTAAGCCATTTCTAGGAATAAGGATACCATGACCGCCATCTTGGATTATGTCGCCACCGTTGCAATTTCCGTTACGCCCGCCATATTTAAATTTATTATCCGATTTTAACGAAATTTTTTTAAAATTATAAAAAAATTAAATAATATAATTTTAATAAATTTTTTATAAAAAACAAACATTTACGACACGGAGTTCGGAGTCCTCGGTTCGAACCAGGTGAGGGCAAAAAAAATTAAAAATGGTGACCGATCCTTCCCCCGTGGTGGGTGCTGGCAGACTGACTCCCACCACTTTTTTTTTCAAAGCATATATTTCGTCAGTGAGCATGACGCCACGTCCGCCATCTTGAAATTAGGACGCCATCTTGAAAATACGTAATTATTTAGCTAGAAATTCGGGAAAAATTCCAAAATTCATCAAAAAATTAACTTATTCGAATTCTGTTTGATTAGATCGACTTAGGTCCTTGGTTCGATCCCTGGACGATACAAAACAACTTTAATATTCTTAAAAAATACTAAAAAAGTGTAAGGTTCGAGAAATAAAACACCACAAGTTATTTTAAAAAAAACTTTTATTACATACTACACTACTACAAGTACAAAAAAACACTGACAAATTACTAAAGTTTTGTGGATTTCTCGATTTCCGCATCAGCCACCCACGAATTATAGCGAGGTGGAAAGCCCCACCACTTGACGTAGGACAGTCCATTTCTTCGTTTTATAATCTTCTCCACCATGTACGTATCGGGATACAACGTAGGCTGAATCTCTTCGGCATAGAATCCGCCATGGATAGGTTTATGGTCCAAATCTTCGAGGTAGTAGGTCCTAGGCTCTGATTCACGAACATGTGTCACACGGAAAAGTTCGTGACTCCAGTTCGCAGTGAAACCTTTCTCGAAGATACCTTTCTGCTTGGAGATTCGCACAATGTCACCGACGTTAGCTTTACGCTTTCGTGGATCTTTCTTCTTCGTGTTGGAAAACACTGTTTGAAGCAGGCGATTGTCCGTTACGTCCTTTGGCTTCATTTTCGTGGTAGAATGCACCATGGAATTATACTCGCTTATTAGTTTCGGCAAGATGTCAAGCCACTTGTAATTTCCGTTAGCCGTGAACTGTCGCCACATCTTGGAACGCAAAGTTCTGTTAAACCTTTCGACAACGGAGGCCTTGACGTTACTAAATGTAGAGTAGTGTTTGATGCCATACTTTTTCATCAAAGCCTTGAAGGTCGCATTGTAGAATTCTTTCCCGAGGTCCGTTTGCAGGTGCGACGGTACACGTCCATCACGCAAAATATTGTTCATGGCCTTGGCTACGTCAGTTGCAGTCTTTGATTTTACAGGTCTAGCCCAAGCGAACTTGCTATAAACATCGATGACTGTCAACATGTACTTGAAACCTTTATTCAATCGGGAATACGGTATCATCTCAACAAGGTCCGCCTGGAATAAATCGTCAATTCCACGAACTATGACTTTGCGACGAAGTTATTTTCGTCTAGCAGGAGCATGAAGTTCGCGAGCGATTCCGGTTCGACTCATTGTATGTAGCCGGCTTCCTTCAGTTCTTCAAGTATGGAGACTATTTCGTTGATGTGCGAATAGTTTCCTACACTAAGCGAAGCATGTAGAATTCTAAGGCGATCAACTATTTCATTAGGGTCGTCCCAATATACATAGTCAAATATCTGACCACTTTCTAGCTTTTTTAAACCTTCTCCGTGTATTGTTAGTTCACTGAAGAGATTAGCGAGAATGTCCATTTTTTCATGATCTTCGTCTTTATATACACCACTATCTGGATCGTTATCGCGAAAATGTGCATTGGTTAGCTCTAGCAGTTTTTTGTACTCTTGTAAGTCGTTGTGAGAATATCCTTTAGGTTCCCTGCGAAACAGCAATTCGTACAGACCCGGAGTCCCGCGCGTTTTGAACTCTGCTACGCGCACGATGTTTCCTGGTAGAAAGTCTATTTCTTTAGCACCGAGGAACCACTTATTATGTTTTCTGTACACTCCGTAGGTCGTGTCATTATTCCGGCTCGTAAACGATATCAGGTATGGTCGGACCATTGCATTAACTTGATGTCCCTTTTTCGGTATTTTTTTCTTGTGCATGGACTCTGTACTTGTTAAGTCCTCTTCTTCTCGATCTGGTTCATACTTTCTCTTCTTTACAGTCGGCATTTCATCTTCAACTTCTGTCTTCACAATGAAGGCAGGTTCTTCCTTGTTTTTAAGTTCGTCGAGGCGACTAGTGATTGGTTTAAATATCTCCTCATTTTCCATCTCACGTGCAAGTCTGGTTCGTCTAGCAAGTAAATATTTTTCGCGAACAGACTGTATAGCTCGATGAAGGTCACTGGCCAGGTCCGACATTGTACTGGCTGAAAACTTATTGCAAGACCTCCTTATATACTTTTTTATTCGTTCGCAGAAACTTCTTTCTTGTGTTTGGCCAAATCTGAATTTGTTGACGATTGAGATAGTGATGCTTTCAGACTACTTTGAAAAGTCCTCAGATCGTCACGTCTTTGTGCATTCGATACTTCGATCATGTTGCGAATGCGAGAATCCGAAGCTTCCACGCGCTGGTCTATGGCTACGAGGTACTCAAGTAATTCCTTTTTCACCCCGTCTACTTTTTGAGCCAGTAGCGAAATGTATTTGCGGATAACGTCGTCATGAGACTTGAGAGCAGTACCTAAGTCTCGACTGCTACGGCCGAATTTCGAAATGCTATGACTCATGTTTGGCGATAAACTGATCGAAACCTCGTCTGTACCTGCCCTTATATAGAGGCCAGTCCTTTACGATGACTAGGAATCCGTGTTCTTCTTTCCAACACAAGGAGCACATGTCTTTGAATTCCTGAAACGTCATGTCGGTGTTTACGTGATCGTCGTAAGCGTGGCGTAAATTAAGTTCGTCCATGCGAAACAAAACTATGACATTTGCGTTGTCTCGTAGGAGATGTTTTGGAATACGACTGTACGTCTGACACAGGTAAACGCAGTCTACCTTGGCGTGTCTGCCCATGGAAAAGTACTCTTGTATTATGCCTTGTTTCTCGCACATTACATCGTCGAACACAAACACGGAATTGGCTTTTGCTTCGCTTGGGGGTACAACATCGGTATTATCGCTAAACGGAAAATACTCCAGACCATCCACAGATCGTAGAACAGTTGCTAGGCGCTAGTACTTTGGCTGTTGCAACGACTTGGAATACAAGTAAACGTTCTCGAACCGAAGACCGTTTGGCTCCTCCAGTAAACTCAGTAAAACGCACGTTTTACCGCAGTTTGACGGTCCTGCTATGATGCAACGTACGGCGGAAGGCAACAGTAAGCCATGTCGTGATTCACGCGCACTAAATAAATCGTCTTGCGTAATGCGTACGGGCAAACACACGTCTTGCTTGACGACCTGCATTGTACTAAAGTAATTGTATAAAATCAAACACATTTATACTTTCTGGTCAGTTGTGCGTAATGACTCGAAGAGGTAAGAACAAAAAACACATCGGTGCAGGACTCGTGAACTCGCTGATAAACAATCTGCCATTCGAGCTACACATTCCCGGTTACAGATTCTGCGGCCCCGGCACGAAACTAGCGAAAAGGTTAGCTCGCGGTGACGTGGGCATTAATTCTCTCGACGAAAAGTGCAAGCAGCACGATATCGCATATTCATTAAGCAAGGATCTGGAATCCAGGCACCGGGCCGACGAGATATTGGCACAGGAAGCCGAAGATATAAGTAAATCGTCGAACGCGGGACTAGGAGAGAAAATCGCAGCGTGGGGCGTTTCCAAAATCATGAAGGCAAAGACGAAATTAGGACTGGGTGCTCGTCGAACCAGCTACATCAAGTCAAAGACTAACTCACGCAAGACCAAACGCAAGACTGGTGCAGGCGTGCAAAAAGCCAAGCAAAAATTACAGACTCTCGACAAGAAGATTATAGGAGGATTTCTTCCTTTGCTTTTGCCTGCATTGGGTGCTCTAGGCGGCCTCATCGGTGCAACGAGCGGTATAGTGCGGGCAGTCAACACTACGAAGAATGAGCGCAAGCAGTTAAAAGAAGCACAGCGACACAATGCCAGCATGGAAGCCATTGCCATCGGTAAAAAAAACGGCGCAGGACTCTACTTGCAACCTCACAAGACAGTACGAGGCATGAAAAAGAAACGAATGAAAAAATCCTAAGTTACCTACCGAAACGACCGCTCACCAACGTAGATTTAATAAAGTACGCACGCAAACTGAAAATACCAAATTTCCGCGGTGTGTTTATGCGAGACACTCTGCCCAGCAAGCCAAAGACACGTGAGTGCGCCATAATTAATTTAGACACGTCGGCAGGTCGAGGCACGCACTGGGTGGCGTACATAAAGTCTGGAAAAAAGGCTACTTACTACGACAGTTTTGGAAATTTGAGGCCTCCGCCAGAACTGCGACAGTACCTGGGTCGAACCACTACGTTGTTTTACAATTACGAAACGGAACAGAAGCCTAATCAAACAAATTGCGGACACTTGTGTCTTCGCTTTTTAACAAACAAAAATTAGCTGACAAATAAAAATTGCTACTTAAAGGTTGTGCAGTGATGATAATTTATTAGTCATGTCGATAACACTTACCTTGACAGGTCACGCATCTGAGCTGCGGGCGGTTCATTTCCCGCCTCTGGATTTAGACGGAGAATGGTGTATCGGACTCGTAGATTATCAAACGTATAATGCCATACCTAATATCGACGAGGAAAACTGCAAGATCTGCTTCCTGATAAGCGATGGGACCGCACATGAAATACAGTTACCTGTAGGCTCTTACGAAATTGACGACATTGCAAATTACATCAGGGATATGTTACCACAGGATGTAGACTTTCAACTGCGTGGAAATCCAAACACTCAAAAAAGCATTCTAACATGCAGTGAAAATGTCGACTTTACGAAACCTGGCACCATAGGTACGATGCTCGGATTCGAATCAAAGGTTTATGATACGGGAAGAACGTACGAATCTACGCGCGCAGTAAACATTTTGCCTGTGAATGTCATAATAATAAACTGTAATTTGGCAAGTGGAACGTATCTCAACGGAAGACTAAGCAACATGCTGCACGAGTTTTCGCCGATGGTCCCGCCAGGATATAAACTGGTCGAAGTACCGCAAAGTATCATTTACGTTCCAGTCGTCGTGAAGTGCGCACACGAAGTCGTCGTCAGAATCGTTGACCAGCGAGGACGATTGGTGAATTTTCAAGACGAAGAAATTACATTACGTCTGCACTTGAAGCGATGGGAATAAAGTTCGTAACACCGAACAGTTATAAAAGAAATCGTATTATCGTGAATAAGAACAGTTATAAAAGAAATCGTATTGTCGTGAATAAGAACAGTTCTCTACCAGACATCGGTGCATTAACACCTGACAACATAAAGTATCTTCTTAGTATTGGACAAGTGCCGAATAAATATGGAAGACGAAATCCTCAACGTGGAAGATCCGGTCATTTTTGATGACAGCATTACGAAAATGGAATTGCACGAGTACCAGCCTTTCCTGCTCGGACCGTACGCACTACCATCGGAAGTTCGCATTGCTGTACAGCACCAAGATATTTGTACTTTACCTTCGCAGTCATTTCTACGTATAAGAGGCACGCTTACAAAAGCGGATGGTACGCACCCGACAACGACATCAATATCCTGCAATGGTATTCTTCACCTAATCGAACGCATTACTTATGTACTCAATGGTGTCGAGGTAGACCAGACGAGAGATGTAGGCATAACATCTGCTATGAAAAATTACCTTTCGCTCACGCCAAATGAACTGTCTGCTGCAAAGATGGCCGGTTGGGCTCTCGAGGATGAATATAAGCTTCCGCTTTATGCCGAAGGGAAGTTCGAAGTTTGTGTTCCTCTGTCCATGCTTCTTGGATTCGCTGAGGACTACAAGCATATAATCATTAATTCGAAACAAGAGCTCGTACTGCTTCTAGCCAACACGCACATTAATGCAATTGTCGCCGCTGCAGAAAACCCTCAAGATGTCTCGCTAACACTTCAGTCTATCGAGTGGATGCTGCCCCACATCCAAGTGAGCACCGTTGAGCGAGTCAAGATGTTGAAGAACATAGAAAATGGCAAGAACTTCGATGTGCCATTCCGATCCTGGAGACTGGAAACTTATCCTGGCTTGCCTCATAGTCAGCGTATCAATTGGATAGTAAAGTCCAGCTTCGCTACGGAAAAACCAAGATACATCATCGTCGGACTTCAGACCGGAAGACAGCTCAATGCAGGAGTAAGTCGCTCCGTATTCGATAACTGTCAAATACGTAATGTAAAAATATTTTTAAACAGCGAAAGTTATCCGTACGTTGACATGAACATGGATTTTGAAAGTGGACGATTTCTTCTAGCATATCAAATGTATGCCAAGTTTCAGCAAGCTTACTACGGGCGGATACAGTCACCGATACTGAGTCCCGACAGTTTCAAGAACAAGGCACCGTTAATGGTGTTTGACGTTTCCAAACAGGATGATCGTATAAATTCAAACATCATCGACTGTAGGATCGAGATAACGACTAGCGGAAATATTCCGCCAAACACCTATGCTTTTTGTCTGATACTTCATGATCGGCTTGCATCGTACAATTGTCGAGACAAACTTGTGAAAATTCTGACATAAATACTGTTTCGTTTTCGATAATAATTTAGTTACGACCGAGCATTGCTAGCTACAAGATGTACTGCAACCTGCAAGGTTTCCAGAGCCAAAACGGATTCGTGCTCAAGGAAATTGGCGTCACTCACGACGGCCGGACTCGAACACGCACTTTCCGACCTCCGTATCCGTGGAAACTACTAGACGAAAAAAGTAAACGGTCGAATGAATGGCTATGTAAATATTATCATGGACTAGAGTGGGACGAAGAAAAAATTCCGTACCACCAAGTGAAAAACACTATTGAAGATTTACTACTGCAAAACGAAATAATCTACGTCGCCGGACCTGAACAGAAGAAATGGCTACGAGAACTGTGTGACGTCGGAGCAGCTGAAATTGTGGATATACAGACCGACTACGGTTGTCCTTCCCTGCGCAAGCTTAGTGCAATATACGCCGTGCAGCTACGTGACAAGTTTGAACGTGTCTGTGCCTGTAAAAACTCGCAGTTAATGCAGAAATGGCACACACAGTGTTAGTAGGAGCCTGCATATATAAATGTCGTACCTACGTACGTGCCTTCAGTTGACGTTCGGCCTGAGAGAAGATGTTTACGTTTCATCCTGCTAACGTGTACGTGAGCGCAAGACCTAGCTTCAGCAGTGTCGAGTACAGCTACTGGGATTCCGGGTATCTACGTACATATACAGAAACCTGTGATGGAGGCGCTCAGCATTGGCGGTTTGCGCACTTTCCTGTGTCCTACGAACCGACTCAGCAGCTGGTAGATTGTTGCGAACCTGGAAACTGCGCCGTCTATCACATGAGACCACACACAATCCTTCCTGCTAGCATCGCTGAGGTAGTCGCCTCGTCTGCATGTGCAACACCAAACATGAACGTGTTGCAACCTGTTGCGACCTATGATGCTTCTATGCAGACGTCCAAACGGTGTGCGTCTCGTCGTCGCAGTTCAGGCAGTGAATCTGTCCCAACTAGCACTGAGCCAAAGCCCAGGCGTAGACGTGGTCACAGACGTCACCGACCATGTCTTGTCGGAGTTGTCGACGTTGCAGAAGATGACCAGCTGGAAACCTGTGTTCCTGATCGCGTGACCGGCGAACCAGTTGGAACCGGAGTCAACGAACCAATTGGAACCGGAGTCGACGAGTCAGTTCGTGTGGCATTAAAGACTTTGCTTGTGAAAATGCTTAATTCCTTAACCTAATATGTATTTGTGTACTTTTTATAAATAAATGTGTAAAACTTGAACTCGTGTGTTTTTTATTTCTACAATTTTTAGGTACCTAATAAAAATTTTTAAAATACAGATAATATTTTGACTCATGTAGTATACCAGTAGACCACGGGTATATAAGCGAGGTTCGGACGACTGGACCCGCAGTTCACCTCTGGCCGCGGTGCAGTACGGACGTGCTCTCTCCATTAAGTTTCGTGAGATTTAGTTATGTCGACCGGAATAGAATGTTTACCGACAGCAGCGGGGACCTCGATGGCAGCAACGATGATGGAGACGGAGATCCCGATACCATTTGCAGAGGAGACCACGGCAGCGGAGGACTCAATGGCTGAGGTGTCGACAGCTGTGAAGATCCCGATACCTGCTGCAGAGGAGACAACGATACGTGCTGTTCCACCATCTGCATTCCAGACATCAATTAATGAAGAGCGTACATCGCATCAATGCAAATATTGTGGTGCATCATTAACCTGCAGTAGGTCTCTGACAATCTCTCGAGAGACATATAAGTGCGACAAATGCGATAAGGTTTTTTCGCATTGTAACAGTCTGGACAGTCACAAGATTATGTGCATAGGAAACGAATCAAGTGATAGTATGCTTCCATACCATCAGACATCATCATTTATTGCCTTACCTGAGGCGATAGTCAACAAAAGAGCAGTAGTCAATTGCCAAAACTTGAAGGACCTGTTTTGTTTTAAATGGAGTAGGGGAGCCCGGGGCTAGTTGGCACACTTTTTAATAAAACATTTATATAATTTTTTCAATGTTGTTAATGTGAAATTTTTTTATGGCAGTTCAAGTATCTACATTTCAGCAATATATTTGAGCCACAACAATCGCAGTTTGAAAGTCATAAAATGGTTTATTTAATAATGAACTGTCCCACTGCTTGTGTGCCAACTTGCCCCTGGAACGGGGTAAGATGGCACACACGTAGGGGCATGTTGGCACACATTACAAAATTGAGCATATATGTGTATATATGTGCCTATATGTATAGGCTACATATATCTACATATATACAGGGATATATAGAATAATTTTACAACTAATTACTTTTTTGCATGTATCTTTATTTTATTTCATTACTAAATTTTATCGATTGCCTTCAAGTTTTTTTAACAGATATCACAAATTTATGGAAATACAATCATAGATAATATTACGAATGTGTTGCTTATTTAAGCTAAATATATAACATACATTAGCGCGCATATATATATAAGTATACATATATATATATATATATATATATATATATATATATATATATATATATATATATCCAATTTCCGTATTTTTTAATGCTAATAATACAAAATCTTAAAATCTTAGCAATTTTACCTACAGTATTTTTCTCTGTATAGCCTATCATACAGTAAAATGTTAATAGAATGCCAATTCTGATCATGAAAATATTTATACTAAATTTTAACTGGTTGATCCAACATGAGCCAAAGTCTTCTAACATTTCTTACAGTTGTGGCACAAAAATTGCACGCTATTATCCGAACAATCTTCGTGGGCCCACATTTTGCAACCGACGCACTGCACCCACTGTTCACCGGGCCGGCTTTTGGAATATGGTCCTAAACAAAGAAGACATAATGTATCCTCCCTACTGGCTCTGCTGTTTGCTGTGTTGACACATATGTTTTTCTTTTTCTTGCATAACATTTTCACCTTAGACTTGCGTGGATTCTGAACTGTATCTTTCGAACTTCCAAACAAGTTTTTCTTAGCTCCTTTCTTCTTATCAATATCTGATTTCTTTTTAGCTAATTCATTTCTTATTGGAGTATCTGTCAACACTTCACTCTTCCTTTTCCTATTATTTACCCGGTTATTTTTCCTTGGACCAGCTTTGGGAAATGGTCTCACCATTTCTGGGCTTATGTTGCACGTAGAATCAACTACAATTTCCTTATCTTGTGATGCGATTTCGTGTAAGCCCCTGCTCGTTACGTCCATTGACGTTTCCTGATCAGCTTCTTCCTCAGTTTGTTGTACAATCAGCATATTTGAAGGGCCTGCTTCCATGATTACAGGTTCATTTGGTCTACATTGAACAGTGTTGTCTGAATTAGGCAATTCTCCACTGTCAACATCATTTTCGTCAGGTGCTGGGCGGTCTGTTACGTAACAACCAAGATAATCTGTATCATTAAAGACATCAGGGTTGAAAGGTGATACCCCACTTACTCTGAAACCAGATAAAATATTTCTCGGCGTAACCGCACTAGAAAAAGCAGCATTTACAACTTCAGGTATGTCATAAATAGTCATTGTTTTCCCAGGATGGTTCACCAGCCAAGAATCACAGGCACTGTTCACAAATTTCTTTAAAGGGCCAAATACACTCCGGTCTAATGGTTGCAGTTTATGGCTGCAGTGTGGAGGGAAAGAAAGGACAGTGACCCCCTTATCTTTAAGGTAGTCCAATGCTTCAATTGAAAGATGTGAGTCGTGATTGTCAAGTAGCAACAGACATGGGTTTTCTTTGGAACACTTAACATTTGTTACGAAGTGATGTGCAAATTTGACGAAATTTGCTTCCTTCATCCATCCGGTAGCATTTGCATCTCCAGAACTACCTATAGGCGCTCCTTTCAGAAAATATTCACGAAAATTGACGCGAGGGAAAACAAAATATGGTGGCACATGATTTCCTGTCGCAGATACTGCAACAGCTACAGTAACTAGAGTTCCTCTTTCGGCAGAAGTAATTTTACCTACTTGCTTAAAACCTTTCCGTGCAACTACTCTGTCTGGTCTTTGCACTGTAGTGATACCAGTCTCGTCCATGTTCCACACATCTCCAGGCCCAATTTTCAATCTATTCATAACGTCTTTCAAATTGTCGAAAAATGCTTTCACATTAGTGCGATTGAAACACGTAGCCCTTGAAAGACTGGTCGCTTCAGGTGTTCTTATAGAAAGTGTAGGATGCCGTTTTAAAAATGCAGAAAACCAATCCGCACCTGCCATTTCACAGTCAGCCCAAGAAGAAGGAAACCTTACCTTAAGTCTCACTGCATATTCAAATGCGAATTTCCTGACTTCCTTTGGTGACAATCCATAATAAATATCAGCTGCTTTCTTCAAATAATCAGCAAACTCATTCTCTTGTTCGTTTGTAAAAACCTGAAAAAAACAACCACAAGCCATTAAGCATCTTTAAATTCCTAATTGATATATTTATTCAGGTCGACAACATAACATTTTTTTTAAAAAGCCCTTACCTGTCTCAGTTTCTTGTAGCCAATTGTAAGAGGTGGGGTATCTTGTGGAGCAATAAGTTTTTCTTCAGTTACTTTGCTACAATATCGAGCCAAAGAGCGAAATGGAATTCCAAAATCCTTTGCTACGCTTCTGATGGACTTCCCTTCGAGTTTAACTTTCTTTACTGCTGTTAAAACAACGTCTTGGGAAGTCTGGCATCTATTACTTGTTCTTTTGTAGGTGCGCATGTTGAAGCCTAAAATAAAAAATGATATCCAATTAATAAAACTATAATATTTTGTTGTCTTTCCTACTTGTAATAATGTATGTAATGGTTTGAATTTCAAAAAAATATGCTATTTCATTCCAGTGCTAGCTTATACCTTTTACTCATAACAATGCGTTTCGTTTTGGAAGATCTAGAATCGCGAGAAAGTGTCCGGGGCATGTTGGCACATGTGCCAACATGCCCCGCCATCTATGTGCCAACTAGCCCCACAGCAACTTTTAAAACTTACTTGAGTGAACGAAAGAATTGGAATATATTTACATTATTTTAGTAATTGCTTCTTAAAACTAGCACGTTATAATGTTATACACAAATATTGTTTTAAAAATATATAATTTATTATAAAAGTTATATCCAAGTCTTTGTAAGACAAAATTTTTACTCACCAAACGTAGAAGTAAAGAAAATGGTCTCCTGTTTGTAATAGTGAAGACTCGCGGCGGAAAACAACAGGATCTAGGGACCTGGTCTGTGTGATCCTACATACAAGAGCGTTATGCTATCTGTCGGTAATTATTCGAACTATTAGCACTGTGCCAACTTACCCCTGTAGCCAACTAGCCCCGGTCTCCCCTATTTTGGCAAGATTTGTCGAGGGAAGTCATCAAAACCGTGTTGATAAGAGGTATTATGCTTTGGAGAATAAGTACAACTTCGATGGACTGTGCTATCCGCCACCGTTAAATCAGATAAAAGTTTTTGAGAAAAATAACCCTGAAGTCTCAGTTAATGTATATGCGCTAAATGAGGATAATAAGGTGTGTCCGATTCGGGTAACCAAACAAGAAAGAAAAAATCATTTCGATTTGTTGCTTGTGACAAATGAAAGCGGTTCTGCACACTACTGCTACATCAAAAACTTCTCCCGACTTGTGAGACCCCAGGTTACAAAACATCAATATAGGATTTATATGTGTAAGATGTGCTTTAAGTATTTTGCTAATCGACCTCGAAAATCAGGACTCACAGCTATACAGTGTCTTGAACAGCACAAGATTAAATGCGGAAATAAATCTTAACCAAGACTTTAGTAATTTGTCAGTGTTTTTTTTTGTACTTGTAGTAGTGTAGTATGTATGTAAAAAAAGTTTTTTTAAAAGAACTTGTGGTGTTTTATTTCTCGAACCTTACACTTTTTTAGTATTTTTTAAGAATATTAAAGTTGTTTTGTATCGTCCAGGGATCGAACCAAGGACTTAAGTCGATCTAATCAAACAGAATTCGAATAAGTTAATTTTTTGATGAATTTTGGAATTTTTCCCGAATTTCTAGCTAAATAATTACGTATTTTCAAGATGGCGTCCTAATTTCAAGATGGCGGACGTGGCGTCATGCTCACTGACGAAATATATGCTTTGAAAAAAAAAAGTGGTGGGAGTCAGTCTGCCAGCACCCACCACGGGGGAAGGATCGGTCACCATTTTTAATTTTTTTTGCCCTCACCTGGTTCGAACCGAGGACTCCGAACTCCGTGTCGTAAATGTTTGTTTTTTATAAAAAATTTATTAAAATTATATTATTTAATTTTTTTATAATTTTAAAAAAATTTCGTTAAAATCGGATAATAAATTTAAATATGGCGGGGGGCAACGGAAATTGCAACGGTGGCGACATAATCCAAGATGGCGGTCATGGTATCCTTATTCCTAGAAATGGCTTAACTGAGGCTTGAGTTAAGGATGCTTAAGCCAGTTTTAGGAATTTTCAGCCGCTGGGATTTTTAAGGACTAAAAACGGGAATTTTTCCCTCGAAACGGGAAATTTTTCCCTCGAAAAGAGAAATTTTTAATTTGTGGAATTTTTTGAGATTTTTTGGCGGAACTTTTTTTCCACAGAAATGGAAATTTTGGCGATTTTTGAGGAATTTTGGGCAAATTTTGCCCAATTTTGGACAATTTTGGCGATTTTTGAGGATCAAATTCAAGGTCAAGGTCAAAGGTCAAGGTCACAACCATCCAAGATGGCCGCCGTGACGTCACAATCCAAGATGGCGGACCGACAATCTTCAATCCACCGCCTGGCGCCTGTTTCCGGAGCCCCCAAAGTATACTACTGTCCTAACATTTTAAAAAGTTCAAAGTATTAACGTAAAATAAAAAAATAAATTAATATTCTGCCCCAATTGTGTGATTCGAAGCCTTGTTCCATTACATAGTCGAGGAGCATCTAGATTTCGTATAAGCGTAACTTGCAGGCCTACATTTAGTTTCATTTGAAGTTTATGTGAGGGTATACCCTAAAGTTCAAATGAATTTAAAAACTCCGAAGGATATGAAGTGCTTTGTTCTGTATCCATGATTGTATCTATTGGCGAATACTCCATTTCCCCTTGCACCTCTTTTAAAATATAAGTGTAGATTTTATTAACGATATAAATTTTTTGGTGCCAATATTGCTCTTGCGTACAACCACCGATCACTATTCAAATTTTGCTGCAAGTCCGGGAAAACTTGAGTAATTAGATCCACATCATTTTCACTAAATTACAAAATTCTCTTGAAAGTAAATTATAACCTTCAGCATCAATGTCCAAACAAAAATCACCGAAGAAAATAGACACCTAACCTCAAAAATTTAAAAAGTTTAAGTATTGCTTGGCGGTGACATAAAAATAAAATTGAATAGTAAATTGACCACCGGTATTATATTATTAAATTAGCGAATTATTTAATTTACTTATTGAAACACCAGATGGCGGACGATTATACATACAAATATAAATTTTTTTACCCTTCGAAAAAAAATAGTTTTTTTTTTCAATAAAAATTATTCTATGTTACTTTTAATACCTCCAAGAAAAGGTGTACAAAGTTTCATGATAATCAGTTAAGTAGTTTTCGCGTGAAATCGTAACAAACAAACTTATATTCACATTAATAATAGTAGGGATTCTTGCATGCATATTTGATTGCTATAAATTATTGCATTTTTTATGACATATCTTACTCCCTTTCACACTCTTAAGAGACAAAATTCGGAAAACTTAAAAAATAAAATTTGTAACTATATATTCTTAATGTACATTCTTAATTTCTAACGTTAACATCTAGGAGATTCGGAAATATGCAATTCGTTTAGTCAATCTTAACCCCTCCACACCCACGCCATAAGGGCGGAATTTTCCCGTAAAGTAAATAATAATTTAATATTTTATTAATTTTACTATAAATTTACGTGTTACCTAATTGGTTTTGGGATACATTTTTAAAAATATATTAAGACTGCCACGTTTGTATCACTATTAAAAGATGAATTTGAATAAACGAAAAAAATAAACAATATAATGATTGTCTGAAAAGTTTCCGACCTCCACATGAAGATGGCAACACTTGTCAAAATAAATTGGGGACTGTGTTTGCTCATGCTTTGGACCGTACCCACTGAAATTTTAGCCATTTTAGATGCACAGTTTTTTTAAACAATTGTTTTGTTATGTATCTGCAAAATAGTTGTTTATGAAGTTAATGGCCTTTCCATTAGAAAAAAAAATTCTGTCCTCCGAACTCAACTTTTAGCCTAGTGAAAAAAAAAGTCAGTTGGGTTTATATCTGTTGAGCAAGGAGGGTGGAAAAGTAGTTAGTTAAAACCGCAATTTGTAGATTTTCGCCATGGCAACCGCTGACGGTGCGTTGTCTTGATGAAACAAAACAATTTGTTTCTGCTAATGTGACCTTTTTCCTGCCATTTTGCCCTTCATCTTGTCAAGTAATAATACATAGTAAGTGCATGTAATTTTTTTTTTTCAAGATTATTGATTCAGACTTTACATGACTATCCCAGAAAACAGTTACCACAACTTTCCCATTTTTTTGCCCTAGGCGCACGCCCTCTACCTGTATTTACCTGGTTTGTTATTATTTAATGAGAACTTGTACTCTATTGCAACCCGCAATGCTTGCGCGCCTGGAGAGCAGTCTGTCATCCAGGCAAGCATTGGTTCTGTGTGAAGAGAAAAAGGTTTCCATGTAAAAAAAATCCTCTATATTTAACATCCGGAGATGACGCCATACCGGGAGATGGCCAATGTTGCGACTACCAAGAAGACTGTTCTAGAAGGATCTCTTCTGTGCCAAACGTCGTACGGGTGTATAAACCACTCCAGAGCGAGTATGAGCAGAGACCGCCGGTGCCTGCTGCAACTAGTATTATCACTAAGCCCACTGTAGTATGTAAATTTCGGTCCGAGGCCTGGCTTCCGGCTAAGAAGCGAGGAGATAGTCAGCCATTTGGGATTTTGAAGTCACGGCGGCCATCTTGGATGACCTCGATTTTCAGAATTTGCCGAAAATAACCAAAAATTAATCAAAATTTTACAAAAATTGCCAAAATCCGCCAAATAATTATCAATTTCATTAGAAAAATAAAACATTACCCTATTACGAAGGAAAAATTTCCCGTTTTGAGGGAAAATTTCCTGTTTTAGTCCTCAAAAATGCCAATGGCTTAAATACCCCGGCGACAAACCATTCCAAACCACCGTGGTCATGACCTCAACAATTAGGAAGAAACACGGCCCCCCTATGGAATTATGACATAATCGTTACAATTATCGTTACGGCAGCCATCATGAAAATCCGTACATTTTATGCTAGAAAATCGGAAAAAATATTAAAATCAAAACAATACTGAAAATCCGCAATTCTTATCCAAAATATTAAAAAAAAACTTATTTATTCAAAAAAATTGTTAAAAACTTTAATAAAATATTATTTAAAAAACACACTTACTTCATTGAGTCTTCAGTTCAAACCTGGTGAGGACAAAATAAAAATGACGACAGATTCTTTCTCAACTGTAGCCACTGACAAAGAGACCTACCACTAATGCCAAGGTGTATATACTAGCCGGCGATAAATCTTTACATAGCTATATATCATTCTTCTGTGCGTATGTATGTCACTCAACTCCTCCTAAACGGCTGGACCGATTTTAATCAAATCTTTTGTGTGTCTTTAGGTGGATTCGAGAGAATGGTTTAGATTCACAATTCAGTCCACTGGAAAATGTTTATTTAATTTATTTTTTATTTATAAATAGTTGTTGAATTTTTGATGGTTTAGGTTCACAGTATATATGTGTGTGTTGTGTATTTATTTATGTGTTGTTAATATTTGGATGGATTCTATGAATTGTTGTTATTACATTAAAATTAAATTTAATTGGTTATTGAGAATTTTATATTATCATTTATTGAAATAACATTTAAAAGACAAATTAACAATATACATTGATGAAATTTGTGAGGTGCAGTATTGAAGTGAGTATTTTACATGAATTTTCGTGATTTTAATTATGTATACACGTGCATTCAATACCAATCAACTTATCCTACAAATTTAAATTGTGAGTTGTCATTTTATTCTACGTTTTAAAGTGTAATAACAAATATACATTATGCAAAATATGTAAGGTGCAGTATTGAAGTGAGTATTTTACACGATTTTTCATTACTTTTAATTATGTATAGACGTGCATTCAATAAAAATCAACTTCATCTACAATTTTAAATTGCAAGTTCTCATTTTATTCTATGCAACTTATGACGCATTGAACGCCTATCTGAAAATAAAGATATAAGTTTGTAAAATAAATTATAACATTTATAAAATTGAAATTTCTTATAGTAATTATAGTTAAAAGTATATTTTCAATTGAAGTTTTATATTTTTAGTTTATAGTTTCTTTTAAAAAAAATATATAATTTTTGGATTTACAACGTCTGAACAGGACATCGTCTGCCGTCTCCGCTTTAAAGTGTGCGTTCAGATGGATTCAAGAATGGTTTGGATTCACAATTCAATCCGATAAATAATATTCTCTAATTATTTTATTTAATTAATGTTTGTTGTTGAACTTTGGATGTTTTACATTGGATCTGGTAGGAATCGCTGTGATCTCATTATCGAATATTCAAAAATTTTTATTTTTATTTTAGTTCGACCCGGCAGATGGTGCTGCGAATAGATTCAGGGAAATTTTTCTGAAAATTCATCGACGCGCGTAAGAGTACAGCGGGAATTGGCATTATGGAATTTACATGAGCATTTGGTTTGAGCCTAAAATATTCGTCTCCATTAACTAGACATCCTTGCAGCTACTGTGATATGTCGTTTTCATTTTCCCCATGATGCACGAAGACATTAGAGGAGTAGATGTATTAAGAATCCTTCTCGTATGAGGTTTCGCTGCGATAAGTGTCATGTTTGGTTTACTCATACTGATTATTTGAGACGACACGCGTAAAACAGTATTCGTGAAGTCCTTGTGTCTACTGTGGAACTATCTGAAGACATTTCGACTCCTTGGTTTATTTTGGAAACTCGTATGCGTACAAGCACACAATCCGATGTGCAGCAACCGATTGAGATGACGCCTGGGCATGAAACTAAACCGAAGACTGTGCTCGGTGCATTACAGGTAAAAGATAATCCATTCTACTTGGATAAACCTTTATTTGTTGGAATTTAAAGACTACTATTATCTAAATATACACAGTGAGTAGAATGACATTTGTAATTCTCTCGACGATGTCAGACAGAACATGAACAATCAGCTTACTGATGAAGTAGCAACGCACGGACTTTTAAAATATAACCAATGGATAGACTGAGCATTTCGTAAACCATATCCTTTCAAAGACCAAGTAAAAAAGTGCGCTTCCAAGACTATGAATACTCTCATGTTCATTTCCGACGATGTGAAGCAGTCTGTTTAAAACAGTATCGAGAAACTCTGTCGGGAAGAGGAAGACTATGTCAGTAAAGGATCTGGCTGGTCTCTGTGTTCAGTGAACCGATTGGAGATGAGCAATAGTCAGTTTAAACTAATGCAGAACTAAATGTTTATTAGACTGCTAACTTTCGCATGTGTTCCTGTATTTTAGTAGAATTTTGTATTAATATTTTTGTATGGAACAAAAACTTTTGTTTTAATATTAGAACCCTCACTTTTATCTTAATTTTAATTAAATAAATTTTTACCTGAAATTTGCATTGGAAAAAGGTCGGACTATGTAATTAATTCGATCGCATCAATCATTATTTAAAAAAAATTTTTGATAATTTTTGGATTTATATCCAAATTTCTAGCTAAAAGATTACAAAATTTTCAGATGGTGGCCAATAATGTCGACAAGTTGGCGATTATCAAGGTATCAGATAATTACTGCACTCTAGCGGGTAATAATTTAAGTAATATGGCGACAGTGCCCTCTTCAGACGAAAACAAAACATCGGATCCAAGATGGCATCCTTCAGCGGACGAAAACTAGACGGCCACCATGACTTCATACTGGCTAATGTACCATATATATTCCTTGGAATTAGTGGTGGGAGGTCAATTTGCTGGTTGCTTCCATGGTGGAAGTATCAGCTGTAATTTTTAATCGAATGACCACACCGGGTAGGAAATAAACTATGTTATAATTACCTTTTATTAAAATTGTATTTAAATTTTTATTTACCTATAAATTTTAAAAATTTTCCTGATTTTTCTGATAAAAACTACGGATTGTCAAGATGGCAACCATAAATACTATTGAAAATGTAACCTAATAATTTTTAAAAAGACGGAATAGTGTTTCTAAATATTTTAAAATTATTTTTAAATATTTAAAAAAAAAATCCGTATGTTTAACTCAATAATTATGGATTTTCCAAATGACGTAATGATGTCATCCAAATAGGCGATCTAGGTCAATGTCAAGGTCCTTTTGGAGGCTTAGAAATCGGTAATTTAAGCTTCATTGAAAACATTTCAAGTCTCTGACATTATTGGTGAATAAAACGGAAAATTTCCCCTCAAAATGGGAAAATGTTGAGACGTTTTTAATGAAATAAGTAATTTTAAAGGAATTTTAAGTAATTTTTGACGTGACGTCTAATAAATCGATGAACCCCGGCTGCACGCACGAAAAAGTGTCCCATTACGCACATTGTCTCGTTACGCTGTGTACCGTTACGCTCATTGTACGCTTGCGCCGCATCTATCTCTCTTCCACTCGATTGGAAAAACCATCGATTTGACTTTTTAGAGGCACATTAACCTTGAAACACTCCCATTCATTTTCTACTTTTCCTATCATCGTCCTATCCTTAACAGAATAACACAGATTGGAAGAAGTTAGATAGCAAACATGTATAAAAATTTATAGTTAAAATAATCTCTTCGTTAAAGTAATAAACATATTTGAATTAATGAGTGCAAATAAAAGTAAATTTATCAATTAAATTGTCGATTTCATTTCACTCCTTCTTTGTATCCATACAAAATAGTGATAATTCAATAAAAATGATTCAATTTTATTCATAAAAGTATGCAATAATTTCATCAATGTTTTGTTATGACGTTGTCACGTTCAACTATCGTCCGTAAACCGACTTTACAGACAAAGAATTTTTTTTTATCAATATGGCTTCCATGAAGTTATGATTGTCGTCATTGAACCCTATCACAATCCACACCCAGAACCCAGTTTTTGGAGGAACCTATATATTCTACTACGATGCGCGCGCACAATGCAAATTAATTTTTACTGGAAGATAATAGACCAACTTGAATAAAAATAAAAAAAAAATTTAAGTCACTTTCATAAAAATATTGGGATAACCAAACGTATTGATGTGCCAAATGAAACTTAATGATATTGAAACTGGCTTGGAATATGTTTGGTTATCAAAAATAGTTAAAGTAAAGAATAATTTCAAGATTTAGAAAACGTATGGATACATATTTTCCTTGAACGCTCCTTACCGCAGTGGTTTTATTGCGCGGCTGGTAAGCTAATGGAACGTGGTATAAAACTCGGCTCTGGAAATTTTGTTTACGTTTTATAAATTACAAATAACTGGATTATACAAATTGCGTTTTAAGAAAATACAGTATGTATGATTACATTACCTATACATATATATCGTTTTATTATAATAATATTAAATGCATACCTATCAGTCTATTCTACTGATTATTTCACACAAGGAAGACATTTATCCTCTATATTTTTTTTTTACTTAAAGTAATATTAAAATAATAACATTTGTTAAAAATTGAATTTCCATGAACTCGTCTATGTAATTCTATACTATAATAATATTAAATGCATAGGTCTCAGTCAATTCGATTGATTATTTCATATAAGGAAGACTTTTATCCTCTATGTTTTACTTAAAGTAATATTAAAATAATTATATTTGTTATAAATAGAATTTCCACGTATTAGCCTAGGTAATAAAAGTAAGTTTTATAATATCTGCAGTCAAGAATCCTTTAATACTTAAAAATTTATAAGTATCTAACTTCTGCGGAAACTATGCCGTATTAATATCTAATGATTTTTAACAAGCAGTTTTTTTATAGAATTGCTTCTCAAAAAATCCAGTCCAAGCTGTGGTTTAGAATTTTTTTGAGTATTGTAATTTTTCTCGGAGACGTTTCATAATGTTTTCGCTCTGCAAATCAAATGGTTCGGTAGTTGACGTCGCTTCTCCGGTAGCGAATTCTAGCGGTAGGTGTGGAACTACGTCTCAGTTGCGTTCAGAAATTTAGTGATTGATATTTAATACGGGCCCATCTTTAATAAAAAAAAATAAAATAAAATCGTGAATATTAATAACGGAAATTATTTTTATAAATATTATAAATCTAATATTTATATAAGAGTGATTATGTTCTTGTATGTATAATTTATTTGCAATTTAAATTTTAACATGATTATTTAATAAACAACTATAATAAATAAATTAGAATAAAATTCCGCATGTTTTATGATTTTTATAATCAATTAAAATTTTTATTCATTGTTCACTTCATTAAATATCAAATTTCTCGTATATGTTTAAATTGATATTAAATACTGAGTATTGATTTAAATAATTTTTTATAGTAAATTCCAAAATAGTTCATTGTTTTATCTCCAAAAAAAGTATAACTTCTAACGTGCATATTAAAGTAAAAACTCCCTTTATTTTTAATTTCTTTTCCACGCCCAACAAACTTTATCAAGTTTTGAGCCAATTTGTATTGTATAAACGTAAAAAATAATTAATTATATTTATGGAGCAAAAAGGAGAAGTAATTAAAAAATTTAAAACTAAGGAAAGGATTTGCGTTAACTTTTTCAAATAAATTAATAATTTTGACTATTTGAGTAACATTCTTATAATTAGAAATAAAATAGAGAATTATTTATTAAGGCAATACACTTATATTATATATCATATACATTATATGATATATAATATATAAAAACATATTAAATAAAAATAAGAGAATCTGATTTACAATAAAATTAGTTAATTTTAAAACATATTTAAAAAAATTATTAAAAATAAAACTACATTGTTTATTACTTATAATTGCGATGTTTGATGCCTGCTTAAGTTCCTTAAAAACTACTCATAAATCAAATATTATTTAAATGTTCCTATAATGTTTATTGGGCTCTTTTGTCATAATATACTAGTATATAACTGTATTACTTGTAATAGGTATAAATACATTGCCTTGTAGAGTTTTTTTGTATAAGTAAATTCGAATAATCATCGAATTTTAATGTTTATAAAAATTTTGGTGTGCGTTTATGCTTAAAATTAAATAATTATATTTAGTTAAATATATATTATATAGTATACAAAGCATGTTGTTCTAAGAGAATAGGCCTATTTATAAACTGTCAACAAATGAAACGTATTTCCCAATAAACACTTGTACAGACGAGCAAATATTGTCTTTTGGGTTTTTTGCAGTTTTCTTCTACAGACATATATGTTCTTAGCAATGGCGTATGTCCAGAAGCATACATAAAGTCATGCACTCCCATTGCACAAATCTTTCAAAGATAAGAGCAAATATTTAATCAATAAGGAATTAAAATTATTTTTTTATGAATATTTATAAGATAAAAAATATTTTAATATTAAGTTAAAAAAAGTTCCAATTATTAACTTTTTTTTCCTGCATAAGAATGCAATATTTAAATTCTTGCGCTAGTCTAGCATAAGGATCAGTACCATCTTTGTGGAGCGATATCTCGTGGTGTTGTGTGAACACCGATAATGCTGGCCCTCGTAGCGGCACCCCTTGCTGGTCTTCGAGATAACCGCTATCCTCGCATCGCTGTGCGGTTCCCCCATTTGCATCGGCAATCTGCCTGCGCTCTTCCTCCCCAGACGTTATTTCTCCTTTCGCCGCCACGTACGTATTTCCCTTCCCACCGCCGCTGTCGTGTTGTTTTCGCAGCAATTCCGCCCCTAGGAGCGCCGGGCGCCGGGATAAAGAGCTCCGCGTTGTAGCAGGCCGCGCGCATGCGCCAGGCATGCCCCGCCCCCGCCACCCTCCCAGGGTCGCTGACTGCCGTACCACCGGCCCGCTTGGCCCAGTCACCTCGCGACGCCACGCGCACGCAGTTCTCTGTGCGGTCCGCAGCGCCGCGCGCGCAAATAACCTGCTCATTGTTCACCTAACCTAACCTAACCTAACCTAACATAACCTAACCTAACCTAACCTAACCTAACCTAACCTAACCTAACATAACCTAACCTAACCTAACCTAACCTAGCCTAACCTAACCTGACCTTGACGCTTTAAAAATCTCAAATATTTGGTTTCTTTTTTCCCGCACTGAGCACCCCCCACTGCCTTCCGAACGTGAAATTCGGTGACTTCTTAAATCATTTTAGCGGGCTTCATAGTCCAGGTCTTTAGCTTTGATTGTGTACTGCGTAAGGTCGTATAGGTTCGTAAACAGATAATTAAACTTTTGAGTAATTAGTTCATTAGGTACGAAACTAGGTGCGAAGCAACTGTTTTGTAGCTGTTGTACGTGCAGACGTGAGCAGAGGCCACCAGGGCGAGGCGCGGGGCGGCGGATGCCGTGAGCGGCGGGCGAGAGAGGGACGCGCGCGCCGATGGACGACGCGGCCGGACTGCAGGCGTCGTCGCCGCTGCTGGAGGCGGCGTCGCTGCGGCTGCCCGACGCCGCGGACTACGACGTGGACGGGCGGGGGAGCGCGGGCGGGCCGGCGCTCTCCCCCGCCCCCGGGGGCGGCGTGGCGGCGGCGCTGCTCAACGCCTCGCTGCTCCTCCCGGGCCGCGGCAACGACTCGTGGGCCGGCGGCGGCAACGCCACCTTCGCCTTCGACGAGCTGCTGTACCGCCACTCGTTCGCCATGACGGCCGTGTACTGCGTCGCCTACCTGCTGGTGTTCGCCGTGGGGCTGGTCGGCAACTGCTTCGTGGTGGCCGTGGTGTACCGCGCGCCGCGCATGCGCACCGTCACCAACTACTTCATCGTGAACCTGGCCGTGGCGGACATCCTGGTGATCGTGTTCTGCCTGCCGGCCACCCTCATGGCGAACCTCTTCGTGCGTGAGTACCGCTGTCCGCTCCGCGTGGTAGCCTCGTCGTCACCCCTGACACCACCTCAGTTAGACAGCCTCAAATCATCACTCAACAAATCATAGTGCTTTAAGTACATCTATTTATTCAACCATTCCCTTGCCAAAAACGTTTGTATTCAAACAAAACACTGAAATAAGATGTCCAACGTATAAACTCTTTCGAGGGACTTCACAATCAAAATACCACTTAAAAATAATTTAAGTATTAATATAAATTCTTATTCACTAAAGCTCTAACAAAAATTGATTGCCGAAGCAGGTGGCCAACCTAAAACAATGTCGATGTATTGCTGAGATCTTGTACTGGGATCTGTTTGGATCGTCCTAGTTCAACGTCATGAAGCTTTGATCTGCCATTGGCTACTGGTTGGTTAGAGGATTGATTTTTTTACGATTGGACTGGGCCAATCGGGACCCGGTTACCCTGGCACTGTACGTGCGTGCTTCTAGGCTACGTCCCTCACGAGCTCCGCACTTGATGGACAGTTTATTGGTACTTCAGCTGTTCAAAAACTGCGAGGCGAATAACTTAACCGCAGCTCATTTCCTGCTACTGAGCTATTACAAGCAGTTTATCTTGTTTCAGTTTTTTTTTTCATAATTAGTTATACAACAACACTTTATTATCATTCTTTATCTCCCTTGCGATTTGTGATTATATACCTACTTTCGTGTTTACAAAATAAAATTACATTGAGGATAATTCATTAATATATTTTTTTTGTGCTAACCACCAATTCGTAGAGTAATTTGTATGGACTTTAAAATAAAAATTTGATTTTATATTATTTTACTTTAGTTTAATTAAGTCAAAACACAATTAATAAATTTAGCACCACATAATATTTCTGCAGTAACAAATCACCTGCTTATAAATATAAATTTTATGGTTTTGCTATTAAGGTAATTTTTCATATTGCAAATAATAATAATTTTGTCGCCACATCAATTTAAAAAATGCTTCGTTTATTGAAATAAATTGGTTTTGTACAGAACAATTGGATCTAATAAACGTCGCAATATAGTTAACACTACTCAAATTTCAATATTTAAAACTGTGCCAAATTATAAATAAAATATATTTTAAGTATGGAACACAAACAGCTGTCTTTATTTATATAAATATATTTAAACGAAGTTTTTAGTCAACTTGACTAAAACACATAAAGTCACGTACTCGGCTAAATTTAATGCAGTTAAGTAAGGTGTATCTTGTACAAGCGAACATTGTAATTGTAATTCTAACGCACAGATACATTAACTCGCACTATTTTGTTTCAAACACCACCTAGCTGGAGATTTGCTTTAGTAACAACCAAAAATATTATTTTGTATTAAATATATAACATAGGCTACGTATATCTTATGCTAACAGAAACACTTGTTAGTTTCATTGGGTTAAAACTGATACAGTAACAACACAATAATACCTATAGAAATCATTTTTAATAAATATGCTCACAAATATGCTTATTTATTTAGAGATACAAACATAATGTATAACAAACAACTGCAGGTAAACAGCGCAAGGGATATATATTTTCTTCGTGTTTCTTCTTTGATTGTATTAGACCCTAGGAAAAAAATACTTTAAATGATTTACGGTGTTATGCACTGAAATATAGTTGAAATATATATTTTTTACTACTGATTGGTACATGTATAATTGGTAAATAACATTTAAAGACACTTGAAATGCAATAAGTATATTGCGCCTACTCATGCCAGCCTTTGTCATATTTCGAAAGAAATATCTAATAATTTACAAGAACCAAATTTTTTTTCTGATTTTTTATTTTTATATTTTGGTTATCGTTCGAAAGCATGGGTTTATGTTACCTACTGCTAAATTATGATGTGATAAAATCATTTGAATTTTTATTTATTAATAAATTTTATGCGGTTTCTATGTCCATAATTTCTTGTTGTGTTTTAATATAGGAGAGGAACTATAAGATTATTTATTAGAACATTTAAATTTTCTAAGTATAGTGTAATTTTTTAGAAGCGCTATGCCAAACTAGCCATTTTTTTTCTCTAAAAACTTGCTTTACAATAAGTATAAGGATAACAATACAAGAATGAATATTCATTATACTATGCATTAAATGCTATGAATAGTATTCGTCCGTTGGCCTCTCTGAATTACAGAGGAATTGTTGATATCTCTGACAGAGTAGAGTAACTTTCCTGCGCGCTGATCTTTCAACGCGATAAGTGTCCGCAACCACCACGACACATCCTGTGTTACACTTATGTTGGGCACAAATGAAGAAAATGACAGTTACAGTAACAGTAGATCGTGCGCACAAGGTTTGACCACTGTGTTTTACAACCTTTTGATTCAATAGCGCATAGAAGGGAAATGAACGTATTTTATTTCTGTTACGGACGCATGGTGCAACAGCCAATGAGAAGCTATTTTGGCGGCACTAGAGAACTATTTATGTTTATAATGATGTTGTGGCCTATTTATGATTCACTAGTAAAACTTGTAAATTAAAAAAAAAAAATGTGTCGTGGTTAGAATGGTTAGCTAACATTTTTATAAGTATAACATTCATTTATTTATAAGTAGACAAAATATGCTCTCAAATTGCTGGTCAGATGTCACGGGATAATAATTTGGTAGTTAAAATAGTTAAGTAATAAAACTGCCCAACAGATGTCGGATACATCGCTAAATTTCATTGGCAGAAATAATGAACAGTAATGTTTCAACAGTGAACTGACTTCGCACGAGTCGCGCGCAAGGCCTGCTGTGCGCTCGCTTGTGTTATTTGATTGCGAACCCAGACTTAGTCGTCCTGCGCGTCAGCTCGTTCCTCCGGTTAGTCAGCTCAGATTCCTCCCTCCCCTCTCCACACTCCTCCCCTGAGTAGTCCTGGAACATGGCAGATGGCCTCCGCTGTGGCGGACAACTGGCCGTCTCTCCCGGCGCTCTTGTGCCCTTGTTGCACCAGCAACACGCACGTCAGCCGGGGTTGACAATACTGCCTTCAGCTCAGCGAGTTATAGTGTTAGGCTGGGTTCACAATTAAAAAAAAATAAACGAGTGCACAGCAAGCCATTCACACGACCTGTGCACACGACCTGTGCGAACTGCGAAATCGGTTCACAATTGAATTCTTACTGTTAAATTTCAGCCAATGAAATTTCGCGAACTATGCGACATCTGTTAGCAGTGTTAGTAAATAAACATATTAACTTTCAAAATAACAATAATACTTTTATTATCTCGACATTTTCTTACCACAGTATGGTTAATAAATATAAACATATTTCTAGTCCAGCCAAAAAAGCACCCTGCTCTTCTCTCATTGGCTGTTGTGCCATGCGTACGCGACCGAAATAAAATATATTCATTTCACTCCTATGCGCACGACCTCGCTCCCATGCACACGACCAACTTTCTGCTATTGTGAATCGTTAGGTTAGGAAACATGGCGTTCATATCCTATGCACACGACCTACTGTTACTGTTACTGTTATTTTTTCAATTGTGAATCTAGCCTTACAGTCACTGGTCGCCAGGGTTTTAAATAGCAAGGCGCTTGTGTTGTTCTTCATTTGAACATATAAATGACATAAAAATCAATAACTAATGTTATTGGCCAGTTGAAGACTTCAAATTCTTTACTGCCCGCTCCTTTATTTTGATAGGTCGTTCAAAAGACCTAGAAACTCTTCAGTGCTATTGGACACGAGGAACCACCACTAGAATTTGTCGACCAGTTAAACAGACTAACAGTTTATACCGATCCGACTGTAACACCAGTAACTCGCTGCGCTGAAGGCAGTATTGTCAACAGTCGCCACTTACTCCAACTCGATACGATAACTGCAAACATTTGTAAAGATATTAACTGTTTCTTTCGAATATTAAATTATGAACACTTGACTTATGAACAAAGTATTAAAAACCTATATATAAGTAGCAACCTGCCCCGGCTTCGCACCGGTAGCAGAGCAGACACGCCCACATTATTTTTCTGTCGTAGTGTCGTATCAGACTGTTGCGTCGAGCATGTGGGTAACATTTAACATTTATAGCTTCTGCCGGATTATGTGTAGAAACGAATGTTTAGGTGTTACACGTGACAGGGCAACATACAATTGGTCGTTTGAATAACATTTAATGGTTAAGTCAATTCCAACAGCTTTCAAAGTTTGACATTATGTATTAATAATAGTAAATCCCAATGCTAATTTAATTGGGAATAGGAGCTGTTTGAACTGAAAAGGCAATCGGTATTATATGTATCAAAACAATTTCACTCATTTGACTCAGTTGATGCAGTCGTGGATAGGGAAGAGGCAGGACATTATCCATCTGAATTTTTGAATTCTTTAATGCCTCCCGAAATTTCTCCTCACAAATTATTATTTAATAGTAGGTTCATCTATTATATTACTAAGAAATTTTAACCCACCTTAACTGTGAAACGGTACGAGACTTAAAATAATTAATTGAAGAAGTTTTTTGACTGAATGTACAATGTTATCTGGCTGCGTATCGCCTCTCGTGCAGAAAGAGCGAGAATTTGTTTCACAGGGCAGCTGGGTTGGCTATTGGTCGGTTCACTCGCCTTCCACGAATGTGAACAGTCTAGTCCAGCGGGATGTTCCTCGGCTAGGAAATGTGTCCATCGTTACCATGAGACAGTGTGTTTTCTCGGGTTGTTCCTTGTTCCTCGTGAACAATCCATTCCATCGCTGCTCCTTTCACTGTTTCACTCCTTCCCTGTCAACAAACACTTTTGTCTTTAAAGAGACACGAGGTTCAATTTTATTGATTCATTGACCGAAACACAAATTTAATCGCCTATCTCACATCAGCATAAGAACGACGATAGAGAAGACAGTAAATATAATACTATGGAACCACGTGTTTTGTTTTAGATTTTAAATGTATACTACACTCACTCGGAACTACAGTAATTATTATTGAATTGTTAACTTTTATCTAATTCATTTTGTTAATGTTGTCATTCTACGTCACTAATAATATTGTTTAAAAATTGTTTTGTTCTTTTTATTTTAATGAGAAAAATATTGCAAACCTTTATAAAGTAATTTTCGCATTACTAAATAATCTAATTGTCAGTAATAAACGTTCCCTGTCAAACTGAAGAGGACATTTTTTATTTAATTTATGTTTTGTCAATCAACATCACTGAAAACAAGGGTTATCATACTTTAAAGTTATATGTCCGTGTTTGAATGTTCACTGTTAAAATACACTACATATTTTATTATTTTGCCAATTACTAAAAACCTTTTTATACTTGAATACAAATCTAAAAAAAAATTGTAACTGGCTAGACCACGCAAGGGTACTTACAGACCATTTCATGTTTTACAGTGCTTAATTGGCAGATTGAAAGCTACAAAATTGTTTTCTAAACAACTTTGTTAAGTTAGCTGCTTTATGTACTGTCATATGCCCGGTTAAATATTTAACGATAAGAGTTTATAACAAAGATTTACAATTTTAATAAAATTTGCCTCACTTTTCTTTTTGTTGGTTGAATAAATAACCAGGAATAAATAAATTTTCATTGGTTTATTTAATTAAAATTATATAAGGATTGAGCAACCTACAATACTTTATTTGAACTCATGTGGTATTCCTAATTTCTGATGGAGAGTCGTGAAAATTACATTAATGGAAATACATTTTTACTTAAATTGTGAGAAGAATGTAATAAACAATACTTGTTTTACGTTAAAACAAAATAAAACTTCATTTTTGAAAGTGCATCACTTTATTGAGCTAGTATTTCTCAGCTGGTTTAATTGTGCGTGCACTAAGCGGTGTTTATATAAAATAATTACATCTACAAAGAAGATGCCAAAATTATTTCAAATTAAGAACATTTTTAATATCGGGCTTGGATTTTTCTTTTGATGACCTAATGGGAAACAACTTATGAGTAGAGACAGGAAAAATTCGCGGGTTCATTTCGCGATAGGCTAGAATCCAAGTGCGTGTAACTTATTGCCGCTTCAGTGATTGGAACAGTTTGCCTGAAGGACTATGAGCCAATGAATGACCCTCAACGTAAGAAGTATCGAATCATAAGCATCCCAGTTAGCAGGTCACGAGTCAGTAGCCAATGAGCTGGTGTAATGTTCCTGCGTACATAGAGTATCGTGGAGTCCATCCTAGAGGTCATTCAAACCGTCAATTTTTCCAGTCCCTACTTATGAGCTAAACAATTTTGAAAACATACCCCCAAGTAGTAATGTTATTTGAACTTTCAAAACCAAGTTTAAAATTTTCGAACGCTGATTGTAATATCACCAAGATGGGGAGAAAAATGTTTCAAACTACAACTTATTAAAAAATTTCAGATCATGGTGAACGTTCTACAGCCAGTCTTGTTACAATTCACTTTAAAACAATTTTAGTTTAAAATTGTTTTAAAATTTTAATTTTGCTATCACGTAAGTATGATTTAATTGATCGATAGTCGGCCGTTTGTCATGCCAAGTTAGTGCAACAACACTTGGAATTAATAATACGTTGGAGATGTTTTCACGTTGGAATTTTTCAGGTAGTTTTTTCTCCCACTGCGCACTCAAGAGCTTCCTATTTCAGTGGCCCTCACTCAACTATTGTGCAATCAATCGATTGTATGCTAATTATGAAGTCGACATCCGCGTTGTCTTGACCTTCTTGTCCTTGACCGTCGGCTCCTAACGAACAAAAACAAACCGTGTCCTACGCAAACATTTTAACGGTTTTATTTTTTCCATATGAAAGTCATGTGATTGATAGATGAGAATGTCCTTGACCGTAGGCTTTTAAAGAACAAAAACAAACCGTGTCCTACGCAAACATTTTGACAGTTTTATTTTTTCCATATGAAAGTTGTGTGATTGAAAAATAAGAATCTGTTTAACAGTGTAATTTTAGGGTATCATCAAGTATTCATATTTTAATTATAAAAATGGTCAAAAATATTCAATACTAATGGCAAATATTACAAAAGCATGAAAACAAAACAAACAATATTATACAAGATTTTTTAATTAATCTTATAAATCTTATCTTGTGTGCCTACCATTAATGGCTTTGTCCTGTTAGTTGGCATGTTACAATTATAAATAAATAAATAAATATATTTTTGTTGAGATTTGTGGAAATGATTCCGAATTATATATTGTCATCTTTGAAAGATGTGTGCAATGGAAGTGCATGACTTGATGTAAGCTTTTGGACATACGCCATTGCTAAGTACATGTATGTCTGTAGAAGAAAACTACAAAAAACCCAAAAGACAACACAAATTAAGCAAAAAATTGCTCTTGTCAACAGGATATAAACACCACATAATATTCCATAACAGGAATATGGTCAACAAACGAAGAAAAACAAAGAAAAATGGACTAACAGAAGGAAAAAAACCTCCACAAATGATGACAGCACAAAAATATTTAACCCAAAAAAATTCAGCACAACAGTTGAAACGAGACAAAAACACGACAAAACGAAAAGCCGAAACAAATACAATAAATTGTGTTCCTAGGCAGAATGTGACTTGGAAGGCTGCCGACTGAGGCGTGATTTCTTGGTCGAGGAACGCGTTGCTGGTGCCGTTAATCGGAGACTTTGCTCAAGATGCTCAATCCTGCTCCTGTAAGACTTCATCGTTCGTTCCCGCATTCCACCTCGGGCCGGCCATTCATCCATTCGCAACACAGGCGGCTAATGTTTCTGTGACCGCCGTGTGTCTTCTTCTAGCGTCGACGATGCTTGTATGACCATGCATATTTCCCAGCTGTGTATCATGATGGCGAATAAAGTTTGCAAACCAAAAAAAAATAATCTTAAAGTGTGTGATTAGGCTAGGTTTTGCTTTGAGAAAGCGTCAGTGGACCGAATTATTTTATGTTTTATTGATGATTTATTTCTATTCACATGCAGTCTCTATTATTTCATGTCACTGATTCGAACAGTAGAATTAGATGAATGACAATATTAAATCTATGAATGGAGCTAAAGGTCTCAGCGATATCGTGAGCATCAGAAGCGAATGGGGTAATGCAGGGATAAAAGAGCAATGGCTAAGTTAGTTGGTGGGAAAAACAAAAGTACTTAACAAAAATTCGGTGAAGTTTCTCAGAATTAAAAAAAGGTAAGTTTTAAGATGAAATTCGTTTACGTAAGCCGGGTGTTTATTTATTCATATTTGTGTAAATATTTGAGATTTTTGTATGACATACAGTGCTAAGCATAAAAAGCGTTTTCACGTGAAATTGCTTTAAATCAATAGATTTTCGTTAACCATAACTAGAGACAGGAAAAATTCGCGGGTTCATTTCGCGATAGGCTTGAATCCAAGTGCGTGTAACTTATTGCCGCTTCGGTGATTGAAACACGGTTTGCATGAAGGACTGTGAGCCAATGAATGACCCTCAACGTAAGAATTATGGAATCATAAGCATTCCAGTTAGCAGGTGTCACGAGTCAGTAGCCAATGAGCTGGTGCAATATTCCCGCGTACATAGAGGATCGTGGAGTCCATCCTAGAGGTCATTCAAACCGCGAAGTTTTCCAGTCCCTAGCCATAACACGACATGCAGCCTCCTTGGCTTGACGGGAGTGACTATGAGGAGATGGTCACATGTCTCTGTCCCACTAAGGCTTGTAGGTTCGATCCCGGGTGCGGTCAAATCCTTATTCTTCGCCAGGGGGAACTCGGCATGTTCTGCATTGTGCCGCGGACATTTAGGGATCCCCCCCCCCCCTCGTTCGTTTCTGTTCAATTTGCACGTCCAACCGCTCCTTTTACCATGACCTTGATAGGAACGAGAAACATTCAGTTGGCCTCCACGATTCGCATATGAAGCTCATCCCAAACCAAGTTACTGGCGTTAAAAGTGAATAAGCTTACAGAGCCTATCATCACTATATCAATCTTGCAATTTCTAAAGAATGTTGTTTTTTTCCCTTCAGCTAAATAGTTTGCATTACGATGGTCGCACATCTGCATATTAATTATTGGTAGCAATGCAGCGAAATAAACTTCACAATGATGGAAGTGCACAGCAACTTTTAGTGTTGACAGGAGAAAAAAATAATAATTTTCAGCGCAGCCTAGAGGCGCAGGTGTATTTCGAATTACCTTTATATATTGGTATGTTTTGAAAACTTCGAGAAACGTCTGGAACAATTTGAAAATTAATGTAGGATTACGTTCTCTCTAGTATTCTAAAATGATCGATAAAAGTTTTTCACGTATTCCATGCAGCGAATATGTTGTAATTGTTTATAACTCAATGTATTCATTATTGAATAACATGCAACGCATTTCATAGTATGCCTTCTAAGGTAGGTATGAATTCAATTTTTGACATTAAAACTCTATATTTTGTTTTGGACCAAGATAGTGTTTAGGTTTACAATAAGATTAAATGTATTTGATACTTTCCGTAGTAAGAAAGTTTTATTTTTTATTTTCATCCCTGTTCATCAACCCCTTGAAGTAATAGTTCGTCTCATCAGAAAATGTTTCAGCTAAAGTTTTCAAAAACGTTTAGTATATTTACAAAAAACAAAAAAAGTAATGGATTTGGTTGTATAACACAAAATTAGTTATGATTAAAAACCTAGCACTATTATTGGTTTTAGATATAAAAATATTGTTTTGACAGAAGTTTATTGCTGCATAGCATACAAATTAACTCATAGAACATAAAAACGTGTAAGCTGGCAGTGAGAAGCAAATATACGCTACTGTGCAGGCTTCTCCTCCGTTGTTAACAACTTTTATACTTAAACGAGGTTATTTGAAAAATTGATTACTCATGCTATGTTAACTATTAGCTAACGTTGCCTTAGTCTGCAACTCTACAACTGCAACAAAAAAACCCAAAATTTGTGTATTATAAATATTGCACACGCCAAAAATTACAGTGAAACAACATTTTGAATACAAGATACCAAAAAATAAATAAATTGGGACAGTATGGCGTAAAGAGAAGAGAATATATATGTCTTCATAAATAAAAATATAGTGCTGTGATTTTCTTGATCCATACTATGCTACTTAATTACTTTTTTTTCTATTATAATTTTATTTTTATAGCGCAAATGTTTTAAACTTATTAAATATTTTTTAAATGGAACTTTAACATATGGATTCTTTTTTTTATTTTAGCCTTGATATTTAATGACACATATTTTTCTAAAAAAAAGGTAGAAAAATGGCACATTTATTGCGTACAAAACAATACCGGAATAACAAAAGCTCCGTTCGTCCACCATCCGTCTGTCAAACATGTCAAACACGTGACCTTCAGCCAATCATATTGCCTTCAACTTTGACAGACAAACGGATTAAATTATAACTTACAAATCTCAGCAAATGTTTACGTGTCAAGTTTTAATATTTCTGAAGTTTTTGAAGTTTCTTTAATTCTTTAGATGCTTGGCGTAATCATTTTTAAAGTTAAACTTCTTTAGGCGCGTTATGAAAAAATGATGAGAGGAAGTTTTTACGGTGCTCGCGCACCATGCAATAAAAATTTCACAGGATGAAAAGAAGGCTTCATACAAATAAATGTAGGCTATGTTAACTAATATTTTTATTATATTAATAATTAATAAATAAGAATAAGCATTCACCATATTTATTGGTTTTTATTATTATTTATAATTCATTCTCGATTATTTTAATAAGTTAAACGAACATGTTTATATTAATATTGAATAGTGATTATTTTTTAAAAAGTTTTATTTGATTGATTTTATACTTGACCAACAGTATTTATTACATCATTCACTCCTTTTATTATTTTATTCCTATTAATTTATTTCATACAAAATTAAACATACTTTTTTATTTCGCCAAGTAAGTATAACTTCTAACGCGAAAAGGTTTTTTAATAAAAAAAATGTAATCTATTTTTCCATTAAGAATCTTAAAATAATAGGCTATCTGAAATAAGGTTTATATTTTTATCTCAATTTTTTTCCATTGTTTTCCTACGGAAACTTGCTTCAAACTATCAGAATTTAAAATATTGAAAATGTTTAGCTTTATACGGCACAGGGCTAACAAACAATGTGTTAAAAAACAACAACCTTTATCTTAAGCGTAGTATTCAGTAAAGATAAAGTCTATAGAGAACACTATGTCAGATTTTGAGAGTCATATTTCTTTTAAACTGATGCCGTTCCTAAGATTGTATTGTCATATACATGTAGGTACTAAAGTTTTCTGCTTATCACACAATCAAAAATTCACGTTTACATTGTTAAAAAATGCAAACTTCATATTGAGAAGAGAATATGGCTATGGTTTTAAAAAATTAACATTAAATTTTTATCCATTTAAAAACTGCAAGTTGCAATTAAAGCATAAATATATCAAAGATACGTACTTATAAGTGGTTTATACTACAGCTACTCTCAAGGATCCGACTGAAAGAGGTGTTTGAAAGTTATGACCATGTGTTGTGGGAGACTTGTGTATCCACAGCGCTCAGTTGTGGCCTGTCTATCTGTAGTCAACTTATCTAAGGACTTCCAGCATTGGTAGTCAGTCTCTAGTTAGGGTCATTGCAAGTCTCTATGTGGGTTTGGGAATACGTGGTTGGTAAAGCTGAAGGGCTCTACAGTAATGTCTGTGATGCAATAAGGAGGTTCGCTAATTGTCACCGAACCACTTAAGATTTTCCTGCCTTTTCGAGCCGAAAAACTATTTATTGTGACTATTTTTATGAATTTGGTTTTAAACGACCATGAACTACAGCCTTGAAAACGCATTTGTAGATAGACGGGTAGCGCCTTTGATTATTTTTAAAAGTTTTCTATATGCTACATTGTATAATTATCCGAGGCTTGTAACTTATTATACAATTATTAAATCTATAGTCTTTTATTCTACTTCAGAATAGCGCGTGGGATTACTTTCTTGAAACAATAAATGCACACAGAACCGAAGTTCACGAAAAACTGAAAGCAATGTCTTCATATATATTTCTTGGCTGGCGCGGTGTGTGTGAAGGCGAGAAAAGAAAGGAGATAAGCTGAGAAAACCTCGGCTCAGCAGACAAAGAGGCGATGCAGGTAAGGAAGAGGCATGCTCCCACTGGGATGACGGATGCTCGGAGACAGCTCGTGTTGGTCCATCCGGAAAAGGAGAGGAGAACTGGAAACACTTTGAGGTTCTAAGTTGCGGAGATGGCGTGTGTCAGCGTGCGAGGCGCCGTGGAGATTAATGCTCTCTGGCGGGAGTATTGCCAAATCCTAGGAAGGGAAATTGCAAAAAAAGAAAAAACTATCTGAAACCGCTTAAAATACAAATAATAATGTAAGCATTTATCTACCTTACTCTAAAAATATTTATTTACTAGGTAACGTTGACCTCGGTCGTTTAGTTATACTCAAAGTAAATTATTTCTAGCCATCGTCTCGTTATTTCTAAACCCAACTCAGTGGTTGGTGTATTTATGAATACCTAGCTTGTTCGGTATTCTTTTTCTCTCGCTATATAAAGTCTTTGACGTTAGATAGAAACATTTTTATGGTGTTGTTGTATTTTGCTAAAGTGGCGGGTTGCCAAACTGTTAGTCAAAACTCATTTTTCTTCAATGTATTTGCAGTGAATACTGACTCGTCCGCGGGTTCTTGATGGACAGGATTCCCGGGTGTTGCGGTCAGGAAATATGCCTCCTTCCATAAACAATTGTTAATGGCAAGGCTATTACGCATTGTAAGTTTGAATTTCTCGTTCGTGACATAGATAATGAAGTATTTATGTGATTATTGGTTGCCATATTTTTATGATGTATTAATATTAGGAGAGAGTTATTACGGAATATTACTGTACCTGTGTGAGCATAAGCACACTTTAATAAAACAAAACTTAAAGGGATAATATATTTTTATGGAAGTAAACTAGGATGGTGAAGCAGGAATTAGAACTCAAATCCTGTGAAAATTCAGTTGACTATCTCACTACTGCATCACAAAAATATATAAAAGTAATCGTTTAATAAAAAATAATTGACAAAGATATCCTTACTGCAATTATTTTGAACTTATATGCATTGTTTAAATAGTTTATTATGTATGTGAGAAAACTTTTCCCCGCAAAAATTACAATTTGAAGATTAATGATTATAATTTTATCACGAATACAAATAATAAATGACTCATAAATATATTTACAAAAATACATTTTGCAAGCCAGTTCAGCAAAATAATTTTTGGTTACTTAGTAATATTAAACACTTATAATCACTGAGGAAATTATTGAAAGAATGACATCTTTTGGATGGTTCAGAATAATATTTCCGAGCGTAAAAATAAATAGAATCAGTAAAAACATTAGTTATGTAGATAGGAGTTAGGCAAAACGCATTAAATTAAAATTTTAAAATTAAGTAAGTAGATCACACTTTGAGACAACGAATTTAATAAAAACGGAGTAAGGTGAAATGTAAGCATACACATCAAATTTGCTGCAAATTATAGTACATGCCAATAGGTTGAATTCCTTTAGGTGAAAAGAAGTTAGTCATAACAAAATTGGCAGAATTATAATTTTTTAATTATTTTTCAGAGAAATTGTATTTCGAAGCACCGTCATTCGGCACACCACTCTGTTGGGCTATTAAGAGGAGAAAAAATGTTTGTATGGTTTAATAACTGGCCGGATTCATCTCTCCGACAGCAGTTGCCCCTTCGCCACCTCTGGAGCGCCCAGATCTCGAGGGGATCTGTGCGATTGTCCGCGTTGAAGTAGGGCCTCGGCCAGTCATGACGGAATTCTCTCTCTCTCACAGCAACCCGCACCTGCCTCAACCAGTCATGAGCGGGAGTCTTTCATTCACAGCAACCTAGCTGGCCTGGCCAGTCATGACGCGAGAATCTCTCTCTATCACAGCGACCCGCCCCTGCCTCGGCCAAATATGAGCGGGAGTCAATCTTTCTCACAGAGACCCGTGCCGGCCACAGCCAGTCATGAGCGGGAGTCCTTCATTCACAGCAACCTAGCTGACCTGGCCAGTCATGACATGAGTCTCTCTCTCTCACACACAGAATGAACAGCGCCTGCCTGGTCAGTCATGATGGAATTCTCTCTCTCACAAGGACATTGGCGGCCTTGCGAGTCATGACGTAATTATTTCTCTCTCACAAGGACCCACGCCAGCCTAAACCAGTCATGACAGGAGTCTCTCTCTCTCTCACAGTGACCAGCCCACCTGGCAGTCATGAGCGGGAATCCCTATCTCTCACAGCGACCCAGCCCACCTGCCAGTCATGACGCGAGTCTCTCTCTCACAGAGACCCAGCCCACCTGCCAGTCATGACGCGAGTCTCTCTCTCACAGCGACCCAGCCCACCTGCCAGTCATGACGCGAGTCTCTCTCTCACAGCGACCCAGCCCACCAACCAGTCATGACGCGAGTCTCTCTCTCACAGCGACCCAGCCCAAATGCCAGTCATGACGCGAGTCTCTCTCTCACAGCGACCCAGCCCAAATGCCAGTCATGACGCGAGTCTCTCTCTCTCACAGCGACCCAGCCCACCTGCCAGTCATGACGCGAGTCTCTCTCTCACAGCGACCCAGCCCAAATGCCAGTCATGACGCGAGTCTCTCTCTCTCACAGCGACCCAGCCCACCTGCCAGTCATGACGCGAGTCACTCTCTCTCACAGCGACCCAGCCCACCTGCCAGTCATGACGCGAGTCTCTCTCACACACAGCGACCTAGCCCACCTGACAGTTATGACGCGAGTCTCTGACTCACAGCGACCCAGCCCACCTGCCAGTCATGACGCGAGTCTCTCTCTCACAGCGACCCAGCCCACCTGCCAGTCATGACGCGAGTCTCTCTCTCACAGCGACCCAGCCCACCAACCAGTCATGACGCGAGTCTCTCTCTCACAGCGACCCAGCCCAAATGCCAGTCATGACGCGAGTCTCTCTCTCACAGCGACCCAGCCCAAATGCCAGTCATGACGCGAGTCTCTCTCTCTCACAGCGACCCAGCCCACCTGCCAGTCATGACGCGAGTCTCTCTCTCACAGCGACCCAGCCCAAATGCCAGTCATGACGCGAGTCTCTCTCTCTCACAGCGACCCAGCCCACCTGCCAGTCATGACGCGAGTCACTCTCTCTCACAGCGACCCAGCCCACCTGCCAGTCATGACGCGAGTCTCTCTCACACACAGCGACCCAGCCCACCTGACAGTTATGACGCGAGTCTCTGACTCACAGCGACCCAGCCCACCTGCCAGTCATGACGCGAGTCTCTCTCTCACAGCGACCCAGCCCACCTGCCAGTCATGACGCGAGTCTCTCTCACACAGCGACCCAGCCCACCTGCCAGTAATGACGCGAGTCTCTCTCTCACAGCGACCCAGCCCACCTGCCAGTCATGACGCGAGTCTCTCTCTCACAGCGACCCAGCCCACCTGCCAGTCATGACGCGAGTCTCTCTCTCACAGCGTCCCAGCCCACCTGCCAGTCATGATGCGAGTCTCTCTCTCACAGCGTCCCAGCCCACCTGCCAGTCATGACGCGAGTCTCTCACGCACAGCGAACCAGCCCATTTGCCAGTCATGACGCGAGTCTCCCTCTTACAGCGACCCAGCCCACCTGCCAGTCATGACGCGAGTCTCTCTCTCACAGCGACCCAGCCCACCTGCCAGTCATGACGCGAGTCTCTCTCTCTCACAGCGACCCAGCCCTCCTGCCAGTCATGACGCGAGTATCTCTCTCACAGCGACCCAGCCCACCTGCCAGTCATGACGCGAGTCTTTCTCTCACAGCGACCCAGCCCACCTGCCAGTCATGATGCGAGTCTCTCTCTCTCACAGCGACCCAGCCCTCCTGCCAGTCATGACGCGAGTCTCTCTCTCTCACAGCGACCCAGCCCACCTGCCAGTCATGACGCGAGTCACTCTCTCTCACAGCGACCCAGCCCACCTGCCAGTCATGACGCGAGTCTCTCTCTCACAGCGACCCAGCCCACCTGCCAGTCATGACGCGAGTCTCTCTCACACAGCGACCCAGCCCACCTGCCAGTCATGACGCGAGTCTCCCTCTCACAGCGACCCAGCCCACCTGCCAGTCATGACGCGAGTCTCTATCTCACAGCGACCCAGCCCACCTGCCAGTCATGACGCGAGTCTCTCTCTCACAGCGACCCAGCCCACCTGCCAGTCATGACGCGAGTCTCTCTCTCACAGCGACCCAGCCCACCTGCCAGTCATGACGCGAGTCTCTCTCTCACAGCGACCCAGCCCACCTGCCAGTCATCACGCGAGTCTCTCTCTCACAGCGACCCAGCCCACCTGCCAGTCATGACGCGAGTCTCTCTCTCACAGCGTCCCAGCCCACCTGCCAGTCATGATGCGAGTCTCTCTCTCACAGCGTCCCAGCCCACCTGCCAGTCATGACGCGAGTCTCTCACGCACAGCGACCCAGCCCATTTGCCAGTCATGACGCGAGTCTCCCTCTTACAGCGACCCAGCCCACCTGCCAGTCATGACGCGAGTCTTTCTCTCACAGCGACCCAGCCCACCTGCCAGTCATGACGCGAGTCTTTCTCTCACAGCGACCCAGCCCACCTGCCAGTCATGACGCTAGTCTCCCTCTCACAGCGACCCAGCCCACCTGCCAGTCATGACGCGAGTCTCTCTCTCACAGCGACCCAGCCCACCTGCCAGTCATGACGCGAGTCTCTCTCTCTCACAGCGACCCAGCCCTCCTGCCAGTCATGACGCGAGTCTCTCTCTCACAGCGACCCAGCCCACCTGCCAGTCATGATGCGAGTATCTCTCTCACAGCGACCCAGCCCACCTGCCAGTCATGACGCGAGTCTTTCTCTCACAGCGACCCAGCCCACCTGCCAGTCATGATGCAAGTCTCTCTCTCACAGCGACCCAGCCCACCTGCCAGTCATGACGCGAGTCTCTCTCTCACAGCGTCCCAGCCCACCTGCCAGTCATGACGCGAGTCTCTCTCTCACAGCGACCCAGCCCACCTTCCAGTCATGACGCGAGTCTCTCTCTCACAGCGACCCAGCCCACCTGCAAGTCATGACGCGAGTCTCTCTCTCACAGCGACCCAGCCCACCTGCCAGTCATGACGCAAGTCTCTCTCTCACAGCGACCCAGCCCACCTGCCAGTCATGACGCGAGTCTCTCTCTCACAGCGTCCCAGCCCACCTGCCAGTCATGACGCGAGTCTCTCTCTCACAGCGACCCAGCCCACCTGCCAGTCATGACGCGAGTCTCTATCTCACAGCGACCCAGCCCACCTGCCAGTCATGACGCGAGTCTCTCTCTCACAGCGTCCCAGCCCACCTGCCAGTCATGACGCGAGACTCTCTCTCACAGCGACCCAGCCCACCTGCCAGTCATGACGCGAGTCTCTCTCTCACAGCGAACCCAGCCCAACTGCCAGTCATGACGCGAGTCTCTCTCTCACAGCGACCCAGCCCACCTGCCAGTCATGACGCGAATCTCTCTCTCACAGCGACCCAGCCCACCTGCCAGTCATGACGCGAGTCTCTCTCTCACAGCGACCCAGCCCATTTGCCAGTCATGACGCGAGTCTCTCTCTCACAGCGACCCAGCCCACCTGCCAGTCATGATGCGAGTCTCTCTCTCACAGCGACCCAGCCCACCTGCCAGTCATGACGCGAGTCTCTATCTCACAACGACCCAGCCCACCTGCCAGTCATGATGCGAGTCTCTCTCTCACAGCGACCTAGCCCAACTGCCAGTCATGACGCTAGTCTCTCTCTCACAGCGACCCAGCCCATTTGCCAGTCATGACGCGAGTCTCTCTCTCACAGCGACCCAGCCCACCTGCCAGTCATGACGCGAGTCTCTCTCTCACAGCGACCCAGCCCATTTGCCAGTCATGACGCGAGTCTCGTCTCACAGCGACCCAGCCCACCTGCCAGTCATGACGCGAGTCTCTCTCTCACAGCGACCCAGCCCACCTGCCAGTCATGACGCGAGTCTCTCTCTCACAGCGACCCAGCCCACCAACCAGTCATGACGCGAGTCTCTCTCTCACATCGACCCAGCCCACCTGCCAGTCATGACGCGAGTCTCTCTCTCACAGCGACCCAGCCCACCTGCCAGTCATGACGCGAGTCTCTCTCTCACAGCGACCCAGCCCACCTGCCAGTGATGACGCGAGTCTCTATCCCACAGCGACCCAGCCCACCTGCCAGTCATGACGCGAGTCTCTATCTCACAGCGACCCAGCCCACCTGCCAGTCATGACGCGAGTCTCTCTCTCACAGCGACCCAGCCCACCTGCCAGTCATGACGCGAGTCTCTATCCCACAGCGACCCAGCCCACCTGCCAGTCATGACGCGAGTCTCTCTCTCACAGCGACCCAGCCCATTTGCCAGTCATGACGCGAGTCTCTCTCTCACAGCGACCCAGCCCACCTGCCAGTCATGACGCGAGTCTCTCTCTCACAGCGACCCAGCCCACCTGCCAGTCATGACGCGAGTCTCTATCCCACAGCGACCCCGCCCACCTGCCAGTCATGACGTGAGTCTCTATCTCACAGCGACCCAGCCCACCTGCCAGTCATGACGCGAGTCTCTCTCTCACAGCGACCCAGCCCACCTGCCAGTCATGACGCGAGTCTCTCTCTCACAGCGACCCAGCCCACCTGCCAGTCATGACGCGAGTCTCTCTCTCTCACAGCGACCCAGCCCTCCTGCCAGTCATGACGCGAGTCTCTCTCTCACAGCGACCCAGCCCACCTGCCAGTCATGATGCGAGTATCTCTCTCACAGCGACCCAGCCCACCTGCCAGTCATGACGCGAGTCTTTCTCTCACAGCGACCCAGCCCACCTGCCAGTCATGACGCAAGTCTCTCTCTCACAGCGACCCAGCCCACCTGCCAGTCATGACGCGAGTCTCTCTCTCACAGCGTCCCAGCCCATTTGCCAGTCATGACGCGAGTCTCTCTCTCACAGCAACCCAGCCCACCTGCCAGTCATGATGCGAGTCTCTCTCTCACAGCAACCCAGCCCACCTGCCAGTCATGACGCGAGTCTCTATCTCACAACGACCCAGCCCACCTGCCAGTCATGATGCGAGTCTCTCTCTCACAGCGACCTAGCCCAACTGCCAGTCATGACGCTAGTCTCTCTCTCACAGCGACCCAGCCCATTTGCCAGTCATGACGCGAGTCTCTCTCTCACAGCGACCCAGCCCACCTGCCAGTCATGACGCGAGTCTCTCTCTCACAGCGACCCAGCCCATTTGCCAGTCATGACGCGAGTCTCGTCTCACAGCGACCCAGCCCACCTGCCAGTCATGACGCGAGTCTCTCTCTCACAGCGACCCAGCCCACCTGCCAGTCATGACGCGAGTCTCTCTCTCACAGCGACCCAGCCCACCAACCAGTCATGACGCGAATCTCTCTCTCACAGCGACCCAGCCCACCTGCCAGTCATGACGCGAGTCTCTCTCTCACAGCGACCCAGCCCACCTGCCAGTCATGACGCGAGTCTCTCTCTCACAGCGACCCAGCCCACCTGCCAGTTATGACGCGAGTCTCTATCCCACAGCGACCCAGCCCACCTGCCAGTCATGACGCGAGTCTCTCTCTCACAGCGACCCAGCCCACCTGCCAGTCATGACGCGAATCTCTATCCCACAGCGACCCGGCCCACCTGCCAGTCATGACGCGAGTCTCTCTCTCACAGCGACCCAGCCCATTTGCCAGTCATGACGCGAGTCTCTCTCTCACAGCGACCCAGCCCACCTGCCAGTCATGACGCGAGTCTCTCTCTCACAGCGACCCAGCCCACCTGCCAGTTATGACGCGAGTCTCTATCCCACAGCGACCCAGCCCACCTGCCAGTCATGACGCGAGTCTCTATCTCACAGCGACCCAGCCCACCTGCCAGTCATGACGCGAGTCTCTCTCTCACAGCGACCCAGCCCACCTGCCAGTCATGACGCGAGTCTCTATCCCACAGCGACCCAGCCCACCTGCCAGTCATGACGCGAGTCTCTCTCTCACAGCGACCCAGCCCACCTGCCAGTCATGACGCGAGTCTCTCTCTCACAGCGACCCAGCCCACCTGCCAGTTATGACGCGAGTCTCTATCCCACAGCGACCCAGCCCACCTGCCAGTCATGACGCGAGTCTCTCTCTCACAGCGACCCAGCCCACCTGCCAGTCATGACGCGAGTCTCTATCTCACAGCGACCCAGCCCACCTGCCAGTCATGACGCGAGTCTCTATCTCACAGCGACCCAGCCCACCTGCCAGTCATGACGCGAGTCTCTCTCTCACAGCGACCCAGCCCACCTGCCAGTCATGACGCGAGTCTCTCTCTCACAGCGACCCAGCCCACCTGCCAGTCATGACGCGAGTCTCTATCCCACAGCGACCCAGCCCACCTGCCAGTCATGACGCGAGTCTCTCTCTCACAGCGACCCAGCCCACCTGCCAGTCATGACGCGAGTCTCTCTCTCACAGCGACCCAGCCCACCTGCCAGTCATGACGCGAGTCTCTATCCCACAGCGACCCAGCCCACCTGCCAGTCATGACGCGAGTCTCTCTCTCACAGCGACCCAGCCCACCTGCCAGTCATGACGCGAGTCTCTATCTCACAGCGACCCAGCCCACCTGCCAGTCATGACGCGAGTCTCTATCTCACAGCGACCCAGCCCACCTGCCAGTCATGACGCGAGTCTCTCTCTCACAGCGACCCAGCCCACCTGCCAGTCATGACGCGAGTCTCTCTCTCACAGCGACCCAGCCCACCTGCCAGTCATGACGCGAGTCTCTATCTCACAGCGACCCAGCCCACCTGCCAGTCATGACGCGAGTCTCTCTCTCACAGCGACCCAGCCCACCTGCCAGTCATGACGCGAGTCTCTCTCTCACAGCGACCCAGCCCACCTGCCAGTCATGACGCGAGACTCTCTCTCACAGCGACCCAGCCCACCTGCCAGTCATGACGCGAGTCTCTATCTCACAGCGACCCAGCCCACCTGCCAGTCATGACGCGAGTCTCTCTCTCACAGCGACCCAGCCCACCTGCCAGTCATGACGCGAGTCTCTCTCTCACAGCGACCCAGCCCACCTGCCAGTCATGACGCGAGTCTCTATCTCACAGCGACCCAGCCCACCTGCCAGTCATGACGCGAGTCTCTCTCTCACAGCGACCCAGCCTACCTGCCAGTCATGACGCGAGTCTCTCTCTCACAGCGACCCAGCCCACCTGCCAGTCATGACGCGAGTCTCTATCCCACAGCGACCCAGCCCACCTGCCAGTCATGACGCGAGTCTCTATCCCACAGCGACCCAGCCCACCTGCCAGTCATGACGCGAGTCTCTCTCTCACAGCGACCCAGCCCACCTGCCAGTCATGACGCGAGTCTCTATCTCACAGCGACCCAGCCCACCTGCCAGTCATGACGCGAGTCTCTATCTCACAGCGACCCAGCCCACCTGCCAGTCATGACGCGGGTCTCTCTCTCACAGCGACCCAGCCCACCTGCCAGTCATGACGCGAGTCTCTATCTCACAGCGACCCAGCCCACCTGCCAGTCATGACGCGAGTCTCTCTCTCACAGCGACCCAGCCCACCTGCCAGTCATGACGCGAGTCTCTATTCCACAGCGACCCAGCCCACCTGCCAGTCATGACGCGAGTCTCTCTCTCACAGCGACCCAGCCCACCTGCCAGTCATGACGCGAGTCTCTCTCTCACAGCGACCCAGCCCACCTGCCAGTCATGACGCGAGTCTCTCTCTCACAGCGACCCAGCCCACCTGCCAGTTATGACGCGAGTCTCTATCCCACAGCGACCCAGCCCACCTGCCAGTCATGACGCGAGTCTCTATCTCACAGCGACCCAGCCCACCTGCCAGTCATGACGCGAGTCTCTCTCTCACAGCGACCCAGCCCACCTGCCAGTAATGACGCGAGTCTCTCACGCACAGCGACCCAGCCCATTTGCCAGTCATGACGCGAGTCTCTCACGCACAGCGACCCAGCCCACCTGCCAGTCATGACGCGAGTCTCTCTCTCACAGCGACCCAGCCCACCTGCCAGTCATGACGCGAGTCTCTCTCTCACAGCGACCCAGCCCACCTGCCAGTCATGACGCGAGTCTCTCTCTCACAGCTACCCAGCCCTCCTGCCAGTCATGATGCGAGTCTATCTCTCACAGCGACCCAGCCCACCTGCCAGTCATGACGCGAGTTTCTATCTCACAGCGACCCAGCCCAACTGCCAGTCATGACGCGAGTCTCTCTCTCACAGCGACCCAGCCCAACTGCCAGTCATGACGCGATTCTCTCTCTCACAGCGACCCATACCACCTGCCAGTCATGACGTAGTCTCCCTCTCACAGCGACACAGCCCACCTGCAAGTCATGACGCGAGTCTCCCTCTCACAGCGACCCAGCCCACCTGCAAGTCATGACGCGAGTCTCCCTCTCACAGCGACCCAGCCCACCTGCCAGTCATGACGCGAGTCTCTCTCTCACAGCGACCCAGCCCACCTGCCAGTCATGACGCGAGTCTCTCTCTCACAGCGACCCAGCCCAACTGCCAGTCATGATGCGAGTCTCTCACAGCGACCCAGCCCACCTGCAAGTCATGACGCGAGTCTCCCTCTCACAGCGACCCAGCCCACCTGCCAGTCATGACGCGAGTCTCCCTCTTACAGCGACCCAGCCCACCTGCCAGTCATGACGCGAGTCTCCCTCTTACAGCGACCCAGCCCACCTGCCAGTCATGACGCGAGTCTCTCTCTCACAGCGACCCAGCCCAATTGCCAGTCATGATGCGAGTCTCCCTCTTACAGCGACCCAGCCCACCTGCCAGTCATGACGCGAGTCTCCCTCTTACAGCGACCCAGCCCACCTGCCAGTCATGACGCGAGTCTCCATCTTACAGCGACCCAGCCCACCTGCCAGTCATGACGCGAGTCTCTCTCTCACAGCGACCCAGCCCACCTGCCAGTCATGACGCGAGTCTCCCTCTCACAGCGACCCAGCCCACCTGCCAGTCATGACGCGAGTCTCCCTCTTACAGCGACCCAGCCCACCTGCCAGTCATGACGCGAGTCTCTCTCTCACAGCGACCCAGCCCACCTGCCAGTCATGACGCGAGTCTCTCTCTCACAGCGACCCAGCCCACCTGCCAGTCATGACGCGAGTCTCTCTCTCACAGCGACCCAGCCCACCTGCCAGTCATGACGCGAGTCTCTTTCTTACAGCGACCCAGCCCACCTGCCAGTCATGACGCGAGTCTCTCTCTCACAGCGACCCAGCCCACCTGCCAGTCATGACGCGAGTCTCTCTCTCACAGCGACCCAGCCCAACTGCCAGTCATGACGCGAGTCTCTCTCTCACAGCGACCCAGCCCACCTGCAAGTCATGACGCGAGTCTCCCTCTTACAGCGACCCAGCCCACCTGCCAGTCATGACGCGAGTCTCTCTCTCACAGCGACCCAGCCCACCTGCCAGTCATGACGCGAGTCTCCCTCTCACAGCGACCCAGCCCACCTGCCAGTCATGACGCGAGTCTCCCTCTTACAGCGACCCAGCCCACCTGCCAGTCATGACGCGAGTCTCTCTCTCACAGCGACCCAGCCCACCTGCAAGTCATGACGCGAGTCTCCCTCTTACAGCGACCCAGCCCACCTGCCAGTCATGACGCGAGTCTCTCTCTCACAGCGACCCAGCCCACCTGCAAGTCATGACGCGAGTCTCCCTCTTACAGCGACCCAGCCCACCTGCCAGTCATGACGCGAGTCTCTCTCTCACAGCGACCCAGCCCACCTGCCAGTCATGACGCGAGTCTCCCTCTCACAGCGACCCAGCCCACCTGCCAGTCATGACGCGAGTCTCCCTCTTACAGCGACCCAGCCCACCTGCCAGTCATGACGCGAGTCTCTCTCTCACAGCGACCCAGCCCACCTGCCAGTCATGACGCGAGTCTCCCTCTCACAGCGACCCAGCCCACCTGCCAGTCATGACGCGAGTCTCCCTCTTACAGCGACCCAGCCCACCTGCCAGTCATGACGCGAGTCTCTCTCTCACAGCGACCCACGCCGGCAGGGGGCCCGTGAGTTCCGGTCCCACGCGGCAGCAGACAGGGCGCCGCTCGGGGACTATTCAGGCTGGAAGATGCCACACAAGAGCGCTTGTTAGCTCCATTGTGGGTCGGCGTACAGCGACTGTCCTGCTCTTCGAATGCAAGTACAGCTTTTCAACACTTATTTCACAACTCTAATCTCCCCCCCTCTCCCGAAAAAAATTCAAATTTTAACGTAAACACCTTATTCTAAATAAGATTTATGACTTTTATCGCAAAGATATATTTTTAACCAATTTCGTATACATAACGTGACTTACGTGATAGAGTTCTTAATACCTGCGTTACAAAATAGAGTCCTTATACTTAAGGGCTCTAAACCAAGAGCAATTTATTAAATGATACATGCATTAAAAATATTTTCAAATGGCCCTTAGCAGCCGAAAAAGTTATAGAATGCATGACATAATGTATTTAATTATTTTTAAAATTAAATAATAATTTTATTTGGCTTTTAAAAGTATATACACCTAAAAATTAATCATTTTTAAATAGAGACAGAATTTTATGAATTGGTTTTTATACATGAAACCAAAATGTTTGCAAGATTGGTAATTTACTAATGAATTAAAGCGCTATAAAACTCATTGAAGTGAAAAACCGTTATACTTGACACAAAGTGGAGTTATGAGTTTGGTTAATACATACTTCTTTTTGAAGATTTTACTAAATTATGTATTTAACTAGACTCAAAACCATCCATCAAGTCCACCGCAAATTTTCAAAATAAATGCGGCGAGAATTTTCCATTTACAACAAGTAACACATATTCAGTAAAACAGTGGAGAATCAAAAGTAAAATTTTGAAAGAAAATAAATCTGCGTTTACCAAGGAAAGAGAGCTTTTTTTTTACCCGTGTGATAGAAATAAGTTTATATAACAATAAGTACAAGCACGGGAAGTAAAGAACGTTGTGAGAACATGTCCGGCCGCTACAGATTATCTCCGGCTGGCTCAGTCCGCAGCAACAAAGAGACGGGACATTCCCGGGTCGATGTGGAATATGTTGTCGGTGATTGGGCGAGCGCGGACGAGGGAACCTCGGTAGAGGAGGGGGGGGGGGTTGTAACGGTGACTTTGGCCCCGGGCGACGGGCGTAACGGCGGCATTGCCCCTAGCAGCTCGCCGGCCGAGACACGAGCTGCGGGCAGCGCTGGTCCAAGGTCTATTAGAGAAGGCAGACCTTGGTGCTAGTGCCCGGCGGGAGGGACTTACCGCGGCGAGTGGCTCTGGTCGTCAAGTCCAAGTCCCGCGCTCGTCCGCATTGCTTTGGGAGACCGACCGAGTCGGACTTGAAGTCGGACCAACAAGTACATTTCAACATTTCAGGGGCCAGCAGCCCGGTGTTCTCATAGCAGTGGTGGATCCAAGGGGTGGCACCAGGGGCAAGTGCCCCCCCCCCATCCCCCCCTTCCCGAAAAACCAGTTGTTTTCTACATTAATATTGCCGACAAAAATTATTGTTTCTGAAACCAATAAAATATTTTAATATAATTAATGAATTTCTTGCATAATCATAAAATCTGATGGTTGGATGTTATGTGTAGTGTGAGCAGATTAAATACAAATTTCGTAATTTTAAGACATTTTTTTTCTGGCTATTCTGAAATCCTAGAGTGCCCCCTCCGAGGTCAATCTCTGGATCCGCCACTGTCTCATAGTTCAGGTTTTTTTTAAGTTGACAAAATATAAGGTATAAATTTTTGCAAAACAAAGCAATTAAATAAATGAGGGTAATGCAAAATATACTTATGTATAGCTAAAAGGTTTGCTACCATTTTTCATTTTTATGTATGACTTTAAATTAATATTTTCCATTCCTGTTTTGATTTTAATAAATTATTTTCCTTGTATGTAGTTAAAACATTCTCTAAAAAAACTATTAAAATTATTATTTTATGTTTAATATGATTATTAATTAATTATTTATTAGCTAACAAAATAACAAAATTGTAAACTTTGTAAAAGCATATTTTAATCTATGTTTGAGTAAAAAATATTTAATGGCTGTTCGAATGGTAACTTACAGGTAAAAATGTTCTATAAAATAATTCCGTTATTTTAACAAACTATTTTTGTATGACATTAAGTTTCAAATTATTTACAACTTTAATCATTTTTAAACTTTGAAATGCAAAACATTTATGAAAGGCAGAAATTTGTGTTTGACCAACTTATTTTACTAACTATTTTTATAGTTATATGAATATTTAAGGCAATTGATTACCCTGGGTAAAACAGGCTTTTAAAAAGTAATTAAAATTAAAATTTTTCTTAAAGTTTGCTATAAGGAGTAGAAAGAAAGATATAAACATTTTATTTATTTATTTGCAGTCATGAGTTTTGCCATATCAATAATCAAATTGTAACCAAATATCCTGTTACATACGTAGGCCAAGAGTTGATATAATAATCGGATTTTTATCGAAAACATTGCGAATATAATAATTCCATGATATGAAATATAAAATGTGTAAGAACACATTCAATTTATAATAATTAAATACAAGGCTTAAAAAATGGGAATCTTCAGAAGCTGCTCTTAAATACGACATAAATGTGACGATATTATTTATTCAAAGTAAAATTTTAGTAAATATTAATTAAACATGTTTAATGATTCAATTATGATGACACATATATTTGTAAATCTATGAGAGAGTCAAATTTTCTCGTTACAGCAACAGTGAATTATTTTGAAAATGATTAATGGTTTTTACATAGAGATAATGTTAACTAATTTTATTTTTAAAATAAACAAGAATTTTAACTACAGTTTTACGTATAATATTGAGCTAACAACCTTATAAGCTCGTAAAGAATAATTATTTTTATCTGCCTTTTTTTTATAACGCTACGATTATTTTATTGTAATCTTACAAAAAAATCTGGAATTTAAAATACCTGCGTTATTTAAGTGTTACAACAAGAACTAAGTAAAAAAAAGTTAAATTTAAATAACCTGATTGTAAAATTTATTTTCGCCGCCGTTTCCTAAGCAATTTTAAACGTACACAATAAGGCGTGAGTAAAAATTGATGTTTAGCCTAAGTTAAATAGTTTACACAATATTAAAATAACGAACTGAATTTTATCAATGTTTTTTAAAGAATACTAGCTTAATTAGGTTTAGTAAGTACATTATAACAATATAAAATTAGCACAATTGTCAATAAAACTATACAAATTTATATTTATCCCCACACACACTGAGATTGGGATTTCCCGATTAAATGCGGAATCCAACGGGAACTGAGGCAATGTGAATATGCAAGTATTAAACAAACATTAGTTATGAAATCAAAGTCTAAAATGGTTATATTTCTTATTATTACTTTAACATTATACCCAGCATATAAATTTAATTTTTTTTTTTTTTTTTTTTTACTTTTACATTCTGGAACCCACCTCTTGGTTTTCTCTGACATTTTTAAAATCTGCGTTACGTTACGCGCCAGCTCAGAGTTCCGCAACTTGGACGCCTTGAGATGATTTGCAGCTTCGTTGCAACCGACCCTTGTGGGAGCTGCCGTGACGTCATCGCCCGGTGCCTGCGGCCAGTCCGCTGCGGCGGCGACCGCCCATAAGTCGAGACCGGAAAAATTCGCGGGTTCAATTACCTCCAGGATAGACTCCACTATCCTCTACTCACTCGGGCAAATACCAACTGTCCTTTGGCTGCTGACTTGTGAGTCGTCTCGACTGAGTGTCTGTGATTCGACACTTCTGTGAGTGAGGGTCTCTAACTGGCCCTCATTACCCCAGATAAACAGTGAACCAGTGTAATCAGCACTAAGGTATTGTAGCATATCACGAAATGAATCCGCGAATGTTTCAGGTCTCTACCCAAAAGGCGGGCTTGTCTTCTTCCCCGAGGCGCCGCTCGAACCACCAATAAGCACACGTGTCTGATGCAGCACGAGCCTGTCCCTTCTGCCAATGGGGCGTGCCGTCCCTCGCTCCCGCGCCGACCTTGTCTCGGCCGCATCCCGGCGGGAAGCCTGCATTTCACAGACGAGAGAGCCACACCCGAAGTTCCCCCAAGTTCATGCTAGCTTTTTTTTTCCCCCGTACCACAACAGGTGTATTTATTTGGGATGTAGCTTACTCATCCGTCATACGCCGTTCTATTTAATTGTATAAACCGGTGTGGCATTAAATTTTGCGGTCGATTAGGATAGGTTAGCTACATTATAATTACTTTAAAACATTGTGGATGGTTGCTACATTAAAAATACTATAAAATCATTTTATGGTTGCTTAGCAAATAACTTTTTAATATGTAGCTATCCAGCGCTAGGAAACCGTTTGCATGATTTCACAGTATCTTTAATGTAGCTACCCTAACCAAATCAACCGTCCACAATGTTTTAAAGTATTTATAATGTAGCTAACCTAACCTAATTGACCATTAGTTATCATGAGTTGTCCAAAATAAACATTCACGGACACACGGCAAACGAAAAATTTGTCGGCGTACAAATAAATACCTTTGCCTTATTTATGGTCTTTTCTTTTATCAACACCACCATATTTATTTACAATGAACAAAAAAAAAAAAACGAAGATGCACGATCGGTCGTTTGTCTCTCTCGTCTGTGAAAAGAAGGCTTCCCGTATCCCGGTAGCTGATGTATCTCGACGACCCCGAGCCCACCGCCATGTTTGTTCCACTGCGAGTTCCAGCGCGCATGCGTGCTGCGCCCCCCTCCACACACGAGGCGGACTTCACCGCGGCACATTACAGATTCTCAGTATCTACATTGCCTTGACCACGTAACATCTCTGTTCACTCAAGCACACAATTTTTAACAGAAATATATATATTTTTTGTATTACTGAAATATTTGTATTTCTACCACAAATAAAAATTATTAATTAATTATGTAGATTTTCTTAAAAATCTTTGTGAGCTGGAAACAAAATTTTTGTATATGTACGTTAGTTTGAATTTAAAAAAAAAACTTTTTGACGTGACAACGTCTAATAAATCGATGACCGCCGGCTGCACGCACGAAAAAGTGTCCCGTTAAGCACATTGTTCCGTTACGCTGTGTTCCGTTACGCTGTCGGCGAGTGCAGTTATAATAGGTTATGTTAGAATTGTTTAAAATATTATGGTGATTCATATCATTGATAACATATATTTAATTACACTTTATTTATGTGAAAACTTATCCATTATTATATTTAAACTTTATAGCTAAACGCCAGTTTTTAAAATTAATTACAAGTAATCTACACGTGAACTGTTTTGTCGACTGTTTGTAAAGTGAAGTGAAAAGTTAATGTGGTTTTCATTGCTAATTACAACAACAATTTCGGCAATAAAGGTTAATAATTCTTGCATTTTAAAAATTTGATTACCAGTATAATTTCAAGATTTTTTTCTTTTATTATTAAAATAAAAATGATTCAATTTTGTTCATAAAAGTATGCAATCATTTCCTCCATGTTTTGTTATGACGTTGTGACGTTAAACTATCGTCCGTAAACCGAATTTACAGAGAACCATTTTTTTAAAATTTTTTTTTAACAAAAAAAAATTCTTTTATAAAGACAGTAAAAATTATTATTTGTGCATGAACAAGAACAATTACATAAGCAAATGAATCATTTAATTCTGCTGATGTGCTCCAGGGGCGAGGAGATCTCGGAATAGAATGGCAGATAACTCTGGGAGGAGATGCTTCCCGCCTTACGTGTGGACTCGGAACACAACGGGACAGCGAGCTGGCTGAAGCATGCAATTGTCAGGAATTGGCTGAAGGCTTTCATGAGGAGAGGGGGGGGGGTGGTGGTAGACGCGTTCCTAGGTGAGAAAAGTTTGCCCGTATCCCTGCACCCAGGGGATGTTCAGCGGAGGAGGGGGAATTGAAATCGACCTGCGGTTTCGCGGGACAGGGGTGTGCAAACACACAGGCATCAGGCGCAACTGTCTTCTCCGACCGCAGGATGTGAGTCGTGGTCCATGGTCGCTTCGCTCTCCAGCTGAGCAACGTTTTCCGTCAGCCAAATATAATTTCTAAAACAAAAAATAGTAAAATGATAAACCATTTTGACGTGACAACGTCTAATAAATCGATGAACGCCAGCTGCACGCACGAAAAAGTGTCCCGTTACGCACATTGTCCCATTACGCTGTGTCCCGTTACGCTCATTGTACGTTTGCGCCGCATCTATCTCCCTTCCACTCGATTGGAACAACCATCGATTTGACTTTTTAAAGGCACATTAAACTTGAAACACTCCCATTCGTTTCCTACTTTTCTTATCATCGTCCTATCCTTAACAGAATAACACAGATTGGAAGATGTTAAATATCAAACATGTACAAAAGTTATAGTTAAAATAATCTCTTCGTTAAAGTAATAAACATATTTGAATTATTGAGTGCAAATAAAAGTAAATTTATTAATTAAATTGTGGATTTCATTTTACTCCTTCTTTGTATCCATTCTAAATAGTGATAATTCAATAAAATTGATTCAATATTATTTATTAAAGTATGCAATAATTTCATCAATTTTTTTTATGACATTGTCACGTTAAACTATCGTCCGTTACCCAACTTTACAGACAACCAATTTGTTTTATATTATAAATATAATAATTCAAACTTGAAACATTTATCTCGCATTTCAGTCTGTTCAGACGACCATAATTAAAATATTTAATCTACATAAAGTATTTAAAGATATAATCATGTATACGGCATTTGGTAGGAGTAATTTCGTGAAAATGGAACGAAAGTCGATGAACGGAAATGTGTTACAAAGATGGCGGGCATGCTTGTAGCAACATATACCCGTATATAGTCACTTTTGTGAGCATTGGGTGACATGAAACACGCATTGGTGTGCCAAATGAAACTTTATGCTAGTGTAACTACCCTGGAATGTATTTTTATGTGTAAAATGGTTTATACATGTATTAATATCGTTAAAGGATTTTTATTGAAAATATTGAAGGTTATGTTATGGCGACATCCTGCAGCGCCTGCGCCGGTGGAGGTATGCGCCGCTACGGTTACGGCCTCGCTGCACGTCACCAGTCGCAGGGAGCCCAAAATTCACGTAGTTACAGACCATCCTGAGCATTTCCGAAGTTCACAGGTCACCGTTCGCTCGTGCAACTTCAGTAGCCATATTTTTGACGTGACGTCTAATAAATCGATGAACGCCGGCTGCACGCACGAAAATGTGTCCCGTAACGCACATTGTCCCGTTACGCTGTGTCCCGTTACGCTCATTTTACGCTTGCGCCGCACTCGATTGGAACAACAATCGATTTGACTTTTTCGAGGCACGTTAAACTTGAAACACTACCATTCGTTTACTACTTTTCCTATCATCGTCCTATCCTTAACATAATAACACAGATTGGAAGAAGTTATACAGCAAACATGTATAAAAGTTATTGTTAAAATAATCTCTTCGTTAAAGTAATAAACATATTTCAATTAATGAGTGCAAATAAAAGTAAATGTATCAATTAAATTGTAGATTTCATTTCACTCCTTTGTATCCATACAAAATAGTGATAATTTAATAAAAATGATTAAATTTTATTAATAAAAGTATGCAATCATTTAATCAATGTTTTTTTATGACATTGTCACGTTAAACTATCGTCCGTAACCCGAATTTATAGAGAACCAATTTTTTAAATGTTAAATCTAGGGTAAAAATTTGTTTTGAGTGATTATAAAAATATAATAGTTGTTAGATTTTCAAAAGAAAACTTAAAACTTTTCACTGCATATGAAGCAGAAGAAACAATGTTGGGGTATTCGGATACACAAGGAGCACACATGTTAATGTTTCATAACATGAAAATACTGTAATACTTTGAAACATTTATGATATTCTTATTCAGTTCATGAAAGTAAATTTATTACACAGCAGATACCTTAACTTCAGTTTAAAATATAAATTTAACTATACAAATATTGATACCTAATTTTATGGGATAAAGGCTGAAGAAAATCATTTACTAGCTTTATTATATATTTAAATTCAGTGTAGGTCATTGGCGGATTCAGGAATTTTTCCTGTAAAAAACCAGAGCACCCCGAGAAACATTAACAGAGCGTGGTAAGGAGGTCCACCTCATATCTCACTTGTGAATAATCAGGGTTAGGCTCCGCCTATAATCCAACCCGGAACACATTGGCAAGAGGCCAGTGATCTGAGCACTCAACCATTATGGTCCCATGTCTATGGATGACCACATTGTCAATGAGACCGAATAACAAATAGCTCTAGGTACCGTTATTTTGCCCATCAATAAATAAACTCGATTTCACAGCACACGGGCAGGTAGCGACTGTATCGAGTGGCCGGTAACCACTGATGTTAAGGGTCGTGCAAGGGTGAGGAGACACAACTCCTGCCTCTAAATTCGCAATAATATATACAAATCTAGCACGGCCACTTACAAAAAGAAAGTATTTGAAATCATACAGCAGACAAAGTAGTTCTATCTTCCCCCGAAATAAAATTCTCCGTACGCACATCCGATGTAGGGCTTCTTCCCAAATAATTTTTGAAGTGAAAACGTCTAATAAATCAATGAACGCCGGCTGCACGCACGAAAAGGTGTCCCGTTACGCACGTTTTCCCGTTACGATGTGTCCCGTTACGCTCATTGTACGCTTGCGCCGCATCTATCTCTCTTCCACTCGATTGGAACAACCATCGATTTGACTTTTTCGAGGCACATTAAACTTGAAACATTCCCATTTGTTTCCTACTTTTCTTATCATCGTCCTATCCTTAACAGAATAACACAGATTGGAAGAAGTAAAATAGCAAACATGCATAAAAGTGATAGTTAAAATAATCTGTTCGTTAAAGTAATAAACATATTTGAATTAATAAGTGCAATTAAAAGCAAATTTATCAATTAAATTGTAGATTTCATTTCACTCCTTCTTTGTAGCCATACAAAATAGTGGTAATTCAATAAAAATGATTAAATTTTATTCATAAAAGTATGCAATCATTTCATCAATGTTTTGTTATGACGTTTTCAACTTAAACTATCGTCCGTAAACCGACTTTACAGACAACCAATTTTTGCTTAAGTACTCTATTACTTATTGTAAGAATAGCTTTAGGGCACCCTACTTGTGAATAGAGTATAAAAAAAGATTTTTTTTCTATTTATATTTTTCAGATGAAAGGAATACAAAAAAATTGATGTGTAAAAATCTTAGCTATCGGTATACGGCATTTAGCAGGAGTAACTTCGTACAAATGGAACAGAAGTCGATGAATGGAAATATGCAGCACAGATGGCGGACTCACTTGAAGCAACATTAACCCTTATTTAATTACTTTAGCAAATATTAGGGTACATACCAAACGTATTAGAGTGCCAAATGAAAATTTATTATAGTGAAACTACCCTGGAATATAGAACAGGGTGTTTTCCAGAAATTTTCATTATTACCCGCAGATATGAGCGGTTTACGGAGAAGCAAGCACTGGAACTTTCAAGCAGTATACCTGTCGAGCGCTCCTAACACACTTATAGTGACGTCACGCGAATAACAAGAAACTCGAGCATCTGCGCCATTTCATCCGGGGCGCCAATTCACCCTGTATCGCCTTACTTACATCATAACTAAAACGTAAACACGTAGTTAAAAAACTTTTATTGTTTTATTTTTTAATGAAAATATTTTATTCAACCAAGACAAAATATTTGAGTTACTTCACTTTACTAGAAAATTCCTACTTTCAATGGAATGTGATGAATGTAGACAAACTACATCTTACAACTGGGTGCATCACATTGTAAATTCGTTGCAATACAAACATTGGGGTATAATCTCTAGTTTGGATGCACATTAAAACCAGAATTGTAAACATGAGTCACCTAAGCCTGAATATGTTGCTGAAAGCGATAGTAATTTTGTACACATTTTGGTGTGAGTTAATCGTCGAGACGGCAACTAAGAGAGTCAGCCTACCTGAAGGTTGTCAACTAATCTCCACTCAACCAGATTATCCTAGCAGACTTTGCTTGTATTCACATGCACTTTTAATGGTGGCTGGATGCTTTAAGCTCTACGTGAATAAACTGTCCTCAACGACCGACTGAATGTAGCTAGGAGTTTTACCCGTAAAAACAAGCATTAAAGTAAGTTCTGATACATTGAAACTTTAATTTCATTAATATTTTTTCGGGTAAAAGTGATTTTGCTAAATTTTGATTTATATCCTAACTGAAAACATTATGCACACCAAAAATCCTCGATAAAAATTTAAGGCAACATGATGTATGAAAATGTAATGAGTACAGCTGAAGCAAACAAGACCACACAAATATATACCAGCCCACAGAGCGTTTATCTATTAGTTAAAGTATATTAGATATAGTATTTAACTTTCAAACTGCTTTGAAAATTTTCTTTTCCACTTTTACTACAAGCATACGGGTGGAAAAATATTGATTTAAAATACATCAAACTGCACTATGAATTTTCATCGGTAAATAACCCAAAAGAGCACTAACTAAAATTTAAATATATCGTATCTACGCTAAACTTAACAATTTCAAAATTAAATACCACTAGTTTTCTACATTACTAAAAATTAATCAATTTACTTCTTCTTACTATGTGAATTACTTAGACGCTGTTCTGAAGCTATCAAATATATTGTATTGTTTCGACAACTTATATATACATAGGACCTTACATATTGGTTCTGCTTATTGAAAATAATGATCTTTAACCTATTGGTTAAAACTTTAAAACTTAAATAGTTTGAATGCATGTCATTGTCAGTTTTGACACACTGCGGGAAGTTTACTGAATCAAAAGTCATTTTTATCACGGGTGAAAAACAATTTTATTTCAATGCGATCTGGCTTTTCGCATAAACTTGTTTGTTTACACGTCTTAACATAAGGAGGCAAATAATACCACAGCAAAATAGGATTGTTTTTATCTACAGAAAAAATAATATGTTCCTTTCTATCGGAATCAGCAAATTGCCAGGGTGTGTGCCACGGGCTGTGCCGAATACAGAACAAACTAAAAAAAATAAAGGGGTGGGTGGGGAGGGGCGGTAAAAGATATCTTGAACTTTGGGTGTAATAACAAATCATAAAGTCATTTCGAGCTAAATATTAAGTTTTTATCTATAATAATTCAGTCGTTCTGGGTAAGTGTATGAAAGCGTTCGGATGTGCATTGTATGACCTTGGCGGTGGTGGCACACCCTCCCCTGGTCTTAAAACCGCACTTGGGTGCTGGGTTGCCCTTGTCAAGGGGGAGGAGGCACCCTTCTATTACCGAAGGGGGTGGGGAGTGGGGAGCTTTCCCCTTGTCGTGATCCGCGCCCCTCTTCATGCCGCCACTGGCCTGGAGCGACAAGTGTGGCTGCCAAGTCAACTCATGTTTGCGAGGGAAATACTGGAATGAATCCAATATATATATATATATGTATATATATATATATATATATAAAAGCTGTCACATATCTTCTCCTGGGATGAAGAGTAAAACTGGCGAAGGCCCTACAGTACTGTCTCTTTCCACAGGTTAAAGGTTTCCCAGTGGTTCGAAAAAATTCCCTACTCCAGAATGACTTCAAATCGATATTTCACTCCCTACAGCACAGCAACTGATCGCTGAACGCCCTGAGAGCTCTGTGTAAAAGACTCGCGGTCACGCCTTTACACTACACGTACAACGAGTTTAACTAGGCCATTTTGACACAGAATATTCAACAAGCCTCTAAATACAGACATCACGACACTCACATGCATCAGTTAGCCAACTGACTGAGGGGTAAGGGCGACCTCCCCCCGCCTGACATCAACACCAATTAAATTAGAGCCAAGCAACAGAGCGACAGCTATTTTACTACTTTCTGGACCGTGAGCCACCTTTAAACTTCAAATCGCACACTTCGCGCCCCGCCGTCGTTTCTGATGATTCGAACAAAGTGACGGGTTCGCAATCTTGTATTGACTTCCCACATGGCGAGTTATGGGAACATGATAGTTCGTGGTGTCGCTGTCACACGCTCCCGGCCGAGCATATGAAGAATCGGCGGCGCCGGGCGCTCAGTCGCGAGAAGGCCCTCGAAGACGGAGGGAGGGTGTTTCGCTCGGCTCCGGAACAGCGGGAGGGGAATGGATCCTGTCGCTCCAAGCGGAGGGATAGCTAACTGTTTGTAGGCTAGTCAATGGCGGCTCCAAGAAGACCTCTCGGGCTGGGCTCTCACACGCAGGAGGATGCACTTAATAATCATCACATTGCCCTTGGGATATTCACCAAATATATGGTCTCAAATACTGAAATTTAGTATTTTCGTACAAATTTTGATTGAAAGAAGAGTTTAGCACATTAACGAAAGTATTTAAGTTAACATTAATATTCCCTACAAAGAAATAAGAAGTAAAATTTGGGCTCGGAAGGGGCTATCGCCCCCTGCGCCCTTCCTCTGGAGCCGCGCTTGAGGCTAGCAGCGGGACGTATCCTTGCGGGAGGGGGAGGAAGAGTCGCAGCTTGGAGCTCAGAAACCACTCCTCTCTCGCCTGGTGCCGGCCCGGCTCACGTGCCGGCAGGGGAGCGCCACGTTACACGTGCTCATATGCTGCGCAGACAGCGGCCTTCTTTCACAGCGGATAACGTTGCTGCCATTCAATATTCTGCCTTGATTACCTTCTTTTCGCTTCATACACGTGCAGACACTGCACCAAAAAAAAAAAACAATATCTGTACTTTTACAAAAGATTATTTTGTTAAATATTTTCCGAAAAATAGTTTGTAATACTACAATAAATATGTTGTAGCTTTGGCTATTGCTAGTTTTGCATATATGACAATTTATTATTTATTTTTGTGGATCGTACTTTGGGTTGAAAAATATATTACAGCTTACCACTTAAGATTCAAAATTATGTAGTCTTTTTTTTAAATTAAGGTCAACAATTACTTTACTGAATAATGCAAGCAGTATCACGTATGAAATGGAACACATATGTTTTCTCATAATGGTCTTGTACTTTTAAGCGTCACGTCCGGATGATGGCAGCAATATTTTGTAAATGAGTGAAACTCGCTTCTCTGTATTTTTTTCATTGCTAAGGAAAAATCCCATTACATTATAACTGAATTGTGGGATAGGTATTTTTAGAAACAAGTATACGAATAATTTCACTACATGCATACACGTGTATAACACCGTAACGAATTTAACAGTATACAGTTTTGTATGGCCACGAAAGATAATGATTTTGGCATGCTGCACACCAATAAATTGTCTTAGTAAACACTAGACACGATCGTCTTTTATATTAGTCACGAAACTGTACACTAATAGATTATACATAAATGAACTCACGAACATGTTTCAGTCTCTTGCTGGGTAACGTACTCGCATGCACAACACTCTTTTGACGTGACAACGTCTAATAAATCGATGAACGCCGGCTGCACGCACAATAAAGTGTCCCGTAACGCACATTGTCCGGTTATGCTGTGTCCAGTTACGCTCATTGTACGCTTGCGCCGCATCTATCTCTCTTCCACTCGATTGGAACAACCATTGATTTGACTTTTTCGAGGCACATTAAACTTGAAACACTCCCTTTCGTTTCCTACTTTTCCTATCATCGTCCTATCCTTAACAGAATAACACATATTGGAAGAAGTTAAATAGCAAAATGTATAAAAGTTACAGTTTAAATAATCTTTTCGTTAAAGTAATAAACATATTTGAATTAATGAGTGCAAATAAAAGTAAATTTTTCAATTAAATTGGTGATTTCATTTCACTACTTCTTTGAATACATACAAAATAGTGATAATTCAATAAAAATGATTCAATTTTATTCATAATAGTATGCAATCATTTAATCAATGTTTTGTTATGACGTCACGTTAAACTATCGTCCGTAAACCGACTTTACAGACAACATTTTTTTTTCAACAAGGGATCTAGCAAACTCTCAGACTAATATTCAACTTATCATATTGTTGTTCTGTCACAATAGCCTAGGAGTAGAATGTTCCGTACCAATAAAAGTCTAGACAAAAAATGCCTAATGCTATTTCGTACTGTCCCAGTGCCACTGAAGTAACACGTTCTTCCACCAATAACGAATTCAGCTAAGCATGTTTGAAAATTATTCTTTAATAGATACTAAACTATACCTAACTAAAATAAATTATTGTGCTTTATACACCCACAACAAGTTCTAATTAATGGTTAATACACACACACGTCTCTTTTGCACAAAACTAAATTTACCGTTGCTGCACTTTATCATTCATATACAATATCTGAAAAGTCTTCTCTCTTGCCAGTTCACATTCCAGGAACTTCTAATTTTGTCTAGTCTGATACGCAGCAATCCTAAGCATGGTGGCGCGCCTTCAGCTATTTGCAGGAAACACATTGAGTTTGCATTAGCTGTCTATAATCAGGGCGAAGACGTAAATGAGCCTTAAATAATGTACCTTTACTAACCTTTTGATGACTATATGAGTTTACCATCAACGTCCATTCAACAAATTTAAAACCTTACATTTATTGTGTTATTTGTATTGAAAATATTTAGATTACATGTTTTATAAGCCAGTGGAGTTTCCTTGAAGGATACTGTGTTACTGTTTATATTATATGGAGACATAATATTTTGGTGATATACTTTATAAACTATTAATAGCACTAGCAGATGAATTTAGGGCATTGCCTAAATAAAAAATTGAATACCTTAATTTTTTAATAAAATTTATTATTTAATGGTGAGAATGCTACGGTAGGCATGGTTACAACATTGTTTTAAGACAGCAGTTTAATTCGATATTCGTTCACTTGTGAAAACTCATTCACACATTAAAGGTTTCTAATGAAAATTCGCATTGTTTTTCAAATTATGATGAGCCATGATTCCCACGTTGACTTTTCACTATTTGCAAATTAGTGAAAAAGGTAAACATAAATGTGATGATTTCTACATCAAGGTTTTGTTTATTACAGAGATATTTTTTCAAGATTTTCTCTCAGACTTACTAAAAAAATTTATTTATTACTACATAATAATGTTAAATTGTTAATTAAAAAACAATGTGCTATCTCAGAAATATTTATCAATAATTTTGATGAAGTAAAAGGGGTAATTTTTTAAGGAAAAGGGAGAAAAAATTTGACTGACAAAGCAACAGTGTAAATAGTGCACGAATGACTATCTATGTGAAAACTGCATTACTGCAATAGCTGCTTACAAGCCAAGAGGTCATGACAGTAACCATCTGGAGAGGCCATGCTCGCGGTGGCGGTTGAAGCCACCTCCAGGGCAAAGAGGTCCAAAGAAATATCGGAAGCGTCTTGGCCAACAAGGAAGCGTTTCTTCGGAGTCAAGAATATTCTTTATTCCAAATTAAGTGCCAATTTTTTTAAAGATGTTTCAACTAAAACTTTGACATTCACAACCGAATGCCATTGAAAAATGTGCAAATCTTACGGATTTTTGTATGAAAGAAACTTGCTAATGAGAAATCAAAAAATAGCTTTGATAGTTCATATAGAAAATTTAGCTGTCAGTGACAAACTGTAAGTTAAGACAGCTATCAAAAATTGGCACTTTACTCACATTGAATAAATTTTTTCAGCGTGTAGTGTAGCTTCCATTATCGCTCAGTCATGTGCACAAAACTTAAAATGGGTTGGGTCTATTTTTAATGGGGCTTTTTTATTTACATTTAGTTTACTATTCCCAAAACTTATAATATTTGCCACATATAATTTATAAAAATTCTTAACAGCACTAAAATTTAAACTTTTATAGCATATATGTTTCCAACTAACATTTTGTTATGATTTGTAATATATTCTGAATAATTTATTTCACATTGGAAAGGAATCACACATATTCCTTGGGCACGGCCATATAATCACTGACATACCTACAAAACCAATCAATGTTACATTCCATTGACATGTTCATGACACTATTTTTTCATTATTTGCTTTATTGTCGTACGTTTGATTATGTTACGATCGGTAATATGTCAAAGAAACACAAATGTTTTGTGGTGAGATCATATTTTTTTTAGAGAGAGGAAAACGTTATAATTTTTTGTAACTTGAATTTAACTAATTCTTAAAAATTTTCGCATGATCTTTCAGTTATTTGAACATTTCTGCATAGTGAAAAGAAAAATTTCATTTAATATTTTCGAGTATTGTGAAAATAAATTATAGCATTAAGAGTTCATTTAAAGACTAAGTGGCCACTAACATACATTGATCAATAAAAAAAACTATTGAAACTTTATTATACATAAAAAATAATAATTTTTCATAATGAAAACACATGTCGAGAAACATGCTTGTTGAGTTACAGTTATACATAAGTCGTGAATCTGTTACATCGTCCGGCTAGCAGTCATTTCATAGGAAATTGTAATCTAGCCATGAATTAATTTTGAAATTATAAATTAACACAGCCAACAGAACCCACGCTAGTTGGTTTTAACAAAAAAAAATTTGCACAAATGCGTGATAAAATAGACAGACCAAACGATTAAGTGTAGCAAAATACATTTTTTACCACGAAAGTGATATACCTACCTAGTGTTTATAATCTATAGCCTATATTTGACGCCTGCCGCACAATTCCTGCATAACTCAGGTAAATGCGTGAATACAATTAATTTTACTCAAGCATTTATAAAATTTACTTTTAAAATTTTATATTCATACGTACCTACTTAAAACTATAAATAAGTAATTGCGATAAATACAATTAGGTACGCTAGTCTTGAAAGAAAACATTTGAACGAGCAGCTCTCTAGAAACCGTTAATTTGATATAGTGTTCCATAAAGAAATGAATGAATTTCATATTTACGCAAATACTGTTTCCTGAAACATGCCAATAAAACTGAAGAAATAGCTCTTCTGAGATCTGCGCGGCTATCGTCTGTGGGAATCCTTCTTTTCACAGACGAGAGAGCCAAACGTCCGATCGTGCATCTTAGGTTTTTTTTTTGTTCATTGTAAATAATTATGGCGGTGTTGATAAAAGGATACTAATGGTCAATTAGGGTAGGTTAGCTACATTATATATACTTTTAAAACATTGAGGACGGTTCATTTGGTTAGGATAGCTACATAAAAGATACGGAAAAAAAGCGAGCATGAACTTCTGGGAACTTCGGGTTTTGGCTCTCTCGTCTGTGAAAAAAAGGCTTCCCATCGTCTGTTCGTCCCAAGAGGTGCACGTAGTTGCCAGTGTCGACACCAGGCGCGCCACTCGCTGGACTCGGATAGTCTATCTTGGCTCGTCGCAAATGCTGCGAACAAGCTACCACGCGAGGAAGGCTATTTGCATCACTTATTCTTACTGTGCAAAAGAACCGTTGAACTTAACCATTACCATCCAAAATTTTACTTTCTTTAGATAAAATCGAGCATTTTGTGAAATGCCCAAGTTGATTAAATAATATTTGGTGCTTATGAGAAGAAAATACCAGTTTTGTTGTTGAAAAAGAATTTTTTTGATAAGGCGAATTACTATCCTGGAATAAAAGTTTTTTTATTTCAATTAAAGTAGGTTCTAAACACACTCCCAATTTTTTAAAAACATAAATACAGTACCTTAAATTTTTGTATTGGAATTATAAGATGCGATAATTGAATAAAATATAAATAACTTCATTAAACATGTTAAAAAAATATTTATTACAAATTTATCTTATAAATTATACCACGGAATAAAAAATAATATTTCACAAATTTAACATTAAAAATAACAGTTCCCCTCCCTCCTTGGAACCGTCTTATGTCTCGATGAAGTGTTGTTTGGTTAGCTTCATCTTTGTAAAGCTATTGCTATTTAAAGGAGGTAGAGCAGTAAAACAAGTTTGCATAAATAAACCTTTAATCACTAAGTACCAAGCATTCCTTAAAATTGATGTATTTTTCCGTACAGATTTATATAATTTAATTTGCACAAAGAATAACTGAGGAATAAATTATTTATCAAACAATTTTGAACAAATTTTTTTTGGTTATTCCCTTATATCTTATATAATATTTTTTTAAGGAATACTTTCTTTTATTTTAAGTGAAGCAGACCTGATAAGTTTTGACCCTTTTTGAGCATTATAAATAAAAACGTCTAGCTAAATTTTTAAACGTCGATAAAAATTTTCAAGTTAGCTATGAAAAACACTGAACAGTCTGTAGAAATTAATTTGAGCCCTTAACCCAATTTAGGTTTTTGTTTATCGAAGTATCATATGAGCTGTGGACTGATCGTAGAACTGGAGCCAATCGGAGAACAGGGATTAAGAGACTGCGTGCTACGGGCAAACCGGTGAGGTCCAAGGGCGAAAGTATCTTGTAGAGCAGAACTTAGCGAGTAGTCAGGAGAAAAAAAGAAAATATATTAAAAGAACAGCCACGGTAAAAAGAGAAGAAAATGAACTGAGAGTTGATGGCACGCGGGTGACATCACGAGGCAAAGAGCGAAGACAATGGTCTACCTCCCGTTAAGTTGAACTCCGACCCTGGACAGGTAAAGTGCCGCGTCCAGCAAGAGCTCTTACTTTTTTTTTATCACAAAGAAGCTGTGAGACTGCTCGAAGGTTAAGATATAAGGAGAGCTCTACCAATAGTCTTCACGAACGTGGTAAGAACCATCATACCCCTTACCGCTTTTGAAGTCACGTAATATTTTATCACGCAACGTGATTTTAACAATATTAACAAATTTACTGATATTTTGGTCTAACCGAAAACTACAAATACATCATACGAATTTTTTACATATAAGTACTTTTGAATAAGTAACTTTAATCTAATCCCAAAAATTTTTATTGCTTAATAAATTTTCTGAACATTACTTGGATAAGTATTTATCCATTTATTTGACAAACGTTTCTAAATTTGAATACAATCTATGTATATAAACAAATGCTTTTAATTAATAACAACATTTTTTAACTTTAATCGCTTTAAAAATGGAAAAAAAATTAAAATATTTAAGTATTTAGTATGTCAGAAATTGATGTTTGTTTTAAATAAAGTAATCTACTAAAAGAATTATTAAAAGCACAGTAGTTCATACCATTCCTCATAAATAATGAGTAAAAACAATTTGGCTGATATAAATAGCATATGGAAATAATATGATTATAATAAATATAAAAAATTTAAACAATACTTACCTTACGTCGGGGAAATATCTATATTAAATAAGTAAAGGTTTTACTGTGTAGTAATAATACTAATAAGTTTACAGTTTAATTTATAAAAAAATCACTTCGGCGATATTTTTATCAAATTAAGCCTTTCCAATTATAGTGATTGAGAAATGTTGCTACTTCGTTCTTAAAGCTCTTCAGTGTTGACATCAGTGGGATTAGCCATAATAATGTTTCGTTGTAACTGTGAGAAGGTCCAGTCACAGCTGAGCCCACAAACAGGCCGATGTCATATATTTTACACGGAAACTTTGGACATTACATTTTTTTTATAGTTTATTGAATTTGTATTTGCTGCAACCAAGTTTATTTTGAATATTAACACTAATGTATATACCATATGTTTTGAACTGTTTTAAACATAGTTCCCAAACTATCACATTATATTTCAAAATATTATAAATACTAGCAAAAAAGTTACATTAAAATCTATAAATAAAAACAAAATTCATTTTTATTTTTAAAACAATCTTAGAAACTATCTCTTATTAATTAACTTCGTTACCGTTGATTGTTGTTATTGTTTAAAAGTTTTAATTTTTTTTCAATTATACTATGATTATATTTTACTATAATCAATATATATACAATAAAACAGTCAGTATGGATTTCATGCTAGTCCCCATATAACTCCACAACCAATCCTTGCAGCCCTTTGTGAGTTATATGGGTTGGTAGCCCTTCACCACCCATTGGTGAAGGTTTTATTTTAGAACTTAAGCTACGAGATTTTATAAAAAAAATTCTAAAAGACTATACAGGACCGGACATGGCGTCGAATGAATGTAGGCAGGCTAAAAGTTTCTTGTCCTTCTATTGATTGACCATCGCTGAACTATCTCCACGTTTCAGTGTTAACTAATAATTGTTAAATTGTAAAGCTAATATTTTTACATATTTTGTAAATTATTATTGAATTTATGACTAGAAACTATAACATAAATTAATAAAGAATAGTTGTACTATTATAAAGTTAATAAGATTGAAATTAAGAATTTTTAATATGTTTTGATATTATTCAAAATGTTATAGTAAGTTATAGAATTTTTTAAAAATATTCAAGAATACTTCCCACCTTAGAAGAGTATATAAAGGCGATAGTGAGCGTTTGCTTCAGTATATTTTTGAAAATCGATTACAGCTGATCAAAAAAAAAAGTTGAACTGATAAAAAGTAAAATAAATTTTATTGAACGTTTTTATAAATGTAATAAAGGTAAGTTAATTCCTTTATGTAAAATAATATTCAATTTGAGAATTATAATTTTTAGTTAACATTTTCTAATGTACTAAACTTTACGTAAATTCCTTAACAAAAAAAAAGTAATTTAAAATAAAATTCCCGTATGTAAATCAATATTTAAATTTTTTCAGTTTGTTCTTGACTATCGAATAAGATTTCTGTATTAACAGGATACAGAGCATTTAGTGAATTAATAAATGTAAAAGAGGAAGAAATATTGCCAGTGATGAATCGTAAAAGAAGAAACGGAAGAACAACGAAGAAATGAAACAGAAGTGGAGTGAGAAGCACGTTTAGCTTTCCATAGGAAGAGAATGTATACATTGAGAGAAAACTTAACAAATGAACAATGAGAAAGAATTAGAGAAGAGGCTCGAGGGAGATACTTACCAAGAAAGCTCAGAGAATATAATAAAGAAAGTAGATTTCGAAATTAAAAGAGTAAAGATACAATGAGTGAATTTCGTAAAAGACAACAATCACAAGCGCACGAACAAAACAGCGTACGAAAATTACGAAGGAGATAAAGAAAATATTTGAGTTTGGCTGATACAACAAACATAAAAACGTGTTCCGGTCAAATTGGAAGGGAGGTCCCGTCCCCGACTCACCCTGGGTAACTATCCATACAAATAATAGGAAAACCAAAAAAAGGTAATTCGCTCCAAAAAGTCGCACCCGGGCGGTCGAGCTACGAAAGGCATAAATACTAAGAACGTATACAGCAAGACTTTGGCTCATTTCAACAATTAAAAAGATTAAGGCTACTCAAAATTTTATTATTAATACCATCTTCAAAAGATCCACAATACCTATATAATCAGAAAATATAAATATTATAAAAAAACTATATAATAAAATCAATTAATTATAAAAGTCCAAAAAGAGTCCTCCTGGGAGCCGGATTTACTTACGTGCACGATCATAAATATTTGCAGGTCTTGCTTCCAAGAATCAAACAGCTGATAACCGTGACCTTCAGAAAATACGTAGATATAGTTCAGTCAAATGCGCCAGGCAAAATATCACTCAATCGCAAGGAGGCGGCTGCACTAAAAATGTTTTTAGTTCTGAGGGCAAATCTCGCAGGTAAACATAATTTAAAGAATAAATCTCTTCAGGGCATAGCAGCAATTTCTACACTCCACCTTTATCATAGTCCAACCAAGGAGCATTGATCCATTTTATAAACCGGTAAGGTCTAATCCATAAGCTCGCACCGTTATACGCAGTTCATGTAAAAGTTCGCCTCACAAAACTATGCTTCTTTTTAATAAAAAATCTTGATCCACAACCCGCTACTGCCAAAGCTATGTGTCGCCTCTTTACCTTAGCGTAGCTTGCGAATATCTTGCCGCTGAAGACGTCTCTGGGTAAGGCAAGGCACCATCTCAGCAGGCCCCGGTGAGGACTGGCCGGTGCAGAGTCGAAAAGCCGTGTTCCCTGCCTCGCGACACACGTCCGGTCGCGGCGACTCTCCAAAACCAACAGACCGCGGCGCACAGTTCAGTCCTCCCCCGCCGGCACTCTCCCGCTCATGACGTCATCGGTGCATCGAACCCGCGCTCCCAGTTGCCGGCCATGAAAACACAATCGATATATATATCGAATAACAATAAAACTAGAATGACACCAAATTAGAATAAAACTATAAAAGGAAAAAATCACAATAATTAAATAATTAACCAAAAATAACAAATAAGATTTAACAAAAAGAAATCATTTAAAATGGAAATAATTCGTAAAATCAATAATAACTAAAATAAATAAATAACCTAAATGTGGCCTGGGGGCCACAATAAGCAAAACTGATCAAGTGTGTCAGTCTTGCAGTGCCAAGAAATTTAGTAAAGAATCGTCAGTATTATGTTGCATGAATGGAAAAATTTGTATTAACACCTTTGAAAGGACCTCATTACATGGCCGGAGAAACTCCAGAATCAAAACTTTAAAAAAAAAGTTGAGAGCATACAGTTCTTGCTTCCAAAATACATAATTCGGCGTTACTTTCATAGTCAGTGAAGAACATCAATTCAATCCTGTGTTTTCGATTAAGGGACAAGTATATCATAAAGTGATATCATTGTTACTACTGCCTAACAAATTGCATACATTTTGCAAGTGTATTTCATTGGCGACGACAAAAAGAAGTCGAACAACGTTGTGTAAATGTAGGTAAATTGAGGCGGGAAAACATTGAAAATCTGCAGAGAATTTTACACAAGTACAATCAATTTTCTCACTTATTCATAAAAGCATTGGATCGAATTGGAATCTTATGAGTTCAAAATAGTTATTCGAGCTGGCAAAAAGCCAGTTGGAGAACACGAGCGTCTATTAAACTCACCTTACGTCAATGAAATTGCCGTTGTAATTGTGGACAGTGAGTACAGAATTCGTGATATAATTATTAAACGATTACAGCATATCGTTCTTACAATGCGCTTCAATAAACGTAAATTGTTTACGAAGGGAAGACGGATATCATTTCAATTTGAAAAAAAAACTCCAATACAGGTGAAGAAACAAAAAATCGCATTATAAGAATTTTATGCTTATCGCATAATGTTCAGATACAACGAGGAATGCAATAATTATTATATAACTAACTCCCGTAACTTATTTCAAAGTTTTTAGTTGATATGAACGCAAAAATAGAGGCAGAGCAAATGATGTTCATACGACAGAATCAACTGAAATTGCTTACAGAAGAGTACATTCATTTGAGAGACGCAATCATGAATGACGGTAACATGGATAACATTGGAAGACTTATTTTACCATAAAATTACATGGGAAGTCCAAGACACATGCACGAGTACACACACGATTCTAAGACCTTTGTTATAATTATGGTTGCCCTGATTTACTCATAACATTCACTTGCAATTCCAAAGAAAATATAATAAATGATCAACCTCCCATGGACTTTCGTGACATAACAGCTCAAGTTTTTCGACAGAAACAAATGAAATTAGTGGATTTAATCGAAAAGTATCATATTTTTGAAACTGTTAGATGCTAAATGAATACAATGAATTGGCAGAAACCGGGATTACCTCAATTACACAATTTAATTTTGTTACATGAAAAAATTCGTCAAAATCAAATTGATCAAATATTTTGGGCAGAATTCCCGAATCCAGAAGAGGATCCAGAATTATAAAATATAATAATAAAATATATTGATGGTCCTATTGGAATATTAAATATGAATTCGCCATGCATGAATGAAGCAAGTGTACAAAGATATATACAAGACAACATTTAAATGAAACACAAACAAGAGAAGATGGATTTTCTTCGTACAGACGGCGATTCCCGGAAAATGGCAGTTTCATCGCCAAAATTTGAATGCGAGGTAACCTTATAGAAGGAGATAATCAATGGGTGATGCCATACAATCCACTTCTCTCAAAAAATGTTTGAAGCAAATATAAATGTGGAGTACGTCAACTCAGTAAAATCAATTAAATATGTGTGTAAATATGTTAACAAGGGTTGTGTTCGCACTAACCAGAGAAGATAGAGAAAAATATTTGAAAGATGAAATACTTCAGTATCACATGGAAAATAGTAATGGAGCAGCTTGGCGAATATCGGTTTCCAATACATGATCGAGAACCAGCAGTTGCACATTTTACAGTGCATTTAGAAAATGGACAGCGAGTACATTTTACATGAGAAACTGCAGAAAGTGTGGCCAGTGAACCACCTGTAAATACGACAATAACAGCTGTTTTATATTTTTGTAAAAGTGATCCATTTTCAAGAACAGTGCTATATGTCGATGTACCATCATATTATACATGTAATGCAACAAGACCAATCTTTCAACGAAGAAAATAAGGAAGTCCAGTTGATGGTCAAGAAAGAAACTTTAAAACAGACGTATTGGGACAGTGTACACAGTGCATCCAACAATTGCTTCGAATGCTGCTACATGCAATATTCGTAGACCAAGATTTTTTAAAGATTTAAAAAAGTTCGATGAATATGTATGTGAAACCATACAAAGAAGCATGTCAGCTTTTAGGATTATCAGAAAATGATAGTCATTGGGAGCTGGCTCTTCAAGAAGCCACATTCACAGGAACCGCAGAACAAGTAAGATATCTATTTGCAATAGTATTGACAATGTGTAGTCCATCGAATCTATATAGGTTATATGATAAATTATTTATTACATCAGAAGCGACATGCTCATCGGGAATTAAATAAATAGTTCTGTGGAGAGATAAATATCCAAGCACTTATTCGTTTGGAGATAAAATGCTTTAAAAAGATAAAAAATCAAAGTTTAGTAGAATTTGGAATGCAAACGCCACAAAGAAATTGAATCAATGCATTATATTCTGAAATATTTAAAGAGAAAATTTATAATGTTGTTGAATTATTGCAGTAGATTGTCCAAAACGAATCAGTTTTAATATAAAGAAAGTCCAAACCAAGCTTACGATGTCATCATGGATCATGTGAACAAAGATATTGGCGGAATAATCTATTTGCATGCACCAGGAGGGACCGGAAAATTATTTTTAATAAATTTGATATTGACTAAAATACACGCCTAAAAAGAGATCGTGCCTGCTTAAGTATCATCTAGAATTGCGGCAACATTAATGCAAGGAGGATGCATCGCTCATTCTGCTTTGCAACTACCACTAACGTTATCATTTCGAACGAATGTACTATGGCGCATAAAAAAATCCTTCGAAGAATTTCACAGAACATAACAAAATCTTCTAGCTAATTAAGAATTAACAGGAGGTGCATTAGTTGTACTTTATGGAGATTTTCGGCAAACACTTCCAGTAATTCCTAAATCGACTACAGCAGATTAAATTAATGCATATTTGAAAAAATTATATATTTGGCCTCAAGTGAAGAAAGTACATTTAAAAACAAAAATGAGAGTTCATTTTTCTAATGATGAAGTGAAATAATTTGCCGAAATATATAACAATTTGGGAATGGCCTTTACCCGACTGATTGTGTAACTGGCCAAATTGAACTTATAAATAATTTATTTTCGTTAACAGTTTAAATAAATTTATAGATAAAGTTCATCCAAACATTGTAGAAAATTACACAAATTCAAAATGGCCATTTGAAAGAACTATTTTAGCTGTAAAAAATGAGATCTTTGGAGATATTAATTTAAAACTCCAAAACAATATTCCTGGAGAGGAAAGAATATAAAAATCATTTGATTCAATGGTTGGCACAAATGAAAGTGTGAAATTTCCCACCGAATTTTTAAATTTTAGGCAAGTGCCTGGATTGCTTTAACATAGGATCACCAATAATTTTGTTAAGAAATTTTGATACACCAAGATTACATAATGGAACAAGAATGACCATGGAACAGTTACCAAATAATTTAGTTAATGCCCAAATCATGTCACAAAAAATAAAGGGCAAGTAGTATTTATTCCGAGGATTCCACTCATATCTACCAAACAGCCGTTCCAATTTAAAAGACTCCAATTGTCAGTAAGATAAGCATTTAGTATGACTTTAAATGAAATATAAGGACAAGCGTTAAAAGTAATTTAAAAAATCGCTATCTTTCGATAAATCTTGGTTAGATAAAAGGCGCGATATGTTTTTACCCGGGCAAAGCCAGGTATCGCAGCTAGAAAAATAATTATTTTTGAAAATGTGTTTTCAAGCGTTTTATAGGCTAGGGATAGTTCGTCTGTTGTAAAAAATTTGGATGTTTCCTCAAAATTTTCAGCTGGTAGGTTCGACGAAAGGGACGCCAAACTGTGTGCCATGAACATTAATGTATCTATAAACTAAACTGAAAACCTGTCACCCAGTATTTTGTAAAACGTAATAATTTTATCTTGCGTTTGGGGGATGAAAAACACTTCGTTGTCAAAGCCTAGCTCCTCGATGATAAACTTTTCGTCCAAAGTTGTGGAATTACACCAACAGTTTCGTGGGTCGCCTGCGCAGAGGGTGGCACTGGTTGCAGGCGGCTCCAATGTACTTTCCAACTGAAATGGTCGCGGTCTCGGACTTTATAATTATCAGCCGTAAACACTGCCTTGCAGTAGCAGCATTGTTGGGCTGCAGCGAACCTAACGTACTCTCGTGACGTAAATGACTTCATGGGTAGGCTGGTTTTGTATATTTCTTTTATTTGTGACGTAATATTCATTATTGCATTCACGAATTTCTCCTCAGCATTGGTATCCCTGTATATTGTTGGCTCCTTTGGAAGTCAGCAAGTGAGCGTTTCTGGGATAATGTTGTTGTCGACTTTTACATAAATGCGTTATCTGTAGGCGTCAGGTTTCTGATATGCATATGTACTTGACAGCTGGGGGTCTGATTGGCATGTCTGGATGGGCACGAGCATGACTTCAAAGTCGGCGTACACAACGATCGGCATTTTTGTCAGATAGTGGTAATTTTTAAATTATACTACAGGTGGCTCTCCAATCTTGTCTGGTTTGGAAATCTCGACGCGCACATGAGCATGAATGTTGCAAAACATTTTGTGCGCGTCGAAACACTGCTGCACTGACAGTCCGCTTTATCATGGCAAGTCATGGTAGAATGTAAAACATCTCTTGCAGACATAGATGTTCGCATGTTGGACAGTGATCTGGTGTCGGACGTGTCTTGAGATATTTTTAATCCAACAGAAAGGCGAATTCTTATCTTCTGTTGACATCAGGTGGTCAAAATGATGTTCCTACTCATGTTTCCCAACACACGCACTGGCAAAATATTCTCATTCTCATCAATAGAATATTCATTGACCGACATTTCTGAATTATTCCTCACGAAAATCTTGATCTGATGGAGTTAGGTAGAAAACTCAAGCCCTGTGAAATAGAATTTTCTCTTAAACATTTTGTCGTGCAGGTTCATGGGATTGATTACTGCTTTCCTGCTCTTGATATTAGCAGGCATATGGCACTTGAAGCAGAAAAAGCTTATTGACTGGTAGTTTTTTTTTTTTTGTTTTACAGCATGCGAGGTCCATCCTGAGCCTTTAATAACATATTCTTCCTGTTCTTTATACATTTTTGCAATGCTGGAATTTAATGCTTCTTCAATATCGCTAATGGAATAAATATCAGTATTTTTCTTGTCTTGAAAGCACGTTTGTGAGGGCCTTCATCGAAGGGGACTGGCTTGGTGTTATCAGACTCCAGACATACATTAAATTTAATTGGACCATTTTCTCGAAATTTATGTGTGATCTGGGTGATTAAATTATTTTTCATGTGGGCCATGTAAGTACAAATGTCTATGGTCGCACCTGTTTATGTTTTTTATGTTACGGCGGAAAGAACTCTCCGCCTCAAAAAGCCTGGCACCTCCTGCCCCCACCGCGTATTGCGTGAGGGATGGCACACTCGCCACGTATTGCTGGGGCCGGGTTGTTGACAGCCAGGAGTATCATCCACGAGCCATCTCTTATCAGCCTGTGGAGCCAGGCCATTGCACGTCTTGCTGTGCTTCATCAGCGTATCTTTATGCGTGAACTCTCCCTGACACTTGACACATGTAAATTTAATGCTGTCAGGATTGAAAAGGTACTGGCTTTGTTCGTGGTGCCTGGCATTGCGGCTTTGCTCGAATTGTTTCCCACAGCACTTGCACCTCCAACCGACAGAGAAATATGTCTACAGATAAACTAACGCACAAAAAGATAAGTGCACTTGCGCACATGTGCTTAACAAATGCAGGCATGGTTGAGAAACAACCATATAGACAAGTAAACATACAAACATAAACAAATAAACATACAGATATACAATCGCACGAAGAAATAAGCCCACACAACTCACATAACAAATGCAGACATAGTTGAAACATACACTCACTGAAATAAATGTACTGAATGAGAAATTGAAAAAAAACTCACCAAATAAAAAAAAGACGTAACTTGGTGCACTGTAGACTCGCTCGAAGGACAGGATGCTGTACTGTACACTGACTTCTGGCGCCGAAACCTACAACACATAGCCCACTTGCTAAGTGTATACTTGTAGACAATTTTTATTTAACTGTCGTGCCTAAACGATGCGAAAGTATTTCGTGTACTGACCTGAAACGCATCAAGTCTGCACGGGACTCCAGTGGTCAGACAAACGTTCTCTAGGTGGATCACATTGGACAGTAGCTCGACGCTGGACCTGTGACATACATATAAACATACATGTTAAATAATTGCTTACAAAAACAATTTTGTGTGCACGTACTGATGACTTTAAAATTATTTCAGATAGCATAATGCCATTTACGTATACTGTTTTCATAGAGCTGTTAAAATAAAGAAACTGTAATAACCGTACTGTTATAAATAATTACCGAATAAAATTGTAAATGTACATTCATTTATTTGATGCTGTTGTACAGTGCGAGTGGCTGCTTGGGAAGGGTAGACGACTCGAGCGCGCCATGCGACGGACGTAGCAATCGCTCAGTCGAAGGAGTTGCCTCGCTACGTGAGGATCAGGGACGGGCAGAGCACTCGACCGGTCGTCGGGCTGGAGTCTGGGAGGGGACGGGTCGTTACCACAACGCCGAAATACCACAACGCCGAACGTACAATAACACGCCGAATACCATAACGCAGAATGCCAAATTGACCGCAACGCCGACAGCTAGAAAACTGCTCTGTACCACAACGCCGAAAAATGTTGCTGCGGCCTTCAAGTCCTTCGAGAACCACAGTCGATCGCGTACGTCACATATTTGTGGCCGAGCTCATTGTTCGTAAACAAATGACTAAAGCATTCTACGGCCAACTCCCATCGCCCAGTGTACTCCGGCTCAGGTTGAGGTGCAGCGCTCGGACAGCTGGGCCCAGCCTGGCCACCCAGGGTGGCCACTGATGGCCGGAGGTCTGGTCTGCCTCTACTGGAGCTGCACGACTCGGCTGGCGCCGTAGCTGAAGTAGTCTGGACTTAAACCCACTATAACTATTGATGGACACATTATTAATTATATTTATAATTGACGTACTTACAGGGCTACGAATCCAAACTAACGCGACCACTTTCGCCTTAATCTGTACACGTGCTGACGAGTTATAAGCAAACTGCGACGTGTGTCACGCGGCTCTGGCGCCATCTAGCTGCATCAGTCAGAGCCTGTGAGTAATGGCTACTCTGCTCTACTCAACGATGCTTGGCCGGTAGTCACAGAGCTGCAGTCATCACCGAGGCGACACGTTTTCGTCGAAATGCAGTTTTAGCAAGTGACCTCCTACCTACGGAACTGAAACACTTTTCACGTCAAATAAAACTCAAATCAGAACTTGTTTAGTGGTAAAGATTTACATGAACCATTAAATGTAGTTATATAATGGAACTATTTGAAGTCATCTGCAAAAATAAAAGCATTATCGGAAGCAGATGAAGGATATCACATCCGCGAGTATCACCCGAAGCTCCGTGAATACGAGAGTGAGGTGTGGACGTCAGGTGAGATATGTCCTGCCCGGCTAGCCGAGTGTCGGTGCCGATGTCAGGCAGCCTGACTTCCTTACTCAGGGACAGTCTGCTTTCCGTTCACAACTTCTCCCAGCAATACTTCCTTATTCAATTATTTATATGGTTCTTCTACTGTACATAGTAGTTTGTTTGATTAAAACACGCTTCGTCAACATTTGCGGTAGGTTAATAAACGATTAATTTTTTTTTTTATTTCGTCGAGAATGAAGATCTACAAATCCATTAGAAGTCAATGTCTTAGTCCAACACGATGATAAAACCATAGTAAAATTTTAACATTCGCCCTTTGATGTGTAACATCTTAGCTCTCGCTATGTGACATCTGGTGGGAGTAATTTTGTGAATGCGAAGGAAGTCATGGAACGGAAATGTGTAACAACCACGGTGCTGCCATCTGTGACAATTGGAGCGAAATAAATATTGGAAACACAAAGGGAAACTTTAGAGCATTAACTGTTTGAAGATTTTTTTTACAAAGATTGAAGTATTCAAATAAAAATAATTGTAGGAAATCAGGTCCAAAGACATGGATAAGTATTTTTTGAAGTTTTTTTTCTTTTTTATCAGAACCGTCAAATGATTCGATAGTTGACGTAGATGATCCGGCAACCTATCATAAAAGGTGGGTGCGCAAACTACGTGAGATTCGTGTTCTGAAATTTAGTTCAAAACTCAATTTTCGTGTACATATATATCATGTACATCATTTATTTAAAAAAAAAGGAGTTCATTTTCGTGTCCGAATTATTTGGTATTATAAGTGTATTCGCAACATAAGAAGACATTAATCTGCTGGTTACCGGGGTAAGATGATACACATTACTGACGAGCACTGGAAGACTCGCTATTATTTTTTTAATAATGTTTCTTATAATTTTACTTGCTGATTTCACGTATGTGTATATGGATTCACTGCCGCAATTTCACAAGAACGTGGTATTACTGTTTTTCCAAGGATGCTATATTTTAATTGAGGTACGTTATGAATAGGAACCGGAAAAATTCGCGGGTTCAATGACCTGTAGGATGAACTCCATAATTCTACGTACACTCGGTCAAATGCCACCCACTCATTGGCTGCTGTCTTGTGAGACGTTCCACCGTAGCAGCCAGTGATTCGATATAGCTTCTGGTTGGGTGTTTCTCATTGGCCCATTGTCATTCAGGTGAGTTGTGAACCAATAACAAAGGCAGCACTGAGGTATAACGATTTGTATTTTAGCCTATCGCGAAATGAATTTGCGAATTTTTCCCGGTCTCTAGTTATGAACAAGTATCTAGTAATATAACGGCTGTAGGGTTTCTCGTGTCGGTGTGCCTAGTTCGTGCGAACGCCGCAGGCTGCGCTCCGGTAGGTAGTCGCGGGGCGTGGCTTATCAGCGGCGAGCCTCTGAGTGACGTCGCGTGGAGGTGGCTCGTGTGAACGTGCCGGTGGCCCGTGTGAACGTGCCCGTGGCGCGTGTGAACGTACAGGCAGGCGATAAACCCTGTCGTTAGGACGGAGTTGCCGCCGCTTCAGACACGAGCCGTGTCCTGGAATAACAGCCTGCCGCTCTTCTGCGAGAAGCGAACAAACATCCCCTCGAACTCTCCTTTATAGTCAACGACATCTTTTCAACGAGTGCACGATCCATGCACATAACGACAAAATACAAATTTGTAGAACTACAAGAAAATCTATGATAACAATGCAGTAATGTTTTATTATTGTGCTCATAATTTGTTTTTATAACTTTAAAAACATCTGTAAACATGAGTAGTATATAATAGCTGGTCCTGCTCCTGGTGAGAGGCGCTGGTACCAGACCACCATCTTGGATTTGTGATGTCTCGGTCGACATATTGGATGACCTCGATAATGGCTGCCTTCTTGGATTACACCATTATAATTGTATAATGTATCAGCCGCTATCTCGGATTCCAGAACTTTCCTCCATCGTATATTCCACCATTTTGTATTTTAGAACTTTCTGTAAGTTTGGATTAATCTATTATGACGTAGTGTCTGCCATGTTGAAAATACAAAAATACTTCTGAAAAAATAGGAAAAATGTGAAAATATATAAAAAATAATATATTATTAAAATTGTACTAATATTTTAACAAAAATACACTTATATCAGATAACTTGGAGTCTGGTACGAAACCAGTGAGGTTATTCAATAAAAATGGCGATGGGTCCTTACCCCATGGTGGATACTCCGCTTTTAATTCCAATGAAAATATAATACACCAACCAGTATGATATCATGGCGGCCATCTTAAATCCGTGCCATTCTGTATCCGTCGGCTAAAGTTTCCTACCGCGATCTTGGTTTTTTCTCCGATAGAGTCAGCAGTGTTAATCAGATCGTCATATTTCGTATGATCCGCCATGTTGTTGGTTATCTTGGGCCCATATTGAAAACCTCTAATTCGGATAATAATTTTTAATATATTAAAAATTTCCTATTATTATATTGATTGATTGAATCAATTTCCAAACTCAGTTTGAATCATGGTAGATACAAAAAAAAAGAGGATATTTTAGCTGAAAAATATTGATTTCTTCAAATAAGGCGAAATTTTCTAAAAGTGAATTAAAAACTCTATCTACCAGCTTCCAGTATGTCTCAATTCTTATACTAAATGCCATCCAGAAAATTAGTATTTTTACCCTTAAAATGAGGATCTAATTATAAAATTTATTAAAACAATATTTTATTAAAATTTGATTAATTTGTTCAATCTTTTGTCAATGGTAAATTTATTTGAAAATAAAATCATTATTTAAAATATATTTTATCTAATGACTGTAGCGTATAAATATATGCCCTGCTACAGATTCTAGGGTGTGGATTGTTAACACCATCTTGGATTGTGACATCATGGTGGCCATCTTGATATCAAATTTAATTAAAATTCCTCTAAAATGACTCAAAATTTCTAAAATTCTAAACATTTTTCTATTTTGAGAAAAATATTTTGTTTAGAGTGAAAAATTACCATATTTTCTCTCAAAAAATATCCGGAGGATTAATTTTTCTCAAAGAGGGTTAATTTTCCTCATGTAGGCTTAAATTGTCATTGAGAGACTTCAATTCCTTAAAATGCCAAAAACACCGAGAACCAGGGTCATGATTTTGACCTTATCCATAAACTTTAATTTCTTTAATTATTGATCAAAATTTCCAAAAATGATTTTAAAAAAATGCTTACTTCAAATATTTAGTTACTTAATACACTTCAGACCTTGTTTTGATTCCCGGCGTGGATAAACATGCAATTTACTATTAAAAAGTTCAAAATTATTCTTAGTTATAATCTAAATAAAATTATAAAAAAATTCTGTTTAAGACAGACCTGCCAATATAGAATGCGCCATTTAGAAGATTTTCCGCCATATTGAAAATCCGCATTATTTGAGCTAGAAAATCGGGAAAAATTAAAAAAAAATCATTAATAATTCGTTTACTAAAATAATGATTGATTACAGTCTTTGGTTCGATTGTTGACTAATGCAAAAAAGAAAATTTAATTATAATTACAAACTACTGATATATACCAGAAATAAAAACAAAAAATACAAATAAAAATTTATTTCATTATTTATACTCTACTGCAAGAACAAGAAACAAGGAAATTACTTGCGTATTTCGATTTATGCATCTTCTTACCACGAATTAAAGTGAGGAGGGTAACCCCACCACTTTATGAAGAATCGTCCGTTTAATCATTTAAGAATATTCTCTACCAAGTATGAATAGGGATATACTGTAGGCTGAATCTCTTCGGTATAGAAACCGCCACAAATATGCTTGTGGTCTAAATATTCGAGTTAGTAGATCTAGGGCTCCGATTCACGAACATGGGTCGCATGGAAAAGTTCAGGACTCCAATTCGCAGTGAAACCTTTCTCGAAGACGCTTTTTAGCTTGGACATCCACACAATGACACAGCCGTTTCATGGATCATTCTTTTTCATTTTGAAAAAAAAAAAAAACACTGATCGAAGCAAGTGATCATTCTTCATTTCTTTAGGCTTCATTTTCGTGGTAGAATGAACCATGGAATTGTATTCGCTTATTACTTTAGGCAAGATATCCAGCTACTTGTAATTTCCGTTAGCCAATAACTGTCGCCACATATTGGTATACAAAGTTCTGTTAAAACTTTCTACTACTGGGGCTCTGACATTACCAGATGTAGAGTAGGGTTTGATGCCAAACCTTTTCCTTACAGGCTTGAAGGTTGCATTGTAAAATTATTTGCTGAGATACGTTTGCCGGTGCGATGGTACACGTCCATAATGCTAAATGTTTGTGCCTCGGTTACGTTGATTGCATTCTTCGATTTCGCAGGTCTGGCCCACGCGAACTTTCTATACACATCCATGACCGTCAATATGAACTTGAAAATTTATTAATTTGAGAACATAGTATTAACTTAATTAACAAGGTCCACCTGAAATAAATCATCAAGTCCACGCACTATGACATTGCGCCGAAGATATTTTCATCTTGGAGGAGTGTGAAGGTTGAGAGCAATTCCGCTTCGACTCATTTTATGTAGTCGGCTTCACTCAGTTCTTCGAGTATGGAGAATATTTCCTTGATGTGTAAATATTTTCCTGCATTAAGCGATGTCAGCAGTATTTGTAACTAGTCGATCAATTATTTTGGGTCGTTCCAATTCCATAGTCAAAGTTCTGACCACTTTATAGATCTTATACACCTACACCATATACTGCTAGTTAACTGAAGAGATTGGTGAGAGTTTCGATTTTTTCATGAACTTTGTCTTTATATACACGCCACTTTCTGGATCATAATGCGAAAATGCGCATGCTTTATTTGTAACTATTTTTTGTACACTTGCAAGTCTTCATGGAAATAGCCTTAAGGTTCCATGCGAAACAGCATTTCGTAAAGACTTGGAGTCCCATGTGTCTTGTACTCTTATACACATATATATGCTATTTCCTGAAAAGAAGTTTATTTCTTTAGCACCGAGGAACTACCTATTATGTTTTCTGTACACTCTGTATGTTATGTCATTGTTCCAACTCGTAAAATATCTCAGGTATGGCCAGACCATTGCATTAACTTGGTGTCCGTGTTTCGTAATGTTATCTTGAGCATAGACTCTGTACTCGTAAAGTCCTCTTATTCTGAAGCTAGTTCATAATTCCCTTTTCTTTGCAGTAGGCATCTTGTCATCAACTTCTGTCTTATCACTGATGGTTTGTTCTTCCTTGTTTTTAAGTTCGTCGAGACCACTAGTGATTGGTTAAAATACCTCTTCATTTTCCATTTCATCTGAAAGTCTGGCTCTTCTAGCAATAAGTTATCTTTCACGAACATACGGTATGGCTTGATGAAAGTCACTGGCCAATTCTGATGTATTTGCTGAACCCGATTGCAAAACTTTCTTTTATACTTTTTATTCGTCCACAAAAAGTTCTTCCCTGTTGCAAAATGAAATAGTGATGAATTCAAGCATGCTTGAAAAGTCTTCAAATTATCATGTATTTGTGCATTTGATACTTTGGCCATGTTCCAAATTCAAAAAAACGATGCCTCCATGCGCTAATAGTTGGCTAGCACGTACTCTAGTAATTCGTTTATCACACTTTATACTGTTTGAGTCAGTAACGAAATGAATTTCCCGATATCGGCATCGTGAGACACGAAAACAGTATGCAGTTCGGTATTACAACTGCTACGACCGAATTTAGAAATGCTATGACTCATAATTGACGATAAACTGATCGAAACCTTGTCTGTACCTGTACCTGTAGGAAATCAAGCTTGTTTTTCCAGCGCCACGATATTTAAAGTCCTAAAACGTCATGTTGGTGTTATTGTGGTCATCGGTCATCGTAAGCATGACGTAAATAAAGTTCGTCCATGCAAAAAAAAAAGTACTATGACGTTCGCGTTGCCATGTATCAAATGCTTCAGAATTCGCTCGTATGTTTGACACAAGTAAATTAAATCTACTTTGGCATGTCCATCCATGGAAATATACTGTTTTATTAAACCTTGCTTCTCGCACACAACATCGTCAAAAACTGCCACCGAATTGGCTCTTTCTTCACTAGGAGGCAGCACATCTGCATTATCACTAAACATATAATACTCTAGGCCTTCCACCGTTCGTAACATCGTGGTCATGCGCTGGTACTTTATATTTGCAACGTCTTGGACTAGCTGCATTTGGACGGGTCTGCTATTATGCATCGTATTGTTGAGGGCAATAACAATCCATGTAGCGATTCGTCATTTTGCGTGAAGTACTCAGGCAAACTAACTACTTCTTCGCGACTTGCATTGAACCGGTGAAATTGTATAAAAGCAAACACATTTATAATTTCGGTTCAGTTATATAATGCCTCGAAGAGGTAAATACCAAAAAACATCTTTGCATAACTCGCGAACTCGCTGGTAATGAATCTGTTTACGATCTAACACATTCCAGGCTACAGGTTATGTGATCCAGGAACAAAACTAGCCAAAAGACTAGCTCGTGGTGACGTGGCCATTAATTCTATTGACGAAAAGTGCAAGCATCAAGATATTGCCTGTTCCCTCAGGAAGGATCTGGAATCAAGGCACCGAGCTGACGAGGTACTGGCAGAGGAAGCCGAAGATATTGGTAAATCTCTAGACGCAGGACATGGAAGGAAAATTGCTTTGTGGGGCTTATCCAAAATCATGAAGGCCAAGTCCAAACTAGGAAGGGTGTTCGCCAAGCTAGGCTCCGCAAGACCAAGCGCAAGAATGGTGTAGGCATGATAAAAGCCAAGTAAATAAGACAGACTCTCAACAAAACAAGTTGCTGGTGGATATCTACCGCTACTTTTACCGGCATTGGACATCCTCGGAGGCCTTATCGGGGCTACGAGTTGTACCTATAGTGTGGCCAGTCAACACTTTGAATAATGAGCGCAAGCAGTTAGAGGAAGCACGAAGACACAATGCCAGTATGGAAGCCATTGCTCTGGGTTAAAAAAATGGCACAGGACTTTACCTACTTATGATCTCACAAAGCAGGCCGAGGCATTACAAAGAAACGAGTACAAAAATCCTTAGTTCTCCACCAAAATTTAGGTTTATAAATATAATTAAGTTAGCTTGAAATCTAAAACTACCACGTATCCGAGAGGTTTTTTATGCGAGACAATATTTACCTAGCAAGACAAAGACTTGTGAGTGTGCCATTATTAATTTAGATGTGCCGAAAATCCGTGGCAAACACTGGGTATCATATGAAACATCTGGAAAAAAGGCTGAGTACTACGACAGTTTCGGTGATTTGAGACCTCCGCCGGAAATACGGCGGTACCAGCGTGTGACAAATCTGTACCACAATTAAGAAACAGAACAGTCGCATAAACAAATAAACTGTAATCACTTGTGCCTTCGCTTTTAAACCCACAAAAAAAATTTCATTTTTTAAATATATTTCTGTTAAGAAATAAAAATAAGTCAGTTATATCGATAACACTTACATTTACAGAACACACTTCGTAACTACGGGTGGTTCATTTCAAGCCTCTGGAGTTGGAAGGAGAATAAATATATAGATTTCCTACGACTAAATATTATTTTTATTTTTTTTTTTTAGTAAAATTTTTAATTTTATGTAGATAATGGTAACTTTATAATCTCAAAGGATTAATCAGGAATGCTTTCTTTGAATTTGCCGGAGTATTTCATATTTGAGATGACGTGTCTGGAGCTCTGTATTCAGTAGGTTGCTGTTGTGTTGTGGTGCGTAGCCGTACAATTCCCATCTGCTCAGAGCGAGACACAAAGTTACTTGTGTGGCGACACCTCAAAGCGACTTCGGGCTTAATGCTAACAAAGTCCTGACTGACTGCTCGTTCACACACGAGAGCCGTGCATGGAGGGGAGAGATGTCGGTGGGGCGAGCGACTGGCCGACATGCAGTCGTCATGTACCTGCCTCCATCGATCTGTCCCCCCACCCCCGTCGCTCCTTCCAGCCGGCCAGTAGCTGCCGCTAATTATAGAGCCAGCCTCCCTGTGTGAGCCCGCCGCTTAGAGACAGCGCCTCTCCCCCCCAGGCGGCAGTTAGCGGCGGACAGCGCAGGCACAGGCCTGTGAGCCCTCGCCTTCGCACCGGCGTCGATACGTGTGGGCGGGAGGTCCTGCTCGTCGCGCGTGTCCTGGTTTATTTGCGCGCCGGGCCCTGCCGCGTCGCTGGAGGCGCGTGGGTCGTCCCGGCGCGTGTGGGTGCCACGCGTCCGTCGCGCTCTCGGATTAGCCCCGCCCGCACCCGGCCCAGCACGCGTGTGCGCACCGGTAGCCTGCAACCATTGAATATATATACTGTATAGAAGTCGCCAGCACAGGTTAAAATTTCTAATACGGTTTTGAGGTAGTTGGTTAATTCACCGCCGCAATCGCCACCATCTCTAGGGTATCGACTTGTGGTGGTCCCTAGCGAACAAGTGTCGAACTCTTCAAACATCCCTTCCCCCTCCCGTTGAACGAACTTGAGCTGCAGGGAATGTAGGGTGGGGGGTGCGGGGAATGACAGCGGGCGACAGGGCTGCGCTCTAACGTGTAAATAACAACTAAGACGATACAGGGCGGCACGGCAGCGCACTGCAGCGGTGAAGTTCCCAAGCTGCTCATCATACGCTTCTGAAAAACGTAGAGTAAATCCTATCCACTCGCGACTTCTATACAGTATATATATATTCAAAGCTACAACTCACGTAGTTTCGGTTCCCTACCACGTTCATGCAACTTCGGATTCCTCTCAAAAAAATTAAATTTAAATTAAAAAAAAATCGAAGGGTTATGTTAGGTTAGGTCAGTCACAACATGCTTGAACTTCTGATTTAGCGGCTGAAGTGGCGTTAATAGCAAAACGCAAAACTTCGGAAATCTTCGGAAATTCTTGCAGGGAACCGAAACTACGTGAGTTGTAGGCTTCCCTATGCTCACTGCCACGCAGTGGCGGATTCAGATTTCAGAGTGGCCAGAGAAAAAAAAAAAAGTCTTAAAATTACTAAATTTGTATTTATTCTACTCACGCTACACATAACATCCAACCACCAGATTTTATGATTCTACAAGAAATTCATTAATTAAAATTAAAGTATTTTATTGGTTTCAGACACAATCATTTTTATCGTCAATATTAATGTAGCGGACAACTGGTTTTTCGGGGGGGGGGGGGGGGGGTTACTTGCCCCTGGTGCTCCCCCCCCCCCCCCCCCCCCTTGGATCCGCCACTGCTGCAACAACACGCTTCTTGCCGACAGAACCAACGTTTCTCCACCTCATCTTGCTGGAATTTGTTTTAACGACTCACGCACAAACTCTCAAAGTAACTTTACATCGTACCACATACTTCTGCTTCGCGGAAATTGTATAGTTTTGTCAATAACATTTCTGCAATGGACTCAATAGGGTGAAGCTATTGAACCAGAACAAAATTAGACCATATTAGTAGTATATAAAAGGGGCTGCGGGGACAGGCGCCAGGCGCTGGAGCTGTGTGCACGGCAGCCATCTTGGATTTTGACGTCACGGCCGCCATCTTGACTCAAAAATTCCCTCAAAATTCCTCAAAAATGACTCAAAATTACTCAAAATTTCCCGTTTTGAGGGAAAATTTCTCGTTTTCTTCAACAAAAATTCAAAAATTAGGATTTCAAAAAACCTCAAAAACCTTTTGCCTTAGAAAGAACACATATTCCTAAAAGCGACTAAAAAGACCTCAGAGCTAGCCGCTATAAGCCGCTGACGTCATCTAGGAGTATGACGTCACCGTTGCAATTTCCCTTATGGCCACCATCTTGAAAATCTTTATTTATAATCCGATTTTACTGGAAAAAATTATATAACGAATAAAAAAATCATATAATAAAATTTAATAAAACATTACTTTAAAACCACCGTTGCTCATATCGTTACAGCCGCCATATTTGATTCTTTAAATGTTAAATGTTTGATTACGCCCGCCATCTTGGTTGAGTATGATGTCATCGTTAAACTTGTAGTTACGGCCGCCATATGGGATTCTATAAATGTTGCACTTTTCTTTATGGCCGCCATCTTGGACAACCGTAATTTTTATGCTAGAAATTCGGAATAATGTTTCAAAAATTATTAAAAAATTATAAATTAAAATATAACAAAATACAATTTAAAAAAGCACTTATGCCTTGAATTCCTCGGTTCGAACCCGGTAAGAGCAAAAAAAAAGTGGATAGATCTTTCTTCCACAGAAGCCACCCTCAGACTGACCTCCCACCGCCAATTCCAAGGTATATATATCATTGCTGGTATGACGTCATGTCCGCCATATTGTTTTCGTCTGCTGGAGGCCACCATCTTATTTTCATCTACTAGAGTGTGCTACCATCATATTAGATAAAATTTTAGCCGCTAGAGTGCAGTAATAATTTATTATTACTGACGCAACCACCATCTTGAAATTTGGGCGCCATTTTGGAATTGTGCAATTATTTAGTTAGCAATTCGGGGAAAATTCCAAAATTCATTACATTAATTTGCAATCAATATACTGATTGATTCGATCAGTTCCTGTCCTTGGTTCGTTACTTGATCAATACATTATTTTTTTATTTTATGTAAAAAATATTAATTGCAATAAATAATCATTACCAAAGTCCTAAAAGAGGCTTAAAATCCTCTACTACCAGCCTCCAGTAGGCAGTTTGACCGCCATTTTGGATATTTGTAATTATTGACCTAGAAATTCAGGAAAACATTCCAACATTCCCCGAAAAAAAAATCACTCATTAATTTACATTTTGAATCGAGGGATTCCTGTCTTCGGTTTGATTCTTGACCAGTGACAAGTGTAGCTAAATATTAAATTTTAGATTCTGTTTTCCATTACCTGTCGTGGCATTTATTAATCATCCACTCTACGAAAAACAACTCAAGACAATATACCTCTCTGACGAATTAAATACACTGTCGATAAGCCTAACCTGAATGTCTAGTTTATCGATACTTAGAATAACCTCTAAAACGTTCATGTCAAAGCAATCCATACATGCAGACCAAATGTCTCCGGAACACGAGACCGGGTCATGAACAATGTTAGTCGTATATGCTAGTCATTTCCGGACCTCATGACCTTCTTCGTCGTTAGCTAATTACAGTCAATTAGACCATCGTGAAATGTTTTATACATACTAAAGGACCAAGAGACCTTGAAAAATATTTTACCAAGACCAAGAGGTTTTGAACTAGTAAATATTCAGTCACTACAGATTTTACTACGCACAATCAACGAAAAAGGAAGCACAATCGGAAGCAGTTTCGAAAAAAGGAAGCACAATCGGAAGCACCATAAAAGAAAAGGAAGCAACCTCAAAGAAAAGGAAGCACAATCAACAAAAGGAATCACATTTTGGAAGCACCATCAACAAAAAGGAAGTACATTTGGAAGCAGAATTCCCACAGAAGTTATTGTTTGTGGACTAGAATATGCCATCAGTTATCCGCCTCTAACCACCGCAGACGAGATACGCTCCGAGACAAAAATAATCCTTCACAAGGCGAAGCTTTAACCTCAAAACATTAGCAAGGAAGGATTTAAGATGCTGAAAATATTCGTATTGACAAAGACGTGTTTATGAAGGCAGACAAAGAAAGTGTGACAGTGTTCATTAATACACCAGACTATAAAACCAAGTTCAAACACTTTCTCACCGAACTTATGTATGCAAAAAAACCAATAAAACTAATAGAATCAGCCACAAAGGAATTGGTCACCGATTCAACCTTCGAGAAAGCTTTGAATATATATACTGTATAGAAGTCGCCAGCCCAGGTTAAAATTTCTAATACGGTATTGAGGTAGTTGGTTAATTCACCGCCGCAATCGCCACCATCTCTAGGGCATCGACTTGTGGTGGTCCCTAGCGGACAAGTGACCAACTCTTCAAAAACCCCTTCCCCCTCCTGTTGAACGACGTTGAGCTGCAGTGAATGATTGATGAGGGGTGCGGGGAATGACAGCGGGCGACAGCGCTGCGCTCTAACGTGTAAATAACAACTAAGAAGATACAGGGCGTTACGGCAGCGCACTGCAGCGGTGAAGTTTCCAAGCTGCTCATCATACGCTTCTGAAAAACGTAGAGTAAATCCTATCCACTCGCGACTTCTATACAGTATATATATTCAAAGGAGAAAGACACTAAAAACTAGTGATGAAATGGATAGCTGCTTGTACTCGATACCGGATACCGGATATCCGGCCAAACTTGAAGCCTGATAGCCGGATATCGGGCCGCTGATTGGCGCATCGGAACGAGTGAGCTCGGGCAGTGGCGCACGAAATATCGGGTGGACTCGGGTGGATTCGGGTATTTTCGTTTATGAACGAATTAAGGAAGTATTTCATTGACGCGTTTTAAATTGATTGTAAACACAATAATTTCAGGTTATTGAAAAACGTGCTATTGTTGTTTGAGGTTATTATGAAAGTATTTTTTAATATAATTCTAAACAGATTTAAATACGAAAAATGACATCGGTAAATAAAATATCGTCTTTATGGGAATATTTTGTTGTAAACAGTGACGATTAAAAGTTTGCTGTTTCTTTGTTATGCTGTGTTAAAACATCTCGTGGCGATGAAGGAAAAAAGCAGTTGTGTACAAAACAAAGCAAGCTTTACTTTTTTCTTTTGTTTTGAAGTACTTTGTGGCAGGTATCTATATAATATGAAAAAAAATATATGTTTCAATAATATTTTCTTAAAATTATTTTTGTAAATTGTAAATTAATTTATATAGAACATAGGTTTTAAATAAACATCTGACTCATTCATACAATACGATAACAATAAAATCATTTACACCGAGTTTTCGATTATTAATTACATACATGTCGTAAGGCATGTTTTGTAGCGAGAATTTTGTTGACGGTATCCTAATTTTTCTAGGTACTTCTGCCATGAAAAATCATATAAAACAAAACATCCAGATGAAATCCGTGTCTACTACAATGCCTTCAGCCATTCCGGGGACAAGTTCGTCTTCAGTATCGGCAAAAATTCAGTTAACTATAACAAAAACGTTCGAAAGGAAATTGTTTTGGGACGTAAATGACGTAAAATTCAAGTACCAATAATTTTTAGCAGAAATTATTGCACTAGACAACGAGCCATTATCCATAGTAGAAAGAATCGGTTTCTCAGACTCCTATAACAAGCTTTACTCCTCAATAAATTGCCAAGCACCCTGTAGCAGCGTGTACAGCGAAATACTTTTTTTCTGAAACTTGCTGTGTCCATGAAGACAAGCGAAACCGTTTGTTGCCTCGCAATGCTGAGGAATTGGTATTCATTCATCGTAATTTTCCCTTAGTGCAGTAAGAGTACTTACTATTTTGTTGTTCTAAAATGAAAACATTGTGATTATTTATATGTGGATTAAACAAAGTAGGGCCTACCTAAATTTAATATTTCGTATTATTTTTATTTCGGTATCAGCCGGATACTCGTTTATTATCCGGTAATCGGCCGGATAGCAATTTTAGGTATGATACCGGATAGTTAACGGATATCCGTTTCATCACTACTAAAAATCAACTAAATGATAAAAAGATACCATAAACCGAATAACTTACAATAACCTCCGTAGGTAACTGCTGCCCTGATGATGGTTACTGCAACTTCGACTGAAACGTCGTTAATATCTTCGGCCTTGAAGTGGCTACAACCCATAAACCAAACAAACCTGGCAATAGTCGTGGAAGCTATTGATCCTTGTCAAACATTCTATACATTGAGGGGAGATATTATTTGTATGAATTAAAAGGCAAAATTATTTTAATTGCGTAAAAGTTACAATTCATAAAAAATAATGCTTTGCTTGCTAAGCATGTTATTTAAAAACGTAACAAATATAAAGCAAATAACCTGCTAAGTTAGCATGGTAATTATTTTTACGGAGTTATTAGTAAAGTTACACGATTAAAAATTGTTGCCATATAAGTCGTGCATAGAATTTATTTCTCCAAAAATAAATCAAGTTTCATTTTGTTTTTATTTTGTATACATCTATTTTTTTATTTATAATTTATAATTATTAGTCACTGCGTCTTATAATTTGGTGTGGGTTTAGGATTAAAAAAGTTTCATAAATGCATTTAACTTGTGAACTACAACACTTTTTAATTAAAGATTTTGTATTCATAAATGTTATTAATTAGCCTATCAATAGTTTTCGGCTTGACATTGAGTTATGGGACATATTACTAATATAGTCTTCATGAAATAACCTAGAATTTTTGGTAAAATCACAGAATCTGTTGGTTATAAATAAAACAAAAGAACAAAAAAAAATATTTTTGGAGACACTATGAATTTGATCCATAATATTTGCACGAAATAAATGTCGGACAGTAATGTTTCAAAACCAATAATTAAATTGAATGATTAAATCATTATCTTAAAATTACACAACATTTGTGGTCGGCAGTTACTCATTCGTGTAATTGTTATGAAAATCACCATTGCATATTTCGAATCTGGAAACAAAATAGATTTTTTCGCGAAACTAATTATGGCACCTATTTTTATAAGCTAGTAAAAAATTAGCGGGTACCTAAAACTTACACAACCAGTAATTTTTCCAGTAATAAATGAAAATTTGTAAGCGAAACAAATATTTAAAACATGAAAAATTTATAATGCACAAAAATTTGTAATTAAATAATAAAATTGGTAAGAAAAAGTTTAAATAATAAATATAATGTGCTTTCCAAATTTTTAAAATTAGGACTATCTGAGCATTTGTAGATGATCTAAATATAAAGTTTATCGTTACGCAGGAAAATTAAATGAGATAAATAACTCAGTAAAACTTGAATAGTTCACACGTAATAGTCTGATGTAACATCACAATGCAGTGCGGAAAATTTTAGTTTTGAACATTGTATATAATGAAGAACATAAATTGATTTTCTTCTTCAAAGAATACGCATTTTAAATGTTATCCTCTTTTCTCAAAAATGGTCTACATTTTCCAAACCGGGCGGTGAGCGAGTACTGGAGAGTGCGCCAAAGCTCTTTCATGAAATGAGATTAAAGGGCGCGCTCTTGAGAGCTATATTTAAATTGAGTTCCACTTCAGTATACAGCGTAAGCACTTCTTTGACAATAATGCGAATTTCTGTATTCTAACAAGCGGGCATACTAATAACTGAAAACCACTTGCATACAACTCTCAATAAAAAAATTATAATTTTTAAACGAATAACTCCTTATAAATAAATAAAAAATTTTAGCTGTAGTTTACATTTCAAGAAAAATTTGTAGCGGAAAAGTTAAGATCGCGTGTTGCTACAAAACGAAGAAATCTACGGTTTATGAATTATTGTAATAATTGTAATTATTGTAATAATACGCTAATGTAGACGCTTATGAACTATATAATATAAAAATACAATAAGATATCGTTAAATTTATTTTAAAGCGATATTGAAAATTTATTGAAATATAACCTCATCTTTATTATTAATTAATCTAGATTTGTTCAATAATTCTTGCAATGGAGAAGATTAATTAAAAATAATTTCATCGACATACGTTTTTTATGTTTCTGATTGCTTGTGATCCAAAAAAACTTAAGAATTGACAACAAAGATAAATAAATGTAATATGACGAACCAGTCAGTATAATATGGTGTCAAATGTTTCATGTCTAGACTTAACAGATAATTCCGTGAGACGAATTTAGTTGAGAAAATTTACAGTGGGCTGACCACAGCTGCAGGAAATAAAGAAACACAACAGCCTTAGAAAACACAACAACGCAGAAACAAACCCAGCTATGAAAATAAACATATAATATGGATTATAGAACGGCCACACTACAAGATGTTACTCTTCAAAAATGTAGATGTACAAATTAATTCAAAAATTTAAGGGGTAGTGTTATAAATTATTTTGCTTGAATAATGTCTTGTGTTTACTCATTAGTTTTCATACCTTCATAATATAACCGGTTTAAAGTGTTAATTTAGAGTTAATAAATACAATAATTTTTCATTTCATATTTTTTTAAAAACTATAAGGCAAATTTTTATGTTAACATTAGCATGAACCAAGAAATTGTAATCGTGTCGTGTACAGTTTGAAATTAATAGTTTAAGTGTATCCTTTAACGTGAATAACTTAATTTTTTTGTATATTATTTATTAATCAATAAAAGCATTGATTTTCTCACAATCTTGGAAACCCGAGTTTTTGAGGGTTTTGAATACATTTATTTGTGATATTCCAAAATTAAGTAATACATGTCAAAGGCTACATACAAACGATTAATTTTAAACTGTATACAACCAAGAAAAGATGTTCTTAGTTCATACTATGGTTAACTTAAAAATTGACATTCAAATTTCTTACAACTATTATATAAATATATACTTATATTAAATTTTAAAACAATGACAAAATTATAAATTTATTGAAAATAAAAGACAAAAACACGAAATTATGTAAGCAAAATAATTTAAATGTCCATAATATCTATAATTTCTTTAACTGTCAAAATGTGTTTACTAACTACATGTTTTAAGAATAAAATATTAATGTATTATGGCATCCGTTAAAACAGATTCTTTTGTGGACTAACTATTCATATAATGGCGCATGATTTTTTTAACACATTGAACGTCAGTCTATTTCTACACACAAACTAGAATGTTGTAAACATTATCAAATTGGTTTTTTCCCCTTCACTACAAGATATATTTTTTATTCTTAAACACACAAATTTTTATAATGCAATTTTTAATAATAAGTACTAAATATATCATCGTTTTACTAACTTTATAAAGAAAGAAAAACATTTTCGCTAACAAAAAAATTAATTCTATCCGGACAAATATTTATTCTCGAGCGTTTACTGGCCCTCGTGCAAGAAAACATGAGGAGGAGAGGAGTAAACATGTCAGTGATGGATCTGTCGAGCCAAGAAAAATATCGCATGGCATGCCAAAGAAAACATTGGGGCACTTACGGGCTCTGGATTAACATTATAATGTTCTTTTGTTTTAATGAGTGCGGAGTTTTAGTGCACTTCCACATTTGTCAATAAATGCATATAACTAAAATACTATCTCGTTTCAATCAAAGTACCGACATTTTTAAAAGTAAATGTGTGAATCCATATCTATGTAAACTTTATGGGCAAACATTGTCATCAAATCTTTTCTCTAACCTAAAGTGGTTTGAGACGTTTTGTTTATTTAAAATTTCCTTCATTAACTCAGATTTAGAATGTTTAAACATGTTATTTTCAAAAAATTAAACAAGCATTTTTTAATACATTTATTCTTAGGTTCGTTATTTGCAGTATAAGATTAAAATATAATTTTTGGCTACACATAAACAAATGTTCATATATATATATATTTATTAAAATATTTGTACTTATGTATACACAAGAAAAACCACACAATATCTACCAGATGGAAAAAAAGAAATGAGAACATAAAAATATTTTCGGCTCTGTTTACCTCCAGTGTTCATACTCCCAAGTGTCCAGATCGTGGGGGCTTATGGACAGCCCACGAAGAAAGACAGTTATCAAGATTCCCACATTGTTAGCATAAGACATATGGTGTTACATTCATATTTTTTGTGTCAGTATCTAGTTGGTACGAGGTCACTGTAGAAAAAATACGCCTTCGTTCTAATATTCAGGCTGAATTGACAATCGTAAAGAATTGGTAATGCGAACTCCCCTCTGATGTGAAGTCCTCGAGCCACCTGATAGTGACTAAAACTACGACTGTACAGAAGTTCACACGTGACAAGTGTATGGTGTTGACCAAGGTGGTGCTGTGACTCACATATCATACGACCAGTCCGGCGTTGTCGCGACTACCGCCATATCCTTCAACAAGTCAATCCAACGTCTTATACATAGAAAATAAGGACTTTGTTGGCACTTGTTAAAGTATACCTTGTCTATCGGATAATACAACTGATACAAATTCTACTTATAAAACTTTTGTTTAAACCATTTAAAAATGTTAATTGTAGTTAATATAAATAATCTCAATACATTAAATATCGACTATCATAGCTAGTAAGATGTATTTCGATTTAAGTATTAAAAATACTCCTTTTATACTCTGTAGTTTTTAGTAAACCAACTTACGTTGTTCCTGGTGTAACTAAATAGGTTGGTTTCCATATAAGCATTATTTATTATTAATGTTATATGTTAAGCATTGGCTGCTACTGTCGCTTAAATCGCGTAATATGAGGCCTTAATTGAATTTTAAGTTAATTTTTTTAATTTATTTAATTTAAATGGAGGTAAATATATTTCAATGAAAAACTTTTATCCTATAAATCTAATACAATAAATATAACGCGTATCGTCTTTTATGTGTGAATACAAATGAAATAAAATATTTTTGTACTTCATAGTTTTATAATGTGCAATTGGTTTTCCAAATATATATACTACCATCGTACTCTCTGGTGTAACTTTAAATATACTTATATTTATTTATTAAAAATTTCACAGGTATTGAATAGAAAAGATTTAAAATCAAATGAAAAATTATATGTCATAATATAAAGTTCTCAATTTATAAACCTAAGAAGGCAAAAAGTTTTAGATATTAAATATCCAATAAAAATTATATTATCGTATTATACAATACTTACTTTTCCTAATATTTGAATCCTAGATTTAAAACATGATAATAATATATTTTCGAAAGGCAATACGTTCTTACACTGTTATTTTACCAAATATAATTACTTCAACCATACCGTCTCCAAACTAATTGTCTTGAAACGACCATGCTGGTATGCGTTTTGTTTGATAAAACTACATTCTGAAACCTTCTGTAAACTTGATGCCTCTTAAAACAAAATTGCACATAAGAAGTATATAAAAGAGGTTTCTGCGGCCGGCTACAGTGAGCAGTATCCTCTATCTTATATTATGACGTCACGCCCAAAATGTTGGTTGACTTAGATCATGGACTTTGACCTAGATCCCAACCAAGACTTTAGATTCATTTTACCCCTGCCACCATCTTTTGTTCACAAATTTAAGTTATTTTGAATTCGAGAAATGATGTCATCTTGGATGACGTCATATACTTAGTATTCCTCGGTTTAAACCCAACAAAGCAATTTAATGACAACATAAATATAAAAAGGAAAAAATAAATTACATTTAAGTTTTTAAAGCATCTACCTCACTGAGCCCAAAGTTCTGAGTTTAAACCGACAAGGGTAATTAATAATGATCTTTCTTCCCTGGTGTTCACAAGCAGACTGACCCCAACAATATCACCAAGGCATGCAAGGCCAAGTACCCCCCACCTCACCAACCCACCACCTCACCAACCCACCACCTGACAAACCCACCACCTCACCAACCCCCCACCTCACCAACCCACCACCTCACCAACCACCCACTTCACCAAGCCACCACCTCACCAAGCCACTACCTCACCAACCCACCACATCACTAACCACCCACTTCACCAACCTACCACCTCACCAACCCACCACCTCACCAACCCACCACCTCACCAACCCACCACCTGACAAACCCACCACCTCACCAACCCCCCACCTCACCAACCCACCACCACACCAACCCACCACCTCACCAACCCACCACCTCACCAACCCACCACCTCACCAACCCACAACCTCACCAACCCACCACCTCACCAACCTACCACCTCACCAACCCACAACCTCACCAACCCACCACCTCACCAACCCACCACCTGACAAACCCACCACCTCACCAACCACCCACTTCACCAACCTACCACCTCACCAACCCACCACCTCACCAACCCACCACTTCACCAACCCACCACCTCACCAACCCACCACCTCACCAACCCACCACCTCACCAACCCACCACCTCACCAACCCATCACCTCACCAACCCACCACCTCACCAACCCACAACCTCACCAACCCACCACCTCACCAACCCACAACCTCACCAACCCACCACCTCACCAACCCACCACCTCACCAACCCACCACCTCACCAACCCACGACCTCACCAACCCACAACTTCACCAACCCACCACCTCAACAACCCACCACCTCACCAACCCACCACCTCACCAACCCACCACCTCACCAACCCACCACCTCACCAACCCACCACCTCACCAACCCACCACCTAACCAACACACCACCTCACCAACCCACAACCTCACCAACCCACCACCTCACCAACCCACCTCCTCACCAACCCACCACCTCACTAACCCAGCACCTCACCAACCACCCACTTCACCAACCCACAACCTCACCAACCCACCACCTCACCAACCCACCACCTCACCAACCCACCACCTCACTAACCCACCACCTCACCAACCACCCACTTCACCAACCCACCACCTCACCAACCCACCACCTCACGAACCCACCACCTCACCAACCCACCACCTGACAAACCCACCACCTCACCTACCCACCACCTGACAAACCCACCACCTCACCAACCTAACACCTCACCAACCAACCACCTCACCAACCCACCACCTCACCAACCCACCACCTCACCAAACCATAACCTCACCAACCCACCACTTCACCAACCCACCACCTCACCAACCCACTACCTCACCAAACCACCACCTCACCAACCCACCACCTCACCAACCCACCACCTCACCAACCCACAACCCTACCAACCCACCACCTCACCAACCTACCACCTCACCAACCCACAACCTCACCAACCCACCACCTCACCAACCCACCACCTGACAAACCCACCACCTCACCAACCACCCACTTCACCAACCTACCACCTCACCAACCCACCACTTCACCAACCCACCACTTCACCAACCCACCACCTCACCAACCCACCACCTCACCAACCCACCACCTCACCAACCCACCACCTCACCAACCCATCACCTCACCAACCCACCACCTCACCAACCCACAACCTCACCAACCCACCACCTCACCAACCCACAACCTCACCAACCCACCACCTCACCAACCCACCACCTCACCAACCCACCACCTCACCAACCCACAACATCACCAACCCACCACTTCACCAACCCACCACCTGACCAACCCACCACCTCACCAACCCACTACCTCACCAACCCACAACCTCACCAACCCGCCACCTCACCAACCCACAACCTCACCAACCCACCACCTCACCAACCCACTACCTCACCAACCCACCACCTCACCAACCCACCACCTCACCAACCCACTACCTCACCAACCCACCACCTCACCAACCCACCACCTCACCAACCCACAACCTCACCAACCCACCACCTCACCAACCCACAACCTCACCATCCCACCACTTCACCAACCCACCACCTCACCAACCTACCACCTCACCAACCCACCACCTCACCAACCACCCACTTCACCAACCCACCACCTCACCAAATCACCACCTCACCAACCCACCACCTCACCAACCCACCACCTCACCAACCCACCACCTCACCAACCCACAACCTCACCAACATACCACCTCACCAACCCACAACCTCACCAACCCACCACCTCACCAACCCACCACTTCACCAACCCACCACCTCACCAACCCACCACCTCACCAACCCACCACCTCACCAACCCACTACCTCACCAACCCACCACCTCACCAACCCACTTCCTCACCAACCCACCACCTCACCAACCCACCACCTCACCTACCCACCACCTCACCAACCCACAACCTCACCAACCCACAACCTCACCAACCCACCACCTCACCAACCCACAACCTCACCAACCCACCACCTCACCAACCACCCACTTCACCAACCTACCACCTCATCAACCCACCACCTCACCAACCCACCACTTCACCAACCCACCACCTCACCAACCCACCTCACCAACCCACCACCTCACCAACCCACCACCTAATGACCACTCTTCTCCTTCCGAGTGCCAAGAAATTACTTTTAATTTCGTGCATGTGATTTCAATTTTCATTTCTTCCATTGAACAGAGAAATTTCATGCTTTGATGACACATGTAAACTGAGCACTCAGTGCTAACAAAGGACTTTATTTTCAATAAAGCTCATTTATAAAACTTTTTTTTTTAATTTTTAGATAAAGGAATAAAATTAATTTCCGGCTCATCTCCACACATATATTAACTACAATTTTCTTTATTTATTATATCAAAATCGTAAGTTTATTCTCGTTATTAAAGTTTATTTACCAATTTAATTTTAAAAAATAGTTTAATATTTTAATATATTTTTATCATTTTTAAATACCTAAAGAGCAATAGTCCCGATTGGTTAAAAATAGATTTATTTTAAGTTACTGTTGGAACTGATAAATTACACAAAAGTAATATTTTAATATTATTATATTTACCTGTGTACAACATGATATTTCGGGTAAGGAAATCTTGGCTATAAAGGAGATCAAGTTCCCTAAGACACGCCCGTGACGAGTGTACGTCAGGGCTTTGCAGCGCGTCCCGCGGGTGTGCAAGCGAGACCGGCCCTTACGGCCGACACTGACTCAATGGCGCGGGTGGAAGGGCGCCGTCCCTGCCGGGAGCAAATGTCCTCGAGCGGCAAGAAGGACGCGGCCCTTTGAAGGGAGTCTGGCAGGCCTGCCACGCCACTACCTCACTCAGCTTGCTTCCAGCGGTGAGCACACGCCCATTGCTAGGCATTGCTAGAGACCGGAAAAATTCGCGGATTCCTTTCGAAACAGGCTGGAATCCAAACTCGTTTAGCTTAATGCTGCGTCAGTGATTGTACCGCAATTTACCTGAAGGTCTCTGAGCCAATGGCAAACACTCAACGAAAGAAGTATCGAATCATAAGAATCGCAGTAAGCATGTGTCCCGAGTCGATAGCCAATGACCAGGTGATAGTTGCCCGAGTACATAGATAATCGTGGAGTCTATCCTAGTGGTCATTGAAACCGCGAATTTTTCCAGTCCCTAGGCACTGCATTTGAGATTCAGAAACCATTTACAACGTTTTTAACATTTAACGAACTATTTATTATCCTAAAAATAATGTATTATAAAAACTAATTGTTTAAAGCAAAACATAACACATTAAAATATAATTCATTGTATTTTTGAAAACCTAAATAGAAGATATAAACATAAACTTAAAACATGATATTTAAAAATAATATATAAAAGATAATAGTAGGTAGGTAATTTTACACTGACAATATTAATACCGATGAAATCTACACCATTTACTTATTTTCTTTGAACTGCAAGTCTTGCTATAGTCCATCCACGGTAACCTCCTACTTTTCTGAAGCCCTGATTTTCACCGGATCTACTTTAATGTCACTATGTATCCTTCCGCCGTATGTAAACAAAAACATTGCCATGTGACAAATGTCAAATGGTTTGTTTACAATCACCAGCTGTCAAAACAATGTGTGTGTGTGTGTGTGTATGTATGTATGTATGTATATATATATATATTTATATATATATATAAGTAATTTGAATATGATCTAAGTATACATGTATATGTTCATAACATTTATGATACCCAATGGTAAAAATATTAAAAAATAAGTTTGTTAGCTAAAGAAATAACATATAATTTAAAGAAAATTTTTAGGAGAACATATAAATTTACAACATTTATGTAAGCAATAAATATCATCCTTTAGTACAGTTCAACACAGTTTTCTGCATCTGAAAAAAAAAAGTATTGTAAATTATACATATGGATGTCCATCTAAGCAATCTGGAAAAGACTAAGGATTGAAGGTTTAATAAAATTAACAAATTCAGATGAAAACATTTAAAAATGAATTTTCTTCTTTTATTTAATAAACCCCTACCATTTTGCCGGTTAAGGCCACAAATAAAAATATGGTTATATACATTTTCCTGAGTATACTTATTAGACAAAATCATAATTTTATGAACAGTAAAATTGTGGTAAAGAATTGACAGTAATTTCTATACCACTTATATGCATTATTTATTTGTGGCCCTGGATGGGGACTGGCTTTTTGTTTTCCAAGTAAGTTCACTGAAAAATGAAGACACACAACAAAATAAAATGTTTCACATACACCTATACGAATCCAGAAATGAAATTTATTATAAATTTATCATAATATGTGTAATATAAAGTTAATACATAAAGTTCCAGTAATCAACATACTTAATGGGAATGCATAAAAGAAAAAAAAATGTTTCAAACCCCAATACTTACAGTTGCCCAGGTGTTTATTACATACAGACCTCAATAAGAACACCCGGGTAAATCATCAAGAGGAACTGCCAGTACTTCACTGTCTCCATCTACTTGCTGTGTCGTAACCTCAAATTCTTCGCTGTCACTGTCTTCACTTGAACTATCCTTGCCGAGGTGGATGATGAGTGGAGGAATGGTGCCGCTGTCTATGTGGACTTCTCTCTCCCAGTCTGCTTGAATTAGCTTCTCCACGTGATCCACACACCTCGCCCATCTAAAAAAATTAATGTATACAGTAAAACCTCTATATAAATGACCTGTTTATAGCAAAAACCACTCTATAACAAAATATGTTTGTTTCTGTCAAAACGGCATAGTAAACAATGCATGGCATGCTCTTTATTACATACAATTTTGAACTCACTCCACAAAAAACTATTTTTAAACACAACAAAACTCATTTAATGTGTTTTCCTCAACTATCAAAGCTATTATTTAATACTTGAAGTAACATGTTTTGTTTTATGTTATCTAAAAAAAAAAAAATTTATAGTGGTTTATTCAAGATATAATAAAGCTGTAAATATTATCTATGTTATCAATAAAGGCTTAGAATGCATATGATAAAATATTTATTTCATAAGTTTTGTGTTTGTTTTTGGTTAAAATTTGTCCCAGACAAAAACAGTGAGATATAGCGAAAATTTAATTTTTTGAATAGTTTTGATGATTTACTGTATATGTATTTCACTATAATAACATAACTTTTGAAAATACTAATGTGCAAGAACTACATGTGTAAATACCTATTCAAGTTCGCTAGATGAAAATATTCAAAATTCTCTACGTTGAAATTTTATCTGAATATTGAAATCTGCCTACAGCACTGAACCCACCATAACTTTAAAGTCATTGACACAAGATTAAGCATAACAGAAAGTAATATCACAATTACTAATAAATACAAAACTATTTATGGAAATGAAACAATTGCAAATGGACTGCAATTACAAAAAAAAAAAAAAAAAACCTTGCAAATAAGTCACCACTGTTAGATCTAGAAACTACACAGATATGTATGAATCACATGGGAATAAAATTACAAACACAAACACAAACACGAACACAAACACATACATGCAACACATTTTCAAAACGACAACTACACAAATTCAAACCACTTATTTTTACCAACTGTTTTAAAACTGTATTACTGGTATATGAATATACACAAAATGATAATCACACTATACACACACTAGCACACAAAGTTATCAAAAGGAATGGTAGGACCAGGCTGATAGGCAACAATACTTACGTATTATGTAAAAATGTATGGTAAGGGTTTTGCTGAAGCTTGAGGAATGTTCTACAGGAAAATAAAACAATTTCTACTTCAAAAGGAATACCCCATTGGTCATGCAACATGAAAATACCTCTCTGGTGTGGAAGCATCAAGAGCCTCTTTCCAGATGGCTGCAACTGCATCATTGTCAAATCTCTTGGCCCGCCCCACGTTACTATTGTAATGGTGTTTACATTGAGCCCAAACTAGTTCGATTGCATTATAGTGGCAGTGATAGGGTGGGAGTCGTAGAATTTCGTGGCCATAGTTACGAGCCAACTCGTCTACCTCATATCTGAAAAGTGTGTTAGAACAAGGCGTATACGTAATTTTTTGCAACTATCTCACTTTTAAAGAAATGCTGTAAAAAAAACGAAATAATATACCGTATTCGGGGCTTGTTTTGTTTAGCTATTCTCAGCAGCTCCACTTTCAACAAATTATTTTCATGTTTTATCTCATTCTTCTCCAGCCACGCGATCAGTGCATCCTTGGTCCAGTTCGTTGTAGGTGTTTTCTCAACCTACGTTATGCCAACATTTAACTAAATACTCAAGTAGCTGATAAGAATTCATGACAGTAGAACCCTGTTACAATTTTACTGCTTATAAAGTTTTCCTGCCTATAATGTATTATTTTTCAAGTCCAATATTTTCCCTATAAGGACAATGTATTTAATTCCTGGATATAATGTTTCACAAATTATGCGTTTCGTGCTTGTAATGTTCACTTCATAAAATTTTAGAAGACGAAAAAAATTAAAAGCCTTTGTCTATACTGTCTATGTATATGTGTATGTTAGCAGTTAACTGCCTGTTGACACCCTTGGAAAACAAATAAATTCATAAATTTTTAGCCATTCTGTGTGTTTTCAAATGTATTCACTTAAGTCACATGTTCAAGTGGCAAAAGAACTGGACTTAAGCATTTCCACTGTAAACACTGTCGTGAATTATGACAATTATACAGAAATGAGACAATTTTACAGCAATGAGACAATGTGTAAGTAAAGACAAAGCAGATAGAAGCTGGAAGCACCATGATGTTAAAGAAAAATTGTTTTTGGCTTGCTACAAGCAAATTGGAGCATCAAATATATCTTTATGCAGCTTGTTGAGTCCATTGGCAATAAATCCACACTAAAAAGTACTAAATTGAATTTCCTGCTTATGTTTTTTTTTCTTGTAGCCCCTTAAAAACAAATTATAACAGGGTTCTACTGTACTTATGCAAAGCAAACATGTGTTTTGGCATATTGTCGTAATGAATTTCTAAATTTAACAAAGCATGTTAGTTTAGTGACTAGAAATTTTTTTGAAAATATTATTTTAATTTATTAAGTAGGGCAACAGAGCATTCATAAAGTGGATCCTTTTACCAAAAAAGTAATTATGTCATTTTCAAATGCTATTTGCAATAAAAAAAATTTTATTTGGTATTTCAAACCCTCTACTAAATTAGTTTGCACTACGATGTAATTCAATTACATTATATCGTCTGTCATTTGTAAGAAGGGGCCATCTTACATTTTTGTTGAAAATGAGTTAACTGCAGAAATACATGTTTTCTTTCATCCTTCATGGTCTCTAAGAAGGGGATAACTGTATCTCTAATAGTTTTTAAGATATGACAGGGGCTAACCATAAATAATTAAAATACAGTGATGCATTACAGTGTGCTCATTTTGTTTTTCTGCTCTCCTGAAAAGTTTATGTTTTGTAGTTAGCCCCTTCTTACAAATGACAGACGATATATATATATATATATATATCTGTGTGTATGTGTGTGTAATCAATTTCAGCTCAAACATTATAGTTTATAAAAATGTAGTGTAGGCATACTATAAAGATAACAATTATTGCTGGCAAAATGTATTAGTCTCGAATATTCGTACTTATACACAATAATAAACACATGTAAATTTTTCACATTACAATTTGAGCAATAAAAAGACACTGCTTTACCATTGCACATACCTGGGTGCTGTGATATGAAGCATTGTCCATTATGATGACACTGGGTTCCTCAAGATGCACCAACATGTCTTCAAATCACATCAAGAAAGTTTCCCCATTCATCTCGCCATGGTAGTCTGCAGTCTTCTGACCTGAAACAAAAAGTAATCATGCTCCTGGCACAAAGCCAGTGCGCCCTCCAGCATTAACAACAATAAACCTTTTACCATCTCCAACAGTACGTCTCTTCGCAGATTGTAGACTCTTGTCCTGCCATGACTTTGATACAGTTCCTGAAAAATATATGAAATGGAAATGAAATACTTTGTATTGGACCACAGAACAAATTTTCAAATAAATTAATGCCTTGCCTCTCTGGAAAATCCATGTTTCATCAACAAATATGAAATTGGCACCTCTTTCTTTTTCTTCTTTATACTTTCTCAAGAAATCTATTCGCTGCAATACTATGTTTTCATTCTCTATCAAAGCTTTTCGTCCATCAACAGTTGTCCATGAAAATCCCATCTTCTTTAACAATTTATGAAGACTTGATCTTCCACCATAATAATCTATTTGTCTTTCCCTGATTTCTTTCAAAATGGTGTCGACTGTAACATTCAAACCTGTAAATTTATTGCATACATTAACAATACATGAAATAACAGAGGTACACAAAACTAAGCGAAACCACAACCCCGTAGAAGATAATTTAAGTGCACAATTTACATTTATTAAATAGTTTTAATAAACTTACATTTCAAAAATACTTTTAAATTAATTTAAATTTTGTAGTTTGCTTAGAGGAATTCTACATTGCAGTATTTTAGTCTGCAATGATATGACGATTATATTGCGCGTTTGTATTGAAGTTGTGTAAAATATTAGTATTTCAGCATTCAATTTAGCAATCAATAAGTTACAAGCTCTACACTGTGTTATAGGTAAATGTTTTGTATCGTGTATCCCATGTGATCCCTAGATCTTTATGCATGAACCTGTACATCCTATTGATCGTGTGGTGCATGTTTTTTTTCATTTATTCAGATCAAAGATCCTGAACATAATCAAATATTGTGGTATAGCAAGAATAATTATCATAAGTTTAATAAAACATACATATTTTCATTATTATTCAACTTTAAATCATAACTCATTACTATATCACAGGTTTTTAGTTTTGGTTTTGTACAGGATTTTTAAACGTAATAAATTAGAAAAGCAAGCATCATCAATCACAGGATCAATATTTGCAGGATCATGCGATCAGGATCAATGTATCGAATCGGATACGCGATACTAAACTTTTACTGTTTTATAACCTTCTGTTACTTCATACACTAACACACAGTTTGTCTGGGTAAGTTGTGTTTTCATATGATACTTCATTACAATTAAGTAGGCCTATTGTTTATAAAATAACAATACCCCTATATTTTCTAAAGGGTTAGGCGGGGCATGACACTATTTTGCAATAGAATATATATTGTACTGGACCCTGCCTCACAGTACAATTTAGCCAATTAAGTATCCCAATTTTTTTTAATAACCATGCTTGCTTAGACCACAACTCACTAATTTGTAACCAATTACTGCTAAAGCGCACAACTGGATATTATTGATACTGGAAATAGTCATTATTTAACCTTCTGATACATCATAAAAGTTGAGGTTATTTAATATGTATACTGTGTATAACGATATAAACATTACTTGTAGTTTTAGAATGTAACAATTTTCTTTCTATCTTTAACCTAACCTTAAAAGGACGTGTACCTATTTCATATGTTGCACAATATTCTATATATCAATACCATATCAATAAAGAAACCTAACAAACCACCCAAAAATGTTAAGTATTTTTAAAGGACAGATTATATCGGGAAAAAAACTGAACCGGTCAATCTGCATATGGATATATGAAATGAATACAATTAAGTAGGGCCTACCCCAGTGATATTGAAACTACTCTTCAGTATCAAATTTTTACCTTCAGCGTACATCCTGTAAATTGCATTCCTGATTGCATTTACTGTGAAATCGTCGACTGTGTCAAGTGACTTTCCTTCCTGTGGCCTTTTTTTCCTCTTTTTTCCTGGAGTTGAAACTTCTTCAATGTCTTTCTTGTAGTACCTAACCAAAAAAAAAAAACATTTGTCATAACACTTTTCCGGGGACCCGTTCACAATACGCAGTTAGGCAGTGTTCCAAATATGGCATTTTGTCACAAATATTTGCTTTGTGGTCACTAAATGGAAACATGACAGACTTTGTCCACGAAATTAATGAAGTGTTTTTTTATTTATTTTGTGATCTCCCAAACAGATGAAAAACTAATTAAATGCAAATTATAAAATCACTCCCTTATGTTATAGTTAAACCTATCATAAAGTTTATAAACATCGTTATAAACAAACGTGTATCACACCCATAAAAATACTTGAAAGTGCCTATATTCTTATTGTTAGGACCTGAGTAGGCCTAATATGATTTTAGGTTAACTTTTCAACAGAGACGCCACATGGCGGTGTTGTCTCACACCAAAAATTATAAATTGGAAATAAAACACAAAAAACCTCGTGAGTTAAAACACAGGCCGACAATACTTAGGACACAGTCAATATTTTTTTTACGTGCATGAAAACGAAAAAAGCCTACTTACTTGAGAACAGTTGACTTTGCGATGTTGAGAAGAAACGCGGTCGTCTGCGTAACGTCACATTTCTTCAAGTCGCCTTTCCTAATTAAAACATATAGCTAAGTTCTGAGCGACGTTAATGATGTCCATCTGACGCTGCGAAGAAGTAGCTTTCCCCATCCCGGAACCAATTACCATTACAGCAATCACAAGAACCACACAAAATATCAAAACGATAACAAATTCCATCATTACAATAGTAGATAATAAATAATATAACAAAGTTAAAATACACAATATTAACACAAAATCCTGAAACACAAACTGTACGTTATTTCACGGTCAGTAATATATTAAAACACACTGCAATATGGCGTAACTGCAGACAAACGGCTGAAAGAGAAAACAAACAAGTGACTATTAACATTATTAATGCGCGACCACGGTTTCGGCACGTAATATTTTTTTACCGTTAACATAACGTTTTTATTTCACCAGAGATTTAAAAAAAATGTTCAAACTTAACAAATACCCAAACAAATTCTTAAATACACGCGGAAAGTCAAAAAATATATATTTTGGCTATGGAACTATTTCGTTCTAATCATTGCCAACACACCACTTCTCTCACTGTTTCATTTACACACATGCGAGATCATTAATATTAATAATATTGTACATAGATAGTTACTTTTTTTGTAAAATTTTATTTAACATCATTATACGGTAATTTAGTGTTAATGCATGTTTAATATGCATATGATGGAAAGTATTTTTGCAAACGAACCAAACATGCTGCATCCTGGTGTGTTTTTTCAAAGGTTCGTTTAAAAAAGTAGGAGGTTACCGTGGATGGACTATATCCTTGCATTCAAAGTCTGAAAATAATTTTATCAGATATAAATACTATAAGAATAATTAAAGTAAATACACTGAACTGATTCCCAAAAAAATAAATAAAAAAATATTCGGAATAATTTATAAATTGAATAAGATTTAAAACTTTACTTTAAATTGATATTATTTTATAATAAGACTTTTATTAAAATTTAAATAAAAATTATTTATGTAACATATAAACGCTCATTTTGTAATAGCCTACTATGGATGGGTATTTGGCTCTTATGTCTGGCACAATGAGAGAAAACACTGGGTGGTTAGGGCTGGAAAATGAGGGTGAGGGAGGTTGGGCCTGGAGAAGCAGGGTAGGGTAGTCTAAGCCTGAAGAAGCAGGTTGGGAAGGATGAGGCTAGAGAAACACGGTGGGGTGAGGATGGGGCTGGAGAAGCAGAGTGGGGGGAGGTTGGGACCGCAATGTGCTGAACTGGGATGTCCTGATACTTGCACTTATTTAATTATTGCAATTAGTCTGGAGAGTCAGTAAATATACTCATAAACTAGCCCCCGCCGGTTCGGGTTCATAAACATGCTATTATTTTATTTCCTTGACACGGAACTTCCTGTATAGTGTAGAGAAAATTTTTAGTAATGATATATTTTTTTAAAATATATTCAAAAAATTACTCCAATATATGTTTTATTTGTTCAATCATCATTTTAACAAATTTATTTGTAAAGTCAATGTCTCCATGATCGATTGTCACATAATCACAAATATATTTGTTTAAAATTTGATTTTTATCAAACACAAAAATAAAATGTTTCTTTAAAAAATTATTCTTAGTTAGGAATGTTTAGTTGGAAGTTTTAGCTCAATCCTAAAAAATTGATTGTTGAGCAGTGTAGAAAATACTACGTATTTTAAAGTTCAATTACATATAAAACTACTAGACTGTTAAAAGATAATGGTATGAAATTAAGAGACTTTAAAGTTTATTGTCAAGAAAATATTATTTTAGTGAAATATGGGTGAGAATTATATAAAGGATTTCATGTTTGTCGAGACGTATGAATTAACGCATAGAATCATCGATAGTTTGCAGACTACTTTGTGGAGTGTATAATTTTGAAGAAATTATCGTCATAGATTCGACTGTATCTTTGGAGCACTTTGGAGTAGAAAGAGACTGTTTAACTCTTCTTTATTTCATTAACCCATTCGACGAGTCCACAGACGTGTGTGAAGTGTGGAAGCAAAAGTTCAGGTAAATAATTTGGAAAATTCGTATATTTTCTGGCGAAGAGATTGTGTCGCGCTACATCTGCCATACAATAGACGTCGACAGTATTCGTCAGGACTACTTAGGAAGGTGATTTAGTGTATGAATTTGGTGCAGTGTACAATACTTCGTGGAATGAATAGTACAAGATATTGTCGTTCCCGAGCGCCAGTAAATGTCGTGACAGTGGCTGAGACAATGAACAAGCATCAAAGTCCCGTGCATTCTGGTATGATTTACTGAGATTAACAACTGATTATTGACCATGACGATTGGGTATTTTTCTAAAATTTTATTGTGCAATATATATGCTTAACGTGTTATTTGTAAAAATTGCTTATGTAACCTATTGAGTTAGCTTTATTGTGGCTTGTAGATGGCATTAATTTTAAAGTCAGTTTAAATTTCACTTCTTATTTATTTCATCAATTGTTTTTTTTATGATTTGACTTCATTCAGTTAATTTAACGTTTTTATTTCTTGCTTGCTACATTGTTTTTTTCTTTCAGATGTAACTAAGTACTTTAGTCTCATATTTAATTGCTCTACTTTCACTGGCTTAAGCCATGGTAAAGCAATTAATGTATGATTACTTCAGATGTCTCATTATAAATTGTACTAACTGTAAGTAAATATTCATTTAAATATTATTTCTGATTGGTAGGGTGAACGGCAAAATTGGATGCTTGCTTCAAGAGTTTAGATAGGCTATTAGTTTTAGGTAATATTTGAAGTGCATTGTCAAACGTTTGTATGTCAAGATCTGTGTCAGTTTCTTAAAGGTTATCTAATACGTATTATTCGTAACCCATTTATTACTTCATTTCAGTATATAAGCACAGTAAAGAAAATGTAAGATAAATAATTTACTATGTGTAGTACATGGTGCCTAAATATGCCGTGGTTACTATGCAGACTTGTGGGGTGATTTGTAATTTTGGTTACAGGAACAGGTATTTGTGTGATACTTAGCCCTGTAACAGCTTCTGTCGCTGGATGCTCCCCCTCTGCCCAGCCTCGAACCCGAGACTTCAGAGTGCGTGACCCGAGTGCAGTACATTCTGAGACTATCGAGTAGGCAAACAGCTGTATTAGTTGATAAATATCGTTTTACTATAGAAGTAAATTTTCAAAGTTTCTCGGTTCAACTGTCATTACTCTCGCTCCCATTTAAACATAACTTCGTCTGCATATAAAAATTAAAAATTAAAATGGAATCGGAAATACTGGGCAGAATTCGATAGAGTAGTTTTTGTCGGCTAGCTATTTTTATTGCGAAGATCTGAATACAGAAATAGTTAACAAAGTGTAAAGTTAAAAAAAGTAACAAACAGGTACTTATAAAATAAGGGTATAAAACCAATAAATAACCGTAATAAAAATTTTGCCTTGAAATTATTAAAATCACATAATAAATGATAAATAAGAACCAAATTTTAGAACAAAAGTTGTTTTAAATATTTATTTTACATTTGAATAGTAGAATGTTTAACTAACTTAAATAAGCCTACCATTGTAACATATTTTTATTTATTCAATTTAATTAGTTCAGGAGTTTTTCTTATGTGATTTTAATCATTTTATAACAATTTCTTTTTTCTCTTTTTTTGGATTCCAACGATTTTTTATGTAAAAAAATGGATTTTTTTTTAACTATAGACAGTATTAACTATTTCTGTACATCAGGTATTTATATGAAAATATCTAGCCGACAAAACCAACCCCATAGAATTTTGTAAAATCATTCAGATTCTATTATTGGTTATTGTACATTCTTGTCATTCGTGAACGATGTGACAATTCAAATTTCCTCTAAACAGTAAGTCAGCTAGTGACCACGCGGGACGCCTGCAAGCGGCAAGTCAGGGATTCCTGCCCAAAGTACAGCAGCTGCCGACTGGCACAACACGCCTCTGACGGACACACCACTCGCCTCACGTACATATATAACTACACGCAGATGTGTGACTACTCGCAGATATATATCTACAATTTTAATTTCTATTACAATCCCTCTAATTTTTGAAGAGAGGAACATGCAAGCTACGGGAGAATAAAAAATTGCAACACAAAATTCTTTAACAGTTTTAAATCACATTAATTTACGTCAGTATTTGGCTCACTGAAGCCAGGCCAGACTATTGTTGCAGAAAATGTGTGCAAGCCTTTTAAGTTTATATAAATACTCTAACTTTTTATGCAAAAAATTAACTTTTTTTAAACATAACCGCTTAAACACTCATGAAACCACAAACTGAAAATAAAAGACACGGATTCACGTAACTAAGAACAAAAATTTCCATATTTTCTGACTTAACTAAAAATTATTAAGTATTATTGAAAGACAATCTATTGTCACATGTTTCAAGTTTTTTTTCAATGACAGCTAAAACAGTTTTATCTAAAGGTACATTAGTTGTTAGTCAACCACTCGAGCGGTAGCTTTCGCTTTCTCGTGCTTCCAACTACGCACTCCTGGGTGGCGCTACTCAACTTCGTCTATTCTCCAGCATGAGCACGTGCCTAGAGCACTCACTTGTACCCAGGAGCTTCACCATGGCAACACTCTCTGGAATGCCTCCTACAACCGCATTTAGTCCGCCATCCCCTTATGTGGTTGGTCGCAGTGAAAGCGGGAGACATGCTACTTGCTTCCCGACCTGCATAACTAAGACAGATGTGTCGCAATTCACCTTTACACTCGGGAACATAATGTACATACACACCTCTCCGTGCATGACATTCACGACTATTTGTTGCCAGACTGGCCAGCACGCAAATGAAACTAACCGACGTTACATCCCTAATGATAATGAGACTTGCTACATTTACTGAAAAGTATTCCCCTTAACATTCGTACGTCCCATCAATTATCATGAAAATAATGGCAAAGTAAAGTATTTTTGGAAATCAACGTTTAACTCAAGGTAAATTATAAACTTTTGAATCTTAGAAAAGTATTATGAAATTTATACATTTAATTTTTTCGCCGTATACATACCTAAGATAATAAACCTATTTAGTATTTTCCCGAATACGGCGCTCAATGATCGTTTGTTAATTTCATGCTTGGAGGCAAGTTAGATGTAAATATTGATTTTTTTTTATCTATTGGTATATCTCAAATTAGTATGTTTTTGATAAGGTTTGTCTTTACCACATAATGTTTAGATAAAATAAAATGTAGTTATTGATTAATGTTTAAATTAAACTTATTGTTAGACACCTGAGTTCATCGGCAACTAGTTTTACACAGTTTTAAGGAATTAAGATATTAGTTGGTAGATAAATAACTAATTTAGTTTTTATTTGTAAGACAGGAAAATTACCTCTTAATTAATAGAGGATACTAAAGTAAAATTCCCTTTCCAGAACCAACGGAACTACTCTCACATCCAGATTATATAACTTCATCTACTTCATAAATGGGATGTGTTATAGGATTAATTACAATTTTGTATTTATTTAAAGACCTATATATCTACTGATATTGTAGGCTTTTTTAGTTATACGATTGTAATAAAATATTAGTAATGCAAGCCATCTTGAATGAAATAACGGATAAGAACGTAATAAAAAAAATTGTACACATGCGGTGAAAATTCATTAAAAAATGACGATCAACTGCACGCAACTAGAACAGAAGAGGTTATAAGGAGCGTTGTGGAAACGTGACTAGTCCCTAAGTTGAAGCATCATTAGTTTAGAAGCAAGGGATTTCCAACTACAGAAAATAGAAAAGGATGAAAAATTCCACCCAATTAAATTGAAAGGATGCGTTCGAGGGTTGCAGAGTAGCGTCGAGGGATTGGAGGGAGGAACAGAAATCTTATTTTATTGGCAGTCGCTGGGAACAGCGGTATGTCCGGACGCGGGGAGGGGTTGGGAGGGGAGCGATCATTAAACTGCATTGTCACTGCGTGAGAGAGACAGGCAGAGGACCAGAGGAGAAGGCTGGCTGCTTGGGCGCTAGTAGTATATAAAATTATGTCCGAGGACAATGTTGTGGGTGTGGTGTCGGTGTCGTTGTCAGCAATCTTCGATACTTATATCACGGCGGCCATCTTGGATAACCTTGACCATGACACTTGACCTTCAACTAGACTTTAAATATGGTCAAAAATTACTCAAATATTGCCAAAAGTTCACCATAAACCGCAAAATTTCCAGTTTTTTTTTTTACAAAAAAATTCCCTATATTAAGGAAAAAAATTCCCGTTTTGAGGGAAACTTTCCCGTTTTAGTCCACCAAAAATGCCAATGGCTCGAAAATTTCCCAAAGGGGCTTAAATTCCCCGACAACAAGCCACTCTAAGCCTCCAATAATATGCCTTGATAAATTTGAGAAACACTGACATGCAGGACGAACTTCCTTCTCCTTCGCAAATTTTAGGTCCTTTGTGGCTAAATTTATAGGTCGAGGTCAACGGTCAAGACTAAGGTCATCCAAGGTGACCGCCGTGATGTCAGAATCCAAGATGGTGGAGACCAACACCGACACCACACACAGAACCCTGTCCTCGGACATACTTGCAGGTATATACCACTGGCAGCCACAGCAACCAGCACAGCTCGCAGCTACGTGGCCGGATGTGAGCGTGCCTGCCTGTCACACAGAGACAAAGGTTTGTTTGAATCAAACAAATATTTGTTCACATATGGCGAAACAAAGATTTACTTCGTGGAACAAAATATCTTGTTAGTTTAATCAAACTCGGCAAGTAACAAAAATAATTTGTTACACCTTACCAAAAAATATACATTTGAGTTGACAAAATAATTTTTTTTTGAGTGGGGGGGGGGGGGGGTCAGCGGAATCTTTCCTACTACAAAATATTTGTTTGAATTAACAAAATATATTTATTACGCCATATATAAACAAATATTTTGTTGGGGCAAACAAACATTTCTCTCAGTGCAGATTGTAATATTTCGTACGTGTAAGGCTTCAAGGTTGCAAGGTTGTGAAGTTGCGTCGGTACACGTGTGTGAGAGGTTTTAAGTGTGTGAGAGTGTGAAGGTATAAAGGTGTAATGGTGTGAGAGGATCTGCGTGTTAGGTTGTAATAAAGCGATGGTGTTAGTTTCTGAGGGTGTGATGGTGGGAGTGTGTGAGTGGCGAGGGGGTGGGAGTTGGAGGCTGTGTGGTGGTGAGGGTACGAGGGTGGGAATGCAGGCGGGGTGGAACAAGCTCTCACTGATCACCGCGCAGTGGCGGCAGCCAGGCGTTACAATATTCATGGCGGCCGGCGGAGCGGTGTGCGCCTAGACGGAACAAGATTTTAAACGCACCGAGAATTCTAAATCCTTTTTTCTATTTATGAATAGATTCTCTTCCCTTCTTTTGATGGCATTAATTTTTTTTTTGTTTGCTTCGGACTGGCTCCGAATTACGAGTTTCAGCACAAAGTGTTTGAATATGTAAATTGAAAAGTTTTAATACAAAACGCATTAGCCGTCATAACCCTATCGTTTATTATTATTATTACATAGAAATATCATAGGTATGTGCGATACTCGGTTCTTTAAAACGGAACTCATGCCAAACCATTGTTAATGTTGTATTTTCATCACAAATCAGTAATGCATAGGTAGTCATATTCAAGAACTTAGGACTTATGATTTTAGCACTTTTTTTCCTTTTGGATTTAAAATCTTCAACTCGATTTAGGCTTTTTGCTCGTGATTGTTACACATATTTATGGTTTATTAATATTTTTTTTTTAGAATTGCAAATATGTAAAGGGCGTTTCCTTTCTTTTTGATGAACCTGAGAAGAACTGCCTCTCATGTCTCCCACTCACTCGTGGTAGGTTTCAAAACCACTACAAAAATGATGGATAATCTATGAGAACATAGTTAGAAGTCAAGTAGTTCGGAGCCCGCTATTTAATTTTGTATTTCCGTCCACATAAACCTTTGTGCACAAACCAGTGACGTTAAACCCAATATTTACATTAAGCTATGTTTAATCGGCTCTATATTAATGACATAGCTCAAACTAGGAAACTCAAATATGTATGACATTGTTTCACCCTGGAGGGTCAACAACTAGGGGTCAAACCAAGCGAACACTAAAACTGTGTTGAGAGAGACATGAATTTATTAACAGATATTTGCAACTGAATTGATTCACAAAAAAATGTTAAACAAGAACACATGTTCTCTAGCTTCGGTAAAAAGCCTCGTATATAGCATGGGTGCTCGTTCTCAATGCCATACTCCCAACAAAGAGTGAGCGATTATTTACAAACATTAGCTAAGATAAAAAACATTAAAAAGCTCATGAAAGACTTTGCTGTTCATTATATGAGCCCTGAAAACTCTACTGGAGCTCTTTGCACAGAATATAAAATAACATGTCCTGAAAACTAGACTCAATAGGACGGAGGATCATTACTCGTCAAAATGAAATATAAAAAATTAAAATATGTAATTGGGACTTATTCTTAGAACATTGTGAACTAGTAACTGGAAAAAATATTGCGCTTGCGACACACAATCAGTATGAGACATGATCAAACCTAATCATCTCTATAACTTCATGTCTCATATGTACCAGATAAACATAAACATACAAATATAAACACTATTAAATAATGACACTGACAATCCCCCGGGAAGTGTATGGACTAGTCCCAGTGGTGCGTATAGTAGCGTCCAGTCCCGTACAACGGCCCATCGCTGTCTCCCGTCGACACGTCTGCCGTCTGCCTTCACAGTCCTCGACTCGGTCTTCACTGACTGCGACCCGGAACACCCACAGGACACATCCTGGGATGACTCCAGCTCGGGGGCGAAGGTAAGGCCACACTCCGCCTTCTGTTTCTCGTGGGCCAGTGTCGCTTCGCTGCTCCTGTTACACTCGTAGCAATGACCTTCACTACCGTGGTCTTACTAAACACGCATCGGCGCTCCCGATCACGTGTCAAGTCACTCCCCGGGACCATCACACGCGCCACATGTCGCTGATTGATTATTGTCTCCAACATGGGTTTCTGTCACACGCCAGCCTGCCACTTCACGTCATTGCTGCCTGCTCCCTATTAAATATGCCCTCGTAGCACAATCATTTTTTTCTAATTGCTCTCTCTTCACTCGCCCGCCGAGCAAAAATTGTGACATCTTCGAAGAGACTTTATAGGTATTAGGTGCTATTCTACCCATCAAAAAGCATCAAAACCAAAGAGCGAGCTTCTAATAAAAATATCTCTCGGGGAATTCCTCAACTCGCACGACGAGTTGCGTCAGTTGGTCCTTGGGCGAGTTTACTTATTACGGTGAAACACTATCACCAAATGCTGTAGTAAACGATATATGAGAGTTGTCAATAAAAGGGAGACACATTATGCAACTCATTCTAGCGACAGGGCCTCGATCTACGCCATTAGTGCGTTTATAATAAGAGTATTTTGGCCATTTAGAATGTAAATTTTTCCAAGTTTTCTGCAATTGTGGTTTTTTATTGTGGCCGGAAAAGTTCGTGCAGTGTTTGGTTGATACAATTAAAATTGTGCTAACTCCTCGAAATGGTTTCTGAAGTTATAATTCCTTAGGAGCTTTGGTGCTGAAGTCGTCTATGTGTGAAAGCATTAACCTATTGTTCCTAATGCAGGAGACAAAAGTGCGACGCGCACCTGGTACCTGGGCCCCTGGCGGGCATGCACGGCCACTGACGTCACACGCATACCTTCGGGGATTACAGCAGCTCGGCCTCGCCAGCCTCCACTGTGCCCCCGCGCCCTCCTTCCGCGGCACTGTTACCTATCCCTTAGTGGCCTGGGAATTCCGCGGGCCGCTGCGTGGAGTGGCGTGAATTACGGGACCCTGTTCTGGATGCTTCGAGCTTCGGGTCGGCCTGCGAAGACGCGACATATCACAACCACTCCAGTTGGTTTCAGAAAGACAGCCAAGAGTATAAAAGCGGCTACGCTGGTCTCCGCGGAGTTCCGCGCGTTCTGAGAGTTCGAACCAGCGAGTTGAGTGAGTTGCGAGTTCAGTGAGGAGGATATGATACCTCCACTCTTTTGCGATCGGCGCGACGCGGAGCGACGGTACCGTGCGAGTGAGACTGTGTGTGTAGACAGGTGCGTGGTAAGGGGCGAACCACTGTTGAGCCTTGCTTCAGTGAGGAGTATCAACTGTGGATTTGACTGATACTAACTGTTTTATGAACAGGTATTAAGTGTGGTGATTTAATTACTATTAATGTAAATATTAGTATCAAATAAAACTGTATAAAATAAATTGGTTTATCCTTACGAATATGTTTTTCCCAATCGTAAAATTTGGTGTCAGAAATAGGATAGCCCTTATAAAATGATTTAAAATTAATTTATAGTGAATTGAGAAATAATTATGAAATCGCAAAAAAATTGGAATCTATATTTTCAAGATTGTAATTTGTGTTAGGATCTGTAGTTAGTTTTGAGTGTAGGGAAGTAAGTGTAAGTTTGTATCTTAAGTTTAGTTTAGTTCATTGCTAAAATTATATTGTAATACTAGTGCAGTAGTGATAGTGACAGATAAATAGTGTATTCGGACAAGGAAGATGATTTCCGACGAAAATAGGAACGTAAAGTCTTTCTAGGCCGAACTGAAAAGTGACCAAAAAAAATGAAGAGTTAAATGAAGAGTGAAATGAAGAACTGACAAGAAGAGATAAAGAATAAAATTTATAATAGAAAATTAGAGATGAAGAGGAAAATAAGATACAGTAAGAACCTTACGAAAAGTGAATGGCTGCTCGAGTATTAACGATGATGTTATACTCGGGTCCTTAAGAAAGCTGTTGAATGGTTCACATTTTATGCAGAACAAGAGGATGCCTGGGATGCTTCGTCTGCCAAGAAGTCGGCCATATCCAGTACAATTGCCAGATGCCTAAGATGGCTTCGCAGCATGTGCAACAACAGCATAGATTTAGCTGTTCGGGACGAACAGTTGTCTCCAATTTCAGGTCATGATTTTATATTTATATTAATCACAGATCAACTTTAAGACTTTTGCAATTGTTTAACTTTCACATAATGAAAAATGTATACATCGCATAATTTTTGCATAATTAGCTGCCAAAATTACAATTTTAACGTTTTTGGGTTGTACAAATAAGGAGAATTAAATTTATTGCAGAACTGAAACTTTTTAGGTTTACTGCAATGCCACTGACTACTTCATGATATGGTTTGGATTGCTATCAAAAATACTCATTTCATGTTTCTTGGCTGTCAAAATCATAATAAATTTGAGAATTTTGAAATTCCATGTAAAATTAATTAATATTATCTGAAAGAAATTCAAACTATTTCTTGACGTAGCTAGTGGCATTGCCGTTTGACCTAAAAGGTTTCAGTTCTGCAATAAATTTAATTCTCCTTATTTGTACAACCCAGAAACGTTAAAAATATAACTTTGGCAGCTAATTATGCAAAAAGTATGCGCTGTATATATTTTGCATTTCGTGAAATTTAAACAATTAAAAAAGTATACAAGTTTATCTGTAATTACTGTAAATATAAAATCTGGACCTGAAACGGGAGGCACCGCCTTACTACTGTTACGAACGCGGGAGATTAGGCTGCGACGTGCGCCAGGCACCCAAGTGCCTGGCCGGCCAAAATGGACACTGACAACACACGCATACCTTTGGGGATTATAGTGGCCTGGCCTCACCACCTTCCCCCCTGCTTTCGTGCCCTCCTGCCACGGAACTGTTATCTATCCATTATTTGCCTGGGGAGTCCGCTGAATACTGCGTGGAGTGGCGTGAATGACGCGACGCTATTCTGGAGGATTCGAGCGTCGGGTCGGCCTGGGATGACACAACATATCGCAACCATTCCAGTCGCTTCCAGAAAGACTGCCAAGGGTATAAAAGTGGCGACGCCGGTCTTCGCGGGAGTTCCGCGAGTTCCGAGAGTTCTAATCGGCGAGATGAGTGAAGCGCGAGTTCGGCGTGGAGGACGAGAGACCCTACTTATGAGCGGCGCGACGCGGAGTGACGGGACCGAGTGACACGAGACTGTGTGTGCGGACAGGTGCGCGGTAAGGGATGAACCACTGTTAAGGCTAGATCCAGTGTGGACTGGTCAGATACTCAGTGCTTTGTGAACAGATATTAGTGTAGTAATTTAATTAGTATCTAATGTTAATATTACTATCAAATGGAAATGTATAATATAATTTAGCTTTCCTGACAAATCAGTTTTCCCCACTCGTAACACTTTATTCGCTTATACGAAAACCAGGGAATATATAAAGCTTATCGGTGTTCCAAATAAATCTCTTAGATCCCAATAATGTTCTAGGCAAAATTTTATAAACTTTAATAATAACACAAAGAGATCGTAACAACTTAAAAAATACATTAAAATTTTGTGGTTTTATGTTTGGAAGATAATATTTAACATTAATTGAGAAACAAGTATTTAGCATTGCGGTATTATGCGTGGCTAGAGTTTAAAAGTACGGGTAGTCTGGTACCACTTATATTTTAAATTTACTTATATGATTCATTATTGCATTTTAACATCATAGTTAAAGAAAATTGTATTATTATTTGTTATTATTTAAGTAAGTGTTATAATAGTAACTATAAATACCCAGCCAAGTTTATTGGTTTGGTTAGTTTACACTAGGTAGGAATATAACATTAATTTTTTTTCAGTACAATAAAAATAAATGTTATCAATATTTAAAAAATTAAGTTTATATTGTTTGCATATTTCTAATACAAATTAAAGTTTTATTCCGAGTTTGATTCAAATTTACTCAATTGACTTTCCATAAGGTGGAGTGACATTGTCTACATAAGATTCCTAAAAAATCTTTCCATTACCCTTTTCTACCTCTTAAGACGGAATTTTGGTACTGGTTAGTGACATTTTGCACAACTGCCATTTAAAATACAAGGAATATTACTTATTGTCTTCATCAAATTGTGAAAAAAAATAGTGTATCTACAACCTTTGTGGATTCAAATCTCAATGAGTATGACGTAAAGAGGTTATATATCTGCAATTTGTTATGCTTTTAAATGTTTAATATATTTATATATAAATGATATTTTCAAAAGCATTTTTGAAAATATTAAATGGTATTTTTATAGAGTAGGCACTGTTATAAAAAATTATATAAAATACTGGAAATTTTATTTTTGAGTTTTTCTTAGTCTGATGACTGATAAACAACATTTATCGTATATTTCAATAGTTTACCAATAGTTCACTGTTTTGAACACTTGATAATATTAGGTTAACTACATTAAAAATCGTGTAAATTTCTATATATGAATGGTTAATATAAGTTGCTTAATTAATTACACTCAAATGTGTTTTTCGGGACAGTAGTAGGTACTCAAAAATACAATTTTCGAATAATTATAATTTTCTTAGCTAAGCACATATTCTATGGAATTAAGTATTTTATCATGCTGCAGGAATTATTTACGAAAATACAATTCACAAAAAATTTTGGTTTAAAGTTAATTATGTTCATATTTAAAAGATGCATAATCATATTTGTCCTTACGCTATCATGTTTAAGTAAGGTAATTTTTCATGATTGTTAGGTCAATGTATTTTTGTAGATTGCGAAAATTGGTTTCGATTATGATAACACCGTGTTTATACAATTGAATGGAGTGTAAAAACATTACTCTACGACAACCAATATTTCAAACTACGAGAGAAAATCTGTGCCGATATCAGCCATTGTAATACACGGGAATTTGAATTTCGCGGGCGTTTTACAGGAAAAGCCGCTAGGTTCGCTGCAGTCGCTTGTCGCCAGCGTTCGCCGTGTTAAAAGGTCTGGGTTTCCTGTATTGTCATGCTACTTTATTTGATGTCTGCCAATGCTTCCGACGTTCGAGATAAGTCGTAGCTCATAAAATACCGGAGGGGTTTCTTACCCAGGCCATAGGCCAAGTCCAGAATCTCGAATCGGCGCGCGGTCAGACTGTGACGTCCTGCAGAACACGTGGTCAAGGCGGCGTCACTCTCGCTGTGTCGACGTCTGCGCTGTTTTGGAAAACTATTGTGTTTGTTTCGTCTTTTCGTTTTCTCGTGTTTTTGTCTCGTTTCAACTGTTGTGCTGAATTATTTTGGGTTCAATATTATTGTGCTGTCATCATTTGTGGGGGGTATTTTCGTTCTCTTCTGTTTTGGAAAACTATTGTGTTTGTTTCGTCTTTTCGTTTTCTCTTGTTTTTGTCTCGTTTCAACTGTTGTGCTGAATTTTTTTGGGTTCAATATTTTTGTGCTGTCATCATTTGTGGCGGGGTTTTATCGTTCTCTTAGTCCATTTTTCTTTGTTTTTCTTTGTTTGTTGACCACATTCCTGTTATGGAATATTATGTGATGTTTATATCCTGTTGACAACAGCAATTTGTTTGCTTAATTTGTGTTTTTGTCTATTGGGTTTTTTGTAGTTTTCTTCTACAGACATACATGGCGTATGTTCAAAAGCTTACATCAAGTCTGCGCTGTACTGCTCGCGGAGGGATATGGTGCAGGAACTTCATCCACGTGAAACGCTCCTGGTCACGTGGCATCAGCTGCGCGGGGCGTTGCCGGGAGGGCACGCCACCTGCGAAGCGCAGATGTCCGGCGGTCGGTCTGCCACCAGGGGTATCCTCCATTCAAGTTGCTGGGCTCAATAGAAGTCGGTTAAACTATTTATCGTGGGTGAAACTGGGCCTTGAACAATGTCGTGCGATTCCAATTTTCCAAACGCTACAGAAACCATCGTTTCTCTGTGTGTTTTATCATCTCGCTTGCATTTCACAAAGCTAACCCGCACTTCAACATAACAATTTATTCTGCTCATAGACATAAAATGATTTTTACTAAAACTCCTGGTGTATGTGCTACGAAGATAGCTAAATTTTATTGACATTACATACATATTATGTTAAGTTATTTATATATATCAAGATAACTTTTATTAAATGAGTTATTAAATTATTTGCATATGCTAAAAACCTATCAGAATTATTTTGAATAGAATTTTTAATGGATAAATCTATTTTGTGCATAATTTTTTTTTTCTTGTGTACCTAAAAACCAATTTAGTTTGACTAAAACCTTCTTCTAGTCCATCGACATAATTGTGTTACTTAACACTGTCATTTTATTTTGCGAAATAACCGTTCTTGTTTTGCTTCCCTAAGTTATTCTTTATAAAAATCAATTAGAAGATTCAGAAATTCCTCAAATGTATATTTAAGGGGATTGAAAGAAGTAATAATAACAAACTGAATGCAAATATTAATTTATACTTGCAATGCCTTTTAAATTTAATATAAAACATGGAAATTTTACAACAGAAAAAGCTTCAGACCAAAGTACAAAAAAAATGTTTAAGGTTTTATACGTAAATTTTAAATTTATTGTTCACATTCATTCTTTACAATAAAGTATAGTTGTTTAAAATATGTTTCATAAATGTGTACATTGATTTTCAAAATTTAATTTATCTCAATATTAAGGACAACCACTAAAAACTTTTAATTATATCTGCATAGTTAAATGTTAATTATTTGAGGCAAATATTAAGTATCGACTATACGAAATGTACGACAAGTGCCAGTGGAAGGAATAAATGCAACCCAGCAGATAGCGAACTTGTATTTACGCTGAGCCGCTTGATTTGTCTCTGCTCAAGGCATTGCTCCAGCCATGCATCATTCCTGAGCCTTTACAAAGCCATACAAATGTGTGCCAGTGAAAAAATATGAGGAAGGGAGAGAGTTTTGCTACATCTGCGAGTTCCCCAGGCGGTCAGCCCTATATCTGCTGGCATTGTGGGTCAAGGGAAACTACAACTACATTCAAACATTCATTTGCCCTCTCGTGGTGCTTACCGCTCAGGTCTGCTAACCCCTTCGGTGTACTTACGGATCACTAATTAGTGCTTAATGCTAAGAGGTGCTAACGCTCATATGAGGTTAACGCTTAGATGTGCTCAGACTTCAGTTATGCTTACCCTTCACGTGGCCTAACCCTTTAGGTGTAACAACAACACAGGTGTTATTACCACTCAGGTGTGCTTACATCTTAGGTGCAATACCGCTCCGATGTGCTTACCGCTCAGGTGTAATTACCGTTCACATGCGCTCACCGCTCCGATTTGCTTACCACTATGGTGTCTTTATAACTCGGGTGTAATAACTACCCAAATAACATAAACGTGTATTTAATACTAACATGTAAATATCACTCAGGTTTACTTACCACTTAGAAGTACTAAATGTTCAGGTATAATAACCGCACAGGTGTTCTTAGCTCTGAGGTGTGATTGCCGCACAAGTATGCTTACCACTCAAGTGCAATTGCATTTTATATGTGCTTACACATCAGGTGGGTTTACTGATTACGTATAATTACCGCTCATGTTTAAATACCGGTCAGGTGTGCTTATCCCTGAAATTTAATTAATGCTTAAGTGTGCTTACCGCTCAGGTGTGCTTATCTATCAGTGTAATTGCCCCTCAGGTGTTACTTGAGCTTAGGTGAGTTTCATTATGGGTAAGGAATTTAACGGTCCTAAATAAAAGCTAGTTGTGATTATAATCAACAGTTTATTAACAATCATCAAAACACAATTTTATTACTGGATTCAAAAATGGCACGTGTTAAGAGCAGTATAACTTGTATTCGTGTCTTCAACTTACTTATTTGTCTAAGTTGCGACAAAGAGGCCTATTGGGTTTATGACTCAAGCAAATAACTTAATCAAAGCAAACAATTCTTAAAAAGAATTTTACGGACTGATAATTAAAAGAACCGAGATTTGACAAAATATTAGAGGTTTAAACACAACTAAAATTAAAATACCGGCTCGTTGACGCAACATGAACAATGCTGACATTAAAAATTTACATCCCAAGCAAACATGAATCAAAAATCACCCGTATAATTAATAAAGCCCTTTAAGCTGTTCCAAAGGGGGGAATTTTTTATTTTATTTTTAATTTAAATTTTATATTTCATGTTATATTTAAGTATATAATAAATTTTAAGTGACTGAAATTATATTGTGGCTGACTCACAGTAAATGCTCAGTCATATCATCAATTATAAGGCAAAACCGCTCTAAGTACAAATCACTTGCAATCTAAGTAGTTAAAAGTGATACTGATTCAAGTCGAAGGGAGAAGTTAATTAAGGAGAAAAAACATTGTCTCAAAATCATGCCACTTAGCACATTAATTTTTAAGGGTTCTTTATCTGGAAGGTGTTAATAATGTTTAAAAAAAAACTAAAAGTTTGAATGGTATCGTTGTCAAGAACCACTAGACAAATTGTCATCGACATTCGTGAAACCATTTTATCACAAATTATTTTCTGTTATAACAACTGAAAAAAAAAAAAACTTTTTATAAGACATAATATTTCTTGGGCTGATTGCCTAGTGACGGCAGCAACCACTTTCGAAAATGTTCCAAATTATTTGGAAGAACGTTGAACCGGTCAGAAGGGCCGGGGAAAAACTTTACTTATTGTCCGCAAAGCATCTTGGGATGTATTCGGAAGGGAATAATTCAGAGGCCTGTGATGCCCAGGGAGCATGCTTGTCGCTTCCTGGAGATACGAGGTGCAGATTGTTGACCGCGCTTGCTCCGAGAGAATTGGGGGAGAAAAAACATTCTTCCCCGTTCTCTCTTCCCCCCCCCCCCCCAACCCCATTCCAAACAAAGTTCTAGGCCCTCCAGCAGCCCGCATTGTTCCATTCCGGTCCGATGCCCCGCCCCTCCCCCCAACCAAGCGTCCGAAATAACCTCCCCATTTCTGCTCCCGATCCGAAAAGATCTGTATCTTTTTTTTCCCCTTCCTTAAAAACGAGCAGGGGAAAAAAAAACTAAATCGGGAAGATTAAACAAACAGTCGTTCTCTGTTAGCAGATTTGCAAAGCAAATTTGTTTCTAGTGGAAAAAAAGGTTTTCAGAAGAACGTCCTCAGAATCTGATACACGAATAACCATCCTCGAAAATATTTTTTTCTAGTAGATAGATACCGAATTTTTGTTTTAAAATGCAAAGTCTAACGATTTTTTACGAGACCAGAGCCGATAACCATTGTAACAAATGTATTTAAAATAAATATCGTTATATCTCGTTGAACATTTCGTCTTACCTTTGGATTAATGTTGACCGAAACACTGTGTCTTGGGTAATGGTAAGCTTCAAATCACGTTCGTATCCTAGTAATTTATATCGATAGTTTAGTTTGTAACTTGTTTCAAGATATTGGTGCACGAGGATTAGACGTTGTTTAATGAACACATCATTAGTATCTGACTACTAGTTTTCATCTGCGCTTCTTAATGTTCGTTGTTAAAATAGATAAAATAAGATTGTAGGAATTTACATAACTTTTGCAGCTGCGATTTTAAAAATAACAAATAATGCTATGTATTTAAATATGTTTCTTCTCTTTTAATATAATATAAACACCATTTTTTTTCTAAATTATTATAGCTCCGAGTTGTTGAACCACGTTTCCTTAAGAATATCAAGTTGATGGATATTTGCCTTTGCATATGTCAATTATATCAAATCTAAACTTCCAAAAGTTGCTTACTGAAACATTTTTAGACGAGGTCAAAATAATGTTCCTGAATGTTCGTTTCCAATATACATTTACGTAGATTGTACGACTAAATATTTAATTTGCATTTCGTTTTAGAAAAAAATACATAATGCTTTGCATTTATACTTATTTGTTTCTTCTCAAAATATCTGAAGTACTCAATGATTTAAATGCGTAATTAATATTTGATTACTTATTTTTTTTATATTCAATTAAAATCTGATAATAATTACGATGTTTCAACATGGTGGCCATGACGTCAAAATCAAAGATGGCGGAATGATTTATATTTAAACTTTTATTGATAAATTCTTTTAAAAATTTTAAAAAATTTCCCGATTTTCTAGCATAAAAATACGGATTTTCAAGATGGCCGCCGGAACGATAATTTCAACGGATATGTCATAATTCAAGATGGCAACTGTGTCTTCCTAATGGTTGAAGTCATGACCTCGGTGGCTTAGAGTCTCTTGTACGCTGAGAATTAAATCCACTTAGGGTAACTTTCAAGCCGTTGGCATTTTCGAGGAGTAAAACGGGAAATTTTCTCTGAAAACGGGATTTTTTATTCGAATTTGGGAAATTTTTTATTTTTCATATTTTTTGGCAGAATCGTTTTTCAAAAAATCTGGACTTTTGATCGATTTTGGTGAATTTTGGACAAGTTTTAGCAAATTTTGAGTCATTTTTTTGGCAAATTTCGAATGTCAAGGTGAAAGGTCTAGCTCAAGGTATTCCAAGATTTCGTCGACATTTCAGCACCTCAGCATGAAGCAAGTCCTCGGACCGGCTATTATATACTACTCTAATTGTTTATCAATTAAAAGTTGGCTTGAATATATTATTACTTTTCTGAAAAAGTGTATTTATTTGTCATTTATTTTAAAAATCATTATATTCAGTTCCCTTGTCGAGACCAGGATAGCTCTTTTATTTATTTAATCACATTTCAGAATATAGGAGAAACAGTTTATCGTGCTGAGAATGACTTTGTAATTCCCACATATATTTTTGACTCTCTTTTTACAAACCGCTTCCCACACTTGTTAAAGCTAAGTAATTTGCGTGATTATACTTTTTAACGCAATCATTCTTCTTTCAGCTTCGACCACTGAAGCGTTTATCAACATACTTGCTGCGCTTAATATATCTGTATGGAGATGTGGTTATCGTACCAACGCTAGAAACATATCTTCACATTTATTATATGTGGATATAGAATAAAATATCCGCCAACTTCATTGTTTTCTATACTTCATGAGTCTAAAAATTTATTAGCGACACTTTATTTTAAACATTCAATTAAAATGTTGGAAATGGTTCTAATTTTCATCAAAATATTTCACTACAAAATGTTTTCGCTTCAATTAAAAAAAAAAAGTAATACTTAACTATCAATATTATCGGAAATAAGATTAGATGTGTTACCTACATGTAAAAAATAAGTTGAGAATTCAGAAGTTATGTGTCATAAGCAGTCACAATTTAATATGGATTGCATAATGCACACAGCCGCAAGATATTCCCTAGGTCTATACGATGAGGGAACTCAATTCTTGTGGTCTTTATTGTACGGTACGATTTATAAGCATACGTTCTAATGAACGATTGCCTATGAGATATTCTTACACCTATTTTTTTTCATAATGTCTAATTTAGTATCAGGAAATCGCAAACCTTAATTTGGCTAAATATAAAAAGAATTATCTATGTAATAAAGAAATTTAATCAATCATCATTAAAAACAATGTTTTTAAATATTTATCGGAAAATATTAAAATATATATATAAAGTCAAATGTGGTGTACATATAAAATCATTTAACTTCGGGTGTCTTAATTATTTCTGGGTTATCTGTCCATAATAGTTTTTATTTTATTTATACTGATAGCGGGACCCTCATTTCTAGACAGTATCATTTTCAGTGAAAATTCAGCTCTTGAACTTTGGACGGAAGAGGAAATTTTTCTGTATAAAACCATCCTCGCAGATCAACTTGCACTGTTTGACAGTTCGAAGCACCTTTTTTTGAAATTGTACTTGGGCGAATAAGTTTGCGGTCTTGTCTTGGCAGCGGCAAAGATGGCTTCGCTCGCAAAGGCAGTACGACCGCGTGTCTGGTTTTGGACACCCTTACGTCAGACGGACGCGAATCGATATGTTGGCAGCGGGCGTACGCTGCAACTCCCCGGCGCGGGGCCTCGTAGTACGCGCGGTCCCGGCTCGCGCCCGGCGCATCGACCTATCGATAGTGTCGAGGTCGTCGGGGTCGACGACTACAGGCCGACCGACAACCAACACTCGCGGAGACATGCTGTTTAGGTGGTCCCACACGATTCAACTTTTTGTCCAATTTGAGGAATGCGTCGAGCGCGAGCATTAGCGCAAGTGACGCATGCCACTAGCGCGTGCGTTATTTCCTGGAATGTGGTAGCGCCGTCAGTGGGAATATCGTGCGTCTTTTTCAGTCGCTTTCTGGCGGGCTTCACTTTCGATACAATATGGGCGCGGTTACACGGGACCCTGAACTACTTCAGGTGAACATGTTTAAGTAAACAAGTTTACAAACGCGAAAGTGTACGGTTACACGGTAGTTGCTGAAAAGTGTGTTCAGCTCTAAAACCGATTGTCTACTGTCAACGAATGACTGTGTTGTTGATCTCTATTTTGTAATTGTATCCAGAAAACGCGGGATTTTCTCACTTGTTTATACAGCATTATCAGCAGAAATGAAATGTGTTTACATATTGCTCAATATGTTTTTACAAATCGGGAATTCAAACAACATGCACAGTAAAATTTTTAAACTTATTTTTTATTATTTTTTGAGCGAGAGTACCTATCTCAGTTTTAAGAAAATTAAGGTCAGGATCAATTTATATATATATATATATAAATTATCTGTTGATTTTTTTTGTTGCATTCGGTAAAATATTACTCGAACTTGTGCCAGAAACACTTTCCATCTAGAATTTCTGCAAAAGACTATATTCTAACCAGCCAATCAGAGGCTAATGTAGAAGATATGTCGATCTGAACTACTTTGCCAACCTGTTTAAGTTAAATGGGAAATGGCCTCGAACGAAACATGTTCAGACTGTGTGTAACCGCACTCAACAGCTGAACATGTTCACCTGAAGTAGTTCAGACTCCCGTGTAACCCCGCCCTAAGTCTCTATGACGCATGCGTTGCTGCACACACGTGTGGGAACAACCTACGCGTGCCTTGAATCCGCTGAGCTCTTTCAACTTGCGTCGTTCAACATTCTCCAAATTGAATCGTGTGGGACCAGCTTTTCCTCCACCGCTGTTTCGATGCACGAACAACTGCGAGTGACTACGAACCAACGCGTGGTGTGTTTGTTGCCTTGAGATGCGCGAGACTCGCGAGCCATTGTATAACTCATTGACGTCAAAGGGCAAGCGAATTCTAATTGGTTAACATGTGCGTTGGATGAACAATTTTGCCAGTAAAACTTGACGATTATTTTTCTTTGTTAGTTTAAATACCCCAGTGTATGTTCAAATTTATTTTCTGGTTTCAAGCTGTAAAATTTCAATTAATTTTTTTTATATATTAATCATAAAAAATTAAGATGCACTAAAAAAATTCCGTACGTTGTTGTTTAATAACTTTGCCAAACATGCATGTTTCCATTGCAAGCATGAAACTACAGATTAACCAAATATAACCTCTACAGTGACTGTTTTTTACCTCAATTATTATTTACGTTAAAATTAAGTTAATAAATAAATTAGACTCCTTAACAATTTCACTATGTTAAAAAATATTACCACTTATTTTTATACTATTTCATAGGCCTACTTATTTTTAGTCAAAATACATCGTAACCCGTACATTCATTTCATACCACGAACTGATATGCAAGTGGAATATAACGTAACACCGGTGTGATAAATACTATCCGAAAAGTGAGCTCATACTTAACAGTTAAGGTATATAGCGTAACGTAATAAATGGTCGGGGTTAAACTAAATATGTTGTGTTCGTTATCACGTAGCCTTTTTCTGCAGTAATTTCCAAGTTATTCGTAGCTTAACGTGTCTCATATCGCGAAATGTGTGTGCTTAATATTCCACTATATTCGATGGTGGAATCCAGGATGGTGGTAAGTTATAAAAAAAAACCAAATGGTGTTTGTGACTTCTGAATCACAAATGGTGGAAAATTCTAGAAAACAAAATGAGGTTCTATGGCATCACTATCCGAGACGGCAGAATCAAAATGGTGGCCTGGGCAATGTCAAATTCATCCAAGACGTGACGTCACAATCAAAGATGACAGACACCTCGATTCCAGTTACTCATCCCGACTCCTGCACCAGAACCGTCATTAGCATACTACCAAGTCTCTTTAAAGTCATATTGTTATGCCAATTATAGAGATTTACTTCGTCCAGTGAATAACAGGAATTATTTTTGAGAGCCTTACGCCATTTAAAAACCATGAAATATCATGATTGATCAATGCACCTCAAAATTTAATTACTACTTAATTTCAAAAATTACTTGATGTTGTACTATACATGAAAGGGCAATTAATGTCAGTCGAATTTTATTCCAAAACCCTAGAAAGAGATAAAAAATATTCAGAAATAGGTAGTCCATCTCGTAATCTATTTCTCAACAGCTGGGCTTAGACCTTTCATTTCTAAGTCGGAAACGGAAATCTAGTAGCAAGTACTACAATATTGACGACTCTGCATTCCAGAAGAACACGTCCGGCATTTATTCGGGATGTGATATCCCTGACTTGCCTGCAATCCCCCCTTGGGCCGCATGGAAACCAGCAGCTGCGAAATAGGTTGCAGCAAAAATGTGTATCGATGTATTGATCAACACAAGATGGGGTTGTTTCTAAAAGTCACCGTTTATTCAATTTTCCTTCTATCTCTAATGGGGTCTCATATATGTGAATGCGTAAGGATTTATCAACAAATATCCATAAGCATGTAAACAGAGTTATAACTTGCAGCGTGACCAGATGAAAATTACTTATCAATGTTTTGTACAGCTTTATTAAAGAACAATTGTCAACAAAACTTACGCTCCTAGATTTCCGCATTCATAACCTCGTATTTGTTAAGTGATGTAAGATCCAGCATATATACATATATTGGCCCCTTCGAGGACAGCGTTTACGGAGAAGTGCAGATGTGCCGGTGTCCGCCATCATGGATAGTGACGTCGCGGCCGCCATTTTGGATGAATTTAACCTTACAAATATGCCTGTATATTTTTCAAAATTGACAAAAATTTCTACATATTGGTCCAAAATTTGACAAAATTTCCAATTTTTTTAAAAAAAAACAAATTGTGCAAAAAAAAATGTCAAAAAATCGAGTAACAGTCGATTTGCCTAAAGGCAGTTTGCCTAAACATGAATTAGTTACGGTGATTTGCCTATAGTCATTTCGCCTAAAGGCGTTTTGCCTAACGTCGAATTGCCTAACGGCTATTTGCTATAGGCGATTTGCCTAACGGAGTGTTGCCTAAACGGCGTTTTGCCTAAAATTAGGCAAAACGCCTTTAGGCAAAACGACACATGCCCAAAAAATCTAGAAAAATAAAATTATCTTTATTGGGGGAAAAGTTCACGTTTCAAGGAAATATTTTCCATTTTAGTCCTCAAAAAATTCCAGAGGCTTAAAAGTTCCTAAAACAGATTTAATTTCCTTATCGGCAAGCCTCCCTAAGCCGCTGAGGTCATGACCTCGACCACTAGGATGTCATGACCCCCATTTTGAATTGTGAAGTCATTATTGCACATAACGTAAAGGCCTCCATCTTGGAAATCCGTAAATAGTATCTGGTTTTAACAGGAAAAGTTTAAAACTAATAAAAATTTATTCTAATAAAATTTTATTATGAAAACCTCCAATATTTTGACAATTTTCCACCGTCTCGAATATCCTTAGTTTTGAACCATTAAGTGAGTAAATTTTTTAAATTATTTAATAATTTGATTAATAAAATTTATAAAAAAAGGTACTGGGTTAACCACGGCAAGTTCATTCGATTGAAAATGGCAACAGATCCTTCCCTCACAGAAGCCAACAGCAGACTGACATCTCACCACTAATGCCAAGACAGATATTACGTCAGCTAGTATGACGTCACAACGTCAATCTGGTTTTCGTATTCTAGAGGCTGCCATATTGTTTACGTCTCCTAGAGTGCGCTGCCACCGTAGTAGTTGAATTTATACCCCCTATAGTGCAGGAATCATTTATTTCCAGGGCAACCCCCATTTTTAAATTTGTCTGCCAATTCGAAAATTTGTAATAAATAAATAGAAATTAAAGAAAAATTCCAAAAATCATCAAAAAATACTTGTTAAAATAACGATTGATTCGACCGATTTGAGTCCTTTCTTCGATCCTTGACATATTGAATATTTTTTTATTCTAGGTAAAAAAACTATTAAAAATATTATAATCAAAATCCTTAAATTGGTTTAATTTCCTCTTCTACCAGGCTCCAGTAAGCTGATATGGCCACTATTTTACAAATCGTATTTTTTAAAATCTAGAAATAAGGAAAAAACAAAAAAATATTTATTAGATGGCGAGCGCTCTGGTAACAAATAAATACTGCACTCTAGTGGGTAAATATTAAAAAATAAATAAAAAAGTTCATTTTACTATAACTGTATCCTTGCTCAACAAAGGAGAAGTTCACAAGCTGGCAGAAGCTGTTTTTTGTATTTTTTCATTATTTTTTTTTGTTTCTTTTTATTTTAAATCTTTTTTTTTCATTATGATTTGCAATAATTTATTTTAGTTTTTTTTGGTGTTTTTCTGATATTAAGTAAAACTTGCAAAAGTTTTCTCCGTGTGCTCCTGATTATCTCTGTTAATATATTGTTTTCTTTAGTGCTCCGGATTATTCCTGGCTAGACTTCTGCTGATGTTCTCCGAGTGCTTCTGGATATTTCTGAGGAATCCATTTCTGTATTAAGAAATGTTAATTGATGAGGCATGTAAGTTTATTTAGATTTTCGTATAAGTTGCTGAATTCCTTTTACTAAATAAGCAATATCGATATTTAAATAATGTGGAATTTATACAAAAAAAACATTACTCAATCAAACAATATGCTTTGAGACAGCTGAGAAGCGCTATCATGAAGGACGAACTTCCTTCTCCTTCATGTCTAACGAAGCCTTCCTTCTCTTGCGACCGTGAGTGAGCACCCTTCATCCCGAAAAAAAAAAATATATTTTCCTCAAAACAACACGTGATGCTATCTGATGACATGTTTTTGAATAAAATAAATCAACTCTCACTAATAAAATATTAAAATAATTCTATTTAAGAAAAGTTACAATTTAAAACTCTCAGTATAAACATCTGATATTAGTCTCAGTAACTAATATGGATTCTTTTGGTCCATTGCGTGTGTACTGTGTGTGTGTGTGTGTGTGTCGTTTTTTTAAATGTGCGTAGCAATGTCTGAAGTGACTCTGAATATTTTCTGTTTCAAAAACTCTTTGGCTTGATAAATTTTTTTCAGGTATGTTTCGTCCTTAAGTAAGCGTAAAACATGTTACGGTAGTCTAATTGTCTGTAATTGATTTTATGATACCTTAGGTCTGACTCTGACAGTTCGAAGACTTTGTCTTGACTAGATGAAATAAATTCTTTTAGCTAACGATGAAGATGGTCATTAGTTTCGGAAATGTAAATGACCTGGTCTCGTGATCCGAAGGCAATTGGCCTATATGTATAGCATTTAACATGAACTGTTCGAAATGTATACTAAGTATCGAACAAAATAGATTTTCACGTTAGGCAGCTCGTCAATTTTTTTAATTCCCTGGACAGATATTTTTGGTATTAGAGTGAATGCTTAGTAAAATCCACGAAAGGTAATGGGAAACAGAATATCACATTTACTTTATTCATTAGTTATCCTTATCACTGGCCGAGAATCAAACAAAGGACGGAAATCTATCGCGCCATTCATTATTTTAATAAGTGAATTTTTTGATTATGTTTGGAATTTTCCCGAATTTCTGGGTAAATAAATACAAATTTCTAAGATGGCGGATATAATGACTTACTGAAGACCGATAGACTATGTGCCTATGCTGATTTTGGGATTTCAAAGATCATTTATTAAAGATTTTTTTTTACATAAAATTCAAATATTTGCATCAGTCAAGGATAGAAGCAAGAACAGGAATCCATCAGTTCAATCAGTAAATTAATAATTGATTTTTTATGATGAATTTTTGAAATTTTTCCAATTTCTAGGCTAATTATTACGCAATTTCAAGATGGCACACATGCCGGCTTACTGAAGGCTGGTCGGCTAGAAAACTAAGCTTTTTTTAGGGCTTTCTGCCATATTTTATTAAAATTATTATTTTTTACATAAATTTAAAAATATTTTCATCGTCAGGGATCAAACCAAGGAAAGCAACTAAGCGAATCAATCTGAATACAAATTGAAGATTTTTTAAAATAAATTTTGGAATTCTTCCCGAATTTATAGTTAAATAATTATGAATATTAAAGCTGGCACCCAAAAGTCAATATGGCGGGTGTCACGGCAATAATAAATTATTTCTGTACTCTAGCAGGTAAGTTTTAAACAAACATGATGGTAATGCTCTCTAGAAATGACATGTGTACTACATGACACTAGAGCTCCTTGTATCGATTACTGAAAACAAGATGGTGACAACGCTCTCTAGCATGTGATGTTCGTTAACTAGCGCTCCTGGTAGTAAGTTTTGAAAATTAATATGGCGGTTGAGTCTCGAATAGGCAATGCTATTATTCCTTAAAATTAAAAAAATATATATAAAAGTTTGAATATGTGTGATATAATTTATACACCTTATTTAATTATCAGTCTGGTAAATCGCTTGATGGCCATACGGTTAAAGGCGTATGTTTTCCAACCTAGAGGTCAGAGCTGTGATGGTTCGAAACACTGTGCTTCCATAGTATTTTGCATTAAAATTTAAATTTAACTGTCGATAAGGATCATCTGATGAGACGGAGCAATGCTGTCGCTATCTAGGAGTAAATAGGAGAAACAAAGATGTTGGTATCCAAGATGGCGGCCTCCAACAGACCTCAAAAACAAGATAGTTAATGTGATGCCATCCAAGATGACTGACTCCAGCAGAAGAGATAAATGATGGCGGACATGATGTCAGCATTGAAACTAATGGCTGTGAAATCAGATCAAAGATGGCGGACATGTTATTAGAAATCAATATGGTGACCATAATGAAAATTGCAACGTTATATTTTCCGAGATGGCGGACGTAATTCAAAGTGCAGCATTAGTGAGCGGGGCGCAAGATTTGAAGATGGTGGATCCAAGATGGCGGACCCAAGAAACCTGCCCGTGTCAAGGTCAAGTTAAAAGGTCATGGTCATACAAGATGGCCGCCATGACGTCACAATCCACAGACTGAATCCCGGCACAAAGCACCACAGCCAGAAGCCAGGCGCAGAACATACATTCGTACACTACTCGCAGAGTAAATAACTTTAATATGTTTCTGACTGTTGCACATATTTACATGATTACCACATGAACACAAGATTATATGTTCTTAAAAAAAATCTTTTTTTTTTTCATATTTAACAGGAAAATAAGAAGGTACGGATAACGTAATAAATATTTTTAACTTCAAACGATTATTTTTATTTTAATACTTTTTGTAATAAATGAAGCTCGCATGAGAGACCAATCTTAACTTTCCAAACGTCGTTGTGCTTCCCAAGGTGTTCAGAGGCTGCGACGCAGCAGAGCAGACAGAGACAGGGGCCTGGCCGCACCAGAGAGAGACGTCAATCTTGGAAGGTTGTGCGGGGAAGGCCACTACTTGTGTGCGAAGGGGGCAGTTGTCTCGTCTCGTGGCGTGCAATGTCCTTCCCAGTGAGGATCACGAGCCACGGGGGGGGGGGGGGGGGGGGGGAAAGCCTCAGTTACAACTGCGTGATCCAATAAACAGCTCCCTCGGGCTAGTACCTGCGAAGTCCAGCACGAGGCGAGGTGAAAGCGCAGGTTCGCTGTGACAGGGAATAGGCTGCGAATGCGGTCTCCGTGCAGAAATAATTATTTGGATACTTATAACGTAAACTATGGCGGTATGTGAGAGTCTGCCTATGAAATCGGATCGGTCAAAATTGTACTAGGTAATTTAAGCGTTAATGTTAATTCTCTTAACTTCTGAAGGATGTGTACGAAATGTTGATGTATGTGACTATTTTTAGGTAGTTTTTAAATATTTTTCTTTTTATTTTAAAATATTATTAGTATGTCAAGAGTACCATTTGGAATATTCTGCTTCTTAAAATCAAATTCCATTACGTAAAAGTTACCAAATATATATCTACATATAGGGAGTACCTACATATTGCGTAAAAAAATTGGAGTTATTAATTTTAAAAAATGATCTTATATATTGCATAACTGTTAAACCAACAATTTATTCTTCCACAAACGAAAAGACTGTTTGTTATACTTTAGACAAACATTTATTTCTTGGTTCAGAATACAGGTTTTAATTAGTTTTCTATTTCTAGTTCCTTTAAAACTCAATGATCAAAATTTTCTTTAAATTTGACAGGTAAGAATAAGAACTCTAAATTATTTTCAATGCTGCTCAATAAATTTAAACTTATTTTTACTTTGCCTACCAATAGTATTTCGTCCCGAATTTGTAATGACTAAAGTTATAGTACTCATGAATATAAATGAACTCATAGAAGTCGCCAAGCCACAACAAAATTTCATTGCACTTTTGAATTCTAGAAGGGCTCTCCAAAACAAGATGACATTGTAATAGCCTCGTAAAGCTGTCGGCATCCCATATATTTAAGTACTAACAATTCGAAAAGTATTTTCATTTGGGAAATAAAACGGATTTTAAAAAAGTCGTAAATATAATGTAAAATGTAATCGTCTTCAGCTCTAAGAAAACAAAGCAGCTTTTAAAGATCGTGAAGATGCATTAGAACTTTGTTGTAATACTGCACTCATCGATCTGCACGAAGCGCCTTCCAAGGAGAGTCCGAGATTGATTTTGACGGACAGGTCACGGCACTAAACGATTCCGAATGTTCCGAGAGCCACGCAACTTCTCAGTTCGCTCGGCTCTCGGCCTGCCTCGCATCGATTGCCTTCCTCCGCTACCCGGCATTCCTGCATCTCCTGCCACAACCCTCCCGCAACCCTCCCACAACCCTCCACGCCAAAGTCTATTGTTTCCCCGCAATCTTCATCAATCTTCATCTGCCGGCGCTGTTCTTGCCCTGAGCGACCTTTGCCTTGCCGCGGGACCATTGTTGGCACGATGCACAATGCACAGTTTTTTTTTTCCTAAGGTACCACAGTAATTCCAGCGTACACAGCGGAGGCCGTAGCTACCTTTCTGTCCGATACCATTTTGCATTCCCATAACACGCCCGCAGACACATGTACAAACATGTTATAAAACATAGTGGTCTGAATTCTAAGCCGAAAATGTTATGCGTACATCATTTACAGATCACAGAAATGCTGTTTGATTTATTCAAGAGTCTTTATTTTATGCCAGGCTATTGATCTAGGTCACGTGGTCTCCGTGTTTCCAAGTGTTTTTTTATTATTCAGGAGCCCTGCGGACAGCCGACCTTGAATTCGTGGAATTCTCATGCCTTTGTTATTTTTGACACGCCGGAATGAAGGTCCAAAACACTTTACTCTTCTGGCTGTTTAATACATGAGTAACCACAGAATATATATGAGGAGAGTCGTAGGTCGATCTGCATATAAAACACTACGGAACAGGCCAAGTGAGTAACAGTTCTAGGTTGCTGTGAATTGTAAGACTTGTAAAGAAGTATAATTTTGTCAGGACTTTTTCATCCTAAGAAAAAGTAAAAACATAAAAAGTTTCGTCTAACCACAATAGCGAATTTAAGAGTTTAAGAATCAAAAGTTATTTTTTTGGTCATAAACTTTGTAACAATAAAAGAAAAATTGCTAAAAAGTTTGTTTTAATTATATTGTTGTTTAAATATGGATTTTGGTGTAAATCAGTGTGAAATAAAATCATACTAATGGTTTTACGTGAGTAACATATAAATGTAGTAGTTTCGAGGCCAGGGATCGCCATGTGGTGACTGCGTGATGACCACCATCTTGGTTTGTGACGACATGGTGGCCATTTTTGATGACATGACGACCTTTGAAAATGAAATTTGACCTTATTTGACCTTTGGCCTTTAATTTTCTCTTTGGTCTTGCCCTTGATCCCGGTCGCCGTAATGAATACCGCCATTTAGAATTCCTCAATCTTGAAATCAAGTGGTCCTCTCCCGAATGTTGCAATTTTCCTTACAGTAGAACCTTACACTATTAAGATTATGATATCCTGTTCAACATCTCTGATTATGACGTCGCAGCCATCATCTTGTTTTTGTTCTGCTGGCGGCCTTAAACTTGAATACCACAATCTTTGTTTCTGCCATTTGTTCCTAAAAGGTGCCAGCATCGCTTTGTCTCAGTCAGATTGAGCCAATGTAGATGAGGCCAAATTATATGGAGCCAAATGTATTTGGAGTCAAATGCAGTTGGAGTAATTGGAGCAGTTCTAGCCTGATGGCCTATTTTCTTCTAATAGATTATATCTATACTATAGGTCTGATAGTTCGGAGACTCTTGCCTTGTCTGCTTGAAATATGTCATAATTGTTTAAAATATATAACAGGTACCACCGAAAAAGGTCCCGTGGTTTCAATAATCTTGGTATTTACGCCTGACATTGGACATGGCCTGGCCTTGTGGTTCGGAGATGATTAGTCGTTATGCTTGACATTGAATATTAACTGTTTGAAATATATTCCAAATATCAAAAAATAAAGCATCGTGGTTCGGATACATCAGGTCTTTACGCCCGAAATTTTACATTACTTGGTTGAAAGGCATGCTGAAAACGGCAGCTCTGATGGCGACAGATATTCCGATGGTAACAAGGCTGATATCTCCAGAGATCTCAATTGAAGATGTACCGTCGTCACCGACAGCACTAGAGGAGATTGTAACATTTGTAGTGTTCCATCACCTAAATGTGCCCGTGACAACATAAAAAACTTGAAAATTTTCAAGTACAATTATGATTATTATAATAACTCTAAACTTGTTAAATATCAGTGCAATATGTGTTTTAGACAGTTCATACATTACGGAAAATTGAAAAGGCAAATCAGGAATTGTGACAAACTGGCTGCGCAATCACTAGGACCAAAATTAATCTTCTGTGGCAAGATATTTGCGCGCATGTTCAGTGCACGGCATCGTGAAATAAATCACAGTCCTTTAGCGAAACTGAGAACTCTAAGGTCTGTGCTGTATGAGGTAATCAACTGTAATCTGGAGATGCCCTGAAATTACTTTCCAAGACATGCAAAGAACTCTCTTCACGCTCTAGAAATACTGTAGAAATCGAGAAACGCTAGTAGTTTCATTGTAATTTACGTGTGGAAGATATGTATTAATATTTTACTTTTAAAGAAAATCTATTATTTTTTTCTTGACCATGTCATCTATATTATAAAAAAAATTATTTATTTATTTTATTAAATAAATACTTTTACCTTTAAGTTATTACTATTTTTGCTTTGATCAAGGAAGAAATTCCAGGACAGAAACCGATCGACTCATTACATTAATAAAGCAATATTTGTTATGCATTTTTCAATTTTTTCACCAATTTTTAGGCTTATAAATAGGTATTTTGAAGACGATGGCCAAGATGGGAAACCAGTTGGCAAATACCACGATGGTCTTGTAATTACACTTCTGCACTTTAATGGGTAAAATATAAACTAATATAGCAGAGGCACAATCTGGCAGACGATGCGTGTACTACATGACACTACCACTCCTAGTAACTGACTGATTCTCAGCTCCAATCGGTTTACTGAAGACAGAGACCAGCCAGATATTTTACTGATATAGTCTTCCTCTTCCTGACAGAGATTCTCGATACCGTGTTTAACTGTCTGTTTTACATAGTCAAAAGTGTAAATTGTAGCTGCCGATGTCTTGAAAGCCCACTTCATCTCTTGACCCTCGAACGGATACGGTTTACCACATACAGAGTCCAACCACAAATTATATTTTAACAGTGCGTACGTTGCTACTTCATCAGTAACATGATTGATCAATTTCTTCCTGATATCGCCAAGAAAAGTAAAAATATTTTTGACTCACCAAACGTATTAAGATAATATTAGTCATTGAAAATTCCACAAAATTCAGATTTCGCCAAATAGAATCCTTTATCATTGACCTGTAATTCACCGAGCACAGTCTTGAGTTTAGTTTCACCTTTACAGTTTTTCGAATGTCGTCTCAAACTGTCAATACGAGTTAACCGAACATTGCACTTTTCGCAGGGAAACTTCATACGAGATGGATTCGGCTCATGTCTTCGTGCATTATGGACAAATGCAAACAACATATCGCAGTAGCTGCAAGGATGTCAAGTCAATGAAGACTAACCATTGAGACCCGAATCAGATACTGATGTTGCTGCAGTTGTACCATTCCCGGGGTAGTCCTATGCACATCGATGCATCATTGTTGCAGTGAAACCTTTGCTTTCTGCCGAACAGCACAATCTTTGCATGTCATTAAGTATCTTTTAAACTTATCAATTATTATAAATTGCTGGTGACACTTTTTATAATTAACATTTTGCTTGAAATATTATTAGCCAATTCTCTCTTCTCGTGTCCAGAAAATCTTGTCACGGTAACGACAGCTTGCTGGGAAGATGCTGTTGCACCTTCAGTGGTCAGAGAAAACCAACAGAAGTCTCGTCAGGAATGACTAGGATCACACTGAGATGCCGACAAAATATTGAGAGAAATAATCAGGAATACACAGAGAAAACTAATGCACGTTTTCTTAAATCACGATCAGTGAATAAGATAAAGAAACTAAAATTAAAAAATATATTTTATTATTTTTTTGAATAAACGAAAATTGCAACGATGACGACATACACAGACAATATGGCGACGGTAATGAAAAGTGCATCGTTCTAGAATCCAAGATGGTGGGCGTAACGAAAAGTGTAACATTCTAGAATCCAAGATGGCAGGCGTAACGAAAAGTGCAGCTTTTAAAGTGAGCATTGTTTAAAAATATTTTTGGAAAATATAAGTCAAAAATAAAAGTATTTCATGTATGTGGTAAAGGTCATGGTTTTGACTTCGGCGGCTTATGGCGGCTAGAGGACGGAGAATTTAAGCCGCTATGAGGAATTTTCATTTTTTTCTATGGCAAATGTTTATTTAAGGCATTCAGAATTAGGAATTTTTTTTTACCTTATGAGGAAAAAGTGGGAAATGTTTCAACAAAAGGGGAATTTTTCCTTTGAAATACGGAAACTTCTAGAAACCTTTTGGAATATTGAGTAATTTTCGAGGAATTTTAAGGAAATTTGACACCAAGATGGCCACTGAGGTCAGAGGTTGGTCGGTGACTGAACCCACCTCACACCTCACCCTGGACCCAGTACCAGCTCCGCCATTATTACACTTGTTGAGTCATTTTTAAAGGAAAACAAATTAAGATATAAGATTACCAAAAAAAAATCGCTTTACATAACAAGTGCCTTTGCTCAAGTATATAAGGCTTTTTGAGGTTGAGATTTTAGTATGTAACTAAATACGCGTGCTAAACGCAACATATATTTTAAAGAATGAAGTAAAATGCACGTGCGGGTTACATGGTAGAGGTGTTTCAAAGCAAGATATACAACGATGCAAGTGGTTTATTTTGAATTTAATAAAAATAAGTTTATGATTCATACAAAAAAAACACATGCTCTTTCAACGAGTTACTTAAAACAACCTTTTTTTTTAAATTCTGAAAGCAGCGAACACAATTTCTATAAAATTGTTTTTATTCAGTTATATTATTTGTTGTGTTAAACATACAATGAGTAAAGGAAATATATTTTTTAAACACTTTGTTGATTCTTCTCAATGTTACGAACGCAGCACCATCTCTCATTTTTGGTGTTTGCAAAATGTTTAATTTATAATATGCAGAAATATTTTAAACTTGAAACACGCGTACTTTTTTTTTGATAGCTCGTTTTGAAATCGGTTTTAAATGTTCGGATGGCTCGATATAAGTCGATGTGAATGGTTTTACTGCCAGTGTTTGTTGATGCGGTGGATAGTGGAGTGGTTTTTCGGTGCGCTAGTCTCCGCTTGGTGACCAGGACGTGACGGGGAAGCATTCTTTTCACAGACGATAGAGTCAAACGCCCGATCGTGCATCTTCGGTTTTTTTTGTTAATTGTAAAATGTTAGGAAGGCTACTTTATAAATACTTTAAAACATTGTGAACGGTTGATTTGGTTAGGATAGCTACATTAAAGATAGGCCTACTGTGAAATCATGTAAACGGTTTCCTAGCCCTGGATAGCTACATTTTAAAAATGTTTTTTGCTAAGCAACCATAAAATGATTTTACAGTATTTTTAATGTAGCTATACTTACTTAATATAACCAACCATCCACAATGTTTTAAAGCATTTATAATGTAGCTAACCTATCCTAATCGACCGCAAAATTTGATGCCACGCCGGTTTATACAATGAGATAGAACAGGGGGGGAAAAAGCGAGCATGAACTTCGGGGAACTTCGGCTGTGGCTCTCTCGTCTGTGAAATGATTGCTTCACCTTGTGACGGGGCGACACCTGGCAGCGAAGTGCTGTGGAGGGGGGCACGCAGCTCTCCCCTTCCCCCTCCCCCGGGATGTATGTGGAGGGTGGGTGGGGGCAGGAGCGCCTTTGAAGTCTCCGAGAGCAACCCGCCGGCTGGAATGTTTGTGCTCCTTGGGACCGGGACCAACATGAGCGCACAGACACAACAGCCACGGGAGGCCGCCTGCCACAGCACCTGGGGTCTCCTTCCACCAATAGGAGCCGTCGAGTGACCGGCCTGGCGGAGATGTGGCAGACGTCGCTCGGTCACTTGGCCGATGATGGGACAGTTGTTTGCCCAGCGCCAGTTCTGCAGAAAGAACAGCCTCTGACTCCCAGGCGGGAGTGGACCGCCCAGCCGAGTGTGGCTGACCGAGGACACACCCGCGTCGGAGAACAACTCTTGCGACAGAAACTTACCATCCACATGTTGAGGGTCTGCACGATAAATAACATAGCGACTGGTGTTTGTTCGTGTCCAGATAAAAAGGGGTGCATGTACTTAAGTCGTTATTCCTTCCCAAGGTTAATCAAAGTTTGCATCTAAACGAAGAGATAGTGCAGAGTCCATCATTTTAAACAAAACCAAGAAAGATAAATATAAAATACGCCGTACATGCGCTGTAACAAAATATTCACGGATATGAATTTTCAACTTAAAAAAAGACGAGAAATTATGTAGTTGCTGTAACCGTGTTCGCTGATTTCAGCATTGGGCAAATTTACCCTACTTTTAAACACCAAAATTTTACTGTTTTTATATTAAAAAAATTGTTTAATGCACCTACCATTTTATTGCGGCTTTTGATTTAGTTCAGGACGTTTGGACTTTACCTAACAATTTTCTTATCATGTTGCAACAGTACCCGTATCTTGAAATGTAAGTGAACTAAGCCACCTTTATAAGTTTAATAATGTTGTGTGTATACACAATATGCGTAATAATTTTTTTTGTTTGAATAATAAAGTTGTTTTGTACATACTTGTCTAAAAGACTTAATAATGACAAACATTTTGACTTCATAACACTTTCTAAAGTTACAAACATTTTAAACATTGCTCATTGCTATAATGTAATTAACGCAAGCTTGTCCGTGTATTCAGTTCTAGAAGAACTGCTTTTTTATATTTTTAAATGCATCGTTGAAAAAAACTCTTATTGAATTATTGGTACAGCGGTTGTTTTTATAAGAACTCAGAAGAAATGCAATTATTATTATTAAAGCTTGATACTTGTGTGCAGTGAAGATAAAGACCAGCTTGCGACCAAAAAAAAAAATTAAGAAACAACTCGCAAGTTAGATGAATGGCATATCCTAAACACACAACCTCACAAAATGTTTTCGTAAACAAAATTTAATTGGATCTAATAAAAAAATGTTAGAGTTTAATAACACATAAAAATTTTTTTGACATACAACCTTGTAGTATTAACAAACTTTTAATTTCTGTTTCACTTTTGAGTTTGTTATTCGATTATCTACGAAAGCGAGTTAAGTTTGAATGTGGAAATTTCTAAAATATAAATTGCAGAGACATAAATTTCATGAACTATCACGAATAAATTGCATAAGAACATGGACAAAAAAGTTACAAAATCTATTTGCCAAAAAAAAAATGGTAGTCTGTAAAGTCGGTTTACGGACAACGTCATAACAAAACATTGATGAAATGATTGCATACTTTATAAATAAAATTAAATAATTTTTTATTTTAATAATAAAATAATAAATACTTGAAATTATACTAGTAATCAGATTTTTAAATGCACGAATAATTAACCTTTATTGCCGAAATTGTTGTTGTAATAAGCAAATGAAAACCACATTAACTTTTCTCTTCACTTTATAAACAGTCGAGTGGAAGAGAGATAGATGCGGCGCAAGCCTACAATGAGCGTAACGGGATAATGTGCGTAACGGGACACTTTTTCGTGCGTGCAGCCGGCGTTCATCGATTTATTAGACGTTGTCACGTCAAAAAAGAAAAGCATCTAAATAAAAAAGTTGATGAAAGAGCTGAAATGCAGATAGAAGCATGATTGGTTCATGGCCCTACGAGCAGGCTCTTGCAAGTGTAGGAACACACAGGCATATAGAGTGTCGCTCATGTTCCTGGCCAGGACTCGCTCAGGGAGGGAAGGGTTCCATGTCTATCACTAGCCCCTTTGCTCGCACAGCGGCCGGCCGAGCAGATAGGCCGGCGTGCAAGGACCTGCCTGTCGCGTGTCTGCAGGCCCCCGGACAATGCGGGCGTCAGGGCCTCTCAATGGAGCCTGTGCCCCAGCGCCGCTAGGGGGGGGAAGGGTTGAAGGGCGAGTGAAGGGGTGTCACCTCTCGGGGTCATGCACAGAAGCTGAAGGCTCTGTCTCACACGCCATGCTGAATTTTTTTTTTTTTCGTCATAAACTTTATACAAGGGTTATTTCTAAAATTTCTAATCGTCACCACCCTTGCATTTTTTTTTCTGGAACGAAATACAGATATGGACTTAGTATAGAATGGTGTAAAAAGGCGTGTAAGTCTTCGTAATTATCATCCCTTCCACGTATTTTTACTTCCATCATACTAAACTGATTAGTTATTTGTTGAGAGTTTTTTTTATTTTATTTTAGAGATAGTTCTTTAAAAAATTGGTTGTCTGTAAAGTCGGTTTACGGACGATTGTTTCACGTGACAACGTCATAACAAAACATTGATGAAATTATTGCATACTTTTATGAATAAAATTGAATTATTTTTATTTTAATAATAAAAGAATAAATACTTAAAATTATACTAGTAATAAGATTTTTAAAATGAAAGAATAATTAACCTTTATTGCCGAAATTGTTGTTGTAATAAGCAATGAAAACCACATTAACTTTTCACTTCACTTTATAAACAGTTGACGAAACAGTTGACGTGTAGATGTAAGTTGTGTGCTGCCGCTGTCTTTCTTATCCTCGGACGCATAGGCCAATCGAGAGGAAGAGAGATATATACGGCGCAAGTGTACAATGAGGGTAACGGGACACAGCATAACGGAACAATGAGCGTAACGGGACACCGCGTAACGTAACAATGTGCGTAACGGGACACTTTTTCGTGCGTGCAGCCGGTGTTCATCGATTTATTAGACGTCACGTCAAAAAGTAAATGACGAAAGTGGAGAAAATAACATGGTTTGTGAAACCGAGCCATAAGGAGATGCACAATGTAATCTCAGAGATAACAGTGCTCCCCGAACCACCAGGTCCCTGTCGCAGGATTGTTTTAGGGGTTGATAACAGAATCGACACATATTAAGCTGAGAAAAACTAAGGCAATGAGTTAAAAAAAACTTAAAAGTTTATTTTAAAATATTATAAATTTTGGATTCATAGACATGGAATGTGTATTATTATTCTACAAAAACTCATTACATCCGTGATAAATAAAATAATAATAAATAGTATATATATATCTATACTAATATTATAAAGATGAAGAGTTAGTTTGTTTGTTTGAACGCGCTAATCTCAGGAACCACTGGTCAGATTTGAAAAATTCTTTCAGTGTTGGATAGTACATTTATCGAGGAAGGCTATAGTCTATATTATATTATAAATAACATTAGGGATCCTTACTAAAAGTCCAATTTAGAATCAAAAGCGTTGGAGGGGGTTAGATACAACATGCAGTACACGTACGAAGTGTGTGTTGACAATGCCGCAGGCGCTAGAAGTTGCCACGCACTAGATGCCTTATCATTATTAATTTTTCATACAAGTAAAAAACACCCGTGTGATATTAACAACGAAGCAATCAGTACCCTCATATAGAATACATAGAGATAGTGTGAGGTAGATATGTAGATATAAAGAGATAAATACAGATAGAGAGATACATAGATATATAGGACTATAGATGTTGATAGAGATAAATATATATTTAGAATCATGGATAGATTATTTGTATATGTGTAACTACTTCAAACATATTACAAAACAAAACTGAATGAGGCATTGCAATGCATGCCGAGCATTAGCTAGATAATGGAATCTTTTCAATATTAGTAATCCCTTATTTTTCAGTTTTTTTTCTATATTGCTTTATAGAGTCTAGATTACATACAGACCAGGTAAATAACTATAAACTGGCAGAACAACGTCTGTCGGGATCTGAAAGTAATATAAATTATTTTCCACACTTGACATTCAAATTAAGAAGACAATTACTAACTACATCTGATCTCTAAACAGTTTTCCTTCACCCTGTGTTCAGCCCGGGGAACGCTGGGTACTGCAGCTAGTTTAATATAAATGCACCACGCTATTTACTTAAAAAAAAATTTTTTTAGTTCATAAACAAACGTTGATGTTACAAACTTAAATTTCTACAAACATTTTTAAACTAATATATTTTAATTTATAATTTGCTTAAAAGTATTGACAACATTTCTCAGGCACAGGAAAATTAACTCATTCAGTTTATATTTAATGAAAATGTTGCCTTATTATAATTTCTATAGTTTTATCTGCAAGCTTTATAACTTTTTACGTGACGACGTCTAATTAATCGATGAACGCCGTCTGCACGCACGAAAAAATGTCCCGTTGCGAACATTGTCCCATTACGCTGTGTCCCGTTACGCTCATTGTACGCTTACGCCGCATCTATCTCTCTTCTATTCGATTGGAACATCCATCGATTTGACTTTTTCGAGGCACATTAAATTTGAAACACTCCCATTCGTTTCCTACTTTTCCTATCATCGTCCTATCCTTAACAGAATAACACAGATTGGAAGAAGTTAAATAGCAAACATGTATAAATGTTATAGTTAAAATAATCTGTTCGTTAAAGTAATAAATATATTTTAATTAATGAGTGCAAATAAAATTACATTTATCAATTAAATTGTAGATTTCATTTTACTCATTCTTTGTATCCATACAAAATAATTATAATTCAATAAAAATGATTCAATTTTATTCATAAAAGTATGCAATCATTTTATTAATGTTTTGTTATGACGTTGTGACGTTAAACTATCGCCCGTAAACCCACTTTACAGACAACCAATTTTTTATTTTTTTTGGTTATTTAATAACATTTGCAAGGAAGCCAGTCTTGCTTTATGCAAGTTTAATTGCTGTGTTTGTATAAAAAAATAATTTTTCTTAGTTTCTCTAAAAAAAACTCTAAAATACAAGCTACAAATAAATAATAGTGCATGGTGTGAATAGTTATAATTATTTTATTGACAGATATGAGTAGAAGGATTGTTATTTTGATAATATCTTATAAACTACCCAACGCTTTTTTTAAAATGAAATAATTTTTTTTATTCGAAACTATTTTTAATTCAAATTTATTAAAATTTGTTTTCAATTTTTTACTTGGATTTTCTATAAAAGCGTTTTTTTAGTTTTTTTAAACTATTATTTTTTATACTTTCTAGTTTTGTTTATTTATAATTTAAAGTGTTACTTTTTTATCGACGTATGAAATAAATTTTATAACAATGTAAAAAACTTGATAGTTATTACATCAATTAACTATTAAAGAAGATTTTGAATAGATATTGGCTGCTGTTAAAATAAAATCGAAAAATATTGTTTTATCTCAGAAGTGTCTCTAGTTGTGGCTAAATATTTTATTTATTACATGACTTTACTATTAATGTGAATTTGAGTAGATATTGGCTGCTTCAAAAATATATATCCAATATAGCGTGATGAAGAACTAGAGTACTTAATAATTTCAATATCCTGCTATGAAAATCAATATATTCGGGAAGTCATTGATGTTTATTCTAAGTCAGCATATCTGATGGGTGACCATCCTTTGTTTGCAAATGTCTCACAAAAAATTTATCCCATTTGTTTTAGTCCGATTCCACTGTAAGTTTCATTTGCATGCAGTTGTACCAAACTACACTGGAGTATTCTAATAAATGTTTTAAAATTTATATTTTCTTTTTGTCTTCTTTGATTAGGAAACGCTCAAATTCTTTGTTGAAATCTTTAATCCACTGGTAAGCATTCTGCCCGTGAATTTCTCAATCATGAAATCTTTTGCAATTTTCCCAAAATTTTGAGTTTCAGATATAGTTTTTTTCTTCAAGAAAATTTTCCAACAGTTTTTCCAATTTTTTTAAAATTTGATTCACTAGGTATAGATTCAGCACTTTTTGTTTTTTCCTCAATTTCTTCCAGGTAAAAATCCTTAAACTGTAAGTTTTGCTCTATCCAAATATGTTTTTGATATATCATTTGTCAAACTTATCCATATCCATATCCATGCCACGCGTGCCTGGCCGGATTACAAGGGTCCTCGCTACCCCCTTCCCGACACATCCACTCCACTCGCACCATCACACTTCAGGCCACTGTCAATGACCCTTTTAAATGTCTGGGATTTCTGTGGGTTTTCCAGAGGCCGCCGCGCGGAGTGGCGCGAATAGACGCTGCCTTTCTTAACTTTTCAGGTGTCGGGTCGGCGCAAGGTGACGCGATGCTTTAAACCACCCTAGTCGGTTCCAGAAAGTCTTCCAATAGTATAAAAGCAGTTACGCCGGCCTCTGAGAGATTTCCAAGAGTTCGGAGAGTTCCGCGAGTGAAGGGAAGTGCGACATCGGCGAAGAGGGTGAGAGACCCCCTCGAGAGTGGCGCGACGCAGAGAGACGTAATCGAGAGAGTGCGGCTGAGTGGCGCGAGACTCTGTGTGTGTAGAGGCGCGAGGTAAGGGGCGAACCACTGTCGAGCCTAGCTCCAGTAGTGAGGAGTGCGACCTGCGGAACATGACAGAAATTGAGTGAATTTATAATAAACATTTTTAAGTTCAAATTATTGGTGATTAGTCATTTTTAAGAATAATTGTTTGTTATTAATATAAATATTGTAATTAATGAAATTGTAAAAAAAACTAAATTGGGCTATCCCTTACGTACCCAGTTTCCCCACATTGTACTCGTGACATTAGAATAAAGAAATTATTTTGCTGTGTTTGTGAAGCAAAGTTGTAGTAGGTATACTACCAAAATACAATTAATTAAAAAATAAAACTTTTCTGGATATTACTTTGAGGAACATCGTTTCATTAGCAATTGTTCTGGGTAAAATATAAAATTACATTTTAAAGTAAAAACATTAAAATAACTAAGCAGTTGAATGTTTTTTGTTTTTTTAGATTTGAGGCTAAACAAACAATTCCAAAAATATTTTTGATTTCGATGATATTCACTTAAGAGTTCTCATGTAAACTGGAGACGCGAAAAAGAACATAAACAGATTGCGCAGTTTTCTTCCAGTTTTATTGGTCGCAAGTGTTTACATTGAGCGGCTGGCGCCAGAGGAGATAATGAGGAAGTCGGCCGAGAGAATGCCGGCCAATTTCCTTGTCAACCCTCCGGCCAGGAAATTACAAAGTGTCCCAGGAAGAGTCTGCAAGGGCGGGGTGGAGTGTAAGGTGTCTGCTCGCGCGGCGCTCGGCGCAGAAGGCTCGATATCTACCCTCTAATACCAACCTACCAATCTACACGTTCTTTTAAACCCTTTCACTCACTTTTCATTATTTCTTAAAATAAAATTTTCATGTTTGATACATCAACTAAACAATATTTATTTTTTTGTAAATTTTTCATGTAATTAAAATCGTAGTAGGTTTAAACTGACTGATTGTAACTAGAGGTGCAGACTTAAAATATTCTCGTGTAGTGCCCTATATTGTGTGTTCTGTGGCTAACCAGTAGTATAAAGGAAAGTGCCATTAATTTTAAAAATAAAACTGTTAATATCAAAACTAAAATTATCAAAAAAGTTGATAATAGATGAAAAAATAAAAAAACTGAAATTGCTAGAGATTTAACATCCATCTCATAGCCACTACAGTGTACACTTTGACCATTATGTCCACTACAGTGGTCAAATAGACTGAAAGGGTTAATGGCTTCAAACATATATGTAAACACAGTCGAAATAGTCGAATTTTTGGAAGAAACATGAACCATTGTTATATTTTGTACATAGTTTAAGATTTAATTTTTTTCATCGGGAATTTAAGGCTACGCATAAATTTTATAATGATACCATAATTCTATTATTGTTTATTATATTTGTTATTTATTTTGAAGATTTTTTGAAATGATTTATTAGATTGATTTTGACTGTATTTAATTGACTTTTATGACGTTAATGTTATTTTAGGAATAAAATCGTTTTACTACGATGACAGGTTCTAATTCAGTCAAAATGTTTTTCGTCGGTTTATAAAGCCTACATTTATTTTAATTACATTAAAAATTTTAATTTAATGTTTTTAACTTATGAAACTCAAAAACTTATTTTAATTAGCGTAAAAAATTGTTTCAAATACTATTTATTTTCTGTGTTATATTACCTCTAGAGATTTTTTTTGTTTGTTATTTCCAGTTATTCTTCTATAAATTCCAATGTCTTCATGTACTCAAATTACATACATCAACCTAAATAGAGTTTCTTAATGATGTATTAAGTAAGCATCTGAAATCTTGGAAAGAAGTTCTTAAACTGATAATATTAAAATCAAAATAAAAAAATTTTGAGCGAGTCTATCTGTACTAGCCAGAGATGTGGTAACATCTAACCTCGGTATCGAGCAATTTATTGTGTTCTAATGTTGCAAATAAACTAATAGTACGAAAATCAGACACAAAATTTAACGAAGAATCCTTTTAAAAAAAATGCCATGCGTGTTATTTTCTTTCACTATGCGAAAGTTAAAACATCAACTTAGCCTTCTATTAACATAATATCTGCATCTTCAAAAGTTTTCGGAAAACTTCACTTTCAACATAGTCGTCAAAAACGCGAGCCAAAACGCAATAAAGTTGGAAGTTAAACAATACTTACGGTGCTTTACTGCGACTTGCGTAGTATATGAATAGGTACTTAAATATTTCATTACAGAATTTTTTTGTCTTGCGCTTATTGCGTTATTGGGTAGTTTAAAATCCCAGCCTTAGTAAAGCTGTATGTCAATCCGTTCCACTGTTCAATACTGAAATTGATAGCTAGATATTCGCAAAATATATTTTCAAGTACAAATTTTCTGGACGCGAAACACACACGTACTTTATGCACTCGCCGCTAGACTTCGCTGCCCGAATAGTAAAAGTGGCTTGACACCGTTTTAAAAAAGTAAGTCTCATACATCGTCTAAATATTCTGTAGGAATGCCAGCTTATCTTCTTACGCAATAAAATTGATAAACAAATGTTTTCTGAATAAAGCTACAGAGTGTAAGGTAACAATTATTAAATCTAAAAAATTACTTAAGTAACTATATTAAACTGATTCTGTAAAATTTTTGTCTGCTTCTTTATATTTCGCTTATAACAGTTTTATTCATTTTGTATCTGGTTCGTTAGTTTTATAACTAAAAAAAAAATTAATTCGTGTCTCAAAACATGTAAGCTAATATTTCTTACGTTATTATAATTGGTGTCGTGTTTCACTCCTATCTCTTGTTGGAGTAATCCAGATGATTTTTTCTCCTTAATTTGTGTACTATTAATGGGGTTAAACGCCACTTTGTACTCACCACAATATTTCTAGTGCCTTGTTTAATAATTTTCTTGTTACAATCCTGATTCAACTTGTTTGATCATACAATCGAAATCAACAAAATTTTAATTTTTTTTCCTACCAGAAACAGTTTTTTTTAGCTATTATAGTTGTTTCTTTGTAAATTGTGTAAAAAATATGTTTTTATAATAGCTGTTAGATATTTTTTTCAGTTTTAATAAAACATGTCTCTATTGCAATTTATGTTTTGAGAGCTTGTTCCAACGTTCCTTTTTCCCTTGTGAATCTCTTTATAGTTCCTTTTTTCTTTCCATCTTAATTTTTTTTCTGGTAGTAACTTTCAGCTTCCTCGCTTGAGACAAGCACTTAGCGCTACAAAGTTTTTCCTTCAACGGCTCTTATTTGTTACTCTCTACTTCATTTCACCCTTTGTGTACTTGATTATTAAATAATGATTACGTATTTTTTATTCTGTGGTTATTTTTAACACATTCTAATAACTTCTTTAAGTTATTTGTTGGATTTTTGTCGAGGTTTTTAAATATTCATAATTATATATGAATAAATATTATTATTAATAGATAATTGAAAGCCAAATTTAATTCATTTTATTCTATTTGTTCTAGCGTTTTTTTAAAATAAATGTGAATTCCCTACTGCCAAAACATATTTTATTTAATTTTTTTAATAACAATATTTTTTTTTCAAAATAGAATTTTTTTTTATTCCTGTGTTTGCTCAGATCATTCTAAACTTAGGTATAAAAAGACAAGATATTCGTTACCTTCATTTCAAGTAGCTCCCGATTTTCAAGTATTTTTCTCTGTGTAATACTCTTCTGCTCAATTAATTAAACATAATCTAATGACTTAGACCTTGGGCACCTACTGTGATCACACAGTTTCTGTTTTGTTAGTGATTATCTACTATTTCTTGTGACACATTTACTTCAACATAAATATTGTTCGTTCCATGTTGGTCTTTTTTATAAATAAAATAAATATACGTTAATTTCAACTTAAAGTTAATAGTATCTAATAAAAAAATTAAATAATAATACAAAACAATATCGCGTGAGAATTTAAAATCACACGCATTAACACAATACTTATTAAAAACATTGCAACATTAAACACTTGAAAATCATACGTAAAAATTATCGTAATAGTACACAGAATCATTGAAGGTAAAATGAAATATTAAAAAAAATGTTCAACTATTTCCTTTGATAAAATAATTAATTTTTTAAGAGTATTCACTCAAATACCCTCGGATTTGGCTGTAACTGTTAGTTCAGGTAAAAATCATATTTCCAAAGATGAATAGAGCTTAAGATTAGCTAACATTTTCTTAACATTAAAGTAAAGGCATAAAGGAATATATATATATATATATATATATGGAATTTACCGGTACGTTATATTCAGATATACAACTTAAACTTAAAACTCTTTGAAGTAGCTTGGATTCTGGGTTGTACCCTGATGATGGCGTCTGCCACGTCGACCGAAACATCGGTGATATATTCGCCTTGGACGCGGCTACAACCCAGAAGCCAAGCTAATTCAGACAATGGCCACGAAAGACTGCGATCCTTAAAACTGTTTATAAAGTATTCGCGAGCAGAATATGTACTTTGATTATTGTACGTATATGATTTAGTGCTTCCACGTGTCTTGTTTCCTTTGGTTGAATGGGGCGGGCGGATGAGAGCGCACCTGGAAGCGTGGGTCTGTCTTCGGTGATTGTCGGGCCCCTTTGTCATTTCCTCTGCTTCCCTTGCGACGACACATCCCGGCCAGAGTTTTATTAAGGGGAAGCCTTATTTTCACAGACGAGAGAGCCAAACACCGGATCGTGCATCTTGGGTTTTTTTTTGTTCACTGTAAATCATGTTAACTAATGGTCAATTCGGTTAGGTTAGCTACATTATAAATACTTTAAAACATCGTGGATGGTTGATTTGGTTAGGATAGCTATATTAAAGATACTGCAAAATAATTTTAACGGTTTCCTAGCCCTGGATAGCTACATATTAAAAAGTTATTTGCTAAGCAACCTTAAAATGATTTTACAGTATTTTTAATGTAGCTATACTTATCTTATATAACCAACCATCCACAATGTTTTAAAGTATTTATAATGTAGCTAACCTATCCTAATCGACCGCAAAATTTAATGCCACACCAGTTTATACAATGAGATGGAACGGAAAAAAAAGCGAGCATGAACTTCGGGGAACTTCGGGTGTGGCTCTCTCGTCTGTGAAATGTAGACTTCTCTTTATTAAGTTCGCAGCTACAAGCGCGGGAGGGGCTCAGGTCTCTATCTCGAGATCTCTCTAGAGAGATATGAGCAATTCCTCGCTGCTACTGCCACTAGATGGCTCTGCCTGCCGCCTTCATAGCGTCAACATGGCCACGTAACACTCATCACGTTCACCTTTTAGCTGGGAATATCATTGCTCTGCTAAGACTAAATCATTAAACGTATTCATTTAAATGTTTATTTCCTGTGAAGATGGCCTTAGTTTGAGACTTTTACTCGTGATTCGCTGTCGGTTGGCACATGTGTGTTGACGGGCTGCGTTGGGTTAGAAACATATTGAATAAAGGTATGGCTGTCGGAGTTGAGGTAAAAGATTTTTATATTAACAGTATGAGACTTCATTCAATAAATATATTATTATAATTATTAAATGTTTTAAAACCTTTACCAAAATGTCTATCCATTTTTGATATTAAAAAACAATAAATTTTATGAAATTGTATTAATATAATTTATTAAAGTTATGTGATATGGGTATACATTAATTACATACCTTTTGTTTCATAATGGTTTCTAAATGCTTTAAATATTATAAAAATTATTTTGTAAGGCATTATTATTGTGATATTAGGTGAAATAGATTTGGTTGTTTTATCGATTTACTATATTGATAGCTTAACCAAGTGGGATTTTAATGTTTTGTCTCCATGCGGAAATAAATATTTAATTGTATAAAATAATAGAAATATGTTTATTTAAAGTATTCGTAAGTAATATTTATATTTATAGACGAATTATCTTTATAATAATAAAACATTTACACGACCCAGGCTTAATAAAAGTAATACACACGACGTAGCTCATCTCTTCGATACACTTCTGAGCATGTACCCAACACTGCGGTTTCCTTCCAACGCGCAAAGCTGGATGAAATGCATTTCTTGTATAAACTATACAGCGGTGCCTAATAGCCCGCTCGGGCTGGGCAGCGATATACCGCACATGCACAGGACAACATAACTTCTCAGCTAACGGAATTTTAATCTATCAACAGAACACAACTTTGTAACTTTTTACATGTTTTTTTAATTATTTCGATGAATTATTTTATTTTATTTGTATAGAGCGTAGTTAGATTTATACCTCATTGTTACAGACCGGAAAAATTCGCGGATTCATTTCGTGATAGGCTGAAATTCAAACATGTTTACAATTCTGCTGCGGTTCTGCTATTGGCTCGCGGTTTAACTGGAGCTCTGTGGGCCAATGAGAGACTATCGACCAAAGAACCGTCGAATAACAAGCTACCCAGTGGAGACGCCTCACAATTTAGTACCCAATGAACACGCGTGTTTACTTGAGAAATGCAGAGGATAATGGAGGCTATCCTAGAGGTTATTGAATCCGCGAATTTTTCCGGTCCCTACTCATTGTTGTTCTATCATGAAACCGAACCTTTGAGAAATCTTGCGAGACGGGATGTGTATATACGTGCAGTGCTGGTAGCGACTGCTATCGCCCGGACGGAAGGACGGCGTGTTGACTCGCCGAGGGCCCTCAGTGCCAGGACATCAGGGCCAGTGCCCTTCAAGTCGAGCCCTGCCCTCCCCCTGGGTCACTGCCGCCCTTGGGCGCCCGACTGCAAGATGGATGGCTCGGGTCAAGGGTCACCGCGAATCCCTGCCCCTCCACTTCCCGTCGCGCCGGCGCGCAAACTGCCAATACCCGCGGCCTGAGTTACCGTCCGGCGACACCAGCGCAATCTCCCGTCTGGTCAAGGACCGGCGCCGTCAACCAGTCACCAGCTGGACGGCCTTATAAATCTGTGGCGTCTGTCTGTACTTTTCAATCATTTTAACCAATTTTGCGTGAAATAGTCTTATGACCAGGGACCGGAAAAATTCGCGGATTCAATGACCTCTAGGATAGCCTCCATTATACTCTGCATTTCTCAAGTAAACACGCGTGTTCATTGGGTACTAAATTGTGAGGCGTCTCCACTGGGTAGCTTGTGATTCGACGCTTCTTTGGTAGATAGTCTCTCATTGGCCCAGAGAACTCCAGTTAAACTGCGAACCAATAGCAGAACCAGCAGAATTGTATACATGTTTGAATTTCTTCCTATCACGAAATGAATCCGCGAATTTTTTCGGTCTCTTCTTATGACTCACCGATTCCAGGTCTGCAATTTTTTTAAATTTCCGTCTTTCTGTCTGCCTGTGTGTGCGCTTAAAGCTCAAAAAATGTCTTTACCGATCGTCCTGAAATTCGGAATACAGTAAGATCGCGTGGTTGCGAAAATCATATGCTACATGTCATGTTAATAAATCACATGAGAACCATCAAACAATATTTTTAAAAAAAAATCATATACTTTCTTTGTTTCTTAACGACATTTTGAATAAAAATCCGTTTGTTAAATGTTTATGTATAAAAAAAGACCTACATTCTTGAACGTTGGCACGAATTTTCCTTACCTTCCTAAGTATTAGCCGTTAACATGTAATTTTTTTTTAAATCAAATAATAAAATAACCCAGTTTCTTATAGTATATTACAGACGTGAACGTCGAAACAGATCTTGCGATTTTTGTTTTTTCGACTGTTTGATTTTGCAATAATTGTATTTATGTTTTAGTGGTAGCTATTTGTTTTACACCATGATGAAATTCATAACCAACAAATTCAATTTGTAACTGTCATAACGTAATTGATTGTTTAATATTTTCATTAAAAAATCTTAATATTAAACTTTTATTTTACATCCTGTGAGACGTACTTAAGACTTAGATAAAAATTTCTTATGAAGAGGTGTATTTCGAGTACGATATACATTTTAATCATTTATAGTCGAGGTTCCATACGGTAACATTACCTTTGGCCCAGCGAAGCGGTAATGTAGCCGAACCAGTATGCCATAAATTTATTTATTAGCTTGAAAAGAACTCGGTGGTAAGAACCGTAAAGATGCCATCATGTAGTGAATATTGCTAAATAAACATAATACCAAGACGTCAGCATTCAATAAGCGTTTAACTCCATTATAACCAAAAATTGTTTTGCTGTGCGGTCAGGAAAATTGGGTTGTGGAGGGATTTGTTTCATTTTGACTTGAAGTATTAACAGGTAAAAGATTGCACACATCTTCCCTACATGCGTGAGGCCCTGTCGCTTGTGGGGTGTCGCCTCACGCCTCCCCACGTCAGGGTCAAGCTGTCCGCTCGCACGGGAACCACACATCACTTAGAAACACACAACTTAGAACAGTCAGAACTTAGAAACATAGAACTGTCATAAGTTGAAAGATCAAAACTTAGAAACACGTAACTTAGAAACACACAACTTAGAAACGACGAAACGTAGAAAGTAATAACTTAGAACTACCACAACTTAGAAACACACAACTTAGAACTGTCAAAACTTAGAAAACACGTAAATTAGAAACACACAACGCCCAACCACACAACTTAGAACTATCATAACTTAGAAACACACAACTTACAACATGCATAACTTAGAAGATACCATCTTGTGTGTTTCTAAGTTGTGACAGCACCCCTCAGCCTCCGAGGACCCTCAGGCGTCTCATAGCGGCCATGGCGGCCCTGCAGCGCTGCTGTCTCGGCTCTCCCTAGACTCTAGCTGTACCTGTAACCCCTCATGTGGTCTGCGTGCTCGTAGCTCCACTAACCACGCACGCTTTGTGGGTCGGCGTGCTGTTCCTTTCGGCGCGTGCATGCAAGCATCACTCATTGAAACATATACCTATCGTTGGTGTCATGGCATCCTTTTCGTAAACAGATACACAGACCCAAGCCAAAAATTACTTTGTTTTACCTTAGTAAAACAGAGTGTTTATCGTTCAGATATATATTTATAAAACTATTGTAAGCCAAGTTAAGAACAAATATAATTTTACATTAAATTTTTTTTGTCGTGACGTTTAATAAATCGATGAACGCTGGCTGCACGCACAAAAAAGTGTCCCGTTACGCACATTGTCCCGTTACAATGTGTCCCGTTACGCTCATTGTACGCTTGCGCCGCATCTATCTATCTTCCACTCGATTGGAACAACAATCGATTTGACTTTTTCGAGGCACATCATCCTTGAAACACTCCCATTCGTTTCCTACTTTTCCTATCATCGTCCTATCCTTAACAGAATAAAACAGATTGGAAGAAGTTAAATAGCAAACATGTATAAAAGTTATATTTAAAAAAATCTTTTCGTCAAAGTAATAAACATATTTGAATTAATGGGTGCAAATAAAAGTAAATTTATCAATTAAATTGTTGATTTCATTTCACTCCTTCTTTGTATCCATACAAAATAGTGATAATTCAATAAAAATGATTCAATTTTATTCATAAAAGTATGCAATAATTTTATCAATGTTTTTTTATGACGTTGTCACGTTCAACTATCGTCCGTAAACCGACTTTACAGACAACCAATTTTTTTTGGAAAGCATTTGCAGTTTTACATTTTATGATATCTCTAACGTGTTTCACATAAATATGTATTCGCCGATAGCACAAATTTTAATCAAGAAAATAGCCTTAAAAACTCTTTAGAACGCAAAATGACAGTTTATAAATCCCACACTAACTGACAAAAGTTTCGAAATTGTTGCAGAAGTTCAATTGTTTTCGTTGACAACATCAATGGCGTAAAGCGAGAAACGGTTTTTTTATGTCATATAATTATGATTCGATATTTAATAACTACACTTATAATTGGTACATAATTATATATTTTTATTAATACTGTACAATAACCTAACTGAAATAAAATACAAAAATAAGAATTGTTTTGAAAAGATGAGGATTTTGTATTTTTCCAGGCTTTTATGTGAGGCGCGCCTGTACGTGCAGATATTAAAATCATTATTTTATTATGTTGAAAACTAATTGTTATTGCTGTTTAGAATTCTATACTTTTTTAAGAGAACCCTTTTTCTTGTTACATCCCTGCATCAGTTTTAACCGCTAACCTCGTTCTTACTGACCACTGTTATCTTAGTTTTGGTTGACTTTGCATGCTAAAATTCATAAGTGTCAATAGACGAGTTGACATAGCTATGATGTTATTTGAATACATTGCAATTACATTGCAATTTTATAAAGTGTTGGCACTATTTTTGAGGCTCTGAAATATCGGTGATCTTAATAAGATGTTCAGTGAAAAAACGTCAAAATGTTTATGAAATAATTTCAATGAAAATTGAATGAATAAGAGGAACATTTGTTTTATTCACACAAGCTTAATTCGACAGATTGGCTGGTAGTTATGGACTACTAAATGTTGGCTCCGTGCGCACAAGAAATGACTCGGTCTATGCCCGATAGTTAACAGACACCTGCAAATATTTTGCGTTTTGTTTGACGCTAATCTGGATAAAAATTATTTTTAATCTTATTGATGGACCCTTGGCCGCTGAGTGCCTGGAGGACTGCGTGGTCGGGAGACACGGAGGAACACTGACAAGGTGCCCAGAGGCGAGGCTAGGGTCGGGACACGGCTGTTCTGGCCGCCTGCGACGCACTTGTCCGCTCACCTGTCTCAACAAGCGCGACCTCGCGCGACCATCTGCATCAACTCAAGCACATCCCAGACTCCTTCACAGCCACAACCTGATCCGTCCCAGACTCCTTCACAGTCCCAACCTGATCCGTCCTTGACTCCTTCACAGCCCCAACCTGACCCGTCCCAGACTCCTTCACAGTACCAACATGACCCGTCCTTGACTCCTACACAGTTTTAACAAGGCACGTCCAAGACTCCTTCGCAGCCCTAACCAGGCCCGTTCAAGACTCCTACACATCCCCATCCTGGTTGGGGCTGTGTAGGAATCTAGGACGGGCCTGATAAAAGATGTGGAGTGAGGGACAGGTCTGGTATGGACTGTGAAGGAGTCTGGGACCGGCCTGGTTGGAGCGGTGAAGGAGTCTGGGATGGGCCTGGTTGGGGCTGTGAAGGAGTCTGGGACGGGCCTGGTTTGGACTGTGAAGGAGTCTGGGACCGGCCTGGTTGGAGCGGTGAAGGAGTCTGGGACCGGCCTGGTTGGAGCGGTGAAGGAGTCTGGGATGGGCCTGGTTTGGACTGTGAAGGAGTCTGGGACGGGCCTGGTTGGAGCGGTGAAGGAGTCTGGGACGGGCCTGGTTTGGACTGTGAAGGAGTCTGGGACGGGCCTGATTGGAGCGGTGAAGGAGTCTGGGATGGGCCTGGTTTGGACTGTGAAGGAGTCTGGGACGGGCCTGTTTTGGACTGTGAAGGAGTCTTGGACCGGCCTGGTTGGAGCGGTGAAGGAGTCTGGGACGGGCATGGTTTGGACTGTGAAAAAGTCTGGGACGGGCCTGGTTGGAGCGGTGAATGAGTCTGGGATGGGCCTGGTTTGGACTGTGAAGGAGTCTGGGACGGGCCTGGTTTGGACTGTGAAGGAGTCTGGGACGGGCCTGGTTGGAGCGGTGAAGGAGTCTGGGACGGGCATGGTTTGGACTGTGAAGGAGTCTGGGACGGGCCTGGTTGAAGCGGTGAAGGAGTCTGGGATGGGCCTGGTTGGGGCTGTGAAGGAGTCTGGGACGGGCCTGGTTTGGACTGTGAAGGAGTCTGGGACAGGCCTGGTTGGAGCGGTGAAGGAGTCTGGGACGGGCCTGGTTTGGACTGTGAAGGAGTCTGGGACGGGCCTGGTTGGAGCGGTGAAGGAGTCTGGGATGGGCCTGGTTGGGGCTGTGAAGGAGTCTGGGACGGGCCTGGTTTGGACTGTGAAGGAGTCTGGGACCGGCCTGGTTGGAGCGGTGAAGGAGTCTGGGACCGGCCTGGTTGGAGCGGTGAAGGAGTCTGGGATGGGCCTGGTTTGGACTGTAAAGGAGTCTGTGACGGGCCTGGTTGGAGCGGTGAAGGAGTCTGGGACAGGCCTGGTTTGGACTGTGAAGGAGTCTGGGACGGGCCTGATTGGAGCGGTGAAGGAGTCTGGGATGGGCCTGGTTTGGACTGTGAAGGAGTCTGGGACGGGCCTGGTTTGGACTGTGAAGGAGTCTGGGACCGGCCTGGTTGGAGCGGTGAAGGAGTCTGGGACGGGCCTGGTTTGGACTGTGAAAAAGTCTGCGACGGGCCTGGTTGGAGCGGTGAATGAGTCTGGGATGGGCCTGGTTTGGACTGTGAAGGAGTCTGGGACGGGCCTGGTTTGGACTGTGAAGGAGTCTGGGACCGGCCTGGTTGGAGCGGTGAAGGAGTCTGGGACGGGCCTGGTTTGGACTGTGAAGGAGTCTGGGACGGGCCTGGTTGGAGCGGTGAAGGAGTCTGGGACGGGCATGGTTTGGACTGTGAAGGAGTCTGGGACGGGCCTGGTTGAAGCGGTGAAGGAGTCTGGGATGGGCCTGGTTGGGGCAGTGAAGGAGTCTGGGACGGGCCTGGTTTGGACTGTGAAGGAGTCTGGGACAGGCCTGGTTGGAGCGGTGAAGGAGTCTGGGACAGGCCTGGTTGGAGCGGTGAAGGAGTCTGGGACGGGCCTGGTTTGGACTGTGAAGGAGTCTGGGACGGGCCTGGTTGGGGCTGTGAAGGAGTCTGGGACGGGCCTGGTTGGGGCTGTGAAGGAGTCTGGGACGGGCCTGGTTTGGACTGTGAAGGAGTCTGGGACGGGCCTGGTTGGAGCGTTGAAGGAGTCTGGGATGGGCCTGGTTGGGGCTGTGAAGGAGTCTGGGACGGGCCTGGTTTGGACTGTGAAGGAGTCTGGGACCGGCCTGGTTGGAGCGGTGAAGCAGTCTGGGACGGGCCTGGTTGGAGCGGTGAAGCAGTCTGGGACGGGCCTGGTTTGGACTGTGAAGGAGTCTGGGACGGGCCTGGTTGGAGCGGTGAAGGAGTCTGGGATGGGCCTGGTTGGGGCTGTGAAGTATTCGAGGACGGGCCTGGTTACGGCTGTGAAGGAGTCTGGGACGGGCCTGGTTACGGCTGTGATGAAGTATGGGACGGGCCTGGTTACGGCTGTGATGAAGTATGGGAATGGCCTGCTTACGGCTGTGATGAAGTCTGGGACGGGCCGGACGCTTCTTGAAGCTAGTTACAATCGACTCTAAATCACCAGTTCTAAACTTTTCACATGTTTGACTCTCTTTTCGGACAAAGATGTACTTACTATCAGATATTGTGAAACCAATCACTTTTTTTCATTGGATATTATTTTTATTTCATTATAATTTGTCTTGTGAATGCGCGAGTAGGTCGTAGTAAATTATTTCTTATCAAATGAGATATTTAAGTTCATACCAAGATTCTATGCTTTGGAGGTCTGGGATTCCAATTACAGTCCGGTCAAAAAGATCTCGGTTTCCCAAGTTTCCCCGAGATCACTGTTGGAAAATTATGTAATGGTTTTTTACTACATGCGACTGGGGTTTTCCCCATTATTACTAATGAGCGTAACATGTACACGTTTCTAATGACCTCGCTATTAAAGAAACACAGAGTATCAGCAAAAACATGCACTTACCAGTTATATTAAAGATAATAAGCCTAATGCTAAGTAGAAGTGGTAAAATACTAATGTAAAATTAACAATGAAAGTAACAATCTAACATTTAAAATTTACTCAAACTTTTTTGAACCCCAAAATAACATATTTTATATAAAAAGTTTTCACGAAACGAATAAAATTATAACAAAAAATTTGGCATTGTGTTAACATTTTTTGTACTTAAAAAATATTTTAAAATGTTTTTATGTATTTTTTTTACTAACCAATATTTACTTTTGTCTGCCTTATACTGCAAGATTAAATTTAACTGGCTAAAGTTATTACCTATTCTATGTTTTTATGTAATTGTCAATATTTTTATCTTTAAACACACTTAAAATGTATTAATGGCAGATACATATTAATATTTAAATTTTATATTGTTATAATTTACTTTTATTTTATACTATCTATAATATCAACAAAACTAAACAAAATGTGGATTTTAACAACGTTTCTTGATAAGGACCAGTAAAATAAAAGGCTACCTTTATGCTTTTCCTTTAAAAGAAATCAAACTCACGCACACCAAATATAGTACCTACTCAAAAAATCCAATACGCGTATCACATTTTGTAATTGAGAAACTTCACCTTCAGCTTGATCCAACACATTTAAGTCGTCACGCCATAATATTTAACATAGAAAACATTTCCACGAAATAAAAATAGCTCATTTACAATTACGTTGTTTGAAACAAGGTCATTAATGATGTGTCAGGATGTAAGAAATTATCATCCAATGCCACACAATTCATAAACAAAAATTGGTTGTCTGTAAAGTCGGTTTACGGACGTTAGTTGATCGTAACAACGTCATAACAAAACATTGATGAAATGATTGCATACTTTTATGAATAAATTTTAATAATTTTTATTGAATTATCACTATTTTGTATGGATACAAAGAAGGAGTGAAATGAAATATACAATTAACTTGATAAATTTACTTTTATTTGCACTCACTAATTCAAATAAGTTTATTACTTTAACGATGAGATTATTTTAACTATAACTTTTATACATGTTTGCTATTTAACTTCTTCCAATCTGTGTTATTCTGTTAAGGATAGGACGATGACAGGAAAAGTAGGAAACGAATGGGAGTGTTTCAAGTTTAATGTGCCTCGAATAAGTCAAATCGATGGTTGTTCCAATCGAGTGGAAGAGAGATAGATGCGGCCCAAGCGTACAACGAGCGTAACGGGACACAGCGTAACGGGGCAATATGCGTAATGGGACACTTTTTCGTGCGTGCAGCCGGCGTTCATCGATTTATTAGACGTCAAAAAATTTAAAATGTTACTTAATAACTATTCCAGTTAAAATAGAGTTTCCATTAATAATAATTTGCTCTCAGACGTACAGCAGGTCTGAGGCCGAGCAGTGGGCGTGAACCTACGTGTCGAAAATTACATATCATCGGTTAGAGATTATTTATAAAATTCTAATCATTAGTGAGGATAATCTTTTTTTTTTGTTTTTTAATTATAGAGTTTCTGGAATTTTGGTTGTTTGAAACCCTTTATTTTATCAATTATTTAAGTAATATTCTGAACTATTCGGTGTAAAATATCGTATATAAACCATGCATTAATTATGTTTTGTTGTTGTTAAGATGTGTTGCGTTGAGATTTTAACGACGTGATCTCGATAGTGCTGAGACAACGTAGCGAAGAGTGCGTGTAACGTAGATACGTGTGTGCTGCTCTGAGTGGTATAGAGTTGGGAATCGTAACGCATGCGTGGCGCATCTATGTTGGTCAGGTTTATTTTTACTACAACAAGAGGGGAACAGGAATTGCCCCGAGCCACACGCGGATAGGAACATGAATGCTCATTCTGATCCTATAACACAGATTTTTTTATCTAGCAGAGTTTCCGGATGGACATCCATGCTTTAAGGGTATGTTTATGTAGTGCACAAAGTTGAATGTAAAGGAGACAAATGACAACGTTATTTTCAGCGAACCCTGTGGTTTGAAAAAAAACTACGCCATCCTTTGCTTCTCACGCTGTTGCATAGACTCAAAGTCCAGCTTCAACTATACAGTATCTGAACCATGCCGACGAAATATATCACAAATGTCCGTCTAATATTGGTTTAACTTGACTCCGTACAATATATCGTACACAAATCATGAATTAGCTCAATGTAAGATTCGTGAATTTATAATATTTGTTGTGGTTTTGAAACATAAAAATTAAAGATAAAGCCAACCTGTGTGTTTAGGGAAGTGATTTTATGAGCAGAATTCGTCCGGAAATAATTTATTCCTCGTGAGGGCTTTTATAAAAGTGGTCTGAAGATATGCTCTTACATTTGAATACCAGATAATGTTATTGCTATATTAGGCACATCCAAAGAATAGTAATATGCTTGCTTGATACATTATTTGCTTCATGAATGTATATATTAAAGGTAAGAATGAAATAAGTAGTACTCATGCGCGGTAAAATTTGTAAAGTTTTATTCTCAACAAATTTCGAATTTAGGAATTTTTTGAAGGAAGTCTGCTCTCAGATTTTGTATATATTTTTTCATTATTAATATGCAAAAACTAATTCATATTATTATTGGTAATTGTTTTGTTTTGGTTAAGAATATAAAATATAGGATTTACAATGCTAACCTAGAATTTTTTACAAGGTGACAATGTTCCAAAAGCGAACTGATATTTGTATTTTTGTGCAAAAATATAATAAAGACGAATTTGTGATAAATTTTTTAATCTAATTAATATTTTATGAATAAATACCTAAATTTTGATATAAATTTCTTTTCAAGGATTACATTTAAGTAAAGAAAGAATATTAAAGCTATTGGTTAAAGTAAAAATTTAATTTCATGAACCATAATATTTTTAAAAGACCTAAAAAATACAAATAACTTGTGAGTGTTTTATGATTTTTAAAATAACAGTGTGTACAAATACATTTTATAGTTTTTTTTTAGATCAATTATACTTTGAAAATATTTCGTTTGTATTAGTAAAATAAGGTAAATGATAACTTAAAACTTTCATACAAATTTTTCGTCAGCCAGACTGAACCAATGAAGTTACACGAAACCAGTTTTAATGTGAGAATTTTTCCCCTCGATTTTTTTTCTACCGAAGTAATTTTTTTTTATCTCGGCAAAAATGTTTTTGGACGGCAGCGGCCGGAAAGTCTCGCGGCGGAAGGAGTGGCGGATGCTGCATTCCTGAAACGATTTCTCGTGGAATTTTTTTAAAATGTAAATGTAGAGGGAAATGTTGTCGAAACAGGCTTCACCAGAACTCCCTGCAGCAGTTTGTTGAAAGCAGCCACGCTATTACTCGATGCCGCTGGTTTTTGAAACTTTCTAAGGTTTGCCGACATATTTCGTGTATGTTTCTAAACTCTGTCCATGGACATTCTCTCCTCAAAGGATACTTTTCTATGCCCTTCGCAAGCAGTATTTCAGAAAAACATTTTTTTTTAAAATTCTAACTACCTATGTAATTCTTTACTAGAAAAAACCCTATATTCATAATTTTTTTTTGTGAAAAGCTGTGCGCATGTGACTTCAGCTTCCATTTTTAAACAAAAGTTTTAAACAAGCCTAAAAACATTAAAACATTAAATTTTTTAATATTGATTACTTGCTAATTATCATATTTTTAATAAACATTATGATGAAATAGATAATAAACCGTGGCTTCGCTCACGCAATTTTAAGTTGTTGCTAATATTTAACTATTAAAAAAAAAGTATGTGATTATTTCCCAAACATTTTACTAAAGAAATTGATACGATTAAAAATCAGGTGAATATGATAAAGGTCAAATTTGGAAAGATTTAAAAATACTATTCGTTATTATATTCAAGTTGTTCGTTTCTAGTTTCATACTATTAATTAAAGTAGGTTCCAAAGAATGCATATATTTCTTAAAACAATCTTAACCCTTTTTCGCTCCTTAGAGTTGACATTTCGGAAAATGATTAAAAAAATTTTTTATATATAATGTTTGCTATGCGTATTAATTTTTTTTCAGTCTATTATATTAGTTTAGGACACAATGATTTTAAAATTAAATCTAAACTCACCCCCTACCTTAAAGAATAAATTTCTATAAAAAACATTAATATAAATTAATGTTTTATTTTCTTTTTTTCCTACCTATAGTTCTAATACATTAGGATATTTGCATTTTACTTTTTGAAATAATACTTAACCCTATGTACTCAATAAAATGTTAAATTTTTCAAAATGGTAGAATCGTCTTTTTAAACCCAGAAGGTATATTGTATTATGCTTAATTAGATTTGAATATATAATCATTATCTTAAAACCATTTTTACTTTTCACCTCCTTAGAGGCGTATTTCTGTAATGATATTAAGTCTAGCGTTTAAGTTAGCTAAAAACTTTAATAACAAAAAATCTTTCATCAAAATTTGTCTTATAGTTTACGATTGATGACTTGTGGCCACCAGGCCACATTTAAATTTTTATTTTGGGTATTCTGATTTTTCTCAATTATTTCAATTTTCAATTACCGTTTTAATCTTTTAAAGTCAGTCTCAATATTTTTTAATTATTAGTTTTGTGAATAGTTATTTAATTTATTATTCATTTGTTTGGTTTGATTCAGTTTCTTTAATACTGTTTATCGATATTGGTTCTATGGCCGGCTACTGGGCGCGGTATCGTCGCTTTCAAGTCTGACGTCACCAGCGCCATGCTGCGGGTGCGGGGGTGAACTGTTAGCCTCGGGGAGCGATGGACTGCGAGTCGCCGCCGACGCACGTGCGGAGGAACTCCGCCGCGGGCAGAGGTGTCTAATGCTTCCACACAGCGCCAGGCAGTCCGTGCCTGGATTGGCATGGATGGGGCCGTACCTTGAGCTGATACAAATGGAAGTGCCTCGCAAGAGAATACTTCGATAAGGTAAAGAGGCGACACGTAGTATTGTTTGGATTTGGCACAAAACTAATTTTCATAATAAGTAAAAATTTGGTGCAAACGTTTGAACGAACTACCATCATGGAAGCACTATTAGTTCACGTGCGTGTGTTAATTAGAGATACTCATTTTGCATGCAAAACATAACTGTGTCCATGCTATTTGCAATTACGTTGAGCAAAGTTAAGCAGTCCCGCAATTTCGTATGAAGTTTAAATTTACGTCAAGAATCTTTAAATTTGAACTTTGTCTTTGGAAATAAGTTTTTCCACGGAACCTCATATTTTTTCTCGACCCCCTGCATATACTGTGGAGGCACACGGCTCTTTTGACTGGACAGTGTTATTTTAGTGAAGGTCAGGGACGCAGCTGTTCGTCATATACCAGGAAGGCGAGAAATCACGTATTTGCGTGTGGCGACGATTAAATCCGGCCCCAGTAGGACACATAAACTTTATTTATATTTAGGGAATTTAAATAATTTATCTTTTTAAATCATTAGGTGTTATTATTTTATTTTTGTATTAATCAGCGCTGACATATAATGTTTCAGTGTGGTTTTTTATACGGGCGTTTAAAAGGGTACATTTTATTTAGATTTTGCATAGCAGGTATTATCTTTCTAATTTATGGTTATGCTCATACTAAAATCCAATAACTGCCATATATCTATAACTGCATTACCATCTGAAGTATCATGATGAAGTATGATTCAGTAAAACTCTGCATATTTGTACTCTGCATTTTTATTACTATTAGCAAAAGACTATCCTAAAATTTGTTTGATAACATTTCCATTTTTGGCTCGACACTTTGGGTGAATAGAGAGGTTGATTATTTTGAGTTCTTAAATTTTTTTTGGTATTCTATACTTTTAATTGTATTTACCCAGAGTGTGTCGGGGACGCAACCCCTCTTCCATGTTGGACGGAAGGCGGGTTTCAGACTGAACAGATAGACAAACAAACAACAACTAAAACAAAAAAAATAAACAGAAAAAATTTTGAGAACTTAATTTTTGATGTGTAAATAATGTAATAGTGTTTTCCAAAGATTTTAAACCATCTCATCCAAATTTCGGAAACTTTTTTTATTATTTTCGATTTTATTATAGTTGAACATAAATATGCCACATGTACTTTTCCTTTAACGAGCTGTTTTCTGGGATTCGCTTGCCTCACTCCCAAGAGTTGCATCACCATCGAGCCTCCCACTTCTGAGTTACACTGCTTAAATGTTTGTGGGACGCGATCTTAGATTTCGCCATATTGGATTCCACCATCTTGGATTCTAAAACTTATTTTCATCTTGGATAATGACATCACAGACGCCATTTTTTTTTCGAGAACTTTCTGCTATCTTGGATTATTACATTACGTCCACAATAAATAATTCCGTATCTAATTTATATTCCGTAATATCGGAAAAATTACAAATTTATTAAAAAATATATATATAATTACAATTTTAATACAATTTAAATAAGAAAACACTTTTTTCGTAGACTTTGAAGTCCTTAGTTCATACCACGTAAGGGCGAAAATGGAGACATATCTTCCACGGAGACGACGCAACGAGCCGACTGAAATCATTTATAACGCCAAAAAATATGACGTCTTGACGGCCAGCTGGGATATGCTATTTTGTTTTCGTCTGCTGGAGTTTGCTGCCATCATACTAATTAATTTTTATCCTCTATAGTGCAGTAGTGTCAATTACCAGGTCGTCAGATGCCGTAGCATCTATGATTAAGTGAGTGCCTTAAAAGCGTCGTTTAAAGGGTTCATTGAAAAACATCGAGATTTATCTACTACCACTATATTTCATATGAATTTCATTTAAACATTAACACCCTGGAAGAAATTTTCTAAATGATGGTGAAAACTGCATCAAAATTCATAGTATCTATAGTTTAGAAGATGTAAGTAAACAGACATACGCCGATAGCGAATTTGTTTTATATTATTTTAAGACGAAACTTTTTAATGTTTTTTATGAAAAAAAAATTTCATCAAATTTAATTGCAATGAATATGTTAAGAAATATTTTTATTTAATTTATATAAAAAGTTTCTTCTTTAATCAAATATATTAACATAATATTTATAAAAAAAGTCAGATATTGTTTAGTTTATAGATTTGAAAATAATTACGAAAAACATCCTTTTAACAGCCATTGAAACAAAATATTTAAAAAACGTTTAAACTATTAGTCACGAAAGAACCAAATCCAGACATAAAATATTAAAACATATAATGTTTCACAGATGTATATTCTTGTGTTCTAAAGTAAGATTATTTATTATCTAACATGTACTCAGTTAATATTCACTCACATGTTTGCAACAGAACCGCTACCCTCGCAATGTGAATATGAGATTACAGCCTTAAATAACACTTTGTTAATTAAATATGACTAATAACAATTAGACCTCATAAGAATTAAATAAAATTGAACCAGAATTTGCTTAAATAAGCATCCCTTATATTTTGAATCTACAACAAAGTGCCATTTTGTTCAATTATTAGCTAAAGAAGTGATTCACAAGCTCATAATGATTTTACTAAACCAGTTAAGAATTATTATTTCTGAAATAGGCGTGCATTATTTAAATGTTTTTAAATAACAAGATATTTTATCAAAAAAATTATCAAATATGTTAAAGGAGTTAAATTTGTTTCGGAAATAAAATATGATTACCTAAATTATTTAGACTTTAATAAAAATTGCGTTTTATCTTAAAAAAAAAATTGTTGGTTGTCAAAAAAAATATTTTAATAAAAATGTATTACCCATTTTTTCTAATACCACGCTTCATTTTTAATAAGTTAGGGATTGGTTTTTGAAGTTGCAGGTATAATATATAGTTTCATCCCACCATGTAAAACGAGTATTAATAACTGAATTGCAAATTATCAAATAAAAATAAGTTCACACCTGTAGAAGTGATATATTCCTGGAGGAATAAAAATAATGAGAAAAAAGGGGGGTTGTCTGTAAAGTCGGTTTACGGACGATAATTTTACGTGATAACTTCATAAGAAAACATTGATGAAAAATTGCATCCTTTTTTTAATTTTCAAATATAATTTACAGTTTTTGCAAATTTAATTTAAATAATTTGTTTAAATATAATCACGAACAATTAGTTCAAAAGCCCGCCTTAACCTGTTTGATATTATAGAAGATTTTCTCGCACGGTGGTTGGCCGGTTCTTGCACGCTCGGCTCAGGCGGAACGTGACAATGAGTCATGCTTTTTCGTGCGTGCAGCCGGCGTTCATCGATTTATAAGACGTTATCACGTCAAAAAAGAAAACTATTTACGTTTTGCTGGCAGATTGTCCTGTCAGCGCAGTGTTCGGACTTACTGACACGTGTGCGAGGACTCGTGTAGGGAACTCGGGCCACTGACATGGGCCCTGCAGGGCCCGGCAGAGGACCCAGGAAGGCCTCAATCTTCCACGAACTGGGTGGCGATGAGGGTAGTGCCAGATTACAGTACACTCCCGATTATCCGCGAAATTAAGTGGCAGGGCCACCGCGGATAGTAGAAAATCGTGGATGATCCGCAAAAGAGCCGAAAATGGGAAACAAAAAAGGAAACATTAATTTTAACTTAAAAATCTAAACATTTATGTACAGTAAAAGTTACAATCAACAGTAACACTGTTTAAATTATGCTAAAATTGTAGTATTTTACTGAATAATTAACATACAATACATGTCAGTAGTGTAAACATAAAAGTATTCAACCATACGACAAGAAACAAAGTGCGACAGAGACAAAAATAGCAACGCATGCCAGCCTACTGCGTGAGTTCCGAGAATGCCTGTGGCGTTTTGCTGTATACTGCACACAATACACTTGTCAGTAGAGTTCAAATTGGCTCACTTGTAATAAAATACAGATTTACATATGTGCTGCATTTTTTTCGCACCACGGATCATCCGTCCGCGGATAACAGGAAGTTTACTGTATTAATATTCTGGATACCTGTAATGTCGCCTCGGTGTTTCGTAACTCGAAAACTGGACCAGTGTCCGATACCTCACACAGCACTTTACTGCGGCGGCGAGCGGCTATCCATGCATGATGTATCACGTCAAATTGCGGTCGAGTACACAAATGGCAGCGATGGTTATTCCAGAGCATAGTCTCCATTAGCGATACAGGCTGCGTATCCAGCCTAATGCTCGTTGTTAAAGTAAAACGCACGGTTACATATATATTTATATAGAGTCAGGCAAACACATTTGCAAAAAAAAACTACTACTAAACATTACTCAAGTTACTCCATTTAATTAACTCATCATCTTAAATTTTAATTTGTCGTATTTTATGATAATTTTAACTTATCGTTTTCTTGAAATTTGTACTCTAACTGCCATAGTTATAAAGTCTATCTTCTCTTGGTTATATAAGAGAATATGACTTTTTTTAAAACTAAACCACGATCCTAGATGCAACTCTATACATTATTTTTGGGTTAGATAAACCCTTTTTTTATTCCCAAATTGCTCAAATTTCTACATTCAAACAACCAAAGACATGACTCGAGTAGCTGAGAAATCATTTGAGGTGTAGTGGAGGAGTGAGAAACATATAAATACAAAGAATGCGATGAGAGAGTCTAATAATACAACCCCATGTGCAACTCACTCACTCGTTGACTCACTGACTAACTGTTCTATATGCGCTAATCCCGACTCACTTCCAGACGAGCTTGAAATGTGAAATATGGTCAACTCATAAAGCTCGGTCCTGTGTTTGCCATAAAAATTCGAGAAACATAATTGTTATTTTTTTTACTACTGAAAATGGTTGGCGCAGACCTCTCTTAGATACCCCGCAGTGGTTTAATGGGAGATCATAACAAAATAATGAATTCTCTATCATTTCGGATTTGTTTACAGTAGTAGTAAGTATAATGGATATTTATTGGACTATGGCTTGATGGCTTGATGGCTTGATGATGGCTTTTTGGCTTACCAATTAGTGAGGATTTAACCATGTTCGGGCGTTTTCACCGCTCGTGTATATGATCAGGACCTCGGCGGCCAATTTTGACGACGCCATATCCGCCATCTTGGAATCCACAATATTTGATAATCTATAATTATTTTGCTATAAATTCGGAAAGAAATTCCAAAAATCATAAAAAGTATGTTTATTAAAATAATTATTGATTCGATAGACTGATGCAAATAAGTTTATTTTAAGTAAAAAATATTAAAAAATTATGAAATTTTTTAACAAAAACTGCTTTCCTCATCCATCAGACGTCAGTAAGCTACCGATGCCATCTTGGCAGCCATCTTTATTTTCATTAATAGCTTCCGTACCAAGATGTATTTTTCAACCATAATCGACGAACATTTTAAACATGCTATGTGCAATGTCAAGTATTTAGGTCAGGCATCTCCTAAACACGAGGAAAATCATAGCATGACTACAGTCTTTTCATTGCAAATTCAAAAAACGTCCATTCAAAAAAGGAAGCACATTAAAAAAGGAACCACATTTTAAAAATGATGTGCATTTGGAAGCACTTTTAAAAAATGAAGCGCTATCAACGAAATGAAGCATAAACGGAAGCACAGTCAACGAATAGGAAGCAAAATTGGAAGCACAATAAATAAAGGAAGCACACTGGGAAGAACAATCAAAAAAAGAGGAAGCACAATTGGAAGAACAATCAACGAAAAGGAAGCACATTCGACAAAGAAGAAGTGCATTTATAAATGCACATTTTTAAGCACAATTAATAAATAAGGAAGCGCATTTGTAAACAATCAAAAAGGAAGCTCAATTTGTTATGAAAACTTAGTTTTCGAGCACCGATTAAAAAATAAATTTTTGAAATTCATAATATAATTCTTTTTTTAATTTTATACACAAGCAGGTAAAACAAATTATTATTGTATGTAGCCAGCTCCCCTTAGATCTTTCAGTATGAAGGCAACTTCGTTGATGTGCGAGTAGTTTCCTCCCCTAATCGATGTCAGCAGCAGTCTCAGACGATCGGCCAATATGTTATGATCTTCCCATGACGTGTAATCAATCTCTTCTGCGTCCAAACAATTTTGTAGCCAATGACTTTTGGAGCCAAAGACTGGTCGATGGTCAGATTTGCCCAGCCCTGGAGACGGCCCTGGCCTGTGCGCGGCGCGCTAATGTCTGTGGCTGGAACTACGACTGTTCAAACCGCCCATTGCGAACATATCATCTTTATCTGCGTCACAAAATACAAATAAAAGGATTAAACCAAAACATTACTTGCCATTACACACGCCAAGACATACCACAGCCATACATATTTGCACTTTTTTATAATTGACGGGTTTAGGAGGAATAAGTTTCATTTATTTGTTTCATTTATTTAGAAAAAACTACAGTTGTTGCTCTATAGTTTCTAGTATTAGAATATATAAATTTAGTTAAAAAACATTTAAAGTTCACAAATTAACCAATGAATTATCTTTCGTTAGTCAAATTCTGACGTCAAAAACAATCCCTAGAATATAGTGAACCATCATTTACAGCAATGAACAGTGATAAGCATTTTGTTGTTGCTAAGTTTGACGAGAATTCGCTCGTGAAACTGCAAAAGACGTGGCTTTTCGATTCGCTTACGTCCAAAACTGTGAAGTAGCTGCCTCCAGCAGCCATTGCAGTGAAGTTGAAGGCTCAACTTCACCACAAGCCTCAGTGGTTAGTGGCTGATACCATCAGTAACTACAAGAGAAGTGCTGTGTGAAGACTGTAGCTGATGAAGCAGTGGCAACAGTCTAACATCTGGGTACCATGTTCATTTGCGAGAAGTCCAGATAAAACAATTTTTTTTATTGTTCCTCGTTTTCGGATTTAAAATATCTCTAAAACATCAATTCTATAACCTTAACTTTTTGTGTTTTGTCACAAAATCCCGAATTTTAGTTTGTAGAGCTCAAGCACAGAGTTCTTCCTATGAAGCCATCACAATCGAAACTACTGACATATTATTTTTAGTTAATGTACATTCTGATACGCCACCTAGAACTCATCCCTGTTATGTTATGCAAAGAGGTTTTTTCTTCTAATAGTCTCATTTTCTGAATTTTTTTACGTTCTTACTCATCCCTAAGGGTTGGTTTTATACATGTGGAATTCTTCTACAATCACTGGTATTATACTTTTTCTTGTATATTTATCTTCGATAAAGCTTCTCATATTGAAATTTTGGGACATTTTCATTCATACTTCCTTTCCATGAAGTCTAGATTAATATATGCTTATATGTTCTTAATCATGTGTTGTCGATAGACGTTTCTTCATTATAATTCACATTTATTGTCATCGGATAGGAAGTTTTACTCTAACTAGAAAAACATACATCCCTTTAATTTTTAATTTATTCTATCTTGCTTCATTATCCCATATAAAGTTAATTTCCATATCTTCCTTCTTTATAAGTTCTAAGTCTATTTCAGCTTTCATCTTTAATCATTCTTTATATTATATAACTTTTTTTCTTTTCTCTTGCCTTAATTTTTGTTTCTTTTAACTATTCTAGCCTCTGCCCAAACCTAGGATCGTATTCAATTTTTCAGGAACTTGTGACAACTTGAGACTTCTTTCCGAACGCTGGTGTTTTCTCATAGTTTAGGTAGTGTTGTCCGCTCGGTTCCACGCCAGCGGCTTTATTCGCCAGTGATTCGCGAAGGCGACCGCAGCTTCGCCGTGCGGCCTGCCTTCAGGCCGTGCTTGCATGCTGGTGTGTGTGGCCGCTATCTCGCGGTGCGCCATGCACTTCCTCTCGGTCGGTCGTCTCACGAGTACACTCCACTTGCCCTAAAGTCATTCGACCTAAAATGAATTTCGGCTGAATGCCTGTTACGTCGAATGACTTTTAGGGCAACTGACTTTTAGGCCAAGTGACTTTTAGGTCATGTGACGTTTAGGAGATATGACTTTTAGGGCAAATGACTTTTAGGGCAACTGACTTTTAGGTCAAGTGACGTTTAGGAGATATGACTTTTAGGGCAAATGACTTTTAGGGCAACTGACTTTTAGGTCAAGTGACGTTTAGGAGATATGACTTTTAGGGCAAATGACTTTTAGGTCAAATGACTTTTAGGTCAAATGACTGAAGGATTATTTTAAATTTTAGGTCAAGTGACGTTTAGGAGATATGACTTTTAGGTCAAATGACGCGCACCGCGTCTGACGTCCGTGGGTCCACACCTCAGACCTACTTGTCGCGGTGTGTTCCCTGTACACTTCACATGCAACCCCACCACATCTAGGCATACACGCAGCATGCGCAGTGCTAAGTACAGTCGGTTTCACTATTTCGTCCACGTGCGCATGTTCGACAGTATCGTACATTCTTCTCTCTTCATTAATATCTTTGCATTTCCTGCCTTTTCGTTGTGTAATACTTAAGAATTACAGACCTTATTAAAATAATCTAAAAAAAAACGAATTTGGTTTATTCCTTTTTTATATTCACTGTGTATTATTTGTGAATGCATATTTATAAAATAATTGTTAGTTTCTGCGCTAATTGTATCTCACAACTTGAAAAAAAAACCTTAATTTGGCAATACCTGGTCATGCGTCTAAGCCAACCACTGCGCCGCTCTGTGTGGGCAAGTCAGCGAGGCCGGACCGGCGTCAGCTACGCCTCTGGTTAGCGAGTCTCTGCTGGACCTAATGATCTACGCTGCCGTGGTAACTTATAAAACTTTCAGCTGTTCGCGCGCAATCCGCTTACAGCCCTTCGTTTCCCTTCACTGCATGGAAAATTTTCGGAAGTTTCTCTAAGCTACTTAAGTATACATTCCCAAATGCTTAGGACAAAAATGTTTCAGTAACTGGTCTGAAATAATCGAACTATTAAATCTTCTGCAGGGAAAATTGTTTTTATGATACCTCGAATGCCACAGACTGCGCTCACACATAGTTTACTGTTACGTAAATTTCGAAAAAAGACTACCTATTGTAGCCGTTACCATGGTGCGTTTTATATAGTTTTTTTATTTCATTGTTCATAGATACAAAAACCATTGTCAATTCAAAGTTTAATATGTATATAATATATTTCACATTACAGACACGATAACTTAAATAAATCACCAATCTCTTTCAAACTGATAAATAAAATCAAGCAATGTAAAATCTCGGTCGAGTTTGTTAATGGGCAAAATCCAACCAAAGGAATAAAACGGGGAAAGTCTTTTGATAAACAGAAAAATTGTTAAAACTCCCATAATATGAAAAATATCGCTTCCATTTGAACGTATTAAAAAAAGTAGGAGTAATATTAAAAACTCTTGTCAAAAAACATTTTTGATAAAACCAACCACAACTTAAACTGTTGGAAAAAACAAGGGTTGGAGGAAGAAAAAAAAAATTATCTTCCTTAGTAGGGACACAATCGAATTCGTTCAAATTGTTTTAAAAAATATTCAGAATTTTCAGCAGCTTCGTGAACAAAGTGACTTTATATTTGTGCGAAGGTTTAGATTATTCATACTTTCCTATCCCTATTACTATTCCAAGTGCCACTAGGAACTTAGTATTTCTTACTAAATCATTTCGCAAAAATGTTCAGTGGCGATGCAGGCAAAAAGACTCAGTGTAATTCAAGTAATATTGCAAGTTTCATAACTAGAAATGAGGGTGAAAATGATCACCGACCATAAATATATAAACCGTCACATTTTTGAACATGAAAATCTTTATACGCAAAGTCCATAAAATAATGTCCCAGTTTCAATGGCATAGTACAACAGTTTAATTTAGACTATTTACAAAAAAAATCTTACATAAAATTGAATGTAATCAAACATATTTTTTCATACAAATGTTCTATGTGTGCACGCATCTAACCCGAAGTTCAATTATTTCCACATTTTGGTTAACACGTCCGGAGTACAGGAACAAAAGCCTTATCAATTCTGCGTCTCTTCACTGGCAAATCATAAGGTAGCGGCGAGAACGTACACACGATATTTTTTAAAGACAAAAAGGAAAAAAATCGCATGGCGTTATGTCAAGTGAATGTGAAGGCCAGCGAAAAAGAGCTCTGTCGTCTCGACCATTACGACCATTCCAACGGTCACGGACTTCGACATTCAACCACTCTCAGCAAAGAGATTCCAATGGGGAACGCACTTTGAACGGAAATTACAAAATCACTCGTTGCATTTGATTTTCCGCCCTCAACTTAATCTTTATTGTGACGATGCTCTGAAAGTTACGCCCTGAGCGTGACACTACCAGCACTATGTCTCTACGAGGCATATCTGGTCGCCTACCTCCTCAGGCATGCTTCGACATCATCTGCCTCAAGGCTCGCCCGAGCTATGTGAGTGGAGGGAGAACCACGTGATTTGTCACCTGACCTCACCACCCCTCCGTCGCCTGGAGGCGGGGAAGTAACTCCATGCTTCTGGACGGTTCTACCGCGAAGTCGACACCAGCTCCAGGGGTATATATAGCCCCGGGTTGGGCTGCAGTCTTCAGAGTCTTCGGAGAGCCGGACGGGAAAGCTCTCACACCCGACTGCGTCACCATGTCATCACGCTGCCCGTCACCACGTCACCACGTCACCACGTCACCGAGGAACGTCACTCTGCTCGACGCTACGCCGAGCTGCATGTTGGATCAGCGCTGAGGTTCCAACAGGAGATAGCAGCAGAAGAGGTAACTAACTGGTCACTCGTTCCGATACTTGTCGATGCGACTCACGGAGCAAGTTCATACTCGTTGAACGAGTAATTTCTGAAAAATTACTCAGTGAAATTACGACTTGTGTATAAGAATAAGGGTCAAGGACCTCAAAGAAACAAATTATTCTTTAAAAACGATTTTAGCGTCCAGTGATATATTTCCTGTATGTCACGGATAACCTTAACATAAGTACATTTTTTATATGGAAATTAAATTTTGCCTTTTGAAGTCAACTAGGCCTACTCCCACATTTCAAATATTTTTCATTATTATTTTAAGTATTTGATAAAGATTAAAAAAATTCCAATAATTTTTACCTGAGAACTTTTCATACCAAGAGAAATAGTGCAATGCTTGCCTTGACAGTAGGGGCACCTAAAACGGCGAATAGAGTGAGCATGGAAAGTTGCTTCCCGCAAACCAATGAAACTGCTGAGATGGCTCAGGCCTGCATATACAGGTGTGGACAAATTTGAGACTATTGGCTAAGATGGACTATATCGTGTGAGTTTTGAAGCAAATCTTTTTAGGCCGCCCGCGCACTAGGCGACCTGGCCGTGCGACCATTGGCTGCACGGCCAGAAAATATAGGTGACTTGTCCGCGACCTGGCCATGCGACCAGGTTGTGCAGAGTTTTACCACGAACGCGGAGCAAGTAGCAGCTGTGTGGTACCTAATGGTAATGAGGAAGCGTAAAAATCGTAGGAAAAAGAAAGTATGGGTACATCCTTTGCTACAAACGCGCGATGTGAAGGGCATGTTCGCAATATATTATAATGAACTGAGACAACATAAAGAAAATTTTTTCATCTACACAAGGATGTCCGTAGAATCTTATGATGAACTTCTGTTACTACTTCCAGGGAAATTGTCCTTCAAGTTTGTACTGTCATATTTGACATTCTACAAAAAGACTGCCTACCACAGCCCACACAAGAGAAATGGCTGGAGATTTCAAATGGATTCAAAGTCCGTGCAGAATTCCCTAACTGTGTGGGAGCAATTGATGGTAAACATATTAGAGTAATTAAACAACACCGTTCTGGTTCAGTCAACTACAATTACAAGCACTACTTTTCTATAATTTTGTTGGCTGTGTGTGATGCATATTATAGTTTTGTAGCTATAAACATTGGTGCAGATGGTAAGGAAAGCGACTCCACTATCTTCAAATACTAAGTTTCACAAAGCTATGATGAATAACGATTTGAAACTCCCAGCCAACTGTACCATTTCTGAAACGAGAGACGAGCCCATGCCATATGTGTTCGTAGGTGATGAAGCTTTTCATTTATCAGAGCACCTTATGCGCCCTTATGGCGGCTAGTTCTTGAGTTCTAGAAAGAGGATATTTAATTACAGACTCACCAGAGCCAGACGTTTCATTGAGTGCACTTTCGGCATCATGGCTAACAAGTGGCGTATTTTACATCGGCCGCTGAATGTGAAAAGACAATTTGCCATACAAATCATCAAGACGTGCTGCGTTCTTCACAATTACGTACGCGATAGAGATGGTTATAGATTTGAAGATACATTGGAAGGTCCTCAAGAAGGTGTGTATGCTGTGTCAGTTGGCGCTGTGGGGCGTGGAAATCGGTCGTCATCTTAGTACAGGGACATTTTTGCCGAGTACTTTGAAAACGAAGGACGACTTCACTGGCAGGACAAATAGGTATATTTAAAGTTCTATTGTAATGCATTTATTCCTGCATGGCAGGGTCATATATAACATGTGTCGTATTGACTTGTAGGCTATGTATGTGTAATAGTGATACACATGTGTACACTCAATAATAGTTAATGCTGAGCAATATAAATCAGTGTATGCTACAGTATAGCCTTTTCCAAAAGATACTCATCGTTTCCAATTTCCTACAAACAAAACTAACATAAATATAACAATGCAATATCATATGGCCATAATCCAATTACACGCCTTATCCTGGAAACCCTTGCAATAATACAATAAGCTTAACTAGTACTTATTTTTCAGCATTTGACATTTATACACCGCCGAACAAATCTACTATGTTTTGCCAACATCATCTTTTCGAGTTTTTGTTGCTGTATTCCTCGCACGAAACATTCCAAATGGCTGGGCGTTTTTCAATTTCCATTTAAGCATTTCAGAGTAAATTTTTTCACATTGTTCCATTATGAAATCCACTCAACACTGCCTACTACACCACACAGCACACGCAGTCACAAAAATACTGACACAAGACTACGCTGCCCTGGTCGCGCCGTTTCTGTTGTACGTGCGCGGTCTGCCATTGAATCATGGACAAACATCCGGTCGCGGCGACCTCTTGGTCGCCTGCGCGCCGCGCCGGTTCCCGACGGTCGCCGCGACCAGCCGGTCGCCGCGACCAGGTGCGCGTTCTCACATATAACGTAAGGTTTCTCGGCGGTCGCGGCGACTTGGCAGCGCGGCCAGGTCGCCTAGTGCGCGGGCGGCCTTAAGCCCAACATATAATGGCGTAAATGGAAACAGAACTGTTAAAATAACCTGTCAATTCGAACGAAGTTGTGTGGTGGTGAGATAACAAAATTGCTATCTCTTTGAATGAGTCTATTTTAATGGAAAGTATTTTGGTTAAAGTTTGGTTTTTTAAAACAATTATCTTATTTATGGTCAGCATTCAATAACTTTTCCCATGAAATAATTTTAATACACAAACGTGTGTCAGTTGGAGGAACATTTACAAACGGATGAACGTGGTATTGCTTACATGAGTTGCACTTGACAGTTATGCTGTCAAGCAGTAATTGAAGGGCAACGTGAGCACAAGACAAGAACACACATCATGTGCTAGTGGATGAACTAGTTGGTACTCCAAGTTGTCCGAAGATAGTGGGTTAGAGATCAAAATATTTTTTACAACTCTTTATGGATGTAAAGACGTTTGTTCAGAAATTCATTATATTTATTAAATCATGATGGAAAGTTTTTAATAAACTATAACTAAGAATAAATAATACCAACGAGATTTCCTATAAATTCTGGCAGTTTTAATTTGCCTTTGAGTTAATTACGTATTTATTATAGCTGCTTGCCCATGTTAATTTAACTCATTTAAAATTGAAGTGCGTGAATATAAAACATATTTTGCTTTCTAATTTTTGAACAAAAAAATATTGGGCCTACCAGTGAAAAGATTAGAGAAATAAATATTGTTTTGAGCAAATAAAGTTTTATGTCACGTTAGGGACTTTAAATTTGTGAGCATTTATATAAAAGTTTTCCTACTTTTACTTATAAGCATAGGGATTTATTTTATCATTTGTATGTACTTCAAACTTTCTTTATCTAATAAACTAATTACATTTCATGCAGGGTGGCGAGTAATTATTTTGCGAAAAAAAATACTTAATACATACTACTTGTGTTGAATAGTGCTTATATATTATCATAATTGTTACTAAGTCCATCGTTTGACAAATTAATTTCCCTTTGACAATAGAACCAAATTTGTAAGCTAATAATGCCTCTAAAAGACGACAGTTATTAAAATATAAATTTTTGTACTTGAGTTAACCCTTAGGTTTCTTTTTTTTTTTACTATTTCACTTGTTAATGCCTGATTGCAATACATCATGTACTGCGAATATTTTATTGCTTTCTTTACCTTTTCTTACGCTCGGCTTCATTGCTTTTATACACTAAGGAGTAACAAATTTCGTACGGTTATAGGCCTAGTGCACGAAGGGAAATTTCTGCTCCTCACTGACACACATTCTTTTCCAACTTCCCCTACTTCCCCTCTTTTCAAGCTTAGGTAACCTTCGCGCTGTTCGCCGACGCGCTGATAACTTACCAGCCTAATGGTTCATATAGCTGTGACATGATCGAAGTTCAGTGTTACTGATCCTGATATTAATTTTTACTTGGCTAATAACAGTACAAGTAAATTATTAATTTCTTTCTAATGTTATAATTTTTGAGAGAAGAGCACAGATGAAACTTAACAGAACATTTTCTTTACTTATTTGGTTAGATAAATAATTAATTGCCGTACATAAGTTAGCTAAAAGTTACTAATTTTAATTTACTCTCCAGCATATTACATTATTTTTAATGATATACTTAAAGGTAATATGAAATTGTACGTGTTAATGGAAAAATTAAAGTAAAAAACATTTAAGTATGTAAATATCATAGTATACAAAGAACATTGTGTATCCAGTGTGTCCCCGTGTGTGTTGATTACGAAATGCATTGTTATAGCCACTTAAGGTTCGGTTTTCACTTAATATATTGATTATTTAATTTCCTTGTCGGTGCTGTTATTTTATATTGATAGTCCACCTCCATTTTAAGTTTTAGCTCAATGTAGTCTCCAGATAGTTTCTGTGTGTTTATATCACAGTGAAAAGTCACGAAAGTTTTCAAAATTGTGAGAACTTGCGTGACATCTTATAGCCAACAAATACAGTTTCTAAATTATTTCGATACAAAGTTTGTGATCGAACGACAACCGCAAAAGAAATACGGAGATAAATTTATTGCAATGCCCATTAAAATTAGTAACACAAAAAATAATAAGTAAAGATCGTAGCTGGCAAGACATAGCATTAAACATGTCCATTAGTTGAAATAAAGATAAAACTCAAAAATACATGATATTTGTTAAATATTACTGGACAAGCTAATTACTTTTCGGTTTCGTTTGTTAGACATAATAATCTGATGGAAAAGAGTTGGTATAATAACGGAATCAGGTATCAGCCCTCCAACTCTTATTCTGCTACCGCACCTTTAAACTCCCGTCCCCTTTAATTTCCCGTGTAGATGGTAGGGTGCTTTAGTACCTGGCCAAAAACTGGAAAGTCTTTTCCTAATCCTTTCTTTAGAAAATTACAGGCTTATATTCAACGTGTGCGATTTCAGTACTCTATTCATGATATTTTTTTGTTCTTCGGGATTAATTTGAACATCTGCAAATCCAAAAGAAATAAAGTTTTCCCAATTTTATTTAATGATAAATTTATTTCAGTTTTTCCTTGTATTGAAACCTATTTTTAAATTTTAATTTCAATATGCATTGCATGACGTTATAAAATTAAAATAATAATTTTAAATCTAGTATGATTACATCTTGCAATAATCAATTACAATTGTTTTATTTATGTAAAATCCGAAAAATAAACCAATTTTATACTTTCTAGTAACGATAATTTATTTATGTGTAATTACGTATTACAATAACAATCGAAAAATTAAAATAAAATATTTATAGAAAATATTGGGTTTGAGAAGAAAAAATACTCTATTTTTTATTTCAACGCGTTTTTTGGGGAGACATCCCTTGGAAAGCTCGACTATAAACACTGTGGATGCTTCCCGCGAGATATGAATGCTTGAATCTTGGAGCAAGCGCTCCCGTATGCTTTATAAATAACACAAAATTATTGGTTTAAAAATTTCTAAATATTTTAAAAAAAAGGTGTTTATAAAGATATTATAGAAGTCACCAAAAAAAATAAGTGTTTGTTTAGAATTTGGTTTGATCTGAACTATATTTATTTGCTATTTTTTTATCAAACATTTATTTACTAAGATAAATATATAAAGTTTTAATTATGATAAACGTTTTTTATGTTTTTATTCATTTTAATACAATAATATATTTCTAAATATCATCATTTTAAAAATTATTATATTTTGTCATGAATAAAAAACTTAGGTAATCTTATTTTAACTAAAATAATTTTTCTTAGGATAAATACTCAAACAAATATTCGGAACTCACGTATGACTTAGAGTCCAAGAGATTTTAATTCGATTTAACGGAAAACCATACAACGTTTAAATGAATAAAAAAAAAAATTTATATGCTGAGATAGGATTTTACCTTCCAAGAGAGTTACCTTGGAAATATAATTACGGTGTATGTGCGTAGAATCATGAAAAGTGTTGCATATTTAAGAATAACTTTAATCATTCGATATAATTTAACAGTTTAATTATCCATAAGCACGTGCATGATTATTAAGTTTACCCGTGTTTGTATTCGCTCATAATAATTTGAAATTAAATTAAGTAAATATCAATTCAAAAATGTTTCTTCCAAGGGCTTAAAGATACGGTATTATTTAAAACTCTGTCAGAGAGCTTGTGGTCATGAGGATGTTCACATTTGTTTATGTATTAAAATAACATTTTTTCAGCATATATGTTTGTCTTAAAAACAATAATTTGTTAATAAATTTTATGAACTGCATTTTTTTTTCTAAAAATATATTAGTGAGGCCGACTTTCGTACATACCATGCGATTCTCCGGCTTAAATCGTAACTTTTTTTGTTAATGTCAAACAGCAAAATAACTTAAAGCCATTGCGAATCTCTGCCGTATTTTCCCGAACAGCTAGTTGTTCTGGAATCGCATCTCGTTCTGCGCCTTTATTTCTCTCACGAGACTGCGAATTCCACGGACATAACAAACGAGAAACATAACATTTCCATCCTCACTCGGGTCTTGAAGCTGGTTGTTTCATTGCTACGGGGATTGGATTCTAGAAGTTAAAAAAGCATTCTGCCGGTTTTATTTTCCTCTTGAAAATTTATACGAACTCTAAAAATATTTCCCAAATAATTAAGCAATGGCGAGATAGAATATAAATCAATTTTTTAACTTCAAAATTAAAAAAACCACTATGGATTTAAGACATAAAGTTATTTAAAAAATGATTTCTAATATTAAAAATGTTAACATTTTAATTCGAATATGGTAATAATATTTCACAGTGGGTTAATAATTTTAGTTTAACTAGAAGATTGAAATTGAAATATGTAGCCTATTGGCAGAATCTGTTGCACTATACCTCAGTAATAATTTGATATTTGCAGAACTACAAAATCATTTACAATCAACTACAAAATAAAGTTCATTTTAATGCTCTATCAAATATAAACAATATATAGTACTTTATTAAATTAAAAAAATAGTTTATTAACTTCAATCCTAGCTTCAATATTTACGAAATATATTTTCTTTGAGGTGAATTTCAACAGTGAGTAACATTTATTTCTAAATAATATGTATATAGATTTATAAATAATTATTTATATCCTGAATGAGAAGGTAATAATTTTGTTAATTCATGTTTATAAATTAATTTATTTTCAATCTAATTTATATTGAATACAAACAGGTAAGGATTATTAAATACTTGAAAAATTAATGAAAGCCATAAACCCGGCATGGTTTTATCTTGTTTTGTTTTTATTTTATAAATGTTTTTGGTGTTAATAGGTACTAAGTACATTAATAAATGGGGTTAAGATTAAAATTTAACAACGTTCATTTATCTTGGTAACGTGTAAATATAGTTGCAAACGCAAGCAGGGCTGCGACGCGCTCCGGGTTCGGTGCTGGCTGGCCTCCACTGACGTTAGACATGCCACGCGTTCCTGAACGGATTGCAAGGGTCGACGCTACCCCCCTCACCACATGCACCCAGTGCACCGTCCTGCCTCGGTGCCGTTAGCTATCGCTGAGCGGCCTGGGGAATTCCGCGGGCCGTCGCTTCTCGACTGTTCGGGCGTCGAGGCGGCCCGGAATGACGTGACACGTCATCAGCTTCTCTCGTCCCTTCGAAAAGAACACCCCTAGGTTCTTGAGCCGCAATGCCGGCCTTCGCGAGAGGGGAAGCCTTCATTTCACAGACGAGAGAGCCACACCCGAAGTTTCCCGAAGTTCATGCTCGCTTTTTTTTTTCCGTTCTATCTCATTGTATAAACCGGCGTGGCATTAAATTTTGCGGTCGATTAGGATAGGTTAGCTACATTATAAATACTTAAAAACATTTTGGATGGTTGGTTATATTAGGTAAGTATAGCTACATTAAAAATACTGTAAAATCATTTTATGGTTGTGTAGCCTCTCGTGTTAAACACACGAGGGGAACAAGGAGTAGGAAGGAAACAGAGTGTGGCGAAAAGTCATCGAAAGCTATTACAACTGAATACATTTATTACTGATCATACAAGAAATAATGCATTACAACATTAATGACGAAAACGTAAACAGTTCCTATTTGCGGCGTGGGTCTGATTCGAAAGTTTGCGAACAGAAACATTTAACAATTATGTGACACGTGAATGCAGCTTAACACATCAACATTACAATTGCCCGTGCTCTCATACTTGGCACGCCGCTTGGCGCTGGGTACACCGTCAAAGAAAAGCTAAGTTACAACGTAGTTAAATTCCCAGACTGTAAAAGAAAATATATTGTTGACCTCTGTCCATGAACAAGTTACCAAACATCAGTAACTAAAATAATACCATTTGTACACAAGAAGACTAATACATATACCATGTATTTACGTAGGCACGCAGACCTCTAATAATTACTCTAACACCTCGTCGACTCTTGTCGACACGTATTTCTGCGGGCAATTCGATGCATGGATTACCAGTGACTATCTGCGTAAACTATCTTAGCGCGAGAAATGCTCGTAGGTGTGGGCACTGGGATTATTCTTCGGGTGTCACTGCCGGGTTTCGCACCTAAGTGCTGTATGTCCAGTCGGTAGTCAAGTCTTTCCTCGGGACTCACAGCTCACACCGCCGTCTCCAAGCCTTGGCTCCGTCACCACTGCCCCTCTTCTCACTCTAAGTTTTCTACCCACTCGGTTTCTAAGTGTCTACGACGAAACAGTACTTTACCAAGTGGGAGCTTCTTCCGACGGGCAGCGTGACGGCAGACCGGCGAGACGTGTTGACGGTGTAGCTTCCTTCCGCAGCCAAGGCCAGCAGGGCCTCCGGCTGGTGTCGCTGGTGGTCGCGACGAGTCTCCTCCTTCAGCGCAATATGGGCCCCCTTTTATACTCTGCGAACTGCTAGTATCAAACATGGCAGAATGTTCTCGGTCGGGGCAACCGGAACCGGCGCCTGCGGCGATGTCCGGTTGGCAGCCCGCCAAAACGAGCCTCACGAGGGCTGCCGAGCGGCTCCGAACGTCATGCGCGCAGCGCGCGAACACTTGGCTTGTGCTGGTTGCATCGGCGCGCGGTTAGGCGCCGCGCGACTTATTTGCTGTGCGTAAGCGGAGCACACGCAACAGTTGCTTAGCAAATAACTTTTATAATATGTAGCTATCCAGGGCTAGGAAACCGTTTACATGATTTCACAGTATCTTTAATGTAGCTATTCTAACCAAATCAACCGTCCACAATGTTTTAAAGTATTTATAATGTAGCTAACCTAACCTTTTACAATGAACAAAAAAAAAACGAAGATGCACGATCGGGCGTTTGGCTCTCTCGTCTGTGAAAACAAGGCTTCCCTCGAGTTCCGAGCGGATTCCGAGAGAAGGGAAATGCGACAGCGGCGAAGAGGGTGAGAGACCCCCCTGAGAGTGGCGCGACGCGGAGTTTTACTGGGCGACGGAGTTCGGCGACGGAGTTCGGCGACGGAGTTCGGCGACGGAGTTCGGCGACGGAGTTCGGCGACGGAGTTCGGCGACGGAGTTTGGCGACGGAGTTTGGCGACCGAGTCCCGCGACGGTGAGTGTCGCGAGGAGTGCTAACTGCGGAACTTGCAAACATTGAGTGACTTGATAAACATTTTTAAGGGTCAGTGATTTGTATTCACTATAAATATTAGTAATCGATGAAACTGTAATAAATCTTAACTAGTCTATCCGTTACAAACCCAGTTCTACCCACATAAATAAATAGTAAAAATTGTAACAATATTATAGTTAGTTTTGGTTTTCTTGCTATAGTTGGGGACCTAAAAATCTTAATATACATTTTATGGTGTGATTGTTACAACAGTAAGTAATATTTATTTCTAATTAATTATTATTTTTTGATCGATAATAATTAATAACTTCAGCTGTTTTTTTAAGGAAGTAAAAATTTTGTTAAGTTACTTTTAATTATAAAATTGCCTTCTTTCTGTCCTTTTCTCTCTCTGCCGTTTTACCTCTTATGATATACTTCGAGTCGAGGTTTGAATTGCCAACGAATTTTCATTTCTATCACATGTACTGAGTTAAACGTGCACTTTTTTTCAGTAAATCTAATCATTTGCTAATTTTTGACATTTATTATTTTGAGCATACGTAAAGTGTGAAATTATTTTTATTTACAAACTAATGTAAATCTATAAGTTAAAAATTTAAAAATTAATTTTTAAACATTATCGGGTACCATTTGTATAAGTACAGCAAGAAAATAATTTTTCAGGTAAAATTTGCAACTATATTTTACAAAATACATGTTTCCTATCTTTCATAATGCAAATATTTTAAATAGCAAAAGTTGAAATCCTATTTTTATTTTATATAATTTTGGAGCTAAAAAAATATTTCTTTCGCCACATATGACACATTTTTTTAACGTAAATATGTTGAACTCAGGGATATGATTAATATATTTCGCCCGACTGTAACAAACAATATATTTTATTTATGGTATGATTGATTCTAAATAATACTGAAAATAAGTAATAAGCAAAACACATTCATCTATCAAAATTTACTGCACACTGAAAAATTTATTAAATTTTTCATGATAACTAATTAATACAATAATAAATAACTGTATAACCTAGAAAAACTAAAACGAATTACCTTTTATTTTTTTACACTGCTTGTGAACCACTGGTTCAGTAAAATGAATAGGAATGTTTGTAATGATATTACTCGGCTGTATATAACCACTAACATTAGAATAACTTGGAAATGTAAATTACTAACTTTATTCCACTTGTACCAGACAACCACAGACCACTGACTAAAGACAATAAAATTATTAACATGGTTTACATGCTTGTAAACAGAGCTACTGCTGCCAAGTTAATCGTGACTCATATTCTTTGTAATATGATTTACTTCGAGAGTAGTAGATAATAATACCCACTGGCGCTGGAACTGGCTTGTGGATGGTGATTATCAACCACAATTTTTAATTCTGACGTCACTGCCGCCCACTTGACCTCTGACTTTGCCCGTGGCATATGACATGATCTTAACCACTGAGATACAACCGGTGGCCATATTAGATTATGCCATTTCGAATTATAAAATATTCTGCCATCTTTGATAGTGAAACACGGCCGTCTTTTTGTGTTGGTCTGATGTACCTACCAAACAGTATTTCTTTACATTAAAACCATATAAACACAGAGCAGTATTTCCTTTTACTACATGCAGTGCAGTTGAAACAATTGAAGCAAAATTCATTTGGAGAATGTTAAAACAGTATGGAGTCAAATTCAGTTAGAGCACCGTGTAGTTGGAACCACCTGTATTTGTAGCAATTGGAGCAGTTGGAGCCAATTATAGTTGAAGATATTTGTGGATCGATCATATCACACTATTTCGTATTCTAGTAAACGCAACAAAGCGATTATACCCCACCGAGTAGAATGTTCGTCCAAGAGTACGGCCTTTCGATAAGTATGTGTAGTAAAGTCTGCAGTCAGGACTGGATCCAGGAGAACTCCGCGTCGCACCATTTTCGGAGGGGGGGGGGTGTTTCTCTCAACCTCTTCGTCGATGTCGCACTTCCCTTCGCTCTCGGAACTCCGGAACTGTCGCAGGAATCGCTCGGAACTCCCGCAGAGGCCGGTGTCGCTGCTTAAGTACTCGTGGGTCGTCTTTCCAGAACCGACGAGAGAGGCTGTGACGAGTCGCGTCCTACCGGGCCACCCGACGCCCGAACAGCCCAGAAAAAAAGCGTCAATTCGCGCTACTCCACGCGGCGGTCCGCGGAATTCCCGAGGCCGCTCGGAAAGACGATGGCATGTTGAGGAGGGGGGAGGGGTATGACGGCACTTGTTTTCCGGCCAGGCACTCGTGGCATGCCTTACGGCACGTGACACGGCGCGTGATGCCAGTCCTGCCAGTCAGGACTGCTTAGTAATTAGTGTATTTGCTTGTAGAAGATTGCATTCTTATTGTACTTTTGACAGTTCGGAGACTACTGTCTTGTTTACTTAAAATATATCCTATTTGTCTGAAAGGAATGCCAAGTATCGAAATAAATACCGCGTCTCGTTTGGTTTCGCTAGACCTATATGCTTTTCATTGGACATCGTCTGTTTGAATGGAATGTTATGTGTCGACAAAGAGACTTCTTGGTTCAGAGACGTTTTAACTAAGTTTTACTTGCCCTGTCCAGGTTTTTCGGACAAACTTGCCCTATATGTCTTACATTGGTATAACTTAGTTGAAAGTTATTCCGAGTATCAACAAAATAATGCTAATTGTTTCGTCGATGCGCGTTCCATATACTTGTAGTTATCATTAGGTTCACCAAATATAGCAGAAATGGTAGGTATAGTGACACTAATTAACCTATTTATTAGTCTAAGAGCTGTATTGGATAGAGCTGTTTTCCGAAATGAAAATTATTTATAAAATGGGCGGATAGTAATGGGAAAATAATTAAATTAATTAATTTAATCCTTTATTACTCTTTGCACTGGCCAAGAATCTAACCAAGAATGGGAATCAATGGAATCAATCTGTACATTAATAAATATTATATTTAATGTTTTTAAAAATTTTTTCAGAGTATCTAGGTTAATAAATGCGTACAGATTTTGTAATATGGCGGCAAATATGACACCGCTGGCTTAGTGGTGGTCGGCAAATAAGAAATTTAAGGTTTTTTTTTAAGAATATTTAATCACATGTAATAAAATAAGTATTTTTAACCCAAATTTATTAATTTTTTGCTTCGGCCTATAATCTAACCAAAGACTGAAGTTGATTGTCACTATTTATTATGTTTTTTTTATTTTTCTTTCAGAATTTCTATAATAATAATTATAGATTTTAAATATGGTGACCAAGATGGCCATCAAGATGGTAGTTGCCATGATAATAAAGAGAACAGCTCTCTAGTGAGTAAAATTGAAACTAATAAGGTGTCAGCGCACTCCGGCGGTGGTTGTATGTAATACACGACACTAGCGCTCCAGTATCGGTTTCTGAAGAAAAAAAAAAAAGATGGCGGTAGGATTTTCTAGCAAACGATGTGAGTACAACGTGTCATAAGATTTCTATTGTCAAGTATGGAAATCCAAAATCGCGAGTTTAGACTTGAACAGGTGATGCCCTTATTTCTTAAAAGTCCGAATATGTGTGTTATTTTTTTATATATAACTTATTTAATTCTCCGTCTGGTAAATGTCTTGTTGGTTGTGTGGTCAAAGGCAAATGTTTTCCAACTCATAGTCCAGTGCTGTCATAGTTCGAATCACCTTACATCTAATGTAATTTGTAATATTAGCAAATGATATAATACGGTCTCTTTTTGCAATTTTTAAACGGGAGTTCTCCCCCCCCCCCCCTTTTATCTATTACAGAGACGTATCAGTTTTCTTTCACGGTTTGTCTTATCCCTGGGTGTACGCCACCAGCTATACACCAGCGACGCTGCTCTTATCCCTGGGAGTTATACTCGCCCGCCTGGTTCGGGCCAGCCTCACTCAGAATGCTCCAGATCATCTGACAACCACGTTGGCCGGAACTCCGGAACACGTGGCAAGGTTCTGATAGAACATTCTCGAAGGTAACGTCCGCTGAGGAATGGGATATATAAACCCCTGCCTTCGAAGAGGAGGAGGATAAGCAACCCGATCATTAGGCAACAACCGCCGCTACCACCCGACTTCGCCTGTGACGTCACGCTGTCCAGCCCCTCCGAAGCCTTGGAGCGGGGGCTCTGTTTGCAAGCAGTGGTGACCCGCTGCACAACCAACAATAGAAGAGAGTCGTTGTTGGAGACGGTGCAACAGTTGAGGAGTCTCGGAAGGAGTACTCGCCGTGCGGGCGTTGACAGGAGCGACTCGCGAGAGAGTCGACGAGATGAGCTCGGGATTGCGACGTGCAGAAGTACGAGCTGGGGTGATGGCGGAGGAGCGGGGCGGGGGGCATACGGAGCATGTCGTTGGATTCATGACGGAACAATCCCTTCGACGACTGACTGACTTGCGTCAATAGTAGTAGCAGGTTTCTAACACAAGTGATAAGGTGCAGTAACATTATCTAAACGTGTTTTGTTCGAGGTTTTCGCCGAGTTCAGCAAATGGGGTGTACCCTGTTACCCCACCATTTCGGGACATGACTGTCAGAGGGATTGCTCCCCTTTTATTTGTTAACCCAGCCCTCTTAGCCGTTAGGCCCAGCCGGCCATAGGACCCCGCGGGCGTGGATACGGATACGCCGTATACGTGAAACAGGAGAGGTGTTGGAGATCCGGCTATGATCAAGGGCTGGGGCTACCCAGCATAGTCAAAACCTTAGCTACCTGCCTCACTCAGCTAATAGACAGTTGGCTGTGTCCTTAGCCCTTAGACCTTTTCAGCACTGCTGGCACCTACCCTGACATCACACATTACACTGGGACCCCTAAAAACACACTGTGAACCCGTGGTCCGGTGGAGGCCTATCCAAGCTGTCCCGGCTAGAACCGGAGCTGTGTCGTCGCTCACCATGTCGACTCCGCATAGAGCTAGAGAACCCTAGGAGTCTGCTCCAAGCGATCGGAGCACCACTACCAAGTACGAGTCCTACCCAATCAGAATCCAGGGCCTTGGAGAAAACCTCAACGGGACCCCATTTAATCTTCCATGGATTCTTCCCGTACTACTACCAACTTGGCGTTGATTCGGCAGACTGTTCGCCAGCTGCTAACCGACTGGCAGTCTTCAGAGATACTCCACTGAATGTCCTCGTCTCCTCGGATTACCCTCCGACCTGCCCTACCTCGGTCCGACAGATTTACAGCCGATTAAGGCTAGGGCGTGCCTGAACTCATCCGGCGACAATCGCAGTAAATCCTGGCTAGAATTGACAGACCAAACGTGTGTATGCTGGAGGGCCTCGGGATTACCTCGGTACCTGGACTAGGGGAACGCATCACACATAGTCCTGCAGTTTACAGCTGTTTTTTAAGGGCCCCTCCCCCCCCCCAGAAAGGTTTCAACCGCAGATTCAGCCAATTCACCATTTCTGGTCCCATAAATTAAATTGAGAATGCACTGCGGCACAGGGTTTCGCCCGGCAGTGTCCTCTTCAGTTAAGGCGATGTTATGACCAGAGGTTGAGGCTAACCATCCCAACATAGTCACCACGATTCGCCCCCCAACAGCGGTGTCCACGTGGAGGCAGAGGATTGTCATTGGGGCAGAGAGGCTGTGTATTCACTTCAATGCACCCATTGCGAGAACCTGTTGGATCATGTCTCGGCTACCAGAGCCGGCAGCAGCTCCGACACCCGCAGGGTCAGACCCAATCCCGCCCCATTTTGGGACAGCCTGGCGAAACTAGTCTGCTCGAGAGCGAGCAGAGCGGAAGGGAGCGAGCAGTGGAGAGCAGCCACAACCCTAACAAGTCTCCCCTACTTGCTTGGACGTCTCGTTCCACCAGCGACAGTCAATAAATCGAGCTACTATTTTGTTAGCGACGCCGATTAAGCTGGGCGGTTTTTATAAAACGCCTTTGGTCAACGCAATTTTACATTAACATGTGGCAAATGTTTTGGCAATTTGAAGCTTTAGTGGCATTTGAGAACTTTACATATATTCTAATATCCAAACGTATTTGCGATTAGAGAATTTAACTTACGTTTTTGTGTTTCTGCTGCTTTTGCTAAATTTAGCCTCCCTTTTGTTAATATACATATATGATATATATATTTTTAAATTGATGTGATATTACTGCTTTTTTATATAACATTTTCATAATACCAGTTTTCAAAACGGCGTTTGTATAATAGATGTTAAAAACTATTGGGCCGACGAACCACAAATTTTAGTATGACAATAAATTGTTGGTCAGCAGTCATGTACTTAATATTTAATCCTTTTTCTATAGCTTGTTCATAGCGCATTAGTGGCTGCTAATGAAACAATAGATTAGAAGTCAGAATTTTATGACGCCACTGAATGTCTTTGTTCAGTTTGTCCTGTTCGTGCAATACTTTTTGTTATAAATATATGCTGACATCGCACGCCTCGTTTGACCATTTAAGACGTTGTTACAATCCCATAATGTCTCAACAACTTCTAAAACGCATCTGATATATGTATGGTGTGAACAACTGTCAAAACATGCAGTGTCAAATGAAACATGCCTGGGAAATCGGCATCATTTGTAAATTGACGGAGCGACCGTCTCCTTGTTCAGAGGCCAAGATTTTGTCGAAATGCCGCAGCTGAATTAGTCTTGCCCGAGACTTGCCTGAATCTTGCCTAAAATACTCACCTAAACAACTAACCTAAACTTCTTGAAATGTTTATTAGAAAGAACAAATTATAACTCTAGGAAAATTTAAAATTCCAGAAAATGTGCTTCTATAATAATACTATACATATTTACATGTGTTTGCGTGTGTATGTATAGAATAAGCACTTTATAAAGAAGCTATGATCATTAATTTATTTACAACTGGAACTGCACATATCAATGACAGTTTCATCTACAAAATTATATCTTGTTGTAGTTAATTGTCGAGCTCTTATGCTTAGTACCTAAGGACGTTAATAGATAATATTTAATACGTGCGTTACATTCTAAACCTAATTTGAAGTCTGAGTTTGTATTATTAATATATTGTGAACTTGAGTCACTGCCATGTTGTAGAAAAAAAACTAATTCATTCATAATTTTAGACTATTATTGTATTTGATTATACTTTCACATACGTTAAACAAGGCAAAAATTTTTACATGTTTTATTAGAAACATTTACGTTTTTGGTAGCCTTATCTGAAGTAGGGGTGATATTAAATAAATATAGAGTAAGATTGTTCATGAGGGCGCTGCGAGAGAGGTTTAAGTGGAACTGGCGCCGCCAGTATTTCTTCGCCGCCGAGTCGTGCGAGAGGCGCGGGCGGGATATCTCCGGGCTGCAGGAGGACGTAACATCGCAGCCCGTCGCGGCAGTTATCACGTGCTTGTGTGCGGGCAAGGGTTCGGCGGAGGGTGATGGCCGGGCGCCTAACCACTTCCTTCCCCGCCGACAGCCGGCTCCGCTATCTGGAATGTTTCCTCGCGCGCCGCGCATGGCATGGCGGGACGACGCTCTCTGAGGCGTTGACACGACGTCCCTCCCCCCACCCCCCGCCTAACCGTGTCCCGGGCAATATCAGCGTGCCTCTCCTGGAATAACTCACACCGCGCATCACTGCCTCCAGACAACTCGGACTACACTCTTCAACAACTTCTCTTCTCTCGCCAAGACGGCGGCTCTTTGTTCGGCAGTCCTTCTCTCGGTCGAGATACCAGACCGGAGTCTGTCGGAAATTGAATCTGCTTATCACAGAGTAGACCTTTCATTGCCAGGGGCCCCGAAATTTCCACGGAATTTCCACATTTCTACATTTGGACTACTTCTGCAACTCGGGCAAAACTTTAAATTACGCACATTGTGAGACTCTTATCTGACATCAGATCTCCAGTCTTACGAGTGCCCAGTTTCGTCACGAACCAGACAAAGCTCACGCAATCCTTAGCAGTTACTTTTTTTTGAAGAAGAAAAAAATAGCATCATCACAACCCCTAAAGATCTGCACGAGATTTGGCCGCTATGATTTCCAATCTACTGGAAAGACCTGGATATTGCTCATGAAGTGAACATTAATTATTTTATTTCCTCTACAGATGCTTAATGCTACATGCAACACATATAAGTTAGGGGTTGTTATTCCACTGGCGTAGGGTACTGTTTTTATTCATTTAAAATGCTAGGCGAAAAATTTTAGACATAAAATTTCAAACATATTTGGTTTTAAAAATAAATCATTGTAATTTTTTAATTATTTTCGCTAATGTTTTTAATAATTAACTTAGACCATATGAACATTTTAAAACCTCCCAATATTTCTTGAAATAAATCAATCAATTCTTGATTTAATATATTCATATTTCCATAATGTTCAATGGGTAAAGCATGAGTTGGCAAACAATAGTGTTTCATACAGTGGGTTGGTGCTTGAAAGCAAATTTTGTCAATAAATAAATAAAAAAATATATATATATAAATTACTTGCAAGTAATGATTATCTAGGTGTATGATTAAACTGTTGAGCTTATTAAGTCTGTTACACAGTGACGCAGAAAAATGATGTGTATATGCCAGGTGCTTTTTAGAGTTCCCTGTTGTGATGGTAATGATGGTAAATTATTTGTGTTTTTTAATAGCACATCTTGCATTTGGCGAGTTTAGTTTTTTTTTTTTTTGCTTTAAATTTGATGTTTGAGATTTTATGAAGAGCTTTCATTTTGTTTATTTGAAATATGTATATTATGACTTTGAGGAAAACACCACTAAAGCTAACTGGTTTTAACACAAATTTTTTTATTTGTTACTACTACTTTTCCCACGCTTTTTTTTGCTTGAAACTATGAGAAGTTCCAAATCTAGGTAGTATACAATAACAATCTGGAACCATTAAATATATTTACAAATACAAGTTTCTTTCACGATATTGTTTTAAATTTGTAATATTTTACAACAAAAAATTCAAATCTTGTTTTTTACGGACATTTTTGTTTACTTGTTTAGTTTTTGTGTAGTAATTATTTGTTATAAAAAAGTGTGTCCTTTTTTTCCTTTGTAGGCGTAGGAATTTTTATTTAAACTATTTATGACATTCAATTAAAACAAATTTTTTTTTTGTTAAAAAAAAACTACCAAGACATACAGATAAGGGACATAGAGACAAATATTTAAAAGTTTTGACGTGATAACGTCTTATAAATCGATGAACGCCGGCAGCACGCACGAAAAATTGTCACGTTTCGCCTGACCCGAGCGTGTAAGAACCGGCCAACCACCGTGCAAGAAAAGCTTTTATAATATCAGACCGTGATAATATTTAAAAAAAAAAAATTATTTAAATTAAATTTGCAATAACTGAAAATAATATTTGAAAATTAAAAAGTATGAAATTTTTCATCAGTGTTTTCTTATGACATTATCGCGTAAAATTATCTTCCGTAAACCGACTTTAAAGACAACCCCCTTTTTTATTTATTTAAAATGAAGTTAACTTTTACCATTAGATTGTTTCAACATAGAAAGGAAATGACAGACTTGGACGACGCTCCTCCCAAAGAGGCAGGTCGCTGGTAATGGATGGCTGCGATGCTAGCCGCAGAGCCGGCTATGCTTCACTCGCAGGCGCCAGGAGACAGCAGCCGGGGCGCGGGAGGTCAGGGCATTAATATTCCGAGCCGCGGGGCTGCCCCGCCCTCAACCCTCGGCCCTGGCGCCCACATCGACTAGTAGCATGTCTTGATCTCGACCGCCACCATAAATAAATTGCTCGAAAAACCTGTACAAGTTCCCCTCTTCCTAGAACCAACCCTCCCTGACCCACAGTCACTACCCTGTCCCACAGTCACTAGACAAACCGTCCCAAAGTCACAACCCATCCTGTCTCACCATCAATGCACATGCTGTTCCATTGTCACCACACACCCTGTCCCACAGTCACTACCCACCCTATTCCAGAGACACTACCCTGTCCCACAGTCACTACCCACCCTGTTCCAGAGTCACTACCCTATCCCACAGTCACTAGACATACCGTCCCAAAGTCACAACCCATCCTGTCTCGCCATCAATACCCATGCTGTCCCATTGTCACCACACACCCTGTCCCACAGTCACTACCCACCCTGTTCCAGAGTCACTACCCTGTCCCATAGTCACTAGACACACCGTCCCAAAGTCACAACCCATATTGTCTCGCCATCAATACCCATGCTGTCCCATTGTCACCACACACCCTTTCCCACAGTCACTACCCACCCTGTTCCAGAGTCACTATCCCGTCCCACAGTCACTAGACACACCGTCCCAAAGTCACAACCCATCCTGTCTCGCCATCAATACCCATGCTGTCCCATTGTCACCACACACCCTGTCCCACAGTCACTACCCACCCTGTTCCAGAGTCACTACCCTGTCCCACAGTCACTAGACACACCGTCCCAAAGTCACAACCCATATTGTCTCGCCATCAATACCCATGCTGTCCCATTGTCACCACACACCCTGTCCCACAGTACTACCCACCCTGTTCCAGAGTCACTACCCTGTCCCACAGTCACTAGACACACCGTCCCAAAGTCACAACCCATATTGTCTCGCCATCAATACCCATGCTGTCCCATTGTCACCACACACCCTGTCCCACAGTCACTACCCACCCTGTTCCAGAGTCACTACCCTGTCCCACAGTCACTAGTCATACCGTCCCAAAGTCACAACCCATCCTGTCTCGCCATCAATACCCATGCTGTCCCATTGTCACCACAAACCCTGTCCCACAGTCACTACCCACCCTGTTCCAGAGTCACTACCCTGTCCCACAGTCACTAGACACACCGTCCCAAAGTCACAACCCATATTGTCTCGCCATCAATACCCATGCTATCCCATTGTCACCACACACCCTGTCCCACAGTCACTACCCACCCTGTTCCAGAGTCACTACCCTGTCCCACAGTCACTACCCACCCTGTTCCAGAGTCTCTACCCTGTCCCACAGTCACTAGACATACCGTCCCAAAGTCACAACCCATCCTGTCTCGCCATCAATACCCAAGCTGTCCCATTGTCACCACACACCCTGTCCCACAGTCACTACCCACCCTGTTCCAGAGTCACTACCCTGTCCCACAGTCACTAGACATACCGTCCCAAAGTCACAACCCATCCTGTCTCGCCATCAATACCCATGCTGTCCCATTGTCACCACACACCCTGTCCCACAGTCACTACCCACCCTGTTCCAGATTCACTACCCTGTCCCACAGTCACTAGACACACCGTCCCAAAGTCTCAACCCATATTGTCTCGTTATCAATACCCATGCTGTCCCATTGTCACCACACACCCTGTCCCACAGTCACTACCCATCCTGTTCCAGAGTCACTACCCTGTCCCACAGTCACTAGACACACCGTCCCAAAGTCACAACCCATCCTGTCTCGCCATCAATACCCATGCTGTCCCATTGTCACCACACACCCTGTTCCAGAGTCACTACCCACCCTGTTCCAGAGTCACTACCCTGTCCCACAGTCACTAGACACACCGTCCCAAAGTAACAACCCATCCTGTCTCGCCATCAATACCCATGCTGTCCCATTGTCACCACACACCCTGTCCCACAGTCACTACCCACCATGTTCCAGAGTCACTACCCACCATGTTCCAGAGTCACTACCCACCCTGTTCCAGTGTCACTACTCTGTCCCACATTCACTAGACACACTCTTCCGCTTCACAACCCATCCTGTCTCACCATTTCTACCCATGATGTCCCATTGTCACCACACACCCTGTCCCACAGTCACTACCCACCCTGTTCCAGAGTCACTACCCTGTCCCATAGTCACTAGACTCACCGTCCCAAAGTCACAACCCATCCTGTCTCACCATTTCTACCCATGATGTCCCATTGTCCCAACCCGCCCTCTCCCACAGTCACTACCTTCCGTTTCCTAAAGTCACTACCCATGCTGCCACACAGATATTATTTACCTTTTTCTAAATTCGCTACCACCCAGTTCCAAAGTCTCTAACCACCCTGTCCCACAGTCACTACCCATTTTGTCACACAGTCACTACCCATTTTGTCACTCAGTCACTACTCACGATGGTAGACTGTAACTTTCCAAATCATCGGAGTATCTCTAGCGAAAGTTGTGGTTGGGTTTTGCTGGCAAATGAGTCCGGCAGAAGGTTGCTTAGCATTAGCTTCGCCTCGACCTTTCTTGATTTTAGCTTCGAGTCAGAAATAAGTCATTTATTCCGAGAAATCAAGGAGCAAAGTGTAGGGTAAGAGTCCCACAGCTATTCCGTATCGAAGGGTATCAAATTTTGCTATTTTATTGTTTTATGTACTACTTATACTAAGAAAATAACCATTTATTTAAAACAATATATTTTTATATCTAAGGACCGTTAGTGAGGCTAAGTATATTAGTTTCTAAACTTTTCTAATATCATAATAAATTTCGCAATAGTGTCTAAAAACCCAAAACAAATGAAAGGTAGGCATCTGTGTATTCCTACAGGAATATGGAGCTATCAGTTACGAAGAATCTTTCAGCAGACATGTAAAACACGTAGAAAAAACATTTATTTAAGTCATTTATAGTATTTTTCGTTTTTTATTTACAAATAAGTATGTATTTAAAACTATCTCATACACAGAAATTTAATTTATTGATATTAATTTAGAAATTATGGTTTTTCTAAACCAGACTATTTTAATAACGTTTTAATAGAAAGGTTAACTGCAAAATTTCATATCTAAGGTATTTTATATCTTGTGTGTACAGCAGCACAGTTTCATTAAGAACAAGAATACATAAGGTAAAATTTTAACTTATTTTAAACACAATTTTTTTTTAATTTTAGGTACATAGAACAAAAATTTTAATATTAAAAGAGAATTTTTTTAAATTTTAATGATTACTAAACACTTGATTTATAGGAAGGGTTCAAAAAGTTTTCATTAATAAACAGCAAGAAGTGTTCTATAAATAAGCATTTGTAGATTTTAAAACATGATGATTCAAAATATTAGATAATATATGTTTTAACAAAATAATTTATTTACTTAGCTTAAAACAAGTGATTATTTTACTCTAAATAATTAAACTTGACTCCTATCATAGTAAAAATATAATAACAGTGTACAGGCATGCAATAAGACAGTGTTTCTTCACAATAAAATGAATATTTGCTGAAACTTTTAAATTAAAATATACCATAATACATATACATGAAATTTGTTGAGACTTTATTTTTAATAACACAATCAATTAAATTTTAAATAATAATTTTCAAAAAAAATATTTGTATTTAATTTAAGTTGTAAAATCTATGTAAGCCAATGATATGGCACTACGTATTTATAGATTTTTCTACCACGTAATTAAGTTTAAACTTTATACGTAATTAATTATGCATCCATTTTGCTAGATAAGAGTTTGTATAAAAATTCTTAATTTTTGTAATAAAAAATGTTGAAATTTTTAGTTATGTTCCACAGTTGTTCTTATCCGTGTACTATCGGAGTCCTCTTATTTGGTTACCTGCTATAGTTGTTGACCTACATTCAGTATTGACATTGAACGCGCGTGGCCAACAAAATATTTAGAATTGTCTGAGAGAGACAGCGATAGATAACCACCGCAAACCACAAATTAAATGCAGAAATTCCTCTAATTGTGTTACAGTTATATTTATTTGGCTTTCTATAGGATATGAAATTACATAACAAATATAAATGCCACAGTGTTTTATTTTTTTTAGAAATGTAAGCATACTTTTGTAACCAAAAAAAAAGTGCGCGTGTAACTCAATACATGTGATATAAGTGAAACTTATTAGGTAATTCAATGCTCGACTTGTAAGTACCTTGTAATGTGTAAAACGGAAGAGAGAGAAAAATGGAGAAAGAAGACTATTTTCTAAGTAAACAATAATAAACAAAAATTTTACTCACTTAAAAATAACTGCTCAGGTTATTAATAACTATTGATAAAATAATTAATAAACAATAAATAACACTAACTTTTGAAATAATCTCACCATAAAGAATATTTTTTTAGTAAATATCAAAGCTTGAATCTTTATTAAAATTTAATTTTTAGTTAAATTTAATATTATGTATAGGTGAGATGTGATCGAGCATTCAAATAGAGTGATTTTGTATCCAAGCAAATATGACCTTATCATTGAGTTATAGTGTTACAGATTCTGCCAATAGGCTGCATAGACATACCGCAATGATAATATAGGCATTGATTATGTTCTGCCGTCGAATTAATTAACAATTAATAACATGTTGGCCGCTCCGTGATGCAAAAATTGAACGGCACAGACCTACCTCACTGTAATTCTTTGTGTTATAACCACATTGCCACAAAGTGAAAATATAAAAAAAAAAACAATAATATTTCTTACATAGAATTCGTTTCAACTTTTATTAAGTAACATATTCTTGTTTGGAATTAACATATTTACACGCTCGTGGACTCATAATTATAATACGATTGTGATTAAGTTAATCAAATAATAATTCGTGCCAAATAATAATACTGTCAAACTAAAGCGTGAAAAGCACGATACCAGCAATACATATTAAGTTATGAATTTTAAACTATACTCAACAATGTTTAAAATTACTGATTTACACAAGAAATTAAAATAATGCGTACTTGAAAAAACCCTAAATTTCTTGTGCATATGTCCCGTGGCGCGGTGCACAACAAAAACCTCCAACTCCGTTGTGTTGCCCTCTGCCCAAACACTCCCTTACTAAATGCCAGCAAGTCGGCTGGCGTCAGGCGTAGGCGGGTCCCTACCGCCGCGACCCGCCTATCCCTGCAGCATGGCGGGGTTCAACCTGAGCCGCACACCGCCACGTGGAGCCAGCTCAAAGGAACAATTCCTCTACACCATCCGCAACCTAATCTCCGTTCTTTTAGCGTCAGAAATATTTTCACATCGTTTCAAGAAAACTTTGAATTAAAATTTGACCTCGAAATTTTACTCCCATCGCTACCAAAAAAAGTTTTACTTAAAAGATTTTTAGTATTATCTATAATTTTACAGCCATCAAGAAATGTATTTATTTGTAGAGTTACTCATGTTGAACAAGTAAACAGAAAAATTATAAAACTGTTTTTAAACCTCTTATTACTGTCCATCCAACTACGTATAAATGTAGAACACGTAGATGGATTAGGATTACAATGAAAGCCACGGAGCGCACTCGTTGGCCACGGCACACCAGCTACTGTAGTCGCCGCGACTGGAACAGCCGAGGTCGTGACAGCAGGACAGTCAAATGAAGCAGTTTGGTCATTCAACCGCCCATCTAACGAGAAACTGAAGGCGAGGTCATCTCAGAACTTCAAACGGCAAAACAACAGATGATTCTGAAATGATTCTTCAATAAATCACGATTTTTATTAGACTGAAATGATGCTGTACTGAAAGTCATGTCTGTGGCAAAAAAAAAAAAACGGGTCTATCATTTTTCGACTAAAATAAGGGTCTGAACTGACGTGGTGAATTTATTTTCTAGCAGTTTAAAGTAATTATTTATACTTAGTTTTTTATATATACTGGAGATAAAATATTGTCTACTGTCCCAACTCTTTAATCTCTTAAATTATTTATAAATTATAGTAGTACTTCATGTAATTAAAAACACATCATTTTTTACAATCGAAAAGTTTGACATAACAATCTTATTCTTGCTGACTTCTACGTAAAGATTAATGCAAAATTTATCCTGGAAATTTCACAGTTGACACTGTCAATTAAGTAAATTGAAATATGTATTATTATAATGCTGTTAGGCGATATTTATAACTAGCAGCGAAACCCGGCGTTGCTCGGGTTAAGATACATCGCATGTTTAATAGAATAAAAAATATATAACGATACATTTTTTTAACATAGATATTATAGATTTCTATTTTCGATATTGAGACACTTATTCGGCTATTAAATGTGCGGTGTATCCTATATCTAATAGAGTAAACTAATTAACGTATTAAAATAATTTTAAGAAATGTTTAGTAAATGAAATATTCATGTTTTATTTACATATTTACATATTATATTATTCATATACATATTACATGTTACATTATATATTGACATATATAACACATTTAAATTTTTTATTTTAGTATTATTTTGTTTTGAATTTATTTTTACAACACTTGCTAAATTGTACTCATTTTAGACTTTTCTATATCATTCTAGAAATATTTAGAACTTTCTCGAACATTTTAAATCGTTTATAATAAATTGCACTCTTTTTAGAATTTTCTAGATCTTTCACAAAATTTTAAATCGCTTATAATAAATCGCACTCATTTTAGAATTTTCTAGAACTTTCTCGAACATTCGAACTCGATAATAACATTTTTGGACATTTTGGAACATTCTAGATGCAGCCAGAAATTTGTAGAACTTTCTCAAACATTCTATATCGATTATAATAGTTTTAACTCATTCAATAATTTTCTAGTTCGTTCCAGATATTTCTAGAACTTTCTAGGACATTCTAGATCAATTATAACCGTTTTACACATTTTGGAACTTTCTAGACCATTCAAGAAATTTTGAGATATTTTCAGAAGTCCTCATGCGTTAGAAAAGGATAGAAATATATGTTTGAACATTTTCGCCACCCACAACCACCCACCGCGACCAAACTCCCTTACCTGGAGACCAAGGGGTATTTAAAAAACTTTATAAAATAAATAAGGAAAAAAACCAATATCAACTTTGTGTAAAAATCTAAAATAAATATTTATTTTGGCAATAAAATATTCTTGAAAATCATTTTAAAGCAAGGAAAAGTAAAATTATTTCAAGTTTTAATTTAATAATTCAAATAGTAAAGTAATAGCTCAAATTTTTTCACATTTAAAAACCAAGTTTTTAAAATGATATTTCATGATAAATCGGCCACCAATATTAAATTGATATTTTGCTAAGGATCATGATTCTTTTATAAAACGTGACTAATATTTTTTTTTATTTTTGTGCAAATATTGTTTTAAAAAGCCAAATATTACCAATTACGCACTTTTCCCACGTGATCGAATGCAAATACGAATGAAAAATTGGCGGTCGGGGGCGAGCGCAAATGTGGTAGCATCTCACATGAAAGAGGTAGCATCTCACATAAAAGAGACAGCATCTCAAATAGTAAGGGTTGCAAGGAATTGTGCGGGTGCTGGTTTAGTTTCCAAAAAGTCTAGTTTTATGTGCGAAACCTAGAACCAATTTCACTTTACTGCAATCATGTTTGCAGAAAACTAAGTTTGTTTTAATTTACCGTCACTCAAAAATTTTAATGTGTTAAAATGTAGTATTTACTAAAATTTGAGCACATTTCAACATATTTACAATTTCAAAGTGATATGCACATAAAGGATTATTTAACCAGCCACTTGATTGAAGCTCCCGGGGGTGCACAGTGTACACACACACACGCTGGTCTATGCACACGAGAGCACAACTACAGGAGACCGGCGTCAAACATCGCCTGTGTAACGTGTGTCGTGGGCACATGCAGGTATTTCGTTACCGCCATCGAGTGAGTGTGGTATCGAGTACTGAATTCGTTCGAGTATCATTTGGTAATTGCTAGAGAATATGGGGCTTTGAATAATTTTATACAGGGACATATACAATGTTTTTGACGTGATAACGTCTAATAAATCAATGAACGCCGGCTGCACTCACGAAAAAGCATGACTCTTTGTCACGTTCCGCCAGAGCCGAACGTGAAAGAACCGGCCAACCACCGTGCGAGAAAATCTTCTATAATGTTAAACAGGTTAAGGTGGGCTTTTTAACGAATTGTTCGTGATTATATTTAAACAAATATTTTTTAATTAAATTTGCAAAAATTGTAAATAATATTTTGAAAATTAAAAAAAAAAGTATGCAATTTTTCATCAATGTTTTCTTATGACGTTATCGCGTATAAAATTATCGTCCGTAAAACGACTTTACAGACAAGCCCCCTTTTTTGTCGTTAAAAAAAGATTTGACAAAAATACGTTGCCCTGAGAGTAGAGAAGAGTGGTGTAGACGACGTGAAAGAAGCGGGCTGGGTTGTGGAACCAGGCAGGCGGTACGAGGCAGTCCCGTGGTGCCTTCAGTTCCCGTCTCTTCAGCGGCACCAGTCACTCTTGTGTCCCAGCCGTGAGTGCTTCACTCAACAGCTGAGGGGATTCACGTTCATAAGCACTGGCTGCAAACCCGCCAAACATCTTCGGCACCAATACACATTTACAAACGATTATGACTTAGTTCTACCCGAACCGAGAGAGCTCTTCCACATGTTCGTTTTCTACGGAAATCAAAAAGAAAGAAAACTAATTTTTTTTCAAGTGTGTGGAAAATTATAGCAAATGTTATTTATGTGTAAACATCTTAGCTTTCGGTAAACGGCATTTGACAGGAGTAATTTCGTGAATGAAACGGAAATACGTAACATAGGTGCTCCTACACAGAAGTACCAGAAACCACAAAAAAAGATGGCGGACCAACGTAATAATTTCGTGTGTGTATGTATATTTATATATATTAATACACACACACACACACGCTGGCGCGCGCGAAACTTATATCCCGGAACTAGGGTTAAGAGTCGAGAAAGAGACCATTTCCAAACTTCAAGAAAATAATTTTTCTCCTCGGGATAATACCTTGGGGGAGAGAATTAATAATAAAAACCTCCGGAAAACTAATTTTTATATTATCAAAAAAAAAAACGCCGTCACCATTTACGTCACGTTACAAACCTCAACTGTGAATATATGTTTTTGACAGACAAAGCATAAAGATATCACGAAAACATATTGCTAAGACTTATCTGTGAAACATAAATTCAACACTCGTTCCTAAACGCTTTTAAAAATAAAAATTGATTAAATTAATTCAACACTGTGACCAAACATACTTTTAACTGAATTATTTTTAGTTTTGACAAACGGAAACATCTTTATTGTGATTTTAACGTTCTTTTTGAAAAAGGAACTACACGATAGAAGCAATGACCAATTTTGCCGAAGGCGTAACATTTGAAACGACGCATACGCCGTTTTTAAAGGAACCGAAAGATGCCAACTTGGTTTCAAAAATTTTATGTTTAATTTTTAAAATGTTTCAGTTAGTCATCATGTATGATCAAAAGTTAATTACGGAAAATGAGCGTGTGATTCAAAAGTAGATATTACGAGTATTAATGGTTTATGGTAAATTATATTAAATGAAATCATCATACTTGAGTTATAACTGTTCCAAAACTTCCCGAGGCGCATAAAATGCACTGACTTTATGAAAAGTTTTATTAAATAAATAGAAATTTGTCTAACCTAACCTGGTTTTGGTTCGGTTCTCACAAAAGCATCGTATCTGTTCTGGGACTACCTGCAGCTTATCAAGTGGCTAATTTTTTTTTTGTTGATTCAAGCCTCCCTGCCCACACAAGCGCACGAAATGCATCATAACTCTTCCGAAACTACGCAAAGCGCATAAAGTGCACATACTTTGAGAAACATTGTAGAATATAAATAAAAATTAATTACCTTACATGGGTTGGTTTGAGCTGGGTTAGTGTTAGGTTCAGTTAGATTATTAACTACTTGTTAAACATAATTATAGCTATAATTTAAAAAGGGAAAAATTGTTAGCAATTTCTTACTAAAATAAATTAATTTTGTTTTATTATAACGCTTGGCATTATTTTAAAGAATTATACGTTAAATTTCGTGTCAGATCTTCGCCTTGTAAATTATTTGCAATTTAAACATCATGATAGCACATTGATTTGCTCGTTAACAGAGTTACAAGTTTATACATTTCTAGTGAGTACTGGAAGAATCTATCACATTTTTTTTTGTTTAATGAACGAGATCAGAGAGACAAGAAAAGTAGTTAAAACCTTCTTAGTAGCTTTGCACATCCAAAAATTAACAAACTCTCTCTTAGAAGCATTTCAAGTATAAATTGTTTAGCTTTCACAACTATTGAATCGTGATACATAACTCTGTAATTTCATTTCATTTAAAATTAAATGTTTCTAAAAACCTTAAAAAAGTCTTATAATCAAGGACTTTGTATATAACATCATAGTAGAAATTGTCAATAAACAGAGTGTTTTATTTTAATTTTATAAATAATAAGCAATAAATATTTAAGCTGTTAAAAGGCATAATACATCGTTTATTTATATTTTTTATTAGACGTATTTTAATAAACGTGAAAATATCGTTGCTAAAGATGTTTTTCAATAATTAATAATTATTGAATATTTTCATGATATTGTGTTGTTTTAAATGAGCCACGCGGATGGTAATCTGAACACGAGGGCCTCGTCTGTGCCTGTCAATCAGGCGGGGAGAGTGATGGCCCGGCCCAGGAAGAAGTGAACAAGTGAGGGTCGAGGAGATGGGGCGAGGCGCTCATTAGTCGCTCTAACGAGCCAATCAATCGCCGACCTGGGGGCCGGCCCGCGCCGAGTGCAGCACTCGTCCGACCGCACAGCAGGTCTTACCTGCACCTCTGTTGCATTACTTACTCGACAGCCAACACTATCTTATCCGAATGTTCATTCAAACTATTTGCAATAAGTTTCAAGACTTAAAGAACAAACTAAACTGTTTCTTAACTTGCAGTTTATTTATGGATTTAAAAAATAAACAAATAATACTAATTGAAAATTATTTGCCAAATACGAATGTTAAATTTTCAAACACATAACACTTATCTTTGGAAGTTAAAACTTCCCTAGAAAATACGCATGTTAAACCATTTCTTTAAAATGGAATCTGCAATCTTTTTTGCAAACTGTTGTTTGAACTTGCTATTTTTTTTAGCTTTGTAATATATTTCACGCCAGTTATTATTAATAAACTTGTTAGTACAATATTAAAAAATAATAATTACTCTCATTTTAGTACACAATAAAAATGAAAAAAAAACTTTCAAACATGAAAGTTTGTGGCATCCGCGAGCTTTTTCGCGCCTATGTCCCGAATTTCTGGGACCTACTCTTCAAAAATCCTCAAAACCTAGCTGTGCACCCAACAACAGACAAATCGCCTCTGGTTGACCAAACAGTCCTCTAATCAGAAGAGAATGGGCCACTGATTGGCCAGCCTTCCTAGACAACTTTTGAAACCCACCTCCGATTGGCCAAACCAAGAGGCCAACAAGGAGAAAGGAAGACTTTGATTGGTCCACAGCTGCAGCCAATCGGGAAACACTCCCCCTCCCAAGCGAGAAAAATAAAAAAGGCAGGTGAACTTGCAATAACCTATGTACGTAACTGCTACCTGATGATGGTAACTGCTATGTCGACCGAAACTACCGTAATATCTTCACCTTCAACGCGGCTACAACCCAGAAGCCAAGCAACTCCAACCATCATATTCACTTGGAAGAATGCCAAAAGTAATCTTTTATGTTTATAGTGTAATCAGTAATCACTAGGGCCATGCATATTTCGCGAAAAGATTCCGAAACTAGCTGAAAGTTAAAATACTGTAGCATCGTCTGTGCTTTATGATTTTGAGAGTTTCTTTCTGGCACATTTTGAGTGTTACAAGACCAATCACAGTGAACCAGCGCGGAAGCAAACGCGTCCCGAGTGGCTTGGTCGAATAAGGCAACGACTTCTCTCGTAGACGGCCGCCAATCACAAGAAAGAAACCTCTCGTGCGGGTATATCTTGTTGCAATCCAATAGGCCAAAAAAAATTTTTCACGGAAAAATACCTGCCCCTAGTAATCACTATTAAACAACAGAGCCTTTATATAGAGACCGGAAAAATTCCCGGATTCATTTCGCGATAGGCTATAATCCAAACTAGTTCAACTTCTTGCTGCTTCAGTGATTGGACCACAGATTACCTTACTGGCTCTAAGCCAATGAAAAATCCTCAACAAAAGAAACAGCGAATCACAAGCATTCCAGTTGACAGATGTCACGGATTAGTAGCCAATTCAGCAGGTGTAATCTGCACAAGTACATAGAGGATCGTGGAGTCTATCCTAGATGTCATTGAACCCGCGAATTTTTCCATTCCCTATATAGCCTATATATATATACATATACATATATATATATATATATATATATATATATATATATACATATACATATACATATATATATATATGATTTATTGAAAAGTTTGGTTCTGCTTGTATCCATTAGTGGCTCTGAAGAGTGCATATACGTTGTTTAAAACCATGCACCTTTATGAGCAAACTGGCCTGAAAAGTGCAGTTGACGCTTCTTCCGCTCCGCAGCGCTGCCCGCCTGTCATTGAACTGCAGTCGTTCTGCACCGGAGCCGAGCTAACAACGCCGCTTTACTGGCAGTACTGTGAGTTCCGCTGAGTGAAATACTTCTAACAATGTTAGATATTATTCTATTTTGACGTGACAACGTCTAATAAATCGATGAACGCCGGATGCACGCACGAAAAAGGATGACTCATTGTCCCGTTACGCACTTTGTCCCGTTACGCTGTGTCCCATTACGCTCATTGTACGCATGCGCCGCATCTATCTCTCTTCCACTCGATTGGAACAACCATTGATTTGACTTTTTCGAGGCACATTAAACTTGAAACACTCCCATTTGTTTCCTACTTTTCCTATCATCGTCCTATCCTTAACAGAACAACACAGATTGGAAGAAGTTAAATAGCAAACATGTATAAATGTTATAATTAAAATAATCTGTTCGTTAAAGTAATAAATATATTTGAATTAATGAGTGCAAATAAAAGTAAATTTATCAATTAAATTGTAGATTTCATTTCACTCCTTCTTTGTATCCATACAAAATAGTAATAATTTAATAAAAATCATTCATTTTTATTCATAAAAGTATGCAATAATTTCATCAATGTTTTGTTATGACGTTGTCACGTTAAACCGACTTTACAGACAACCACTTTTTTTATACCTAACTGTTTAGTCACCATTTAAAGAAAAATCGAATGTATTAATAATGTAGTAAGTAAACTTGGCATTTATTCTCCCTGCAGTAGTTGAGCCAGTAGTCTGGTGGTGTGGTGGTGTGGTGGTGTGCGAACAGAGTGCAGATGGAGTGTCCGCAGGCACGTGACCCAGGGGCCGGCGAGGACCGGCTGGGGGTAATAGCGGTGCTGATAAGGTAGTCCTTGTGGGGGGGGGGGGAGGACCCCGGACTGCCCCAAATTGTTTCCGCACATCCGCGGCAGGAACAGGAAAGGGGGGGGGGAGGCATGCAAATTGAGCCACCTGCAGCGGATGGCTCGGCTGGTCACAGGGGGTCGCCTCTGTGGTATACAGCACACCACGGCACTTCTTCTTGTTTTGTTTCCCTTGGCGACCACCGGGGGTCTCACATTCCTTGACAGTCCATTAGTGAGCCACTCAGGTATCTTGTGTAAAAATTTGGAAATTAATGACTTCAAATAGTTTCTCGAATTAGTACAAGCGATTCAAAATAACTTATGTAATGCTGGTAACTGGAAAATATTTTCAATGAATATTTAATCAATGGCAAAAAAAATTACATATCAACTAAATTTTATAAATATTTTAATAAAATAATATTCCTCATTTATATTATACAGCAGTTGAAAAAAATAAGATATAAAGGATGATATTCTTGTCAATGTTTACTGGTAGAGTAGAATTTTATTTGGTTACCTGTCTTAAAAAATAATTCGAATTCAAGTGTAACTTTGCCGGGCCACTGTATTATGTTGGAAACTTTATTTGTCAGTCTTGTACTTTTACCTGCATTATGGTTGAAAAGTTTTAATTATTTTCATATTATTTCATAAAATGGAAAATTATTTTTGACCTTCCTATTGCATTTCCATATTTTTTTGTTTGAATCAGAGTATTTCAACTGACACTAAGCGCATTCGCTTTGAAATTGGGAACTTAAATTAACTTTTTTTCCCCATCTCGGATAAAAATAATATTGTGGAGGGAATTTAATACAAAAGCTCTTTGAAATTTTTTAAATGATTTGTTATTTTTTACAGTAAGAGTATTTTACCTGAAGGAAATGAAGCTCAAATTAAATAAAGTATATCAGATAATAATCACATACATAAACTTAAAAAAATTAATTTTAATTAAAAATTGTACATTTCACCTAAATGTTAGACTTGAAGACAAAGATTTTTTTATTCACTATAAATAACCAATGACTGAGTTGAGTCTTGACCCAAACATCCTATAAATGGACTCAAATGTGTGAAGGTTACTAACGTTACTTACAAGATAAGAAGCCCAAAGAGAAACTATTTTTTTACACTAACTCGTGATCCGTTATTTGTAACGAAATAGTTTTAAGAAAGAGGAAGTTGTTTTTTGCTTTAGATATTCTTCCTGGCTGTAGTTTTTCTTCACCATTTGATAACTCTGATCACCCCCACCTTCCAAAAACGTTTAAATGTTAGTAGCCTACAGTCAGCTAAAGAAACACGTGTCTTCTTGTATTTATTTCCACGTCTACATTAAATTTTTGGGTGAGGCTGAAACTTAAAAATAGATATTTAAATAATATTTTATTTGTTTTTAAATAAAAACTCTTAAATTTAAATTATACATTGTCTTGAATGCATAAACTGAGAACGTTTCTTAAATAATTTAATATTAAATCATGAAAAAAATATATTAGCAGGGATAATTTTTTCAGTACAGACCCCATATAAATTAGGTTACTGTTTTAAATGCAAATATTGAAGGAAAAGTAATTGGTTTTTCTGTTAAATTACAAACAATATCCAAAATGATTGAGAAAAAAATCAAATCATAAATTCGTGTATTTTACAGCTATATCAACGAAGAACGTAGAATAAATATTTATTCGGATTTTTCCTCGTGTATTTTACTATTCAATTTTTGTATTAAAAAAATGTAACAAAATATTTACGGTTACATCTTTCGCAGCTGAGCTATTTCTTGTCAGTTTGATCCCTTGAACCCTCCGCCCTCCGCTCCTATCAGCCGTCAGTGGACGTGCCGTGATATATTCGCTCGCGACTGAGCAGCACATACGGTTCCCGTTCAAGCACCGGACGGCTGCCAACAAATCCAGCTGCACGCCTGAGCGAGAGCGAAAAATTTAAATATTTCTCCTTGCCCGCCCAGATGTTCCCCGGCTCCCTACCTTTAACGGGAATATGAAATAAACTGCGACCTATCTATCTGCAGCAGCTACCCAACACACTCCTTGCCTCACTTATTTATGCCCGCGCTGAAATGTGAGCTCATACGCCTTTATTTCCTCCTCACTCGGTTTTTTTTTTTTTTTCAATTTCTTTTCCTGCTTCCAAACAACTTGCTTTCCACTGAAAAATTTGCTGCAGACATCGTGATAGGGTTTCCAGTATTTTAACTGTAAAAACAAAGTGTAAAATATAAGACGTAAAATAAAAGTTATATGTTTCAGGTTTATTATGTAAATAATTAATAAATAAAAATATATCAACCCAATTGTGAAACTCATAAAATTCGACAGTTATTAATATTAAGCAATTTACATACTTATATTACTGCTATTATTTCAAAAATAGTACTTTAGTTTTTTTGTATTCAAAATTTATTATTAAATTTTACATTTAATTCGTTGTCTTAAAATATTTTGTTATCTATTTTGTTGAGCTTCTTGTGACTCGCCAAGTGTACTCGAGATGACACAATATTTTGACGTAACCGACATGGTCGGCATGACTGACAGAGTGTCAGCCACGAGTGGGATTCACAAGGCTAAGAATAGTTCATTTATTATTAGGGACTGGAAAAATTCGCGGTTTGAATGACCTCTAGGATGGACTCCACGATCCTCTATGTACGCGGGAGTGTTGGCTACTGACTCGTGACACCTGTTAACTGGGATGTTTGTGATTCTATACTTCTTACGTTGAGGGTCATTCATTGGCTCACAGTCCTTCAGGCAGACTGTGTTCCAATCACTGAAGCGGCAATAAGTTACACGCATTTGGATTCTAGCCTATCGCGAAATGAACCTGCGAATTTTTCCTGTCTCTAGTTATTACGGTTTAATCATGTGACGGATAGCAGAGTTTCGCGAGCAGTATCGTTTATAACTAGTTATAACGTGGTATATGCCTTGATGGACTGTGATGGACGCACCGGCCTCCCTCGGTGATCTCAGCTGGGCACGAGTTGTGCTCAAGCCGGGCTCATATCGAGCAGTGAGCACGTCTGGAACCTGCGTCGGCCGGATGAGATCTCCTGAGTGCAGCATTCCGCAACTGCCCTCGTGCGTCCCTCACGCCACGTGTTCCTCGGTGGGCAACCAACGCCTCGCGCTCTGAGATTATTTGTACGACACACGCTTTCAGATGTACTGACATTAGCTTTATTTATCATAAGAAGTATATAATAGTTCCTCCTGGGACTGGAGCCGGCGCATGAATTGCGGATAAAAATTTCCCTTTCCGAGGAAAAATTCCCCTTTTAAGAGAAAATTTCCTATTTATTTTCCCAAAAATATTCAAAGGCTTGAAATGTCCTCAAGAGGCTTGAATTCCCCATTTGCAAGCCTTCAATGATCCTTTGGAGGGGACCTTGGCCATGACCTTTCATTTTTACCTCGATTGGATGTCGTTTCGACCACCTATTTGGATTCCGCCATCTTGTACTTTAATATTTTCCACCATTTTGTCCGCCATCTTTGTCACCATCTTGGATTCAAGACCTTTCCACCATCTTGGATTCCGCCGGGTCGCCCCCAGAAGACCGTAGCGACACTAGACCGTACGCTACCTACCAGGCCAATGGTAGTAGGGGGGCGGGTCATGCGGGTAGGGGAAGGCTTTACTCACGCCAGTTAGCCAGTCATTTAGCAGTTCCTTCAACACGCCTGTGTTCACAGTTCCGACAGAACAACCACGCAAGTCAAAGTTTATGTTTTTAATGAAATTATTGATAGTTTATTATAACTTTTAATTAACTGTTGAAACGCAATTGTTTAGTCACGTAAGTTAATAGTTTAATTAAAGGTTAGGGTAAGTAATGGTTTTTTAAATTATTGAAATGCGATATAATTTTTATAGCTTAATAGCCCAGGAATTTTAGTGTTTTACCTGAAAAAAAATAACGTAGTTTTGAAATTTGCCACAGACGTTCCTTTGGGTGTTAAAAATTGATCTTAAAAAGTCCCCATATCTCAGATGCTGGCTTCATACTTTTTTAAAGCAATAAGGGCGTAAGTGCCGAAATATGCATATCACGACTGTTTTAGATAAAATTTAGGAATTTTTACAATAAATTATATTGAATTTGATAGTAAAAGTATTTTAAAAAAAGTAATGTCATATTGTTTTTATACTCTTGTTATTTCCAGCCCTTGAAGTATTGGTTTGTATTATCAAAAATTGTTTTAAACTAGTGTTTTAAGTAACATTATAAGATTAACAAACAATTTGAACGGATTTGAAAGTGCACCACTAAGGGAGTTATGGTTTTTTTTTATTCTGCCCCTTATTTTTTTAAACCCCTTGTAGCAATGGTACTTCCAATCAATTTTATTGTTTCAGACAAAGGTTTTTGATAAAAATTATAAGGTTTACCAACAACTTAAAGAATGTTATTTTGTAACTAATGAGTGTTATGAAATTTTTTAAAATTCTACCCCTTATTTTTTCAACCCCTTGCAGTAATGGTTGGTCCGATCGAAAATTGTTTAGACAAAAGTTTTAGATAAAAATTATATGATTAATACACAATTCGTACGAATTTGATGTTGTACCTACGAAGGTAGTTATGATTTTTTTGTCCACCAACTCTTGTTTTTTCAACCCCTTGAAGTTGTGGTTGGTCGTATAAAAATTTATTTCAGATGAAATATGTACTGAATACTTTAAGGTTTCACGATAAAACATAAAGGATTTATGAGTGTACATGATACATTAATTATGATTTTTTTTTAATTCAACACCTTCATTTTTTCCACCCCCTGCAACAATGGTTCAACATATAAAAAACTATTTCAGAAAAAAGTTTTAAATAAAAATTATAAAGTTTAGTAACAATTATAACGGTTTTGATGGTGTTCTTACTGAGGGAGTTATGATAAATTTTTTTTAATTTTTAACAGTTATTTTATTTACTACATTACTGCAATGGTTCGTCTAATCAAAAGTTGTTCCAGACAAAAGTTTTAGATAGAAGTTATAAGAAAAATACAAAATTTGTACAAATTCGAGGCCTTGCCTACGAACAGAGTTATGATTTTTTTTGTCCTCCAACCCTTGTTTTTTCAACCCCTTGGAGATACCGTCGGTAGTATCAAAAACTTATTCAGAGAAAATATTTTGGCATTACTCCTAAGGATTTAAATAAATTCAAACGGATGTGATATTTTCCATATTGCGTGATTTAGAACGATTTTTCTGTTTTTGAAAAAACCTTCCCCATTTCTACCCCTTTAGTCGGATATTGCTCATTAACGAACCCGACCGAGATTTTCCACATTTAGACTTTATGTATTAGTTTGGAATTGATTTGAGAAAAATTACGACAGTTATCGCGTCCACAAGAAAGTGATATATATATATATATGCTTTTGAGTTGACTATGGTTTTGGGGTCTATGGACCATGAAACGTAAAACTATGTAAACATTTTCTGGAAATCGCACCTTCGTAACGGCTATAATATGAAGTATTTCTTTTAAATCTACCTAAAATCGTAGGTATTAAAATTCTTCTATGTTAATGCACAAAGCTGTTTCGAATTGCTGGCTCCCTTGAGTTACGCGAGACAATTCATATTCTCCTGGGGTTCTCCTGAAACAGTAGAATCTGCAGCTGATGTGTTCATCAATTGAATTTTACTAAAAGAAATGCATTTACCAGTGGTGATTGTACTTTGTTTCTAATTTTATTTTTGGTCAATGTTACTGCAGAAAATATTCTTTCAGTTGCTGCGGATGAATGAGGCAAGCATAGCATGGCTTTAATGAACACTGTTATAGAAGGGAACATTTGGTCTCCTACAACATTTTTCATTCCAAAAACTGTATTCCAAAAATCCATTACATTTCTTCTCTACTGTAACTTATAGGTAGCTATATTGTGTGCAGGTGTTGACACTGCATTAATAATTCAATTATTAACTTAATTTGATTGTTAGGTAAAACGTGTAGGACTATATGTATGTACAAATCCTTATTTTACTTAATAAACACACAATAAACATTTATTCAACACAACACAGTACACCATAATGACACAAGGATTTTCAACAATAAAATATTAGAATTTTTCTTCCTCAATTTATATATTAAAATTATTATTTATATGAATATAATATCACGGATGAGTCAGAAGTAGATGATGTACACCCAGGACAATACGTCGAGCACTATTTTACCGAGAGTTCTGAGTCTAACCCAACATTATTTAATTTCACTTGTATCAATTATATGACTTTAAAAAAAGTAATTCCTGCTTTATAATTATCAGTTTTATTACCGGCTAGTTTGGTTGCTCAGGGAGGCATAACATTTTTTTCTATACGGACCACTGAACTCGGGTCGAGGTCATGTAATGTAACTTAAGTTGAAGATTTAACCAGAAAAAAATGTATCTCAATTTATGTCAATTCCAAATACTTAATGAAAAAATTACAGTTATTTGTAAGGTATTCGGTTTTACATGGCAATATTAAGACATTTCAGTTCACACGTACAAAATTGCATTTCTAGTTGAACTATGGCATTGCCTTGACTTGAGTTTCAATTACTGATTTCAAGTACTTAAAATGGATAAGTACATTTGCATTCTCTCACGTGTAGGTAATTTATATCGCAGAACCTTTTGATAATACAACACATAGTATAGGATTATATCAATAAAAGTTGGAATTAAAGCAACAGCGTTTGGGGCTTAACCCACACGAAGATGACGCTAAAACATTCTCTCTCAAATTATATTTAAAAACTCATTATGAATGAATCATGATCCCTGATTGCCTGAAAGGCCAGACACATAGATAGAACTCCAGTCAACAATACAACATATAAAAACAAACAGGAAATCGATTAGGAAATATTCACAACATAAAATTAGTGTAATAAATTAAATTAAATCATATGATATCATTTCCAGACGTAAATACAATTTTCGGGTTATGTCAAGTGGCTTTAACTTGGTTTGTTCACATTTCTATTACAGACGTTGTTGACGGCTTTTAAACATGAACACATGTAATTAATTGGCTTTTAGACTGAGCATAAATAATAACAATCAAACGAAATAGTATGGCGGGAAAATAAATTAATAATAATACTTAAAATAAAATCTGTGTGGGTCATTGTTACCGCACACCATAAATTAATCGTCTTTCTTCGGTGCTTCAACAGTCTTTAATAAACGCCATTCCCTATCCAGGTTTTCGAAATATTTTTCTTCAATAACATTAAGAAAATATTTGGCAAGTGGCATTATACTGTGATTGTCATCTGATTTGTACTTTTCTGGACTCAGCAAGGCTAAACATTTTAGAACAGTCTCATTAAAATTTATTCGTTTTAAAACTTGGCTGCAAAATACAACATAGAAGGCCAAACAATTAACTTTCAATCGTTTTAGCCTACATCACTTGGTCTAACTATGCTCTTGTCTAATCCCATCAAAAAGAGCTTCCACATTACTGTCTGCAGAATATAAGCCAGGAACAAAAAATATGACTTAATTAATGCCGAACGACCGACTTGAGTTCCTAACCTGACTCGTCATCAACTGAAAAATTAGATTCCCTTCCACTCCTGTGTGTGTTTGAACAACACTTAATAATAAAACAATTTAGTGTTAACATAATATTATATTGAAGGCAAAAAACTTGAAAAAGTACTAGCTGTGGACACCCTGTTTGTGTCTGAGAGTTCCCGTACTTATGTTGTTCTTCTCCTGGTCACGTTCCCTTTCCCCGCTAGCAACCGGCCAATTGCAGCGAGGGGGCGGGGCTTGCGGTGATTCTGACACACTTTCCACTGATACGGTCTAATTACCATACGGTCAAGCGGTGTCGCCCCGATTCCGCCATCTTCAATTCCAGAATTTTTCCGCCATCTTGTATGTAATCAAGCACCCACTCCCCGGACGTTGCACTTTTCGTTACCGTGACATCATCAAGTCTCTCACTCCCAAAAATTTCACTTTTCGTTAGGGTAGATCGGGCCGCCATTTTGAAATTATGACATCATCTTGAAAATTTATGAACATTAAGGTATAAATTCGGATTTTTTTTAATTTTTAGAGAAATTAATACAATTTTAATTAAATTTTAAATTAAAAACATTTACGGCATGTTGTCTTTGGTTTAAACTTGTTTAGGGCAAAAAAAATTGGCAATAATTCGTTCCTCAATGGAGGCCACTGGCAGACTGACCTACCTCTACTCTACTACAGGAACACTTGCAAAAGTTAACAATCTGATAAACTTTTAGTTTTGCATTGGCTTGAACTTACTAATAATCAGCTCCGGTTTACTGAAGACACGCCCCAACTAAATCCCATGTTCACAAGGTCTCCTTTTCCCTATATTATTTTCCAATACTTTGTTTAACAGACTCTTCTATGTCATGCGATAGGTAAGGAGCAGTGTTCATCCTTACTAATATTATAAATGCGAAAGTAACTCTGTCTGTCTGTTACCTTTTCCCGACTGAACGGCTGAACGGATCGTAATGAAATTTGGTAAGGAGATAGATTATATCCTGGGGATGGACATAGGCTATATTTTGTCTAAAAATATAAATTTTAAACGGGTTAAAAAAATTATATCTTAATTTTATGTAATGTGTGTCATATATATACCAACTGTTAGTGTCATTCCTCTATGTCTGCCAAGCAATAGCTTTCAAGCCATTGCGTTACGTTTTGCTATTGTAAGGAACTAAGTAGAGAGTAAGAAAAAAATAAAGATCTTGACATTTGTAGTGTCGCCATATTTGTTTCAATTTTCAATACCGTTTTTGTATATTACAATTTAAATTGCAGAATTAAATCATGTTTCATAGACACATATATAGTGAGTGTGTGTCATTTCTCTATGTCCACGAGGTCTCGCCGCGACAATTTTCTCCTTGGGGCGAACCCGTCCGCTTACTTAAATAAACAGCTTTTATCGTTGATTGATTTCATGATTTATTTCATGAAGATCTGCTCTCATAAAAAAGCTAGTTTTATAGACATTTAATAGGTGTCTCTCTCTCTCTGAAGATCAATCTATGAATCGTTACAAATTAATTTCCTTTATTTTTTTAAGTTTGATTTGATACAATATGATTTCACTAAAAATCAATTTCTACCCCTTGCTATTTTCATTTCCACATTACGAAGTTTCACTTCTTCCACGCGGAGGGACTCCACGCAATATTTTTGCATGCAATTAAAAACTATTTTTTAATGATGCCAAAGAAGTTTAACTTCTCATGCGCGTACCTAAGTACACGCACCCATTTTTTTAAATTTAATTTCTTCTATATATTTTTTTTCTCCCTACCTAGGGCACTCATAATTCTTTTTCAATTTCACGTGTATGTTTTCAATGTCATTCAAATTAGACAATTTATTTTTGTCAAATTGGTCATTATTTATACTTTGTTTCATTTTGGAAAAATACGCATTTTAGGTATTATGACAAATAAATAAAATTAGTTTCACTAACATTCTTAGGTTTTTATTGTGTTGATAGTTTCAAGTTTAATATTATGTAGGCACATAAATTCTTAAACTTATAAATTTCTTCGAAATTTATTCATTATATTTGTCAATATTGTTGTTATTTTACAGTACCTACTTATTTGCAAGGAGTTTGGTTTAGTGTTTATAATTTATCTGCTGAGCGTCAAGAGTCTTAGGGCTGCTGAGACCGAAGACCAGAAATATTTATCAATTATGTAATATATTGTTGAAAAATTAGAATTTTACTATTTCAGGTAGGTTGATTTTTTTTTATTAATTAGAATAGTTGCGTGTAATTGTCATCTTCCTTTATTTCATATTAAACATTATGTTTGGTTGAGTGTGAGATAATTTTATTTATGTATGTTTTAATTTTATTTATTTTCTTTATATATATATATATATATATATATATATATATATATTCTTACCTACCTACTTCTATTAAATTTCAGGCAGATGTTAACATTGTCATTCCAGTTGTATACATTTTTTTGTCAAATTAGTTGTTATTTAAACTTTTTGTTTCATTTTGGACTATGTTTTTTTTTTTACTTAATTAAAAGATTTGTGGTGTGTACAGGGAGTGATATCTCTATTAATTTCTATACTCCTTTGGATAAGCGGAATATTGCCACCACAGTTTTACATATAAACAAATCCTACAAATGTTTTAAACATTATGACAAATAAAAAATAGTTTCACAAACTTCCTTAGTTTTTTTTTTGGTGTGTATAGTTTGAAGTTTAATATTATGTATGTACGTAAATTCTTAAACCTACAGTTATTTATTAATTTTTTAGATAATTATTCATAGGTAGGTAATAAGCTTTCTATTTGTCAATATTGTTATCATGGTAGATAGGAGTACAGTAAATGCCTACATTCTTATATTCCTTTATATCTCTTTCGATTTGGAGTGTTTCCGAGACATTCAGGGTCCTAGAACCCCCCGCCCCCCTCTGGGAACAAAGCCCCAAAATTTCGACAATTTCAGGAATTTCAAATATCTATTCTTTCGAGATGGAGTGTTCCAAACCATTCGAGGTCCTGAACATCCACTTTCCGCAAAAGTGAAAGCCCCAAAATTTCGAAATATAAGAATATATATAATTTGATGTTGGCATGTATGACGTCGATAAACTCTTACACCGTTTGACTGATCGCCGTGAAAGTTGGCACATCGAAGTGTTTTTATCATGGAGAAGATTTTTATACTAACCATTTTTTTGTAACTCGCCGCTAGATGGCGCTGTAGCGCATCAACTTCTAAACCTTTCAACCGATCGCCATGGGTAAACAGAAAACCATAGGTCACAGATACACAAACAGTAATTATGTGTCATTTCTTAATGTCCACCACACTGGACATATCGCTATCCATTTTGCTGTAACTCGCGGACAATATATCACCCGGTGTTCAGCCCGGGCAAAGCCGGGTACTGCAGCTAGTAGTCTATAAAGTGACACCTTCACTTAGTCCTCGAACAGATATGGTTTACCTCATACACAGTCCAACTACAGGCTATATTTTAAAGATCCGTGAGTTTCTACTTCATTAGTAAGCTGATCGAATATTTTCTGCTTGAAGTCGTGAGGAAAACAAGTTTTTTTGAATCAATAAATGTATTTAAATAATTGTAGATTTTTAATATTCTACGAACGGAAGATTTATCTAGATAGAAACCATTATCATTTTACTGTAACAGACCTAGCACAGTCTTGTTTCGATTATTTCCCAGGCGTCATCAACAGTCGGTTACTGCGTATCTGTTTTTGTTCTTGTAGGTATAAGAGTGTTAACCTTAATCAAGGAGTCAAAATGTCTGCAGGAAGTTCCACAGAAGGCACACAGATTTCACCTTTACGACTGAGGTTAAGATCAAATTTCCGATGGTTTCTTTCCAGAGGTTTTTTTGTAGATTGTAAATGGGAAATCTGGGTCCCTTTGGGGACATTTAAAGCCTCCAAAAATTTTGGAGAGTAAAAAAAAAAAATAAAAAGAAATTTTCTTTTATTAGGGGAATTTTCTCGTCGAAAAGTATTTTTTAATTTTTTTTTGGCAGACGTTTTTCTGAAAACCTGGAAATGTGGCAAATTTGGGAGTAATTAATAATTTTTGGAAATTTTGAGTACTTATATTTTTTGAAAATTTGAGAAACGTTTGAAGGTTAAGGTCTTCCAAGATGGCCGCCGTGTTGTCTCAATCCAGAATAACGGCTGACACTCTACAATACATGTACCGGCACCATTCCCAAGAGAAACTATATACACTACTACCTTTGAAGCTATGATTTTAATAATAACATAATTTCTACCACACTGTTAGAATTTAAAGCTATCTTATTGTTTGCTAAGTATGTTATGTGAACCAATTAAAGTTTGCAAATATTACCGACAAATGTATTATTAAAAGACACTTATTCCTGTTTACTAGGGTATTTGGTATAAAAAATAGAGGCTTAACTCATTGGTAGTACTTTTAAAATTGTAAATTGTAGTCCTTGAAATTATACCACACCAAGAGAAGAAGGAAATCTGTTTCCAATGGAATCGTTGGAATTTCTAAAAAATTTATAGCTGGGCTGACATCAAGTGCGGATGTTTACGTGGAAGTTTTCACTCCGGTCTGAGAGAACGGAACTTTTTCTCACAAACATTAAATTTAATACCAATGAAATATTTGCATAAAATTTACATTTTTGGTGATGAATCTGAAGTTACAACCATTCAGTGCAACAGTATAAATTTTGTAACATGTGGTGTTAAGTGAGTGCTGTGAATTTTAGGTTGGCACCTACGTGGCAATTTATTACGTTATAAGTGCCAGGCACCTTTCAGTGGGACACACAATGAGGCACATTGGAAGAAGTGAATTATATTTGGTACACCATTTACCTTAATATGACACAGACAACGATCACTACTTTAGCAAAGAGTTATGGTTAAGTGATACCGCTTCTATTAGTAATAAATGCGTTGTTTAAAAATTACAGATAATTACTGGCAGCAGATTTTTGGGCTTTCCACGAAGCAAACGTCTATTGTTTATGACCCAAAAGCTTAAAATGTTTATTGTCTAGAAAAATGGCAGTGCAGTTCGCAGTAAAAAGCAACTGAGTTGCCAGGCCAGTGAATTGGGAGCGGTGATTGTCAGGACATACGCCAACATTCCTAAGCCATTTGTTTCTGGTATGTTTGTTGCTAGAGTCTGCCAACATTAATTGTCCGAACTCAGTCGGGAGGCATCCAGAGTAGTTACAGTTTATCCTTACATATGCCCTTTTAACATAATGCAGTACTTTCATCACTTGTGATCTGACATTTTTAAAAAAATGTTTATACTTAATCTAAATTCCTTTTCGTGCTATTTTCTCTCTCTGATACGATTTATTTAGCGTGAAAATCAATGTATCTTCTGAGAATTACCGACACCATACGCACCCTTTCTCAAAGCTGTGGTTCCAAAAAAATAACATTAGTTGCTGTTAGTTATCTGTTAATTTGAACTGATTTCCCCAATTTTAGATATATATATTCACATCCAGCCACCTATTTTATAACTAATTCAGTATTTTATCCTTAGGTTTAATCTGCTGAAGTTTCTACCGGCAGACATTAATTAAAGTAACATTCAGTGTTTGAGTTAAACTATTATTACATCACAAACTAAACCAGAGATAAAAAATTATGATATCTTAATAATTATATAATTATAAAACCTGTTTTTGTTTACAGATGAAAGTGTGGAAAGCATTTTTCAACCCAAATATGTAAACTATCTGAAAGTAATGTTAAGCGTAAAAAACAATTTTAAAATGATGCATAGGGAAAGGCATTGATTATTTTTATGATACACTTCTGAACCTATATTTTTAATATTCTGCATCGTTTTACCACAAATATTTTTTTCCGCTGTTATTAATTATTCCCAGACATTTTTTACTTTTTATAATGTCTCTGTAAAACCATATTCACGTTACATAAGCGCACTTCCTTACTTAAATGCACCTAATGCTAAAGCGATTTATTTTAAATATACAAAGAAATAAAATTGAAATATACGTAATTGAAGGACTTAAGTGTAGTAAAATCAAGGAAAATGAAAGTATTCAAACAAATCGATGACATTGGAAGAGGCAGAAATATTGAAGCGTATGATTAAGAACAGAAATGTTTGGCGCCACCAAAAAAAATATATATATATATATTTAAGATACGTTTTGCTAGTGTTTGCTTAAAAGAATTTTAAGCTTAAAAAAACACAAAACTTTAAAAATTTTCTAAAAAATTATAAAAAAATCATGATTGCCACATTAAATAATTTCATATGGAAGGGCCGTTTTATTTTGACATTTGGTGGAACGGGGAAAAAAGCCACATTTATTAAATTAATTTCTTCCTTCTTAATATTCAATACTTATAGTTAACCTAATTTTCTTGACTATACGAATAAATTTGCCACTCAACATGGTAGTAAATATTAGGGTTTAAAAATATATTGTTCTTAGACGTTAGAAGTGGTATTCATCACGTCTATTTTACTGAGTAAAAATGTACCTTCAGTGTTCATTAAGGTGTAGCATGTTCCCAAGTAAATAATTGCCTTATTTTACTACCTCCTTGGGTCTTTGGTCAAAATAATGACTTTCAATTTACAAGTCCGCCCTTTTATAGAGTCCTTAACCTACATCTCGTTGGCTGGTAGATGGGCTGACCTCTTTCGACGGTAGCAATGAAGACTTGATAGTTTCACTAACTTTAACATGTATCCATCTGTTCATTCTATGGTCAAAGCCACTTAAAGATTCTTAAATGACAGTTTAAACATTCTGATGTACCAATACACAAATCATATTATAAAAAACCATTAAAATTCTTATATAAATATTTTTCTTCAATAGTATTTTCATGGCCGTAATGTTTATTAACATTTATTCTAATGGGAATTTTTTTTTGTATATTGAATGTCAGAATTATTATCAAAGAGCTAAAAAAAATATGTAATCAAAACCGATAGGTTTGTAGCTGGAGAATAAAGATGACACTGATGATATTGTCTATTATAGGCAAAGCATAATATTAGAGTAACAGCGTGATTACATTAAATTTATGAAACTCTTATATCACACTTCCTTGCAGTTTGAATTCGTAGTACAAAGGTGTCGAAGGTGAAAACTCATTTCGCAGATGGTTTTGAGACTCTGTAGCCTTACCGGGAACCAATCAGCGGGGACTGGACGTGGTGGATGTGGATGGATTGGGAGAGCACCGGAGGGTAAATGATAACCTCCCTGATAGAGCATTTGTAAGGTTTCGAGCTGTGCGGAGAAGAAGTTTGGAGGGCGGGTGGAGGAGGGAAATCACGTTGCTCGTGTCTGGGGGAAAAAATGGCAAGAGGAGGTTGGCTAAGCTGGAGCGCTGGCTGGCCGCGCGGATGAGCAGATGGCTTCCCAGCGAGGAAGCCCTTTATGCCGCCTCTCGTTCATTTCGCTGCCTCTCTTTATCCTCCAAACGAGCTGGTTACTCAAGCAAAACACTTGCCAGGGAACTGTTAGCCCGATATAAAGGCTTACGCATTTACATAGAATAAAACTGTTATTTCAACCTATTGAATTTCGAATATAAAACATTTAGTGTGTAAATTGAAGCATTCCGCGGAACGCACTGACAAACATTTATTGCTGATTGGTGTTCAATTTTTTCGCTGAAATGGCGTGATGATTTTACCAAATGAATTTAACCCTCTAATTTATTAATCAACTTGCACTTTTAAAAAAACCGTATTAATACAGAGATGTTGGTGAATGTTGAACACGACAGAACTCGTGGCACGGAAGACGTAAAATTTTTAACGCAAATAGATTACTATCTTAAATTATTAATGGTGCCAGAGGCGAAAAGAGATTATAATAATTTAAAATAATGTTACGATTTACAGCGGGTTCGTAAAGGATAGCCTAATTAAAGATTTTATTACACTACACAGATTTATTTATTGCCACTAATTATGTCACTTACAAAAAATCTTCTAAAATGACAAATAATTAATTACACTTAAATAAAGGTCTATTCCTCAGTCACTCGTTCCACACACCTTGCTGGGCCGCACCTCTGGCGCAACTCTCGCCGCAGCACCCCTCATGGGTCTCCACCGCGGGACTCCGTCGCCACACTCCGCCGCCGCCGAAGTACTTCCCCTTCGCCGAGGATCCGCTAGACTCCTCGCTCGCAACTTCGCTCGGGACTCCGCCGCGCCCGCGACTCTATCGCCTGGAAACTCCTCCGCGGGAAGACTCCCGACTCCACTAAACTCTCTCACTCCCTGCCCTGGAACCTTCGTCCAAGGACTTCGCCTCTCTACCGCAACCGCGGCACTATTGCCCGGAAACTCCGCCGCGGGAGAACTCCCGACTGAACACTCCGAACTCACTCAGACTGACTCCTCGGGCCTATATATAGGCCCCAGCGAAATTCCAGAACTCACGAGAGCGGCCGGGGCCTGTCGCGTCATCGCGAGCCGTCCCGACGGCAGAAATCTCTCGAAAACACGTGTCGGCGGCTCGCGTAACTCCGCAGCTGTCCGGTGTCAGTTACGTGTCAAAGGCAGGGCGCCGCGCGGGGAGTGGCGGGAAGGAGGGGGGGAAAGCGACAATCCATGTTATCTTCCAGGCGCGCGCGGCGCATATCATGTTGCGGCAGTCGCCAGCCAGCTCTGCACCTGCACATGTCCCGGCCAATGTCACGGTCGTATCAATAGGATCTGTTGTTTTGACTTCTTCATTGTTTCCTACGTTTTAAGCAATGCATTCGTAAACTTCTAAGACGCATAGTTAGCTAAATTTTTTATATACTTTAGAAGGTTAGTAAAAATCTTTTTTTTTTCCTATTACTCTATTGGCAACTAATTGGGCTTCAAAAAAGAATAGGAGTCACTGTTGAAGATGTCTTGGAGATTCTAAGTATGGCTAAGATTCCAACTCAAAGAATAGATGCGATTCAAATAAAATTCAATAAATTGTACAAAGAATATCTCAATCTACAAAAAAAAATATTATGAAGGCACCCCTTAATAGCTGTCGCATGAAAGAGGAAACATTGAAAGGAGATATCTCAGATATTTTTGTCGATGCACATAAAGATGCATTGCAATTAGTGACAATTGATGAAGACAAGAATTGTATAATAATGCAGCGTGAAGAATTAAAAAGCTGCAGCTTGGTAGGGTAGGGGTAGTAGTAGCTCAAGAGTCAAGAAAGCGAGTACGAGAATGTCAACATGAATTGAGACGTCAGTGTTCTGTTAATGAAATGCAAAAATGTCAACTAGTGTGTTGCCTCAAGTAAACTAGGAATAACTGATGAATCCGAAAGGTAGTTCTAATGAATCTGTTTTTAATTAATTATCAACCTTCCAAGAGCATTTCTCCAAAACAGCCCGCAAAAAGGAAGAAGATTCTCACAACCAACGTAGCAGCATCACTTGACAGAGTAAACTTATAGGACTGTGAAACGATGTTTGCCGTCAGTGCAGTTCCTGAGGCCTGTGGTTTGACTTTGTATAAGCTGTCAGCATCTCGGAGAATAATCAGCATAATCGCATGAAAGCACGAGAGGCTGTAGCATAAAATGACAAGTCAACTTTATGTTCTGAAGGTCCTTTATTTCTACACTGGGATAACAAGTTACTTACAGATATTGCGTAGGGGCACTGAAAATGTTGACGGAGTGGCGATACTTTTCACTGGAGATGGGGTAGAGAAATTACTAGGAGTACCAAAGGTTCTCAGTGGACTGGCCAGGAACAAGCTACTGATAGCCTAAATGCTGTGGATTTTGGATGATTGGAAACTGAGAAAAAAAAAATGCGGTTTCTCTGGTACTTGACACAACAGCTACCAATATAAGCATGAAGATTAGAGCATTTGCTATTCTTGAAGAGTTTTAACCCTAGTCTTGTGTGTATTCCATGCAGACACCATGTACTTGACATTGTGCCCTCGTCTGATTTCAGCACAGCTTTTGGAGTATGTGGGGTCAGGATGTTGCTATATTTAAGCTTTTTAAAGAAACACTGGATTCAGATTGACAAAGAAATATATGCTCAAGGCAGAAATGATTTGTCTGACTTCAACGATAAAACGAAAAAAACTTACGGGAGAAATGGTGGGCTACTCTATTGCCGTTTTAAACGACTCACAGAAGTCAAAGCAGCCTAAGAAGACTTCTTTGAGTTTTTGCAATATTGTGTTATGTCTTTCTTGGAGTTGCAAGCCCATGATCCAAAGAAAACTTCAGAACCCCAGGTGGTTTGCGTAACACATGTTGGATGGCAAAGGATATTGGTTCTCTTAAAACCTATTTATTAAAAAACCTTTTTATCCTTACATCTGGAGAAGAAAAAGGAATCGCTGAAGTCATCTTATTCGTAGCCATCCTCTACGGCCGGCTATGGAATGAGACACCGAAGGCTTGGAAAGCTGTTAATAATGATGTCACTCTTTTAAAGCAAATTTAAGTATATCTCAATTGCAATGTTACAAAGGCAGCTATTTTTATCATTTCAACGCAACTTGTGGTATTTTTGAACATTTTTTGGCTGGCTCTCTTTGAGTCCCGTGTCAGTGAAGCTACAAAATTTTAGAAGGTTGAAAACCTACAGCGCCCAAGACTTAGGCCCTTAAGAGAGTAGAAAGTAAACCATTCAAGCACGAGAGTCCTCTGGAGACACACATCACAAAACAAATTACAAAACTATTTGACATAACCCTTACAAACTGGAAGAAAAAGCTGCTCTTTCGTTTGCAAGGACCCTAAGTTGTGGACTTCTGATCACATCTATTCAAAGAGAAGGTTCGCCAAATTAAAGAAGAACATTATGGGCCGAAATAGGTATTGCTCTGATCCAAACATTTAATACCAGTGTCACGAAAATTTAATAACGGTTTCAGTAACTTATCCAGTTAGTTCAACTGCACAGAAAACAGTTTCCAGCATCCAAGAAGGCTATTCTAATGGCTGATAATGTTAGTAATCATTATTAAACAAGAAGAAAATATTATATTATGAAACATTAACATTTCAGAAAGCTGAAATATTACCACTAAAAATACAAAAAAAACATTTTCCAGAATATTTATTTATTTATTTATATCATTACTAAAGTATTTATCAAAATATTGGTGTTTTAATAAAAACTCCGTTTAGACCTATTAACAGTTAAACCATAGGGATTTCTAAGTATTGAATTTATTTTTCGTAATTCTGTAATACCATATGGAAAATGGCTGGCATATGAAGAATAGATATAATATTCAATTTTTTATATCATTATATATAAATATATGAAACCAAGTCATTCAAAATGTTTTATAAATAGCAAAACATGTATACCAAAAGAGTTTTTTAAAACTAAAAAAAGGGCTGTGATGGCCGGGATGAAGGGATTTTCTTTAAGTTGGTCCCACTGACGTGGCGCTCTTTGTGCTCCCTGGAGAAGCGCTGAAGCTCCCTCCGGCACTTGAGCCCTTCCTCGATCTCACTCGCGCCTCGTATCGATCCCAGCGCACCTGGCGGGCCGGCGGGGCGACGAGCCCGCGTCGCGGCGGTCTCCGAACCAAGAGGCGAGCCCTCCTGCGGTGACGAGCCTCCAGCCTCCGCCGGACCACGGCGAGGGGTCCCAGCGTCATGTGCGACGCCAGCGGTGCTGAAACATTGCTTGTCTGTCAAGTCGGTGTACGGACGATAGTTTAACGCGACAACTTCATAACAAAACATTTATGAAATGATTGCATACTTTTATGAATAAAAGTGAATCATTTTTATTTTAATAATAAAATAATAAATACTTGAAATTATATCTACTAGTAATCAGATTTTTAAAATGCAAGGATAATTAACCTTTATTGCCGAAATTGTTGTTGTAATAAGCAATGAAAACCACATTAACTTTTCACTTCACTTTTTAAACAGTCGACGAAACAGTTCACGTGTAGATGTCTTGTAATTAATTTTAAAAACTGGCGTTTAGCTTTGAAGTTTAAATATAATTATGAACAAGTTTTCATATAAATAAACTGTAATCAAATATCTATCATCAATTATATGAATCACCATAATTTTTTAGTCAATTTGAACATAACCTATTATTACTGCACTCGCCGACAGCGTAACGGGACACAGCGTAACGGAACAATGTGCGTAACGGGACACTTATTCGTGCGTGCAGCCGGCGTTCATAGATTTATTAGACGTTGTCACGTCAAAAGTACACAGGGCTAAGAAAACAGCCAACTGTCTGGTTAGCTGAGTGAGGCAGAGGCCCGAGGTGGTGACAAAGCTGGGATGGGTAGCATCAGCCTCTAGTCATAGTCGGAGTTCTTACCAATTATCCTGATGCGCGTATACGGCGTATCTGTATCCACGGTCGTATGGGCCCCGGGGCGGAAGGTATAACTCTAAGAGCGCTCAGTTACAAAAGAAAAACGAGAGGAAACCCTTTGAATGTATGCATGTATGTCTGTTCCCCACGGGACAAACACACTCCCGGTTCCTGTTTATTCGATCACATTGTCACGTAGCACGAGGTGTGAAACTACGTTCTACGTGACCCGCTTCACGTAACTCAGGTAAACTATGGTAAAAGTACATGCTAAATTATTTCAAATAAAGACTGTTATAAAGGTTTATTGAAGTTAAACTTCTTTGCTGAGGTGGGTAACAATTTTCGAGCATTACGAAAATTCCGAGCGCATGAGAGGAAATATCTAGGTATGCGGTGAGGGAACCGGGAGAGGAGAAGACAGCACCGATACACCCTTTCACACACACCTAAACACATACTTTTTTACACAGCCTTTAGCACATACTTTGAAACACACATTTACACACGCTTTTACACGGCTTTCAACAGCCTTTTACACAACCTTTTATACAAACTTTTACACGCAATTTTAGACGCACTTTTGCACAGCCTTTAACTCACAATTTTACACACACGTTTACATACACTTTTACACACACCTAAGCACGCGCTTTTATACACACTTTTACACACAATTTACACAGCATTTAGCAGAAACTTTTACACTCACTTTTACACACACTTTTTCACAGCCTTGAAAACGCACATATACTCACACTTTTACAAAAACTTTTACTCACACTTTTACACACACTTTATACACACTATTACACAGCTTTTACAAATACTTTAACGCACACAAATTCACACTTTTACCTACACTTTTACACCGTCTTTAACACGGCCTCTAACACTCACGTTTCACTCACTTTTACCTTCGCTTTTACACATTCATTCAAACATACTTTAACACAGAATTTTACACAAAAATGTACACAGCCTTTTACACATATGTTTACTCAGAATTTTACACTCACTTTTACAAACATTTTATACACATTTTAACACACAATTTACCAACACTTTTAAAGACACATCGACACAGCTTTTAACAGAAAAGTTTACACACACTTTTACACAAACTTTTACACAACTACCTTTGCAGACTTCTGCATACTTTTAGTAGTATAGGAATATATTTCCGGGGACACGGGTCCGGGGCGTGGAGCCGGAGCCGAGCCACATCTCTGATTGTGACATCACGGCGGCCATCTTGGATGAGCGTAACGGGACACAGGGTAACGGGACACAACGTAACGGGACAGGTAGATCACGGCGGCAATCTTGTATCCGCCATTATGAATTACGTCATTTTGTTTTCTCGAACATTTCGGCGTTTTGTTATCCGCCATTTAGAATTATGACGTCACCGTTGCAATTTCCGTTACGGCCGCCATCTTTAAAATCTTGATTTATTATCCGATTTTAATAAAAAAATTTAAAATTTATAAAAAAAATCATTTAATAAAATTTTTAATAAAATATTTAAAAATTTACTTTTACGACACGGAGCTCGGAGTCCTCGGTTCGAACCCGGCGAAAGCAAAAAAATTAAAAAAAAGCGACCAATCCTTTCCCCGTGGTGGGTGCTGACAGACTGACCCCCACCACTTTTTGCCATTCATATATATGTTCAGGAAGTATTATGTCATGTTCGCCATCTTGAAATTTGGACGCCATCTTGAAAATCCTTATTTATTATCCGATTTTAATGAAAAAATTCCAAAATTCATCAAAAAATTAACTTATTTGAATTCTGTTTGATTTGATCGATTTACGTCCTTGGTACGATTCCTGGCGAGAGTAAACGGCCGATCCTTCCTCCATGAAAGCTACCTAGACTGATCTACCACCAACAATACCAAGGTACATATATCATCAGCTGGTAATACGACATGTCCACCATCTGGCCTCATCCGCTGGAGACCACCATCTTGTTTTCGTCTGCTAGAGTGTACCGATACCATGTTAGTATAATTATCTGGTCACCATACCTTTTTCCTCAACTGTTGACTTTGAACTTTGACCTTGACCTTGAAATTATGACCTTGACCTTGAAATTTGACCTTACCTTGAAATTAGACCTTGTCCTTGAAATTTGACCTTGACCTTGAAATTTGACCTTGGCCTTGATCTACGACTTTGTCTTTGACGACCATCATGGATCCAACATTTTAAGTTCAGTACATGCTACCAGGAGCTACCACCTGCTGGAGTACACCATCTTGTGTGTGTACTCGTCTTATAGAGTACATTTCCATCTGAATAATTTAATTCCAACCCGCTTCAGTGCAGTAAACATTTATTACCTAGGTGCCCCCGCCATCTTGAAATTTGGACGTCATCTTGAAATCGTGTAATTATTTAGCTAGAAATTCGGGGGGAAAAATCCAAAATTCATTAAATAAATCACTTATTAATTAACATATTGAATTGATGGATTACAATCTTCGGTTCCAATCTTGACCAGTGACAGGTGTAACTAAATAAAAAATATATTTAATATATAATTTTCCATTACCTTTTGTGGAATTTAAAATCATTCACCTTACGAAAAACAACTCAAGACAATATACATGACCATCGAATTAAATACAGTACCGCTATGCCTTACATGAAAGTCTAATTTTTCGTTAATCTGAATAACCTATAAATCGTTCATGTACAAGGCCGTACATATAGGCCAAGTGTCTCCGGACCATGAGACCAGCTCATAAACAATATCAAACGTATAGGCTAGTCATTTCCGAACCTCACAACCTTCCTCATCGTCAGCTAATTATATTCAATTGAACCAACGGACCATGTTTTTTACGCTTACAAGAGGACCAAGAATCCAATCAAAAAGGCAGCACCATCAACAAAAAGGCAGCACATTTTGGAAGCACAATCAACAAAAAGGCAGCACATTTTGAAGCACCATCAAAAAAGGAAGCACAATTGGAAGCACCATCAAAAAAGGAAGCACAATTGGAAGCACCATAATCAAAAAGGCAGCACATTAGGAACACCATCAAAAAAGGAAGCACAATTGGAAGCACCATCAACAAAAAGGCAGCACATTTGGAAGCACAATAAGAAGCACCATCTACAAAAAGGCAGCACATTTGGAAGCACCATCAAAAAAGGAAGCACATTTGAAAGCACAATTTTCTGCTAGCTTGTGAACTTCTCATTGTTGAGCAAAGATAGAGTTATAGTCCAAGCCAGAATCAGTTTTTGAATTTTTTGTGATTTTTTAATTTTTATTTCTCATTAATTTTTTTTCTGTAATTATATGATAACAAAGAAAACTTGTGGCGGTTTTCTCCGTGTGCTTCCGATTATTCTTGTCAATATTATGGTGGTTTTCTCCGTGTGCTCTCGTTTATTCTTGACAATATTATGGTGGTTTTCTCCGTGTGCTCCTGAAAATTCTTGACGATATTAAGGTGGTTTTCTCCGTGTGCTCCTGATTATACTTGACAATATTTTGATGGTTTTCTGCAAGTGCTTCTGGTTACAGATGAGCAATTGATCTCTGCATGAAGGATTTTTTTACTTAATGAGTCATGTTAATTTATTTAAGGTTACATTTACTTGGTGAATTTATGCTACTTAATCAACACTTGTAATATTTTTATCAGGTGGAAATAAAAAAAAATATCATTACTCAGTCAAATAATAATAATCTCTGAGAAATCTAAGAAGCACTAACAGGAAGGACGAACTTCCTTCTCCTTGGAGTCTAGCAATGCCATCCTTCTTTTGTGATTGTTAGTGAGCATCCCGCATCACGCATAAAAAATCTAAAATTATTTAGCTGCAAGCAACATGTGGCGACATCTGTTGTTGAAAAGCAGAACTACATGCAGCAAGTACCTTTGCATGAGATATATTAATTCTCGCTGATGAAATATGGAAAAAAATTATATTTAAGTAATGGATCTAATTTAAAACACTCAATTGGTATCCGGCATTAGTCTCAGTAACTAATATGAATTCCGATTTGGGATCTGAAGCTGTATTGAAAGAACATAGGTGTAAGTTTTGCAGTAAAGAGTTTATCTTGAGAAAGAATAAAAGACAACACGAGAAGAATGACTGTGTTAAAAATACACTACGCAATATGATAAGTTGTGTTCGATGTAGCAAGTCGTTTACGCGGAGAGAGAGCAAAAAAAGACATGACAGAACTTGTAACGTCAAGCCTGCGTAAAAATTAGAGGACAATGATGAATCTACTAGACTAAGGAAGAGTGATCTGCATTACGACAATAATTTTCCTGGCTCTTCCGATCGCGACAAAGAACTTAAATTGAAGGAGGTTGATGATTTATGGAAGAATGAAGACAACGTGAAAAGTGAGAATATATTCCAGCCGAATTCAAGTAGATCTTTCCTACTTTGTAAAAATGATGGACTCCTAAAAAGGGAAGCATGAAGACGATGAAGACACTTCGACATCATCAACATCGAATTCTTACGGTAATCAGGGTAAAGACGATGCCTTCTACGGTGATTGTTACAGTGACTCTGAGACTGTTGACAAAGACACAGACTGTGATGAAGCACCTAAAGCAGACAAGATCGAAGAATGTGGCGGTGTCCTGAGACCGAAACGATGGAAACAAAGTGATATATTAAATAAATCTGATCAAGCTTGTGATGATCACTGTCTCAAAAATGAAAGTTACCCTGAGGTTGGTGGTAAAACGGAAGACACCAGAGATCATAATATTTATTATAAACGTGCAAGGAAGATGGCGGTAGAAGAGAATGATTACACATCATGGAAAGTCCAAACATATTGGTTGACCGGCTAAGACTTCTACATGGTTCGCTTTGTCCAGGAAACTATTCGTGCATCAAAGAGATATCCTTCATACACAAAGAACTGAGGAAAGCTGGCTACATACAATAATGACTTGTTTTACTTGTATTTTTATAATGTAAAGAAATAAAATAAATAATTTAAATTATAAAAATGTAATGTTTTTATTTCTTGTATTCTGATTTCTAACTAAGACTTAGTTCTCGTAACTTGTGCTTTCTTTTAGCCGTTTTGTTGATGGAGCTTCCAAATGTGTTTCCTTTTTCGATGGTGCTTCCAAAATGTGCTGCCTTTATGATGGTGCATCCAAAATGTGCTGCCTTTTTGATTATGGTGCTTCCAAATGTGCTGACTTTTTGATTATGGTGCTTCCAATTTGTTCTTCCTTTTTGATAATGGTGCTTCCTAATGTGCTTCCTTTTTGATTATGGTGCTTACAAATGTGCTTCCTTTTTATATAGTGCTTCCAAATGTGCTGCCTTTTAGTTGATGGTGCTTTCAAATGTGCTTCCTTTTTTGATGGTGCTTCCAAACGTGCTGCCTTTTTGTATATGGTGCTTCCAATTGTGCTTCCAAATGTGCTTCCTTTTTTGATGGTCCTTCCAAATGTGCTGCCTTTTTGTTGATGGTGCTTCCAATTGTGCTTCCTTTTTTGATGGTGTTCCAAATGTGCTGCCTTTTTGATTATGGTGCTTCCAATTGTGCTTCCTTTTTTGATGGTGCTTCCAATTGTGCTTCCTTTTTTGATGGTGCTTCCAAATGTGCTGCCTTTATGTTGATGGTGTTTCCAAAATGTGCTGCATTTTTGTTGATGGTGCTGCCTTTTTGATTGGATTCTTGGTCCTCTTGTAAGCGTAAAAAACATGGTCCGTTGGTTCAATTGAATATAATTAGCTGACGATGAGGAAGGTTGTGAGGTTCGGAAATGACTAGCCTATACGTTTGATATTGTTTATGAGCTGGTCTCATGGTCCGGAGACACTTGGCCTATATGTACGGCCTTGTACATGAACGATTTATAGGTTATTCAGATTAACGAAAAATTAGACTTTCATGTAAGGCATAGCGGTACTGTATTTAATTCGATGGTCATGTATATTGTCTTGAGTTGTTTTTCGTAAGGTGAATGATTTTAAATTCCACAAAAGGTAATGGAAAATTATATATTAAATATATTTTCTATTTAGTTACACCTGTCACTGGTCAAGATTGGAACCGAAGATTGTAATCCATCAATTCAATATGTTAATTAATAAGTGATTTATTTAATGAATTTTGGATTTTTTCCCCCGAATTTCTAGCTAAATAATTACACGATTTCAAGATGACGTCCAAATTTCAAGATGGCGGGGGCACCTTGGTAATAAATGTTTACTGCACTGAAGCGGGTTGGAATTAAATTATTCAGATGGAAATGTACTCTATAAGACGAGTACACACACAAGATGGTGTACTCCAGCAGGTGGTAGCTCCTGGTAGCATGTACTGAACTTAAAATGTTGGATCCATGATGGTCGTCAAAGACAAAGTCGTAGATCAAGGTCAAGGTCAAATTTCAAGGTCAAGGTCAAATTTCAAGGACAAGGTCTAATTTCAAGGTAAGGTCAAATTTCAAGGTCAAGGTCATAATTTCAAGGTCAAGGTCAAAGTTCCAAGTCAACAGTTGAGGAAAAAGGTATGGTGACCAGATAATTATACTAACATGGTATCGGTACACTCTAGCAGACGAAAACAAGATGGTGGTCTCCAGCGGATGAGGCCAGATGGTGGACATGTCGTATTACCAGCTGATGATATATGTACCTTGGTATTGTTGGTGGTAGATCAGTCTAGGTAGCTTTCATGGAGGAAGGATCGGCCGTTTACTCTCGCCAGGAATCGTACCAAGGACGTAAATCGATCAAATCAAACAGAATTCAAATAAGTTAATTTTTTGATGAATTTTGGAATTTTTTCATTAAAATCGGATAATAAATAAGGATTTTCAAGATGGCGTCCAAATTTCAAGATGGCGAACATGACATAATACTTCCTGAACATATATATGAATGGCAAAAAGTGGTGGGGGTCAGTCTGTCAGCACCCACCACGGGGAAAGGATTGGTTGCCATTTTTAATTTTTTTGCTTTCGCCGGGTTCGAACCGAGGACTCCGAGCTCCGTGTCATAAAAGTAAATTTTTCAATATTTTATTAAAAATTTTATTAAATGATTTTTTTTATTAATTTTTAATTTTTTTTTTATTAAAATCGGATAATAAATAAAGATTTTAAAGATGGTGTCCGTAACGGAAATTGCAACGGTGACGTAATAATTCAAAATGGCGGATAACACAACGCCGAAATGTTCGAGAAAACAAAATGGCGTCATCCATAATGGCGGATACAAGATGGCCGCCGTGCTCTACTTGTCCCGTTGCGTTGTGTCCTATTACCCTGTGTCCCGTTACGCTCATCCAAGATGGCCGCCGTGATGTCACAATCAGAGATGTGGCTCGGCTCCGGCTCCACGCCCCGGACCCGTGTCCCCGGAAATACATTCCTATACTACTACTTTTAACACTCGTACACTTGCACACTTGCTCTCTTGCCATTTTGCGCACTCGTGCACTTACCCACTCGTGCATTTGACCATTCGCGTCCTCGCGCTCTTCGCGCACTCGATCACTTGCATATGCGCGGTTGTTTCTTGGGGGTGTCGCGTCCAGCTATCCCCACTCCGGGGCCGTTGGTGCGGGCGGTGATCGCTGGAGCAGCCTTGAGCGGGCTCCACGTTGTGGTTGAACCATACATACACTGCTGTAGGCATAGGCTTGTGTCGGTGGTAGAAACCCGCCTAATACTGACGTAACCCCGACTTAGGGAGTACTTAGGCAGCGGGCAATACATATGAGTTTCAGCTTATTTTTGTGCAACACACCACTGGTCATTTTCGCAAAAAAATATTGTTCTGTCATGTACGCTTTATTATTTTAGAAACTAGTGTATGTCAGTATTAAAAAAAATGTTATGGGAATATTTTTTTATTATTTAAGATACTACCCGCATTCTTACTATTCTCAATATTATTTGTTCAATAAAGCGATACAAATAATTCGTATCAATGCATACATAATAAGCATTCCGTTTCACTTCTTTTGTGCGTAGACTCCACGCACACATTTATTTTTAGTTTGAATTAAAATATAAATATTTTTTAATTATTTGAAATTGTTTCTTTGAAGTTATGAAAATTATATAGAGAATAATTTTTTGTTGCTATTTTATTTTTTTAAATTAGAATTTTTCTTTAATACTTTCTGTAAATATCAAAAAATATATAAATCAATAGTAGTTTCATTTTCTCTTTATATAATTAGTATTTAAGTAATTAAAACGAAAAAAAATTTGCATTTTTAACAAAAAAATTACTCTATTATATGTTTCTTCAGTTAGCGTAAAAAACCAATTGTTTCATTTTAGTTGTTGACGAATAAATACGTTTTGACCTTATTTTTCTAGTAAAGTAAAGCTAATAGAGGTACAGAAATTTTAATTCGTTCTCCCGTATTTAATTTTTATTTTTTACATTTATACACATATTTAAACAAATAATTTTTTCTATAAATTATTCTGTAGTTTCAATTCTGTTCGGGTTCAGATGATCTTATTTTATGTCAAATTTAATTAGGGGTCAAGAGTGGCTTGATAGTTTGTTGTAATATTGTGGTAAGCAATCGTATATGTAAGTGTGCTTGCATAAGCATCAATTTTTTTTTAAATGAAGGAGTGGTCAAAGTCTTAAAATGTACACGAAACTCTGGAAGAAGCTTCCCATCGGACAGGTCGTATCTTACTAACATAAATAAACAACACAGTGACCAACCTCACAGATTATCTCGTAGTCTATGTTTCCGAATTAATTTCTTCTATAAATACAGGAGTTTTCTTCGCTTGTTGATCATGTGCTTGTGTTGAAGCCACTGCTTCGTTCTCGGGATCTGAGAGAATGTTCTTGCCTAGTAGATAATAAAAAAAATTAGTTTGTGTCCTTCAACAATAGCTGCATAAAGAGAGACGCCAAGTTATCCCCAGATTCGCCAATGAAATTTAGTAAAACATGTCGTCTACAATGTACCAACTGGCCTTATATAACACCAAAAAATGTTTCATCAAGCCAAATAACTTATTTAGATTATTTTGTATTATCCCTTAAATATTAAGAACTAGTAGGAATCACTATAAGGCTTATATAAAATTATTAACACCCGCATTGTTACACCAATATATTGAAATAATTGTTTTTTTCTAAATAAAGTAAAACAAACAAATATTTCTACATTTAGTTTAACCACTAAGGAAATAGCGTTCCACCATGCAATTCGACAATCACTTGCTGATAGACTGCCCGCTCGGGCCCTGGGTGTTGCGAGAAGACGCGCCGACAGGAGAGGACAACTTCATTAGGGCGACCCCTGCCTTGTAGCCATGTCGTCAACCGAGACACCTTAAGGCCGAGCGCAGCTGCCTTCCTCCGAGAGCGGTGCATCCTGGGAGACAATGGTGCGCCTCTCTCCACATCCTGCCAGCAGCCAGCCCGGGACCGAGACAACAGTCAGGTCCAAGTGTTGGCACATGATCAGCTAGTCTATTGCCACAACACTGCTGGATAACTATCACTGGCGTAACTGAGCTTAGCTGACTCCTGCTCAACTAGTCTCTAACCACTGAACTGCTAGACAACTATCACTCGGAGACTTCCGCGGTTGCAGGTTCGCCAGTGTTGTCTGAATCTTCAATGGACTATGAACTTTTATTGGCATATTTGAAGTGTCAGTGTAGGTACTGTGCCGCCAAATAGTATTTTGGCACAATTTTAAATTTGAATTTTTTAATTAAATAATGTCACCAGTCATTCTTTTGCTGCAAGAACTTAAACATGTTCTTTATCCTGTACACTCCCATTCAACCTTTGTCAGACCTGTCTCCCCAAGTTTTCCAAGCCCTAGATCCGATTTTGCCGAGTCTTTTGCTAGTCAGTCCATGTATCCTTTTATCCCCGCCTTGGCGCACGAACATCACCTGTAATTCGCCTCTGATCTGTGACTAGAACTGCTATGTCCTGCAAGCTCTCAGGGCAGGCTACTTCCAAGACCTCGCCTGACGCGAGCACTTTTTGACATGATCTCGAATCATCTTCGCCAATGTTCAGTCATGCCTCGGGGCCCAGTAGAGACTTTTTCCCACCGCAACAGCAGTCTCCACACCTCTCCCCTCTTCAAGTTTTCCTGGGAATCCGTCTCAGAGCATTGACCGGGCATTAATCCCGGCCAAAGTCTGCGGTTCCCAAGGCCACGACTCCAACCTCAAAAATATACTGCTCATGCACCCTAGCAGTAGTTGTGCGAATCACTTCCCCTGGGTGTTTGAGCGCCCGCTAAACAACTGCCCCCTGGCATCTCCTGCAGTAACCATTACCCCATAGTTCCTTCCCAGGCCACCAGAGCGCTGGCCTAGTCAGCTCCATAAGCCCCATGCTGCTAGCAGTCGTCTCTTGTAAGTCGACCTCTACTTGGTTCAGACACACCTCAGTAGGTTGCGCTGACATCGGCCAGTACCACCAACTTTGAGATTTTGAAGTGAGTATTTCTCGACAAGCACCTCTGTAATCTTCGGAACCTTTCGTTCCGAAAGCCAAAACCTCCCTCCTTTCTTTCTTTAACGTCGCCTTTTAATTAGGAGTCTCTGACTTCCCCCCCCTCCCCCCAAATTTTACTGCGCGCCTCGATTCTGGACTGACTACTTCGCATCTACATCAGCAGGACGCCTCTCAGTTTTTCTTTTAAGATGTGATCGACTAGACAAGAGATGATTCCCACAACGGTAGTCCATCAGATGAATCAAAATGGCGGCTGTGACATCAGAATCTAAAAAAAAAAAGTGATCATGATATCAGATCCATTATAGTGGGTGTGACGTCCAATTGCGGTCGGTCATTGACCCTATTTACCATCCACACTCCGACTCCAGTAGCCTGACCGGTTATTATATAATTACTTTTGATAAAAATAGAACACTCAAATGTCAATAAGAACAGAGTTTTTTAGTATGTAAGTGCCAAGTAATACAAAGTATTTTAAAAATCTTGATAAAGTTATTGAGATTTTTATTTAAAAGAAACAATTATTTAACTAAACCGAACTATTCTATCTTTTTCTTAGCCGACGATATTATCTATATATATATAAAAGAAAGTCGTGTTAGTTACACCATTTATAACTCAAGAACGGCTGAACAGATTTGGCTGAAAATTGGTAGGGAGGTAGCTTAGAACCAGGAGACGGACATAGGATACTTTTTATCCTGTTCCCGGGGGGAAAATAAATAAAAGTTTTAAAAAAATAAAAAACATGCTTTATATAGAAAACCAAACTAAAAAATAGAAAATCAAGAAATATATTGTTCATAATAATCATAACCCACTCTCACTTTTCATTTAATTAAATGTCACTTTTCATTTAATTAAATGTCACAATATTTAGTAGACTTTGTTTATATCTCGCCAAAGACAAACTGAAAGAAAAAAAGTTCGCACATTGTAAAGAAAACAATTTCGCTAATTTTTGTCTTTGGCGCGATATAAACAAAGCCTACTAAATATTGTGAAATTATATAAATTGATGAAAATCTTATTTTGCAAATTTAATAATGGAATAATCTTATCAAATTAGTGTATTGTCATCGGTCCTCGATAAATCTACAAAGTTTGAATGAAATCTGGCCGTTTAAAGTGGGTCAAAATCGCACCCAAAGGAGTCGGTTACAAACATACAAACAAACAAACATACAGGTGAAGCTAATATAAAGCGTGTAAAAAATTGGTATAACAAAACGCAACTGAAAGCAAAACGAAAAATTTATCAGTAAAAACATCAGTCTAGCCGTTCATTTGTTAAAAATGGTATAGCAAAAAGCAACTGACATGGAATAACAAAACACAACTGACAGCTAAACGTAATGTTGTCTATGGTTAAGTATGGTTGAATATTTGACAATTAACAAAACACAACTGACAGCTCAACGTTATGTTGTCTATGGTTAAGTATGGTTGAATATTTGACAATTAACAAAACACAACTGACAGCTCAACGTTATGTTGTCTATGGTTAAGTATGGTTGAAAATTTGACAATGTAAAATTTTAAAGTTGACTGGTTGATGTGTGGTTTTTTGGAGTTTCTATTGGCTTTTCGTGCCGATATTATCATTAACAATACCATGCCGCGACCAAGACGATCAAATCTTCCCCGACAAGGCCGTAATGCAACTAGGATTCGAAACATTGCGAATGAAAGGACTGAGGAAGAACAAGAAATTGCACGTGGAGAGCGCCGCGATAGTATGGGTCGACTTCGTGCTTCTCAATCACAAGAGCAAAGCGAGGCAGCCCGTGAAACGGCTCGGTTGGCAATGAGAAATCGTCGAGCAAACCTCAGAGATCAACAACTAGATAATTTTCGACGCACAAGAAGAAATTTATCAAGTAATGATTTGAATTGAGCAGCGTTTCGATACGATTGCAGCACTGATTACTGCTTGCATACTAGCATTCGCATTGGGCCAATGGACGTTGTTTGCGAGTTTTGTGGCGCATTGAAGTTTTCCGGAGAAACGCCAGGATTGTGGTGCCTTAGTGGAAAAGTGAAATTGCCATTGTTGACTCCGCCACCTGAGCCGTTGCATTCATTGCTTCGTGGCGAAACACCCGATTCACGACATTTTCTAGCAAACACTCAAAAATACAATAGTTGTTTCTAAATTACCTCATTTTGGGCAGACATTATCGAAGAACGAGGAAGGTTGGTTCCGTAGTAATCATGCTTCGAAACATAAACCAACCAAATCTGTGCAACGGAACGCGTTTGGTGGTAAGTAAATTGATGAACAATGTGATTTACGCGACGATACTCAAAGGAAAATTCGAAGGTGAGGAAGTTCTCATTCCGAGGATTCCGATGATCCCAACCGATATGCCGTTTGAGTTTAAACGACTTCAATTTCCGATCCATCTTGCATTCGCCATAACCATTAACAAATCACAAGGCCAATCCTTGAAAGTTTGTGGTCTGAATCTAGAAAATCCATGTTTTTCCCATGGTCAATTATATGTGGCATGTTCACGGGTCGGAAGACCATCTGCGTTATTTGTTCTTGCGCCTGATAATAAAACAAAAAATGTCGTCTATCACAAGGTGCTTCAATGAAGAGTGCAATCCATGCACCAAAATACATGGCCAATAAAGAATCATTTAAATACTTGATTTTTTTATTTATATTTATTATATTAATAAAAAAATTGAATTAAATAAAATCCAAAATCTGATCATTTATTGCCTCTAAGGCGGTACAAAGTTCGCCGGGTCAGCTAGTATCTCTATGAAAATTAAATCACGGTATTATTTTAATCGGTTTTTAATTTTTTTCATAGTCTTAAAATTTCCCAAATATGTATACGCGACATGGGATTTTTGTGATTTTAAATTTCATAACATTACTTACAGAATATAATTTACTTAAAAGTAGTAAAGGAAACCTGAAATTATCTTACAATTATGTAATAATGACATAAACATTATATGATGCATTGTAGTAAGTAGTAAAACAAAATGTTGAAAAAACTGTATTAAATCAGTATTTACTCGTAATTTACAAATGTACAAAAAATTAAATTAATTCAAACTTATAATGTAGTCAAAAATATAAACCCTTTTCTTTAAAACTCTGAGCTGTACGTAAAAAATTTAATAAATTAATTTATATGACTACAGGCCAGTTGTTGAGTTTTAGGAAAATTGGCTTCTCAAATGGAAATTAAAATTAAAATTGTATGTACTTTATTTAACTGTTTATACAAAACTTATTATTTTTTAACTGCAAAAAACAGTTTATGGTATTTAAATACATTTTAGGGTTAAGAATATTAAATGTGTAAATTGTAAATACTTAATAGAAATGTAATGTTCTCCATTAAAAATAATGCATAATCCTTTGATTTTATAATTTTGTTAATGACAAAAGTCATATAAATGCAGTAAGCTAATACCTTTATTGTCTAAAAGAACTGCCTGCGACTAATGTGAGCTCTTTATTTGAAAATTTTATGGCCATTCTTCTTTCACCTAGTAAGGTAAAAATACAGTTTCGTTGTGGCATTTCCCCACCTTTTCTGTGAATTATTTCCTACCTCTTTTACTGTGAGAATTCTCAAGCAACTCACGGTAATTGGATGGCTTCTTCGTGTTTCGCTGAAGAGAAAAAAAGCCGAGGAAACCGTTAAAAAGAAATAAAGGTTAGAGAAGATTACACTAGAGCGAGCAATGCAAAATTGCTAGCAATCTATGAGAATTTACTGGGAATAACTTCCTTTGATGTCCCTTCCAGTGCACTAAAGGCCTTGAGAAATACCGAGTATGTCTAAGCAAGATAAATAATATATATTATTCAGATACAGTCCGTCCGTGTAAGGTTTATGATGTGGAATGTTGCAATAATGGAAAACAGACCGGTAATTTAAAGATAGTCATAATCAATAGTTTTTTCTTTAAAATATGTTTTTGAATTTTCGGAAAAAAATCCTAAAAAAATTTTTGAATTAAAATAACAATGTTCTTTTTTTTAAGTTCTAGAATGTTCTAAATGAAAACTATACATTTATAAATGTACTGAAAAAAAGTTTTTTTTTTCAGGGTTATGTGTATGATTATTTAAATTCATATTAAATAAAAATCTACGTGCGTAAATTTGGTAAACTTCCAGTAATCATTTCAAATTCTCAGAACTTATTACATATGTCTATGTCTAAGATAAACGACATTTTTGAATATTTCAGTGTTTGACATGTTTCATGGCCATTATTTTTTAAAAATTTTATTAACATATTTTAAATATAATTTCCATAATATCATAAAAAACTATAAAAATTGAAATTATGTTTCATATTATTAATACGTATATGCATTCTTTCTTAACAAAAATACTTAAACATATCTTGGTATTTATTTTTGGTACTTTTAAAACAAATATATTAAATATTAAATTTTTATACGTAATGTAAAAACTATAAAAAATGAAATGATGTATCATATTATTAATACTTATATACATTATTTCTTAGTAATAATCCTTAAACATATCTTGGTATTTAGTTTTAGCTCTTTTAAAACAAATATATTAAATATGAATTTTTTTAATGTAATGTGTGTATTCAGAAAGCAACAACTTCACGGAAGAGGCCAGCAGGAGCATAATAATAATGACCTTGAAATTTACTTATTTTTTGAACAAATTGCACAAAAATGGTTTGGTAGGAGTAATTTATGTAAGAAAAAGCAGACTGGGAAGAATTAAAACTATTCAATATTTAAATAGTGTTATCTAGCTGTACATCTGAAATAAAAATATATATTTCCCATGCAAAAATTTTTCTGACTAACAATTAGTAATTTTTTTCCTGACGAAAGAATTGAGAATTTCCCTGTCTCTCTTCCATTCTCCCTTTCCCACTAAAAATCACCATTCCTGTTATGCGACTGTTGTAAACAGTATCATTGAATATTTTCGACAGTAAGCGGAACCTCGCAATGAAACACAATAACTAACATGTAACCGTCGTATTTCTAATTCGGTAAGAAGGAACGTGATATTCACAAGATAAGCAGAAAGATAGGATAATAACACTAAACAGTTGAAATGGATGTTGTTGTGTCTTTTTATTGTTGAGTCCAACCTTATGGAGTATATCAATTCTCTCTGTTATAATTTTGGTTTCTTAAGAAACATTGAGCGTAAACAAAAGTGTTAAGAACAATGCCTATTGAATTCATTTACAATATTTCCTTTAGAATATTCTCTGTAAAATATTAAACTAGTTTAAATCAAAGACTTTTAATTTTTAATGGGACATTTCATAAGCAAAGCATATTATCTTTTAATTACAGTTAATCCGTGAAGTCTCTTTTTAACAAAATGAAAAAAAAAGAATTATTTTTCCATGTTTTTAAATTTACCAATTATTTAATCGACGTTAACACCCTTAAACAGCTATTAAAACTGACATTTATCACCCTCTTAAGAAAACGTCGAGAAAAAAACGGAACGTTAAAAATGTTTACAGATAAAAATCTGATTTCAAATGTTTACGAGTTATAAAATTATAAAAAAGGAATAATTTTAAAACTATTCCGGGGTAATAAACCCTTAATGCAGAGTTCTGGAAGCACCATTTCATAAAGTATACAACTTTGTCTTAGTTCTCTTGCATTAAATTTCAGGGTATTCACTAAAATGTCATAGTTGTCTCATGGATGACGAGAAGACTGCGCTCTAGATCAGGACCCTGCTCTTACAGGAAACACGCAAATAGAAGCACAAGCGTGCGTTAACCTTATATCATTTTGTCCCTCAGACGCAAATAAACCCTTGCGTAAGAGGTTACTAGGAATGGTAGGGAACGCCTTCAAGCAAATTTCCATTATGGTTTAGCTCCATTTACATTAGGGTGCCAGTTAAGGTTATTTATGTTGATAAGAAATTTTTTTTTGCGTGTTACAGCAAATTAAGAAATGTACATACTGATGACACGGTCATGGTCTAAACGTTGGATGGTTTAACGAGATTTTTTATGGGTTTATGAATATTTAAATTAGTAATGTAATAAATGCAAATAAGGGTCATTTTTTTATTTATTTCTAAATAATTTCATTTCCAAGTCATTGACAAGTTCCAATCGTTTAGTCGCATCAGTGTGAAGTACAGAAAGAGAGTTGAGACAAGTGGTCGCGTGTGTCTGGCGCTTGTCTGCCTACGCCTCGTAGCTCTCTCTTCCAAGAGCGCCTGTCCCGTCGCGCCGCGGCGCTAATTTAGTCATCCTTCCAGCCGCCGCATTAATTATAACTGGCCGGCGCCCTGCGGTCCACCTGCCGCACAGCACTCAGCCCGGGCTACCCGCTACCCGCTACCCGCTACCCGCTACCCACTACCCGCTACCCGCTTCCCGGCTACCCGGCTACCCGGCTACCCGGCCATTTAGTGTAACACTTGTTTTAGTGCAACTTGTATATACAAATAGCTTTTAAAAGTAAACTGAAAGAAGATTAATAACTTAAATGTATGTATCAGCCCTGTATAATTTAACGTAATTTAATGTAATACTTAATGTAGTACCCGCTACCTGCTACCCGGCCTACGACTACCTAACCCGGTCACCCGGCTATCCGCCTACCCACTTCCCGGCCACTCAGCCACCCGGCTACCCGGGTACCCAGCCACCCTGCTACCCGGGTACCTTGCCACCCGGCTACCCGGCTACCCACTACCCGGCCACCCAGCCACCCGGCTACCCGCCCCGAGCACCGACTACTAGCTCAGTGCCGCGCTTCAAGAGCGGACAGCAAACACTTATTCCTCTACCACATGCGCAGCCTTCAGATTTATATAGAAACACTTAACATGAGCTTAGCAAAATAAAATCTTTGCAGGAATGAAATAATTTTAGTCTTTCTATTAAGTAAATTTCTCGTATCTGTCGTAAGTTCATTAGAAGTTAACACAAAATAATTTATCTATATAATTATTGATTAATTAAAGTAACGAAAAAAATTGGTGAACTTGGAAATACAGCACAAGCTTTCTATGTTCCCTTATTTAAGTGTTGGAGAATCTACAATGTTTTTACTTGTGGTGTCACAGAAAATATTTTCTCTACCGGTTTCTGAATATAAATTTTCTAGGGTGTAGGAATTATTATAATTTTGAAGTGTACATCGTTCATTGATGTTAAATCAGAATTGATTTGTGTGCAGCATTTGAAGCAAGATAAGCCAACTGGTAATATTGTTGGTGTCGAGTGTGAAGTTTAAAAATTGGTTGTCTGTAAAGTCGGTTTACGGACGATAGTTTAACATGACAACGTCATAACAAAACATTGATGAAATGATTGCATACTTTTATAAATAAAATTGAATCGCTTTTATTTTAATAATAAAATAATAAATATTTGAATTTATACCAGGATTCAGATTTTTAAAATGCAAGAATAATTAATCTTTATTGCCGAAATTGTTGTTTTAATAAGCAATGAAAACCATATTAACTTTTCACTTCACTTTATAAACAGTCGACGAAACAGTTCATGTGTAGATGACTTGTAATTAATTTTTAAATCTGGCGTTTAGCTATAAAGTTGAAATATAATTATGAACAAGTTTTCATATAAATAAACTGTAATCAAATATCTATCATCAATTATATGAATCACCATAATTTTTTAGTCAATTGTAACATAAAATATTATTACTGCACTCGCCGACAGGGTAACGGAACACAGCGTAACGTAACAATGAGCGTACACAGCGTAACGGAACAATGTGCGTAACGGGACACTTTTTCGTGCGTTTAGCCGGCGTTCATCGATTTATTAGACGTTGTCACGTCAAAATGTTCCAGTCGTCTGTCTAGCCGCGGCCAGTTGAGCGACCAGTGGCTGCGCGGTGCAGGCCCCAGCTACCAGCGACTTCATGTCTGAGTCCGCCCTCCTCTGTCCCGAGCAGGCCCGGCAGCTGACACACTGTGCGCTGACGCGTGAGGGGAACTTTGTCGCGTTCCGTTTAGTGCTCCAGTGGCGCGGCGAGCACCAATGCGCTCCGCGCCGCACGCACCACCGCACCGGTGCAGTCACGGGCGACGATGCGTCCTGTCAGCCCCGCTTTTACAATTACGCTTTACTACTTTCTCTCCAATATTTATCGCTCATGTTTACAAATACGAAAATGGACATGGGAACCTTTTTCATATATTTTTTGATTCTCCACAACTTTTGCTTGAAACCTTTTTTCGCTTAAACACCTAGATTCTGAGAAAAACTTAGTCAAACCAATTTTTAACCCATTCCTCCAAAAACTTCACGTCCGATTTAAAAAAAAAAATAACACCATTCGATTCAGCGTCCTCGAATTACCCTTATATCAAGTTTTCAGGTCTGCTAGTAAAACGTTCTTACTTTGCCTCTTGTTGACTGGCCTATGCTGAATACGCACGGGTGTAACCTACTACATTCCAATTGAAATTAAAATCTTTAAATTATATTTGTTGACGTTTCGAAGTTTCTTGAGTGACAAAACGCCGTCAGATTTGAATCACTAATAACGACTGCGTCAAACGGTTCCGCATACAACGGATAGATCATGTCTGTATGTGATTGTCGAGCAGTATTTGTTTGGCCCGAGAGATCATCGTACGAATCATTCGCGGTGCGATCATGCGATGAACGTGGGATATATTTATTCTGTAACCATCATCTTTGTACTGAGATTGATATTTACGTATTAATACGATACACATGTTATGATTTTATCCCGACGTTTTCACGAAAAGTCGACTTCGCGGACCCGAACTGCGCCGTCATTTGTTTTTTTTTTTTCCTTCCTTTGTTTTCAGTTAAAATAGCTGTGTCAGCAAAAGCAGACACGATGAAACTCGTTGCCTGTCTCCGACGTAGTTATTTCGCTACCATTGTGAGTCCTCGCCAGTTTAATTGAAACATTTTCGTTCACATTTTATTCAACATGGTGTTTAAAAAATACAGACGAGTATTGCCAGGACTTCCTACTCATTACTTTTCTGGGTGTTCTAATTGGATACGCGCGCTTCTGTGACGTTGCCATTTATCATTTATTGTGTTTACTATTGCAGCCTTATACATGCTAGGAAAAGCATCAATGTGCACGTCTTTGGTGTTGGAATTCTTTTTTTTTTTTGCGTGATAACGTCTTTTAAATCGATGAATGCCGGCTGCACGCACGAAAAATTGTCACGTTCCGCCTGAGCCGAGCGTGCAAAAACGGCCAACCACCGTGCGAAATAATCTTCTATAATATCAAACAGGTTAAGGCGGGTTTCTTAACTAATTGTTCGTGATTATATTTAAACAAATTATTTAAATTAAAATTGCAAATACTGTAAATAATATTTGAAAATTAAAAAGAATGCAATTTATCAGCAATGTTTTCTTTTGAGGTTATCACGTAAAATTATCTTCCGTAAACCGACTTTAGAGAAAACCCCCCTCCCCCTTTTTTTAAGTGACGGTGTTAAGTGCTTCGACCGATATAAAGCAATAGGCAGCGACAACGACCGCTTAGTGGCTCTGTTACTGGGCGCTCGTTAGCAGAGTGTGATCAGCAGAAAAAAATGGCGTCCGTATTTGCTTGGTATTATTGTTTACTTTAACGGGATTTTTTTTTTTTTGTTTTTGATAAACTCACACTGAAATACGTTAAAATTACTTCAAAGTTATAAATGCGATAATCTTCTACTGCTGGAACTGCCTGACCTCCTGCACTCTTAACCGCAGATTCACGAGGAAGATTTAACGTCTGATGCAGATGCCAAAACGTCTCAGCTATTTGTACCAGCATCAGAACATTAAAAAAAAATTGGTTGTCTGTAAAGTCGGTTTACGGACGATAGTTTAACGTGACAACGTCATAACAAAATATTGATGAAATGTTTGCATACTTTTATGAATAACATTGAATCATTTTTATTGAATTATCACTATTTTGTATGGACACAAAGGAGTGAAATGAAATGTACAATTTAATTGATAAATTTACTTTAACTTGCACTCATTAATTCAAATATGTTTATTAATTAGCGAAGAGATTATTTTTACTATAACTTTTATACATGTTTGCTATTTAACTTCTTCCAATCTTTATTATTCTGTTAAGGATGGGACGATGATAGGAAAAGTAGGAAACGAATGGGAGTGTTTCAAGTTTAAGGTGCCTCGAAAAAGTCAAATCGATGGATGTTCCAATCGAGTGGAAGAGAGATGGATGCGGCGCAAGCGTATCATGAGCGTAACGGGACACAGCGTAACGGGACAATGTGCGTAACGGGACACTTTTTCGTGCGTGCAGCTGGCGTTCATCGATTTATTAGACGTTGTCACGTCAAAAAAACTCTCTTCAGAAAGCAAAGCTGCTGATACCATAAAACGGAAAAGCAGTAATAATTGCGTGTATCGGGATGGTAGGATATTATCGCTAGCTACAGAAATATCCTATCCTATCGTCCGTCTTAGAGCAGGATTAAGGCAGATGAAAGGACAGCTGCCCGAGCTGAGAACGCGGCCCTAAAGTTCGAATGGAATTGCTAATTACCAGCCTGGACTGAGCAGCTATTGCTCGCGATTTACAGAAGAGGATACCACTGATGAGATGTTTAACTACTTGAGCAGCCTAAATGGGACAAGTTTTATAAAAATCTAAACATAAAAACAATAACAGGGATGTAAATTTAAGTGGAAAAAATATACGTTTAGAGATTTAATTGAAGGTATATATTAAATACAATTCAAGGGTAGCAACGAATTAAAATATTTAAAAATACGTTTTTATTGTGCGCTTTGACATCCTTGTAATCCAAGTATGTGTTATATATATATGCCTATGTAATTTTTTTTGCATCAAAGGACTGCCCAAAGATCAAAAATTATGATTCGTAATGTTCAGACTTTCTCTTTGGCCTTTTTTTGTATGCCAACTTCAAATTTACTACGTATATTTTTCATATTAAACTATAAAATTGGGCATGAAAAAAAATAATTTTTCAATTTTTCTTTAACATTTGGCAAGAAGCGAATATCATACAGCATCTAGCACACGCCAGCAGTCCTGCTAGTGTCAGCCCAGGGGTGAAGGGAAGTGACACTAAGTAAGATGGAAAGAAAGAAAGGAAATACGTATCAGTGGGGCGCGACTAAGGAGGTTATAAGATCTCTTTGGGCACGGCATTTTCCTAAAGGTGGGTGAACATCAAGCGCGCATCGTTCGTAAACACTGTTCGCAAACACTGTTCGCAAACACTGTTCGCAAACACTGTTCGGAAATGTTCTCAAACAGGACGCGCGTTCAGTTTAAACGCCTACTCGCACAAAACACTGTTTGCAAAAACACTGTTCGCAAACATTGTTTTCAAACACTGTTCGCAGACACTGTTCGCAAATGTTCTCAAACAGGAAGCGCGTTCAGAATGAACGCCTACTCGCGCCGAACACTGTTCGCAAACACTGTTCGCAGACACTGTTCGCAAATGTTCTCAAACAGGACGCGCGTTCAGTATTAACACCTACTCGCACCAAACACAGTACGTGACCGTTCGGGCGGGTTCCGCCTCGTGTCGGTACATCAAATGGTTTGGACTTAGTTACGCGCCTTTGTGTAATCCCGCAGCAGCCGGTGAGAACGGTAGTCCATACGAACACGCGCTGCTAGTGCGAACAACCAATAAGTCAATTTTAAATTTGGAGGGCGTTTCTGTTTATTTTTGACTGTGTTTATTTCGATGGAGTGGGACAACGAAATGTGGCTTTAGCTGATTAGGATGTGTATGAAGGGAAGCCATATTAATGGCAACCCGTCCATAAATTCCATCATAACTAACTGAGAATAAAACATGATGACTGGGAAGACAGAGCCACTAAATCGAAACACGCTTGGAGTCTGCGAAGGGGAAAATCAGTTCATTGCTTTCCTCATTCAGAAGGGAAAAAGCCTAAGAAAGCAACATATTAAGAAACCGTAAAAAGTAAGTACCTAATTATTAATATCACGTATTATTAAAATAAAAATTCTATATAAGTAAAATTATAACTATTTCTGTCTGTAATTTGATCATCATCTATTGACGTAACTTTGGAAGTATACTGTCACAAGTGTGTTGTGTATACAAAGAAAAATCTTTTCAAATAGTCAAATACATGGAATAATAGTAAGTTTAATAATGATTTTTTTTACTGTATGCAGATGAAGAGGAGATATGCAGGAGAAAATATATTGCTTATGAGGCTTTGAGATTTTTAAAGGACATGAACCCGGGCAAAAACTCTCTCAGTTCATCTCATTCATAAAACCCCTCGCAGGGGACAAATTCACAGGTGAGTTTGTACATACCTTGTTGGGGTTACGTAGCTTATACTATTTATGAATCTAGTTCTTTATTTATATTTATTAAGTGCCCTAAATTAAGCGTGATTGAAACTTATACATTGTTAGCGTGCTGAGAGTGTACATTTTGGTTCACATTTGTGTATGTGTGTATGTGTTCAACTTACTCCAGTATGCGAAATGTATTTCCGTGGCTTATGAGTAAAAAAATTAAACTTTAATAGCAAATTATAGATTTAATATACTAATAATGAAATTATCAGTAATCGTTTTTCCATTGTTCGGCTCTACTTCAAATAAAGTATTTAGCAAACACATCTCGTATTTCTTTTGCAATCATTAGTGGTTTCCTTGTTAGTTTTTTTTCAAAACAAGTAGAAATGTAATATAGTGTTAATTTCTCCAAAGTGTCGCGGTTGACACTCCCTGTGTCACACCACCACAAGTCAGACACCCGTCTGGGAACAGCCTTAAACACTCCAATCTTTTTCAAATTATTATTTTGCGCGCTGCTCCAATAAACGAGTGCCCCAAAATTCATAAGTAAATTATTCAAAGAGCTTTTAGAAAAGGAAGAGAACAGATTAATAGTATTTAAAACGAAAAAAAAACGTAATTACTTGAAATGCTAAAAACTTTAATAGGACTACTTGCGCATGAACATGTCAGGCAATTTAATTGAAGACAAAATCTCAAAAAGATTACAATAATACCTATAACCTTTTGCCCTATAGAGCTACAGAGGCTTTTAATATAGCCACGTTTTAGTATATACCAATAAATAAATACTGCAATAAACGCATAAATAAAATCAGACATTGATAAAAAAAACTGTTCCAAAAATATATATATGTGTGTATAAATAATGAATTACAATACTTTTTAAATAAAAGTTAATAAAAATTAATGTCACTCTAAAATGTCTTAATTACACCCGGGTGATTTTTAATCTTCGACGCTTCGCGGCAAGCATGATACAAAGTTCGTTAAAATTGGTACCACGATGGAACATACACCCGAAGTTGTAAGCAGGGTCTTTTTTGGAGAAGTTATTTTTGAATTCTTCACTCTTATTTTGGCAAAGTGCTAATCAACGCCCCGGGATTACGGGGGCAAAAGTTCGGAGCCGGAATCACTTACTTCGATGAACGATGTACGTCGAATCACACCACGGACCTCCTGGCCCGGAGTTTAGCGGACTGTAATTTAGCAGAGGTGCTAAATGCTTCATATTAACTCTGCAATCAACGGAAAATGTAGCGTGAACTCTTATCCTTCTTATTGACGGCACCCGTAACGACGTAAGTATTCCCCAATGCTTAATACACGTCAGCTGATTTTATTGAAAATGTATTCGCGAGCTCGCTCAGCCCAATACCACGAGCCATCGCGCCCGTTACGCTCGAAGCGCACACACGCCACACGGCGATCAGCTGACGACTCCCTCATACCGCTCATTCTGTCTTCCCTTGACGTATTTCCCCCACCACCTTATAGCCTTGGAACAGTCCATTTGCATGCTTACCCCGGGGGAGCGTCGCACACAGTCTTTTGATTGAAGGTCCAAAGCGTTATTATTAAATATTAAGAAACTAAACCATTAACGTAAAAAATAACAAAATATAAAAACATATTTAAAAATAAGATTTACAAAACTTATAACAGACCAATACTTATAAAAAAAAGGGAAGGGGCAAATATTAAAACCAAAAATTACGTAACAGCCATAATTCAAAATTAATTAAAATAAATCTAAAATCAAGTGGCCATGCCGCCTATGGCCACAAAAGCTACAGGTACAAACTCTCCATTCTCTTCTGTAACCAGAGCACCCATCGAACAATATAAATTAGATGAAGTTGAACTTTGACGTAAAAAATTGTGGAGGTATACACAAGCCATTACAACGCACTTGGCTTTCTCAGGTACCAAGAGCCGAGGTTTCGGTAAAACACGAAACACCAAAGATATAATGCCAAAAGTATTTTCCACCACCCTTCTGGCTAGACTCAATCTGTAATTGAAAATTCTTTCCAATGAGAATTTTGGGTATAGTGCTGAATACGGTTGATTCAAAACTATCGTTCAATGCAAAAGCATAATCTCTTATAATAAAATACGGTACAGGAATTTCCTCGTTTGAAAATCTGGACGGTTCTGGCAAATTCAAAAGGCTTTTTTGAACATTCTTATACATTATTGCATTTTTGAAAAAAAAAAAACTACCATCTCAATATTTGCCTTGGCATCCGACATCCAAAAAACGAATGTTGTTGTCAAGTCAACTAGTGCAAATAGAAGTTTACTGAAATGTGGCTGGCAATTGAATTATTCACTCCCACTTCCGACCGAATAATGTAAAACAACATGTTTACCATGGGCGTCGCAAGGATATATTTTTTTGGGGGGACTTCAATTGATTTAGTTGTTGAGGAATATCCATCCCCTGGAAAAAAAAGCGGGTGGTGGGGGGGCCCTCCCCCGGGAAAATTTGGGGTAGGAAGGTGCAAAAAGGTGGTTTTTAGGCATTTTTCTTTCCTAAATATTCTAATTATATTTGGTTGCAATATATAATTTATGTTTTATAAAAAATATTTTCAGAGGACAAATTTGTAAAAAACACAGTTAATTTAATTATCTGCTGATGCTATATTCATAAATAATCATTTATTTAAACATCAGGAGAAACCTGAATGTTACACTTAAATGCCGCAGCAGTATTAAGAATATTTCGCACATGTACACAAACATAAGTAATGAAGTGATTATATTCACTATTACTAGGGACCGGAAAAATTCGCGGGTTCAATGACCTGTGGAATGAACTCGATAGTTCTACGTACACTCGCTCAAATGTGACCCACTCATTGGCTGTTGTCTTGTGAGGCTTCCCAACGTAGCAGCCTGTGATTCGATACAGCTTTGGTTGGGTGTTTCTTATTGGCTCAGAGTCGTCCAGGTGAGTTGTGAGCCAATAGCAGAGGCAGCACTGAGGTATAACTATTTGTATTTTAGCCTATCGCGAAATTAACTCGCGAATTTTTCCGGTCTCTAACTATTACTATAGTATCTCTTCTGATCATTATTTTACCTTAAAAATATATATATTTTCTAAGTCTGTCGAAGATCTGAGTGAAATATTCACCGAACTGGAGCAGATAAAAAATAATCACACATAGGCTTCATTTTATTAAACACTATCGTTTAAGCCATGCATCTGCAAACCTTTACTAATAACAATAGCATACAGAAATAAAGAAAAAAAAACTTTTATCGACAGTCTCTCACAAAGTCATTTTAAGGAATAAAAATGAGTTCTCGTTCTAGACATGGGCAAGTACCTACTATATTTTACAAGTTTTGTAGTGTAGGAAAACATTTTCACCTCACACACTTCCAAACAACGATTTTCTGTAGTCCTTTCTTGACACAAAAATGAGCCACTTTTCTGACATCAACTTTATCGGGAAGTTATTTATGGACATAGCAAAGTGCAACTTGATTTAGCCTAGGTTGTGACATAGTAGTCCTAAGATAACATTTGAGGCGCTAAGAGCACTGAAGCTTCTGTCTGCTTCGCAACTAGAAGCCGGGGACACCAACAACGCAATAGCAGCTTAACCAAACATTCCACATTTCTAAATAAATTAAAAAGTGCTCACATTACCACGATTGGACTAAATGTACCATGCGCAACATATGGGTTGTATCACAGAAATCATATTTTTCATATAACTACAAAACTAAATATATTATTGGAGCGGACGAAATTGAAGACTTTTATTATTAAGGGAGACGTGCTCCCCCCCCCCTCCCCCCCCCACGGTGGCAACGCCCATGTGTTTACCGTTGATCTCTCCAACAGTATTAAGAAAGTTCCACTTCTGTTCAAAACCCTGGGAGAAGCGTAGCCACTCTTCTTCATAATCTGGCATCTATAAATATATTTTAAACATTTTTTACACTTTAAACTAAATTTAAAATAGTGAAGGAGTTCAAAATGCGGAATTAATTGGAAATACTGGTTTGAGCACTACGATTTTCAGCAGAAATAATTGTCCCAGGTCCCAGGTGACTGGGACTTTTATTCATGTGCAAGATAGACTTAGGTATGTATATATGTAAATAAGTAATTTTTTTAGGTATTCATTGTTTCTTTTTTTCCGTATTCTATGTGCAGATTGGTAGATCGGAGGGTTGAACACCTGCTGATCGAGGCGAGATAGAGGACAACATAACTGCAGCGGGTTCACACGAACCAAAGCAGGAATCCACTTCTCAACAAGGAAGTGAGATAGCAAATTCTCGAGCATCTACTCGAAAGAAGGGAGTTTTGTCAAGCCTGGTGCTCCAAACAATCGCACAAAAACATCGCCACCGGCATCTCAAGTTATGGACACATTAAAAACGTTCAGTAGATCGCGTCACTTGTGACGTATATGGTGAACATTTCGCTATGAAATCAAAAAATTACAAAACGAAGACGCATTGTATAGTTCAGCATTTCATAAATACCATTCTTTTCGACGCCATTATATATTATGTGCCTGCTAGTTCTCAGCATCAGCCGACCTGTCAGCGCTATTCTGTCGTTTTTCCTCCTCCTTACGATTCGACAGCTAATTTACAGCAGCCAAATCCACTTTACGAACAGTATTTATGTACCGTACCTTATCTACTTTGTTTATAATATCGCTCCAGTCGTTTTATTACTTTATTTTTATTAAATATTAGCATGCATTAAAAAATTTATTTTTTTACTAAGCCAAGTATCGCTCATACAAAAGTACACGCACAATTTTTTTTTTATAAACTAGGAAATTGAGCTATATAGCTATACCCAGTATGCTATGAACATAATATGTTGAGTCATTTTGTCACTAAAAATATTTTGCCCACAAAGTGTTCATGAAATGACCAGAAACACACCTAGAACTGCAATATATTCCGTTACCATGCCATGCTACATAACCAGAGTAACATACGCCCACTAACTACGTGTAGAGTATATATAATATTTTTAATTACAATATGCACTCCTATACTCACGTCATGAGGATTGAGTGAAATGTTAATTCTAAATAACAGTTGTATTAAAATAACTACTTGATTGTTGTAGTTTAAAACGGGTTGTATCTACATAAGTTTGTAAAGGAGTCGTGAGTACAGCGAAAAGTCCCGTTGTAAGCTCTTCGCTAGGACAACCACGTTCAAGCGTTTGAAATGTCACCGATGACCTTACACTATGGACCGGAAAAACTCGCGGGTTCAATGACCTGCACGATGAACTCCATAGTTCTACGTACACTCGGTCAAATGCCACCCATTCATTGGCTGCTGTCTTGTGAGACGTTCCAGCGAAGTAGCCTATGATTCGATAAAGCTTTGGTTGGGTGTTTCTCATTGGCCCAGAGTCATCCAGGTGAGTTGTGAACCAATAACAGAGTCAGCACTGAGGTATAACGATTTGTATTTTAGCCTATCGCGAAATTAATTAGCGAATTTTTCCGGTCTCTACCTTACACGTATCATGCTAAATTCTTAAGGAAGCTAATAGCTTTCAAATTCCAAGATGGTTAACCGTATTTACACCATTCACTGCATGTAACGCTCTCTGGGCAGAAAGTTTGTTGTTGGCACGATTAAATTAAGTTTAAAAATATATTAAATATTAATAATGAAAATATATAAATAAGCTGGACATTATTTTAATTTTTCTTATTTATTAAATAACAATGTAACAATTTATAATAAATAAATTGTACTGACAATTAATTATACATACGGGAACATAATCTAACTTTTATAAATACACAAGAAAAAGTTTTTAAACGAAATTCCAATCACTAACATTCACAATTAACGAATTTTTAAATTATAAGTACCAGACTTCAATATCAGTAACTAAAGTATATGATTTAAAAGCACATATTTAATTTTTATATCCATGTTTTATTTTTTTATATGTAGCCTATTTTCATTTTGTCAAAATTTCGTTGCATGTTGCGAGCGCATCGTAAAAATTCACTCTCACCACTTTTTAATAACGCGCCTAAAGAAGTATAACTTCAAAATATTAGTTAATTTGTAGTTTTTAATACAATTCTTTTTTAATTTTATCTTTATTATTAAAATGTTTCCAAAATTTGCAACTGACAGAAATGCTGATTGAATACATAACTTAACTTACGGAATCTTGCATTATTTCAGATAACTCTATAAATTCAAAAAAAAATAATAGTGATATTTATTTAATGTTTAAAATCGAATGCCAAACGATGCAAATACCACATAATAATCAATCTTAAATTAAATTTATATCTATGACTTACATAGTTGACATTGAATTCTTAAAAAAAAATTCAGTTTTAAAATAGCTTGAAATTTAAACGTGCTATTATTTCCACGATAACGTTTTCTTAGTTATAAAATTAAAAAATGATTATTTAGATTGTAAACAAAAAGTTACTTCAGAGTTTTAATAAAGCTTTTATCTGTGGAATTATCATTGCCTAAAATGATCTCTAAGTGAACACATCTTTTAAAATATATGCGAATGAAATTATAAGCAGTTGTAAACTAGAATTTGTACAATGTTTTTCAAAACTTATACATCAACACATGTAAAGGTACGATTGTATAAGGGTCTGTTATGTTTGGCACACAATAATGTAGTTATATTGAATTATTATTGAAATCTCAAAATAAGTACCTACATACTTGAGAAAGAGCTGTGTTGAGTATAAAATACTTATAACAATATTTAATCCATAAACAATACGCATACATTTAAGAGCTTATTGCACAAACCACGTGATTCTGGGTAAAACTTCCTCAAACAATTCCTAAAAAAGAAATTAATTAAACTGTTACGGTAAAAATTATTTCTAAAGAATTTTAAGTTTTGTATTGTTAAATAGTTTTTTTTAAATCGAATAAAATATAATTAGATTTCAGTTGAACAAATAAATTTAAGAAAAATAATCTTTATGTTTTACTTAAACGTTAAAATTTCAATCGAAAATTGAACTTACAGTTAATACGAAGAACCAATTTCTTGGCATTTATAAAATTATAACTAAAACATTCATATTTAAGGTTCCTTACTAAATATAATTATTTTTTATTCACAGGAGCCTTAATGTTAATAAATTAATTTGATTTAAAAAAACACTTAAAATACAATAAATTTAAATTGATTTTAATACATATTTTAAGGTCTAATGTACAACTTGTTTATTTTTTACTATCTCTGATATAAACCTATAATGCATAAAATCTAGGTTTTAAAAATCAATAAAACTGACTTCCAGCTATCAGAAAACATGCAATATTTGCTGACTTTGCTGACCGACTTGTTGGATTTTAGTCGAAAGAGTTTTGAAACACGACCCCGAATATTTATGTTTAATTAACAGAAGCAATCAGCGAAACGGATCTGAATCCTCGCGTTTCTCCTGCCATTGCCTCGCTCGCTATGGAGTGCGCTTCAGAGTTAATCACTGCAGGAAATTGCAAAGCCCTGCTCTCTGCAGAACCACGAATAAACAGCCAACAACAATGAGCTGAGATCGCGTTTGAACAGTGTGTAAAATGGTTTTTTGAACGAATAGGAGGATCGATTGAAAAAAATTTAATTGTTTATTCTGTTTACGTGTTATTTAAAAATTACTACAATTAGCATGCTCTTTTGATCGTGATAATCCAGGCATTAAAGAACTAGTTAAATATGTTTTTAAAATAAAAACAACTCTGATTTCCTGCTACATAAATTGCATAAAAGCAAAAATAATTGCTTTAAATTTTCCTAGTTACACATAATATTTTACTACTTTCATAAAGATATGCTAAAATAAATTTAAAACCGTTATATTTGCTATGTTTTACACTTTAAATCTTTGTAAAATCTCAGTGTAATTAAGCAAAAATTTGTAGCTAAACTAATGTCTGAGTGATTTTTTCTTAAAAGAATTACACTCTGTGTCAGCGTATTTAAAATACTTTTTTGGTATTATAAATTATAGCTGTATTTTTACTGAGGAAATCCAATATTTGCTATTATGGAATGATTTTTTGAGTGAGAACCAACTGTGAAAGTATTTCACCTTTTTGAAGGGTCATGATGCCATTTGTCAGGAGCTGTTATCTCAGCTGAATTGGCAGTGATAAAACCAAGACTAAATCGACCTAAACCGCTATGATAAAATTGTTGAAATAATTGATGCTTTTAAAGTGTTTTTTTTTTATAAAAAATTTCCCCGTGTTTTATATTTGATGAGTGACTAATTTTCTCAATTGTGTTAATACAATTAATTAACGTCCAGTTAAATGTAGGATTAAGTGTAATAAATTACTTTTTATAGCAGAATAAAGTCCAAGCATATTTTTTCAACGAAGCTGAAGATCTATATTTGCATAAAGACATGTTACGTTGTAAAGAATATGTACATATATCATTAAGTTTTTTCCCTCGTTTCTTCAGTAAACGTTTATAAGCGACCCACTGAGAGGGTTTCTGCAGCAGTACAGCAAGGGCTGAGGGCGGAGCTAGCAGACACACTTCCTACTAGTGAAGAATAAGTGAAGAGTTTGTAAGCATGTAGCTACGAAGAACAATATATAGAAGTGCGGAGGGAGAGGACCAACTTACTCAAAACATAATATGTAACTATAAACTATAAAATTAACATAAATATTAGTGCTTGCAAAAAATATCTGCATTGAGATTAAACCAGCAAATTATGCTTTAAAGTACTTACACGAACATTAAATGAAGAAAATACTTATAAAGGGATCAGAGAAAGTTTTTGTGTTAAATTTGATTTTATCCAGAAATACACCTAATAAGATGCAGTACAGAAGACATGTTGATTACAAGTTTGGCTATGCAATTGTAATTTTGTTTCAAACTTCGCGTTTTAAAACATTATTTATTTAAATGAAATATGTGTCATACAAACCGACTCAGCAGCTGCTAGACGACTGCGAACCTGTAAACTGAGCCATCCATCACATGAGACCGCACAGAATCCTTCCAGTGAGCATCGAAGAGGTAGTTTCTTCGTCTGTACGGGAAACGCCAAACTTGTGCCTACGTGTTGCAACCTGTTGTGGCCTGAAATGCATCTACGCAGATGCCCAAACGAGTGCATCTTGACGTAGTTCAGTCAGTGATCCTATCTCAACAAACAGTGAGATGAAGTCAAGTCACAAACGTTTTCGTCCATGTTTCACCGAAGCAGTCGTCGCCGACGAAGATTATCCGTCGGGTAACTGTGTTCCTGAGACCGAGACTCTTCCAGCGAACCAGTTGGAAACGGAATCGATGAAACAGTAACACGAGTCGACGAGGCAGTTCATGCAGAATTGATCCATTGCTTACGAAAATGCTTAATCCCCTTTAATCCCCTAACCGATAGTGTATTAGTGTATTTTTAAAAACAAAAATTTTAAACTTGACATTTAAGTCTTATAATTCTAAAATTTTAAGGTACCTCAATTATATCCTATTAAAAATATATATAGTTATAAAGTCATTAGTTTGACTCACGTAGTATACCAGCAGTCAAGGGTATATAAGTGAGAACCAATCGACAGGACCCTCAGTCCACCTCTGACCACGGTGCAGTGCGGATCATCATATTTGACTAGTCTGGTGCATAAGTCGCTTAATTACCTAGTCCTGTGAGCTCGATGTTATCATTACCATTATAAATGTCGACCTGGATGGAAGATCTACCATCGATGGAGCAGACCGCAGAGATCCCAACATCATCGGTGCCGCCAACTGCAGAACTGTACCTACTGTCTAATCACTGCCAGAGACACGTGTGTGTCACCAACTGCAGAGGAGACTACGGAGACATTAATGAACGACTGGCTTTCATCATGTCAGTGCAAATACTGCGGTACATCAACGCTCGCAGACATGAAAGAAGCGAATGTCCAAATAGTATAGTGCAAAGAACACTCTTTTAGTGCATAAAATGTAATAGACCATTTTACCGTCAAGATAACCTAAATCGACATTACATAATTCACACTGCGTCAGTTGAACATAAGGAAGAAGAAGCTGTTTGCAGATTCTGTTGCAGAACCTTTGTGCTAGTTCAGCACGTGAGACATCACGGAAACTGGAACTGTCTGCTGAACACTTCGTTACGTTCGTCACAATGCGAACGTTATGGTGTCATACACCGACGACATGAGTATTTGGTAGTCCATTTCAAATACTGTAAATATTCAAACTGAAGTAGAGAAATGCTAGTAATTTGTTAGTTTTTGAAGTTCAACTTCTAATGCAACTTCCAACAAGGTTGCGTTAAACGTTTAACGATACCATGGAGGGGGTATGAAAGCACTGTTGCGTTAAACGTTCAACGCTCCTGGGGAGGGGGAATAGAAAGAGACAGAGCGAGAGTGAATGCGTGGCACTCGAACGCATGCGCGTGGTATTCTTGCTATGCAGCTAAGTAAAGAGTGTGAGCGTCGAGAATTAGCTGAAATGCTGAAATACGTACTTATTGTTCTATTTTATTGTTCTATTTCAATTTATAATATTCATTATTTCATTTACTTGTTTTTTTTAGTTTTATATGATACAATAAGAAATAAATAAGAAACAAATTAAGAAAATAATAAATGTTTAGAAAATGAATAAACTTAAATGAATTTTTTTAATTTATTATTAAATTTATTTATTTTATTTTAAAATATTAAATAATCAATAATATATATTTAAAATTAAGAATCTTATAATATTTAGTAAAATTATGTCATGTATATTTATTATTCTCTAAATTTATTTATTTAATTTTTCAAATTTAAACTAAACATTATTGACTGTGTTGACTACCTTTTTCCAGCCCTTTTATTATTTTATCATAGTTAATTATTTGCATGCAGTTTAAAACTATTTTTTAATGATGCCAAAGAAGTATAACTTCTCACGCGCGTACCTAAGTACACGCACTCATTTTTTTTTTACTTGTAGAAATTACGTAATCAAACTTTTATTTGTTATTTTGTAGTGATTTATTTTTTGCACATGTGCTTTATTTGGTAATTTTAGCTAAATATTCTTTGTATGAGCGAAGTCTCGAACCAAGGTTAACGAATCAATCAGTAAATTAATAAATGATTTTTTTTTTAATTTTCTAATTTTTTACCGAATCTGTTGATTAAAAATTACGGAATTTCAGTATGGTGACCAGGATACCATGCGCCCTGGCAATAAATTAATACTGCACTCTAGTAGGTAAAAGTTAAACTAATACAGCAGTGGTACTATTTAGCAGACGAAAGCTATGGTGGCCTCCAGCAGACGAAAACAATATGGCGGCCTTAAGAAGAACAAAAAAAATATGGCCGTCATGATGGCATACCGGCTGACGTAATAACAGCTGTATGTTTAGTGGTGGGAGCTCAGTCTGCAGGTGTCTTCCGTGGAGGAAGGATCAGTAGCCATTTTTATTTTCTCTCACCAGTTCGAACTGAGGACTCAATAATGATGTTTGATTAAAATTTTATTAATTTAATTTTTTACAAATTTGAAACATTTCCTTAATTTATATGAAAAATTATGCAATTTCAGTATGGTGGAAAATTTACCAAATTGCAAAATTTTTTTTATTTAAATTTTATTAATTAATTTTTTTATAAATTTTATAATTTTTCTTATGAAATCAAATAAAAATTAGGGACTTTCAAGATGGCAAACGTAACGAATAATGCAATATTACAGTTTGGGGCATAAGATGGAGGAAAATTCTAGAATTTAAAATAGTGCAATATTCTAGTCACCGAGGTGGTGGAAAACCAAGATGGCGGAAAAACTAAAGGGTGGACGAAGAACTGTGAGAATCATGAAATTCCGCGACTCTCGAAGGTACATAAATATGGAAACCTCCAAATTAATACAAATTAATTGACAAAAACATTGTTAACAACTAGTGGCATCGAGGCAAATACTCTAAAATATAATATGTTATCATCAAGAAACCGCACCCCGAAGAAGAATATACCCCTTCTGCTGTCTAAGAAAAATTTCCCATCATGCAAAAGAATCTCTGCGGATGGAGAATCTAAACTAGAGAGTCAGGCGTAAGTAAAATATTTCCCTCCCTGCCAGCTCTTCTCTTCCTTGCAAACACCATCCTTATCCATTGGCTGTTTTCTCGCGTCGCTGTGCTCTGTGCTGGAGCATGCATATTCATCACGTTTATCCCTTTGCGGCTACGTCGGAAAAAAAAAAGGAGCGAAAATGAAAAGAAGGTCGGGGAAAAGGTCGAAAAAAAAGGGCGTTCATAAAAGGCGCTTCCACACGTTTGTAGGGTGAGCCGCACATTTAATTAATTTGGAGGTGGCGTCCTCAGGAAAGACGTATTGATTTAGTTCCCAGTTCACGAGTGTTGAAGTATGGACTAGGAGGAAGTGGACATCTTCCGCCGCTAGCTCGCCATTCCAACTTGGCACAGCATTCGAAGCCATGTCCGGCTCAGCGAGTGCCGCTTCAATTAGCAACGCCCCATTTGACTGTGTCCGCGCCACGCGGCCACGAGAGGACTCGGAGGCATTTGGTGAAGTTCAATTCTAAAATAAATGTACCGAACCTTCGCTTTTCAGCGCGTCGCTTGCATTCTGTCTTCATATTCGCAGATCGCTCATTCCCCAGTTGGGTTTCATATTCTTCAGATCGTTTTTGTACGAGGATAAGTGTTCCACGTGTTTACATTATTTTTTGTCGAAAAATTTTTGAAACACTTCGTTATGTTAAGAATAAAAGGTTTTATTAGATTTGCTGTAAGAGACCACATACAAGATTATATTACATTATACTTACTTAGCTCATAATGTTTACAGTATTCGTGCACTAAATTAATATGGTATTCACAAGGACATTAAAATTATACTTGATTTAAAAATAGTAAGATGTTGAAATTTAAATTTCGACAGTTAAATGCATGAATGAAAGTAATATAATGGCAATTCAATGGTAAAGGTTTAGATTTTCGTTTGGGAGAAATGGTTTTCATTAAATAAAACTTTTTTGTGGTTTAATAAACATGCTGTTATTATATCCGTTGTTACAGGAACTATTGAGACAACCTTAGACGGGTCTTTACTAGTTGTAGGGTGGTATTCCTTTGGCCTGTCTTCTTATTTGTGAGCTGTATGCATTGTCAACAACGAGGGCATTACTGACACTATCATCCAGGCACACTTCCGAGATGATGGACAGGGAGCCGGCAATGCGTTTAATAAAAACACGCCCGAGCATTTGCCTTCGGTGATTTTGGGAAATCAAGAAAACACAAAATCAGTATGAGGACAGGGTGTGATACAATCTCTGTATCTTAGCCTCTCTCAATCCTTCCATGTTGCGCCATTTTCTCACTACTAATAGCAATAAATTAAATATTGTTTCAGAAGTGTTGTTTTTAGTTATGAATTTAAATACAAACGGTAATGTTTAAGGACATACTTTATATATATATATATATATATATATTTATATATATATTTTTTCTACATCACAAACATTATTTCAAACAATAGTTTTTTTTATTAAATTACTGTACAAACACCAAATAATAAAATTATTTTATTATTTACAATTATGTTTAACTCTATATTTTTTTGTATTCCAATGATTTTATTTCCATGTTTGGATGTACATTCTTAGTTAAATGATATTTCGCCACACGTAGTGGAATAACATGATGAACCGCTAATTCAGTATTTCTAATCAACAGCACCGCAGCTCATTAGGTGTGGTTGGAATCGTATTGTGATTGTGTTACAGAAGGAATGATTTGAGTTTTGTTTTGTAGATTTCACAAACGAAATCTGGCAGACAAAATTGGACACCAAATAATGGCAAACTTAATATACTGGATTATTTATAACGTATTATATAAATTAAATTAAAAACTATACTACATTGCTAAGCATATTTACTGAATGTTAAACACAGCAATATAAGACTAACTGATTTAATTTTTTTAGTATTGAATTTTATTTTCGTCTCCAGCCAAATTATGTACTGATATACTACACAGTTTTTTAAAGATACAATACACTGAAACAAAAACATCAAAAATATATTTCTTGTCTACATTGCAGAAGGGATAACTTCACAACACACACTGATAATTTGTTGCCCCTCGAAAGTAACAACAAGAAATATTCTTGATTAACGAACGAATGTGCCAAAGCAAATAAATTTATTAACAAATAAGTCCAAGTTAAACAAGCAATATAAATTAATACCCAGACATTATATATTCTCTCTTAGCACTGTATTTTGCTCCCATTCCTCTCGACGAGTAGCATACTCGTGTTGACGGCCAACTGGTAAAAATAATAACATAACATTTATATTTACACTAATCAAACAATAATCACATTTACTGCTGCTGTAGATGGTTACAAACATTATTTGCTAATTATATATACACACAGCAGCTATAACAAAATAATATTACACCCACAATAAATATATTATTAATAATAATGAATATACTTCACTAAAACTGGGTTGATTTATTAACTAGAGTAAAGTAGAAGTGATCTTTTAAGAACTTAATCTCTCTACATTTGAAATTATAAAGTCACAGCTTTACTTAAAACATGATACACTCATGCTCATCAAAATCTTTCGGGCACTAAACACTTTGAACATTATTGTATGCATGAGTATTAACAACTATAAAAATCAATCAACACTCTACCATTAATTCCTATCATATATTTCTTTAAAATGCTGAAGGAAATATTGTACCGAAGAGAACCACCACTATTCTAGGGGTATTTACTGTCCCGGCACTCGCCTGCTCTTGGACACTTCTTGTCCTGCGGAGAAGCAGTGAGTCGTCGCCACTGATGACGTCATCTGCCAGCGTCCACCCTCCCTCCCTTCTCGACTGTCGCCTGGACTGCGATGGCGAGACCTCAGACAGACACGACCCCGGCCACACCACGAAGCCTGGGTGCTGAACTCAGCTGGTGACTTCCGCAAGAATGCACCGATCCTCTCCCTTCGGTACACTGAAAAAGTTTGATTTTCAAAGAGACCTTCAACTCCAGTTGCGCCCTGTTCACAAGTTATGTACCTGGAGTTGACATCGTCTTGACCACTAGAGTCTCATGAGTCCAACTCCTTGTTTTGCACTCGGCAATGACGGCACTGCTTGCACTTGTCTTGAAGGGCCGAGGTTACTACTACATCGACCCACTGGTACTTCACTCGCTCTTGCTCACCGCCCTATGTATTCGCTCGCTCAAACTCGCTTATCATTTACTCTCTCAGTGAGTGAAAAAGAAAATTCACCTTGACCTGTGAGGCATACCATCACCTGATGGTCAACAGATTCTGCAGAGCTAATTTACAGGATTTACTCGCTCTGCGAGTGGACTAGGACAGAGGGTACGTAAACGCTCTCACTCGACGAGTTACCTTGTCTTGAAGACTGTCTCTTGCTGGTTCTCCTACATAGGTGCTAAGTCCGCCTGAACTTGGTCTGTGAATGGCGCTCACCGCTCAGGCTTCGTAATAGAATAACATACACTCCTTCTTCAGCAGAAAGATACACGGATTTAAAGTTAAAAAGTAATATCTAAAACTGTCTTTAAATTATTTATTTACGGCTTCTGTATCATTCAATCTTTTCAGTCTTTTTTAATATTAATAATAGGTTCACTTAGTGTAAAATGTATAAATAAAAACAGTGGTAAATTAATTTTATTTCGACACGTTGAACTAAGGAAAACAAGTAGACGGACGTCAAACAGGTCTGTAACACGTGTGCGAGGGAGCAGTAAGCTAACTTCAATACCAGTTTATAGAACATTCTATACTACAGTGTATAACAGGATATACAAATTAATTACCATAGGCATAAATGTTTGTATTTAAACATTGTAACCCGTGTACACTTACATGCCACGAACTTTGCGACATCATGTGTGTTCCGTATTTAAAAAAAATTAAAATAATAATTTATATTATTCTGTTATATAAAATGGATCGGATTAAATAACTTTTAAATCAATGCTTAAAGGAAATGATAGTTGGCCAAGTGACTCCATAAAATGCCGACATCTTATTTGATTTGTATTTTTGACGTGACGTCTAATAAATCGATGAACGCTGGCTGCACGCACGAAAAAGTGTCCCGTTACTCACAATGTCCCGTTACGCACAATGTCCCGTTACGATGTGTCCTGTTACGCTCATTGTACGCTTGCGCCGCATCTATCTCTCTTCCACTCGATTGGAACAACCATCGATTTTACTTTTTCGAGGCACATCATCCTTGAAACACTCCCATTCGTTTCCTACTTTTCCTATCATCGTCCTATCCTTAACAGAATAACACGGATTGGAAGAAGTAAAATAACAAACATGTATAAAAGTTATAGTTAAAACCATCTCTTCGTTAAAGTAATAAACATATTTGAATTAATGAGTGTAAATAAAAGTAAATTTATCAATTAAATTGTAGATTTCATTTCACTCCTTCTTTGTATCCATACAAAATAGTGATAATTCAATAAAAATGATTCCATTTTATTCATAAAAGTATTCAATCATTTCATCAATGTTTTGTTATGACGTCACGTTAAACTATCGTCCGTAAACCGACTTTACAGACAACCAATTTTTTTTCCCTTGCTGGAGGCCACAGATACACTCTCTTTTCTCGTTTACCCACTGCAACTTGCAGGTGAAGGTTTAGAAGCCACGAGCGCTCGTGTGAAGTGAGCCGCATGTTGCGTCGATGGAAACGTAATAATGCTACGTGCTCTGTGTTCGCACGGAATCTTGCCGAGGAATAGGAGCGTAGACGGAAGTAATACACGCCAGAACACAATCAAACCTTCACGAAGGCAGCTGTACAACTCTGAGCTCCCATACAAACAGGCAATCTTTTCCCCGCTCACACCACAGGCTCGTCATAGCGAAGGCGCTGGACAGTTGGCAGCACTTAGGGCCGGGTGAGGGGTGGGGGGGTTGGGCTGACTAGGATGAAGGGCAGTGGCACGGAGAATATCAGTTTCATTTCGGGCAGCGTTTTGTCTCGCAGGCGACGGATTTTTATTGAAGCTGCCAGCGAAGCACCGGGTCAAAGTCTGGAGTTAGGTTTTTCTCCGTCGTCTTAAATTTGCAGGTTCATAGAAAAATCACGTAGTAAAAACAATAAGTTACGAATGATCAATCCTTTTTTACGGCAGAAACAAATGCAGCACTTTTTTGAGTGTTACAGAAAACTCACAATTTCGGAGGTGTATAATCAA